>NC_091617.1:125699164-126328450 GCF_027580195.1 Bos mutus
TCTTAGACTTCTGTTTTCAGTAATTAAGAACAAATAATAAATGTTACCTGTGAAAATATTTGAAACAAAAGTATCCCTTCGGTTTTATTGTGGAAGCTTACAAGGTTCCAGATAAGAACATATCATTAATTCAGTTTTGCCAGGGAATGAGGAAGGGATTCTGTTTCAGTGAATTTACTTGTCAAAATGTAATAATATGTCTACTTTTCCTTACTATTAATCTGCCAGCTGTCAGTTACTTAATGTACTTGTCTATAGGCCTAGCCCATTTGTGCCTGTTACGTGCATCCTTTCTACCGAGTATAGTTGGCTTGAAGCCTGAAAATTGAGATAAGCAAATTTCGTAGGAATTTTATGTTAAATAAAATCAAGCAGGTGAAGCAAGGCCTATGTCCTTGAGTTACTAGGTTCGTAAAAGCTAATTTGAGAGCAGTGGGCTTTTTTTTGCTTCTTTCTGAACTTTGAGTTTTACTCCAGCAGAATAAGGTGCTTGTTAGATAATTGAATTGTGGATGATGAATATATACTTACCAGGCGTAGTCAAGAAATGAGTATTTCGGTTTCCAAAGAATTACAGATTGTCGTATGTGATATTGCCGGTTTATAAAAATTAGAAAGCACATAATTTTTACTTAATCTTTAGTAAATGTAGCATAATATCCCTGGTTCAGATGTTTTAGCTCTTACAATTTTCCCAAGGCTTCCATTAATTTATGTTTGTGTTTATTTATTTTAGCCTGCGCTGGGTCTTTGTTGCTCTGCTTGGCTTTCTCTAGTTGCTGTGAGCGGGGGCCACTCTTCAGTTCTAGTGCACAGGCTTTTCACTGCAGTGGCTTCTCTTGTTGCGGAACACATGCTTAGTTGCTCTGCAGGATTTGGGACCCTCCCAGACCAGGGGTTGACCCCGTGTCCCCAGCATTGGCAGGTGAATTCTTAACCACCATGGAAGTCTGGCCTCCCACTAATTTAATTAAAAAGGAAATAAAAAGTAATATCCTGCATGATTGGGCTTCCAGCCGTATCTCTCCATCTTGTTCCGTCTTGCCCTTTGTTTTCAGGTACATAGGTCTTCCTTCAGCTCCTTGAACTAGCCATGTGTTTTTCTTCCTCTGAGCATTTTCCGGTAATGTTTGCACCCTCTGCCTGTGAGTCCCCTTCTCTGCCATTGGTTTGTTCCATTTGTTTGTTGAGCTTAGTTCAAACTTCCTCAGAGGAATCTTCCCTAAAACCACCAGGGTTCCAGACCCTTAGTGTTCGTGCTTCCTCTGTACCTTTGCTTCTGTAGCACTGCTTATAGTATATTGTCATCACATAGTTAATTGAGGAGTTCATTGCTGAATGTCTGCCTTTAGAATTAAAATGTAGGCTCCATGAAGGCAGAGACTGTCACTGTTTCTCGAAGCATCTTTAATGCTCAGCCTATTGTTTGACATGCAGCAAGCTGTCAGTATTTGTTGAATAAGTGAACCAAATGAGTAGTGCTCAGATAACACTATTCAGTATTTCCCTGCACTTATGTAGAAGCTGTTAAAAGTTGTTATTGATTGCTTGTAGTGTTAACTAGTTTTTACCGTTGTGGAGAGTCCTGGGTAAAAGCTTATGTACACCCAGACAGAATTTTTTTTTTTCAATTAAAAGAATGAGCAATGATGCGGGTTGTGAGGGAGGTCCAAGAGGGAAAGATGTGTGTGTACATATAGCTGGTTCACTTTGTTGTGCAGAGGAGACTAACTCAACATTGTAACGCAACCATACCCCAGTTTAAAAAGTGAATAATGAGCATTAAAACAATTATCTTTTTTTTTTTTAAAGTGTAAGATGTTGATGGTTCCTTAGAAGAGCAGCTTTTAGTAAATAATTCTTTTTAAATTTCCCTCTTGGCTACTGTTCTTTTCACCTTCAACACCAGTGAAATTAAATACATTCTATTATAAAAACTTTTCCCATAGCATTTTTTGGAATTAGTGAACACAGGTATAATGCCAACCCCAAAACACTTCATGATAGGAGAGTGACCAACATTCTGCTCTTCTGGATGTGTGAACACGCTCAGCGTTTGTGTCTTCCCATTTTCTGCTGCCAGATCATACTAAATGAGATTATCATATTTTTATAAGCATGAAAATAAATAAAATACCAAGTACATAATTTAATGACTATTACTTTTTTGAAACTTACTATTTTATTGTTAATTTTTATTGGTGTATAGTTGCTTTACAATGTTGTGTTGTTTTCTGCTGTACAGCAAAGTGAATCAGCCATATGTGTGTGTGTGTGTGTGTGTGTGTGTGTGTGTTTATGTGTGTGTGTATCTCCTCTCTATTTTAGATTTCATTCCCATTTAGATCACCACAGAGCACTGGGTAGAATATTACTTAAAAAGCAAACACAAAACAAATATTTCTTGGGTTCCAACCAGGTGTCAGACACTGGATGTATGATAAGTGAAAAGACAGAGGGTCCCTGCCCTCATGTGATTCACCCTTTAGTTGTAGAGATGGCCCACAATCTGATTATCACACAAATAAATAGATAATGACAACCAGATGTGTCCTTGGAAAGGAGAAAGTAGGGGAGCATTATTAAGTAGAGACCCCTAACCCAGTCTCTGTAGTGGGAGAATTACAGTTGCCCAGAGAAAGTGACATTTGAGAGATCTGAAGGAAGGAGACTTCAATTCAGTTCAGTTTGGTCGCTCAGTCGTGTCCGCCTTTTGCGACCCCATGAATCGCAGCACGCCAGGCCTCCCTGTCCATCACCAGCTCCCGGAGTTCACTCAGACTCAACGTCCGTCGAGTCGGTGATGCCATCTCATCCTCTGTTGTCCCCTCCTCCTCCTGCCCCCAATCCCTCCCAGCATCAGAGTCTTTTCCAATGAATCAACTCTTCGCATGAGGTGGCCAGAGTACTGGAGTTTCAGCTTTAGCATCATTCTTTCCAAAGAAATCCCAGGGCTGATCTCCTTCAGAATGGATTGGTTGGATTTCCTTGCAGTTCAAGGGACTCTCAAGAGTCTTCTCTTAATACCTGGGAAAAACTCCAGGCAGCGAGAACAGCAGGCAGAGGCTCAGAGACAGGAGAAGCGTGCCTTTGAGGAACAGACAGGAAGGCCAGTGGACGTAGATGAGAGAAGGGTGTGGGAAAGTGGTTCAGCACAAAGCTGATGAAGTGAGCAGATGAGGCACTGAGGACCGAGTCATTACAGTGTGATCGATGTCACCAGTATAAAAATGTAGGAAATCTAATTGCCCATCAGCAGAGGACTGGTGGTATAAGTTACAGCGTACACAACGTAAAGGAATATTATATAGCTGTAAAAGGGAGGAAGTTTACTACCTAATCAGAAGAATAAAGAATTGTAGATTTCATATTGAAATTTAGAAATAGAAAGAACCTTTAAAAAAGGGGAAAAACTTGACCCAATGACGTATGATTTGTCCTGTATGAAAAGAATTATTTTGGTAAAGTAAGTTATCCTTCTTTATATGGATTTATTGTGATAATTACTTAGTTTGTCATGTTTTCAAGGTAAAATATATTTTATAAAGTAGCATAGTAGTTTAGAATATGTCCACTGGGCTGAGATCCTGGGTTGGTATTCTGGCATTGCCGTTTGCACAGCTGGTTAACTGGGCAAATTAATTCAGCTTTTTAAAGCCTAGTTTTGCCATTTGTAAAATGTGAACAGTAGACATTTATCTGATAGAGTTGCAGTATGAATTGAGTGAGAGAATATATGTGAATCACTTAGATAGGCTCATCACCTAAGAAAAAAGTTGTATACTGTCACTTCCTGTGAAAGTATCTTCTAATTAATCCCCTTTATCAAAAGTTAGAGTGCAAAAAGAGAGAATACTGAAGAAAGTTACATCAAAAGCAACTCTGTAGTTGGATTTCAGAGATGGAATTATAGCTGCTATTTGTTACCTGTTTTATTGTTGTGTATATTTTCCAAACTTTGAAACATGAGCATATATTTAAAATTACTACCATTTCCCATTTAAGTATGCTTTGTCTTCTTTTCAGCTTGTTTTGCTGAAATTTTAATTTTTAGGAACATCCTTTTCAGCAGTGTTAGAAAGTCTGCAAATCTCGATTCAAGAGATGTTAGTTCAGTAAATGTATTCATAATTATTTTTGCTTTCCTCCTTATATTTTGATTAATGTTGTACCAATTTAAAAGGCTTTGTACCCACAGCTGCTAAGTTGTGATTGGAAAGGAAAGGGGCTTCCTTTTTGAGACCATCTGTGGGAGTTGCATTGTCTGAGTCTGACAAGAGATCATGGCAGATGGTGAGGTCACTGAGATTGACTTTTTGAGCTTGACATAATGTGCTCATGAAGCTGGAAGAAGAAATCCGACTTATTTTTTTAACCAACAGGAGAACATGGTGACAGGAAGAAGTGTACAGTTGTTGAGTCTGGATGAAGCATAATGCATCAGTGCACATGACTGGTTTAATCTTTGACAGTCGCCAGTACTGCCAAAGGTAGCTGTCTGTTGAAACATTCCGTGCTGTGTTTATTTACTTTCTAGGCCCTTGGTTTAAGTCATATGTTGCAAATAACATTTAGATTAAAGACAGTGTAGAAAAAAAGACAAAAAGTTTTAAAGATTCTTAGAAATGTATATTTTTAAATCGAAAGGTTATAGGCTGTCACTCAAAGCCAGTGCAGCATACTTCTTCATTTTTAATTGAATGAAGATCTCTGTCATAGTCACATGTCTTTTTATAACATTTATCTTAATGTAATTTTATGTAATTTAAATTATACTTGAAGGTTTATGCTTACTGTTTCATGTATCAGGAGCTCTCTAGTGTCTGGATTAGTATTTTGCTCATAGTGTATGTTCAGTAAATGTTGGCTAGGTAGATAAATTAATGAATGAAGTTAATTGCTGACTCTTTGTTAATTTTAGATGAGTTTTTTTTTTTTAACCACAATTACATGCTTTTTTCCCCCCACTTTGAAATTGGATTTATGTTGTGGTCTTTATCACTTCTACTATGTGTGAATTATGTATTATTTATTTTGGAAGAAGAAACCTTAATTTGTCATGAGAAGTCAGTGAGCCATTTTTTCCTTAACGTTAATGAGTACTTTGGCCAGGCAGTATCCAAATTATTTTCCACGTCTTGACTCATTTAATTAAGTAGATGTATTGTGCTACTACTCTTTTGTAGATGAAGACATTGAAGTACAATGATGTTAATATAAGTGTGCTTAAGATACTCATGTACTTTGGCTCTATTTCAAACATTTATCATTTAGGTAACATTTAGAAGTTACAGTTTGTGCTTACCTCTGGTGAGAAGATGCAAAGGGAATACTAAACAGAATTATGTTTTGTCTTATTAAGCTCAGTTACTGAAGCTAAGATGTGTTTTTATTGGTCACTTCTTGTTACTGTGTGTTGAAATAATAACACCTTGTTAATTTCTTGTTGTTTGCATGAGTAACAGTGCCACTGACTAACCCAGTCCTTAGGAAATATAATCCCGAATGGAACACTGAGTATAATAAGGAAGCAGATGCTCAGAGACAAGGAGCTGTAACCATTACAGCCATACTCTGAAAATGAAGAAATGGGAGAGGGGGGAAAAGGGCATTTAGCTGAATCTGGTAGCCCAGCCTAACAATGACTACTTTTATTTCATTGACCAGAATTAATGTCATGGCCAAACCATCTGGGAGGGAGACAGAAGGTAGTAGTTTAGTTGGGCATATTGCTGGTTTGGTGAATGAGATGGGATTTCAGGAATATTTATCTCATATTTGTAACACTGAAGAGTATATAACAGATAATTGATAAATGTGAAACAGTTCCAGTGTAGGGACTTGATTTTCATATTCACTCATGGTAGCTGTGATCAAATCTGCTGCTACAGTGGGAAAGCAAAAATCACAGCTGTACTTCCAGTCTTGGGCTTTTAAATATATGTTTTCTTTATCATTGAAAAATCACACTGTTTTAGTGAAAGGTAAAAACGTTTCCTCACCACCCCCTGCTCCACAGTTTTATTTGTAGATTCAAATTCTAGCATGTGAGGCAGACGTTTGGAGCCTCCATTGCTTTCAGTTCAGTTCAGTCGCTCAGTCGTGTCCGACTCTTTGCGACCCCATTAATTGCAGCACGCCAGGCCTCCCTGTCCATCACCAACTCCCGGAGTTCACTCAGACTCACGTCCATCGAGTCAGTGATGCCATCCAACCATCTCATCTTCTGTCGTCTCCTTTTCCTCCTGCCCCCAATGCCTCCCAGCATCAGAGTCTTTTCCAATGAGTCAACTCTTCACATGAGGTGGCCAAAGTATTGGAGTTTCAGCTTTAGCATCATTCCTTCCAAAGAACACCCAGGACTGATCTCCTTTAGAATGGACTGGTTGGCTCTCCTTGCAGTCCAAGGGACTCTCAAGAGTCTTCTCCAACACCACAGTTCAAAAGTATCAATTTTTCGGTGCTCAGCTTTCTTCACAGTCCAACTCTCACATCCATACATGACCACAGGAAAAACCATAGCCTTGACTAGACCTTTGTTGGCAAAGTAACATCTCTGCTTTTCAATATGCTGTCTAGGTTGGTCATAACTTTCTTTCCAAGGAGTAAGCGTCTTTTAATTTCATGGCTGCAATCATCATCTGCAGTGATTTTGGAGCCCCCAAAAATAAAGTCTGACATTGTTTCCCCATCTGTTTGCCATGAAGTGATCGGACCAGATGCCATGATCTTCATTTTCTGAATGTTGAGCTTTAAGCCAGTTTTTTCACTCTCCTCTTTCACTTTCATCAAGAGGCTTTTTATTTCCTCTTCACTTTCTGCCGTAAGGGTGGTGTCATCTGCATATCTGAGGTTATTGATGTTTCTCCCGTCAATCTTGATTCCAGCTTGTGTTTCTTCCAGCCGAGCATTTCTCATGACGTACTCTGCATAGAACTTAAATAAGCAGGGTGACAATACACAGCCTTGACGAACTCCTTTTCCTATTTGGAACCAGTCTGTTGTTCCATGTCCAGTTCTAACTGTTGCTTCCTGACCTGCATACAGGTTTCTCAAGAGGCAGGTCAGGTGTTCTGGTATTGCCATCTCTTTCAGAATTTTCCACAGTTTATTGTGATCCACACAGTCAAAGGCTTTGGCATAGTCAATAAAGCAGAAATAGATGTTTTTCTGGAACTCTCTTCCTTTTTCCATGATCCAATGGATGTTGGCAATTTGATCTCTCATTCCTCTGCCTTTTCTAAAACCAGCTTGAACTTCTGGAAGTTCACGGTTCACGTATTGCTGAAGCCTGGCTTGGAGAATTTTGAGCATTACTTTACTAGCGTGTGAGATGAGTGCAATTGTGCGGTAGTTTGAGCATTCTTTGGTATTGCCTTTCTTTGGGATTGGAATGAAAACTGACCTTTTCCAGTCCTGTGGCCACTGCTGAGTTTGCCAAATTTGGTGGCATATTGAGTGCAGCACTTTCACAGCATCATCTTTCAGGATTTGAAATAGCTCAACTGGAATTCCTTCACCTCCACTAGCTTTGTTCGCAGTGATGCTTTCTAAGGCCCACTTGACTTCACATTCCAGCATGTCTGGCTCTAGATAATCACACCATCGTGATTATCTTGGTCGTGAAGATCTTTTTTGTCTATTGCTTTAAGCCCTTATTATTTATGATCTTTTTAAAGTTAAGTTTTATTCTTCACTTTGAATGTCCTATTAAAGTTTTAATTTTGAAATAATTTTAAAATAAGAGAAAAGTTGCAGAAATAGGCAAAGATCTTTTGAATACCCCTGACCTAGAATCACTAGTCAGCATTTTGCCACACGTGCTTTATCACTCCCTCTCTCTATATATACAAATTATATACATTTATTAATCATTTGAAAATATGTTTCTTCTGCATACCCTTTCACTAGTAAATATTTTGGTATATTTTTCCCTAAGGTTGAGGAAAGTGAAGAAGTGAAAGTGTAATCACTTAGTTGTGTCCGACTCTTTGCTACTCCATGGACTGTAGCCCGCCAGACTCCTCTGTCCATGAGGTTCTCCATACAAGAATACTGGAATGGGTAGCTAGCTAGTCCCTTCTCCAGGGGATCTTCCCAACCCAGGGGTCAAACCTGGGTCTTCTGCATTGCAGGTGGATTCTTTTCCTGCCTGAGACACCAGGGAAGCCCATTCACTTAAAAAAAAGAAAGAACACAATCCTCTGATCAGAAGCAGGAAATGAAACAGTACAGTTATCCAGTCTGCAGAGCATGTTTTGCTTTCTCCAGTTGCCCCAATAATGGTCTTCATAGCAGTTATTTTTTGTGACTCAAAGCCCAGTCCAGGATCATTCATTACATGTAATTTTCATATGACTTTAGTCTTAAATCTGTAATGTTTCTTTAGCTCTCCTCTGTTTTTCGTGATAAACTAATATTTTTAAGAACTCAGGCAATTGTTTCATAGAATGTCTCTTAATTTGCATGTCAGCATCATCGCCTCATGGTTAGATTTAGATTATACATTTTAGGAAATATCTCAGAAGTGATACTGTGTCCGTCACAGTGTGCCCGGGGAGATGCACGATGCTGGTTTATTCTGGTATTGGTCATAGGTAGCTTTCGTCACCTTGGCTGTAGTGGTATGTGCCAGGTTTCTTCACTGTAAAATTTGATGTAAGAGGTATCTTGTAGGGCAATATTTCAAGACTATATAAATATCCTTTTTCTCACCAAATTTCATTTAATAATTTTAGCATCTTTTGATGATTCTTACCGAATCCATTAATATCACAGTGTTTACAGATTGGTGGTTTTCTAACTGCATCATTTCTTTGTACATATTAGTTGGAATTGTATTGCAAAGAAGACGTTTGCCTTCCTTGTTATCTGTTTCTATAAATGTGAACTCTTGGATTATTATTTTAGTCATTGGGTTTAGAATCTGTTACAGTGTGTTGTTATTAGTATGTACTTAGGTGCTTAACTGCCCCTTTAAACTGGCTTAAGTTGTCCCTTGATGTTGTGGACTCTCTAAGCCATCTCCCGTATACTTTCAGTATGTCTCTGTCATTCCTTACTTTAGATACTCAAAGTGTTCTAGGTTTGTCTCGTGCATTTCCTGCTCCATTGCTGGAATTGGCTACTTTTCCCAGCATCCCTGGTATTGCTTTCAGTGGAGTATCTATACCAGCATAGTATAATATTTCAAAGTCCAGGCTCTGTCACTTCTTAGCTGAGTTGGTTTGGTTGAATTATTTAACATCTCTAAATTGCAAGTTTTATTTGGATAATGACAGTTAGAATGGTCCACATCTCGTAGTGTTGTTGTGAGGATTAATTTAGGTAATTAAAAAACAGTGAATATCACATAATAATTATGACATAAATGTTGCTTATTATTATGATGACTATTACATTACTCTTCCCTCTTTTTCTCCTTAACAGGATATTCTTTTAAAGAATTATTGAAGACGAAGTTTTTTTATTTGTTTTTTAATGGCTTTACAGAATTTTAAATTGAATGCAGTTTGACATGACGGCAAAAAATGTAAGTATTTGTGAATTTTTAAATGTAAGTATTTAAAATAAGCTATACTTTTTCCTGTGTACATTTTCTTCACCATTTTGACTAATCCCAATTCGGTTTACCGGCATCAATGTATCATCTGTTTTTGTTTCTGCAAAGAAAGAGACTGTGAACTTTAACGCTGTTGAAGCTCGTCTCTCAGGGCCATGGTAGCCTTGTTGCAAACCGCTGCCAGGTTGCTCTGACTCAACAGCTGCAAAATTGCTGTCTCCAGAAATGTTCCCACCTCCCTCCTGTTTTGTGTACTGTTAATAAATTTGCTTTGGTGCTTTCTGGAGAGTTACTTGGCATTATTGAGAAAAATCACTGTTTTCTTTGGCTCAGTTTTTTTCTTTTGAATTTACCCTTAAAAATGTGTACAGTCAGATGTTGTTCAGAAGTAGCCTGCTGTCCTCCTTGAGGTGATTTCCGACTTCAGTTGTTTTGGGGAAGTTATTCTTTTTTCTTCTTTTGTTTAAGACTGTCATTTCTGAATCTACTTCCTTTCAAGTTATATTGTTATTATACCAATGGATTTGTTTCTAGTTATGGGGAAGGATTATGCCAGAAAATAAATACTACAACATCTGTGGAAATAACTTATTATAATTACTATACCCAGATTATTAGTTTGGACTCTGATTGCAGGTAACAGAAACCAGCTTGGGCTACCTTAAACCAAAGGGGAATTTATTTTAAGGATAAGGGGATGTCTCAAGGAATTCAAGCGTAGAAATTGAGCAGACCCTCAGAAAGATCAGGGTCCAGAAACTTGAAATCTACCAGGAATTGAAGCAGTATTTAGGTTTCATGTGTCATCTCTGTGTGTTTCTGTGCATTAGCTGCATTACTCTGTGTCTCTCTGCAAAGCATCTTCCATAGTTCACAGTCAGTCAGCATCTCGATCTACTTGTTACAGTATCAGCGTGCTCAGAGAAAGAGAGACAGAGAGAGAAGTATGAAGGAAGGGAGGTGGGTAGCCTGACAGATCCTGTCTGCTTATTTCAGCTCTAACTTCAAAATCCTTGGGGAGGACCTCTGGCACAGCTCTATAGTCTGATATCCACTAGTAGTTTGGTTAGTTATGACCAGAGAGACAAGTGTTATTGTGGAAAAAGATCTTGTGAACCAGATAGATATTTCTGGGTACTATCCATTATACGGCTAAAGAGCATCAAAAAAATAAAAACACCCACTCTGATTACTAACTTCTACTTTCCAGTTATTGATCTGGCTTTTAGCACACACTAGTAGTTGTAAGCAGATACAGACTTTGCTTTGTTATCATATAATTAATTTTTTAGGATAAATTATCAGGTGTCACCTGCCTTAATCTTGTATCTATTTGTGGCTCTTGTATCTATTTGTTTAGTTGCTGTTTGGGGGAAAGAAGAGCAAAGTTTTAGTCTGTGTATTGGGATTTTTCTTGTTTTTCTCTCCTCCAGGAAACAGAGAATGTGAAAGTTATCCTGAGCAAAAGGATGACTATCATTCAACTAACAAGTATATTTTCGCTTAAAGAGGTCCTTTAAATCTTCCTAGCCGTACGTACAGTTTGCTATATTAAAAGTTGTTTCCTTAAAGTAAAAAAGCATTTGAACCAGTTATTCTCCCATTATTTTCTTTGTGTATTTGGATGTCATCAAAGAGTATGCTGTTCATTTCTCTTCCTGCTCCAGCATCCTTGGGGGAGAGGGCTGTTTGATGAGCTGACCCTCTCCTGATTGGGGACATGGGGAGGTTAGGCCTCAGACTGGACAGAACGAAGAGGGAAAGAATTGAAGTAGACTGAATGTCTGATTCAATATCATGGTAATTCACAGTAACCATTCAGTATCACAGTAATCCAAGTCTCTGCCCCACCAGTAACACTGAAGAAGCTGAAGTGGAACGGTTCTATGAAGACCTGCAAGACCTTTTAGAACTAACACCCAAAAAAGATGTCCTTTCATTATAGGGGATTGGAGTGCAAAAGTAGGAAGTCAAGAAACACCTGGGGTAACAGGCAAACTTGGCCTTGGAATACGGAATAAAGCAGGGCAAAGGCTAATAGAGTTTTGCCAAGAAAATGCACTGGTCATAGCAAACACCCTCTTCCAGCAACACAAGAGAAGACCCTACACATGGACATCACCAGATGGTCAACACCGAAATCAGATTGATTACATTCTTTGCAGCCAAAGATGGAGAAGCTCTATACAGTCAGCAAAAACAAGACCAGGAGCTGACTGTGGCTCAGATCATGAACTCCTTATTGCCAAATTCAGACTTAAATTGAAGAAAGTAGGGAAAACCACTAGACCATGACCTAAATCAAATTCCTTATGATTATACAGTGGAGGTGAGAAATAGATTTAAGGGACTAGATCTGAAAGATAAGAGTGCCAGATGAACTATGGACTGAGGTTCATGACATTGTACAGGAGACAGGGATCAAGACCATCCCCATGGAAAAGAAATGCAAAAAAGCAAAATGGCTGTTTGAGGAGGCCTTACAAATAGCTGTGAAAAGAAGAGAAGTGAAAAGCAAAGGAGAAAAGGAAAGATATAAGCATCTGAATGCAGAGTTCCAAAGAACAGCAAGAAGAGATAAGAAAGCCTTCAGTGATCAATGCAAAGAAATAGAGGAAAACTACAGAATGGGAAAGACTAGAGATCTCTTCAAGAAAATTAGAGATACCAAGGGAACATTTCATGCAAAGATGGGCTCAATAAAGGACAGAAATGGTATGGACCTAACAGAAGCAGAAGATATTAAGAGGTGACAAGAATACACAGAAGAACTGTACAAAAAAGATCTTCACGACCCAGATAATCACGATGGTGTGATCACTGATCTAGAGCCAGACATCCTGGAATATGAAGTCAAGTGGGCCTTAGAAAGCATCAATATGAACAAAGCTAGTGGAGGTGATTGAATTCCAGTTGAATTATTTCAAGTCCTGAAAGATGATGCTGTGAAAGTGCTACACTCAATATGCCAGCAAATTAGGAAAACTCAGCAGTGGCCACAGGACTGGAAAAGGTCAGTTTTCATTCCGATCCCAAAGAAAGGCAATGCCAAAGAATGCTCAAACTACCGCACAATTGCACTCATCTCACACGCTAGTAAAATAATGCTCAAAATTCTCCAAGCCAGGCTTCAGCAGTTCGTGAACCATGGACTTTCAGATGTTTAAGCTGGTTTTAGAAAAGGCAGAGGAACTAGAGATCAAATTACCAACGTCTGCTGGATCATGGAAAAAGCAAAAGAGTTCCAGAAAACATGTATGTCTGCTTTATTGACTATGCCAAAGCCTTTGACCGTGTGGATCACAATAAACTGTGGAAAATTCTGAAAGAGATGGGAATACCAGACCACCTGACCTGCCTCTTGAGAAACCTATATGCAGGTCAGGAAGCAACAGTTAGAACTGGACATGGAACAACAGACTGGTTCCAAATAGGAAAAGGAGTACGTCAAGGCTGTATATTGTCCCCCTGCTTATTTAACTTCTATTCAGAGTACATCATGAGAAATGCTGGGCTGGAAGAAGCACAAGCTGCAATCAAGATTGCCAGGAGAAATATCAATAACCTCACGTATGCAGATGACACCACCCTTATGGCAGAAAGTGAAGAGGAACTAAAAAGCCTCTTGATGAAAGTGAAAGAGGAGAGTGAAAAAGTTGGCTTAAAGCTCAACATTCAGAAAATGAATATCACAGCATCTGGTCCCATCACTTCATGGCAAATAGATGAGGAAACAGTGGAAACAGTGTCAGACTTTATTTTTCTGGGCTCCAAAATCACTGCAGATGGCGATTGCAGCCATGAAATTAAAAGATGCTTACTCCTTGGAAGGAAAGTTATGACCAACCTAGATAGCATATTCAAAAGCAGACACATTACTTTGCCAACAAAGGTCCATCTAGTCAAGGCTATGGCTTTTCCAGTGGTCATGTATGGATGTGAGAGTTGGACTGTGAAGAAACCTGAGCGCCAAAGAATTGATGCTTTTGAACTGTGGTGTTGGAGAAGACTCTTGAGAGTCCCTTGGACTGCAAGGAGAGCCAACCAGTCCATTCTAAAGGAGATCAGTCCTGGGTGTTCTTTGGAAGGACTGATGCTAAAGCTGAAACTCCAATACTTTGGCCACCTCATGTGAAGAGTTGACTCATTGGAAAAGACTCTGATGCTGGGAGGGATTGGGGGCAGGAGGAGAAGGGAACGACTGAGGAGATGGCTGGATGGCATCACCGACTTGATGGACATGAGTTTGCGTAAACTCTGGGAGCTGGTGATGGACAGGGAGGACTGGTGTGCTGCAGTTCATGGGGTCACAAAGAGTCGGACGTGACTGAGTGACTGAACTGAATGTCTGAGAAAGTTCACTAGCCATTCTGAAATAGATAAGCACATTTTTGTGGCCTTTTAATATATTTTGTTGAGATACTCACTAGAGGGATCATCTCATTTTACAACACCATGAACAGTCATTCTCATATCTCCCCTCCCCATCTTTCTGCAGCAAATAAATATGTTCAGCACTGTTCCAGACTCCTACCTTCTTGGGATTTATAGTGTAGTGAGAGGAGATGATAAATATGTAATGTTAATGATACCTGTTATGAAGAGTAATAAAACAGGGTAAGAGGAGAGAAAGCATAGCAATGTGGAGGTCTCTTTCAACAAGGTATTCAGAAGCATCCTTTTTAAGGAAATGGCATTTAGACAGACAGATGCTCTTCAGTCACAATCCAGAAGGAAGGAGTCAACCATGTGAGTATCTGGGGAAAGAGCATTCCAGGTAGAGGCAGGAGAAAGTGTGATTGATCAGAGAGCAGCCGATGACTAGTTGACAAAGTGGGACAGAGTAACTAAGCCACACAAGTGGTAGGAGGTGAAGCCAGAGAGCATGTGCCAGATCATGGGGAGCCTCGAAAATGGGGGTGAGCAGTATGTGTTTTATTTAGTTTAATTAATTTATTGTTTGACTGTGCTTGGGTCTTTGTTGTGTGTGGCTTGTGGGCTTAGTAGTTGTGGAGAACAGGCTTTGTTGCTCCATGGCACGTGGGATCTTAGTTCCCGGACCAGGGATTGAACCTGTGTCTCTTGCATTGGAAGGTGGGTTCTTAACTACTGGATCACCAGGGAAGTCCTGAGTGGTATATATTTTAAATGTCCATAGGTAGCCAATGGAGTTTTTGAGGATGATTTCAAGACCTAACTTAGCATTTTTAAGTTTATTCTGGCTACTGGGTGAATCGACCGAAGAGGGCCGTAATATACGCAAGGCACTCATTTGGTACTTATCCCAGTAGTTCAAACAGCAGAATATGGTAAGCTAGTCTAGGGTAATGATACTGGAGATGGGCAATAGTGGTTGAATCTAGGATGAATAGAAGGAACAGCCAGCAAGACTTATTGAGTAATTAGGATATGGGGACAGGGAAGAAGTTAAAGATTTCTCAGCATTTGGCTTGTGTAACTGGGTATGTGGTTTTGTGGTTTCATGAGAAGAGGATCTCTTGGGGAAGTACAGGATTTTGTGGCAAACTCAAAAATTGTTTTGAACATATTAAAGTTGAGGGACCTAAAAACATCCAGGTGGAGGAATTGGCCAGCAGTTAATATAATGATAAATAATGACTCTGGAGCTGTAGGGAAAGCTTGGGGCTGATTGTAGAAATTTTAGCGTCATTTCATCTTAGATTATTTTAAAGTGGGGCGGGGGGACTCCATGTGCTTGGGTAGAGAATCCATCAGGACCAAGTTCTGAATACAGGGTTTCCATAGCAACTGCAGAGGAAGAGAGGCAGCAAAGGACAGGATAAATGGACAGAAAGGAAAGAAAGAGCATTGCCTTGATGATGTGGAAGCCAAGTAAAGAACGTGTTTCAAGAAGGAAGGAGTGATAATTGTATCATATGCCACTGAAAAATGACTCTTAGATCTGGAAGAGATTGCCCTGGTTTTATGGGAGCATTAATAAATGTATGTGAAAAAAAATTGTGTAAATATTTACATCTTTATTTTCTATTTCTCATTTTGCGTTTCTCTTATGAGAACAGTTTCTTGTGAAGAGTTACTTTTGCCTTAGTTCAGTGCCATTCTAGGTCTTTTATGGTTGCAGGTGTTAGAAACCCTTTTCAAAGTAGCTTAGGGCAAAGAGTGGCATTTCTTGATTGGCACAACTGAAAAGTCTGGAGTACTCTGGCTTCAAATACAACTGCTTTCAGGGGACCAACTGAGGGGCATCAGAGCTCTGTGTCCTTTTTCTAGCTTTTGGCTCTATCTGGTGGCAGAATAGCCTACACTGGCGTCCTAAGGCTCAGTTTCAAAAGAGAGGAAGTTTTTTTTTTTTAGCTTTTATGTTTCAGATTCCATGGAGGAGCTTTTGTTGACCCTGTTTGGCCCACATTCTTAGACAAGTCATTGTAGAGAAGGAAGTAGGGTTCCATACATGGTTTGCTGCCTCACCATGGGTCGTGGGGCCACCCAGGCTGTAATAGCACAGTTGAGGCTCTAAAATGAACAGTCCCGCCAGAACTGCATGGGTTGTGGGATGGATCCCTTTGCAGAAGGAAGTTCTGCAGAGCTGGTGATGTATCCTTTGTATCTGGGGTAAAATAAAGTAGTATCAGGTAGTATCTAGTATCCACTAATGGGGCTTTCCCAGTGGCTCAGTGATAAAAGAATCCATCCACCTGCCAATGCAGGAGACACGGGTCCAATCTCTAGGTTGGGAAGATCCTCTGGAGGAGGACATGGGAACCCACTCCAGTACTCTTGCCTGGGAAATCCCATGGAGAGAGGAGCCTGGTGGGCTTGAGTGCATGGGGTTGCAGAAGAATAGGACACAACTGAGTGGCTGAGCGAGTGAGCCAAGTATCCACTGATCCTCTTCTTGACCAAAAATGCAGATGTGTTTTCTCCTAAGTTCACTCAGTGTACAATAAAGAACTTGAAAGGTAATTTTTTGCCTTGTCAAAGAATCTTTTAAAAATATGTAAGCCATCATATTCATTACAGAAAATTAGAAAATACAGATAAAGAAACTAGAGATTAGAGATCGTATACACAAATGTGTGTGTGTGTGTGTATATATATATATGATCCAAAATCTATATATAGTTTTTCAATTTATTTTTGGCTGTACCACGTGACATGTAGAACTTCCTCAACCAAGGATTGAACCCGTGTCCCCTTGCAGTGGAAGCGTGGAGTCCACTTATATATGGAGTCCATATATATATATATATTTTTTTTTAATAAAAATGAGGCCAGATTGTTTTGTAACCTGCTCTATGTAGTCTCTATGATGAGTATCTTCTCCTGTCTTGATAACTCTGTAACATCAGTTTAAATGGCTTTTTAATGTCATGTTTTCTATGGACCTTACACCAGTTTCCTAATATTGGCCATTATTTTCACTTTTTTTCCCTCTTTTAACTTTTTTATTTTTGTCAACTCATTGGGTTATTTCTGTGAAACAAAAATCTTACAAAATTACTGGCCCCAAGGGTGTGTACTTTTTAGGGCACCTTTGATTCATACTACTAAATTGAATCTCAGGAAGACCACCAGTTATATATTCACATTGGTATATGAAGGTGCCAGTTCCCTTTTATTTTCTTTTTAATCTTAGTCAGTCTACTCACAAAAGATGGTATGTAACTCGCTACATTTCTCTGATTGCCAGTTAGATTGAACTGGTATTACATATATCATCTATATACTTACTGGTCATTTGTGTCTCTCATGAATTGTCTTCGTCAGTGTTAAAGTAATAAACCTGTTGCCCTTTGAGTTAATAACTCAGACTTGAATACTGCTTTGCATTAACGAACATGTTTCCATAATTTTTTAATTTGGTCTAAAGAGTTGCCTGAGTTTGTTGTATGTATGTAATATCATTCCCATGACAATGTTCCATGAACACCTTGCTTGTGAATGATGGTAGAGATAAACTTTGAGCACAGATCATCTCGCTTTGAATCCTGTTTTCTTTTGGGTATATCAATCTGAGACATTAAAAATCAGTGACATTACAATGGTATTCTTGGAATAGAATTGGACTCAAACATTTAAGCTTTGGACATCTTTTATTCAACAGGCAGTGACTGCTTACACTGGGCAATGCAGTGTTTGAATATCCAGATAGAAAACTTTTTTCAGGATCTTACTTGATGAAAAATTTTATGCAAAACAAGTTTACTTTTCTTCTCTTGATCTGTGACACATTATAGAGAGAGATCCTTTTTAAATACATAAAATAAGGAAAGAATAGCTAATATTTTAAAATGCTTTTCCTTGCCAACTTTTTCTACTCTCAGATGATTTACTTTTTCTTTGAACCTTTAAACTTTGTTTATGAAAACAGAAATTAATATATTTTTGAAGTTTGAACTTAAACATTTTAATAGTGTTTATCTAAGCTCTAAATACGAACAGATCCTCTCCATCCATGAGACCCAGATTACACACACTGTTGATTTAGAATTGACCTTTATCTTTTTAGAATATAATCTGTTGGTTACAAAGGCACAGATGTACATCTGCTTAAAAGTTTCCAAATTTGTTTGCTACTTCACTCTGCAGAAGTTGAGCAGTAAGAGCAGGTGTTTAAACGTAATAGAAATCCAGTAACTGTGAACTCTGGACTGTGAATGTGTGGTTTTGGTTGAGGTTTTTGCCGTTACCTTTGTATAATAACAAAAAGGTATAAACTGATGCTTTTGAAGTTATTGTAATACTTAATTAAACAATTCCATTGTATTAAGCATGGAATGTATTAAAGGCTGTCTTTGCCTTCTTTGCTTTCTGTTTACGGTAGAGCACCCACAAGAGTTTCGCCTTTCTTTTCTTTTTGTAGAAGAGCTTAAGGAGAGGCATGTTGGTGGGCAGGAGTGAGGGTGGAATTTTGGTATATGTTTTGGCAGCTTCACAACTGTGACATTACTTGCTTAAGAAAAAAAGCCATTAGTAAAGTGTGTAGATCTCACTTCTGCTCATAAGTAACACTATTTCATTAACTTTTATCTTAATGTGGACAGTGCAATATTTTTCCCATTTCGAGCAGTATGGCCGCATTTTAACCCTGTTCTTATATCTGATATAATTAACTCATCTTTATGTGACTCTGTATAATATTTGATATAGACCTCTGGTGGGAGGTTATTAATAATGGCTTATTAAGTGATCACATATTATTTACAATCTTATTTATAATTTTTTAAACTATTTTATTCAGGTTGGTTTGAATTCCACAAATGCAGAACTAAGAGGATTTATAGATCAGAACCTCAGTCCAACCAAAGGTAAGGACAGTTGAATAAAAATTTTCTGCATCAGGCTAGTTTTACTGCATTTGTTTCATAAAAAAACACAGCTACATGAAGAATTACTTTGTGTATAATAATAATTGTATAATATTACTGTGTTGTCATAGACCAAATAACTTTTATCCTTTAAAACTCAGTTACCTCTGAGAGATGGAACAGGAGTGGCGTGTGTGTGTGCAGTGATTTAACTTGTAAAGAATACAGTGGAATGAATGAATATATGTAATTCCTTTTTCTAATACATAGTTTACTGGAGGAATGTGTATATCCAAAATCTGACCCATCAGTACAAGAACTTGTGCAGGACACTGTCAGTATCTTAAACAATATCTTTTAGTAAGGAGAAATAATGTGCTGAAATCTTTATGGTTGAAATGATATGATGTTTGGGATTGGCTTCAAAATAATCCACTGGGGAACAAAGAGCAAAGTGGATGGATATGAGTTGGTTAATTGTTTAAGCTGGGTGACAGCTGTATGAGGTTTCGTTATTCTTTTCTCTCTTCCTTTGCGTATGTTTGAATTTTTTCCATTGTACATATGCAAAGGTGGAAACAAAGTGTCTGCTGTTACAAAGCAGATAGCTGGGAGAGAAACATCAGCTTTCTCAAAGGCTTATGTCTAGGGTAGGCTTAATATGTCTAAGGTGGACAGAAGGCTAAAGAAATCTATTTCAGTATAAAAATGTCCAGCTTAGTAGTTATAGCGTTCTCTAGAAGTATTCTAAGAATTTAGAGGTATTTAGCAAGCAGTGACGGAGAAGGCAATGGCACCCCACTCCAGTACTCTCGCCTGGAAAATCCCATGGATGGAGGGGCCTGGTAGGCTGCAGTCCATGGGGTCGCTGAGAATTGGACACGACTCAGTGACTTCACTTTCACTTTCATGCATTGAAGGAAATGGCAACCCACTCCAGTATTCTTGCCTGGAGAATCCCAGGGACGGCAGAGCCTGGTGGGCTGCCGTCTATGGGGTCGCACAGAGTCAGACACGACTGAAGTGACTTAGCAGCAGCTGCAGCAGCAAGCAGTGAAAGCGGTACTTGAAGCCTTGAATGCTTCTCATTTTTTCCTCAGTTTTCTAAATTGTGATAAGATACGCAAGACATAAAAACGGTATTTAAATACATTCATATTATGCCACCATTATCACCATTCATATCCGTAACTCTTCATCTTGCAAAACTACAGTTCTGCACCCATTAAACAACTACTCCCTGTTTCTTCCTTCTCTAAGCCTCTGGCAAGAACCATCCTACTTCCTATATCTGTGATTTTCACTACTCTGCGTATCTTGTATACGAAGAGTTACACCGTGTTTGTGTTTTTGTGACTGGCATACTTTGCTTAGTATCCTCTAGGGATTTCCTTCCTTTTTAAGGCTGAGTACTATTCCTCTATAACTATGTACCACATTTTGCTTCTCTGCTCACCTATCGATGAACATGTTGATTGCCTCTATATTTTAGCTATTGTGAATGATGCTGCTATAAACATGAGAGTAGAAATATCTTTTTGAGACCCTGCATTCGGGTCTTTTGGATATATTCATAGAAGCAAAGTTACTGGGTCATGTATTAATTCTATTATTTTTAATTTTTTTGAGGAATTGGCATTTCAGTTTTCACAGAAGCTATGCCATTGTACATTCCCATCAACAGTGTACAAGGGTTCCAGTTTCTTCACATCCTTGCAAACATGTATTTTTTATCAGAGTCAACCGTATGTAAAGTGATATGTAAAGTGTATGTAAGTGATATCTCATTGTGGTTTTGATTTGCATTTCCCTAATGACTAGTAATATTGAGCATTTTTTCATGTGCTTATTTGCTATTCATGTATCTTTGTAGGAATCTCTATTCAAGAAGACACTTGCCCATTTTTAAACTGGATTATTTGTGTTTTGTTGTTGAGTTCTAGGAATTTTTTATACATTCTGGGTATTAATTCCTTATGGGAGAAATGATTTGCACGTATTTTCTCCCATTCATTAGGTTATCTTTTTGCTTTCTTGACAGTATCCTTTGATGTGCAAAAGTTGTTTGATTTGATGAAGTCCAATTAATCTCTTTTTTTTTGTTGCTGTTGTCGCCTCCCCTTTTTGTCATTTCCGTTAAATGATTGCCAAATCAGTGTCACCAAGATTTTCCCCAGTGTTTTCTTCTATGAATTTTATAATTTCGCTCTTTTAAGTTTAGGTCTTTGATCCATTTTGAGTTAATTTTTGTATATGATATAACTCAGAATCAAACTGATATCCAGTTTTCCCAATAGCATTTGTTGAAAAGACTATCATTTGACCATTGAATGATCTTATTAATACCCTTGTGAAAAATCAACTGGCTTTATATCTGAGGATTTATTTCTGGGCTTTTTATTCTATTCCATTGGTCTGTCCATATGTCAGTACCATAATGTTATAATTACTATAGTTTTGAAGTAAGTTCAAATTCGAAAAGTGTGAGTCCTCCTCTGAGATTGTTTTGGCTATGTAGGCTCTCTTGCAATTCCCCATGAATTTGAAGTTTACATTTTCCATTTCTGTGAAAAAGGCTGTTAGGTTTTTTTATAGAAATTGCATTGAATCTCTGGATCACTTCGGTTTTATTGACATCTTAATAGTGCTGTATTTTCTTATTTATGAACATATTAAGTAATTATTTAAAAAAATTTTTTTAATTGGAGGATAATTGCTTTGCAGTGTTGTGTTGGTTTCTGACATAGAACAAAATAAATCAGCCATAAGTATACATATGGCCCCTCCCTCTTGAACTGCCCTCCAACCGTCCACCCTATCCCACCCCTCTAGCTTGTCACAGAGCACCACATTGAGCTCCCTGTGTTATACAGAAACTTCCCGCTAGCT
Organism: Bos mutus; assembly: GCF_027580195.1. Lineage (NCBI taxonomy): Eukaryota > Metazoa > Chordata > Mammalia > Artiodactyla > Bovidae > Bos > Bos mutus. Next base: position 125,720,906 of record NC_091617.1, read on the forward strand.
AACTGTTTTGCATATGGTAATGTATATGTTTCACTGCTATTCATCCCACTCTCTCCTTCCTCTGTTGTTTCCACAAGTCTGTTCTTTGTGTCTGTTTCTTTTTTCCTGCGAGTAAATGGGTTTATCGGTATTATTTTTCTGGATTCCATTTATATATATATATGTTAATATACCATATTTGTTTTTCTCTTTCTGAGTTTCACTGTATATAATAAGCTCTATTTTCATCTGCCTCACTGGAACTGACTCAGATTTGTTCCTTCTAATAGCTGAGTAATATTCCTCTGTGTGTGTGTGTGTGTGTGTGTGTGTACACAACTTTACTTTTTTATCCACGTATCTGTCAGTGGGTATCTAGGTTGCTTCCATGTCCTAACTATTTTAAACAGCGTTGAAATGAACATTGGAGTACATATGTCCTTTTGAATTATGATTTTCTCAGGGTATGTGCCTAGTTGTGGGATAATTTTACCATTTCTTTTTGAAGTAATGAAAGTGTTCTGGAGATAGTGGTTGTAGTTCTACAACCTTGTGTATATACTGGAAACCACTGAATTGTACACTTTAAAAGATAAATTTTAGTGTATTTGAATTATGCTGTGGTTAAAAACAAAAAAAAATTTTACTCAGCTTAATCTCTACTTCCAGCTCTGATTTATTCTCCCCATCTTTATCAAACTTCTTGGAAGAAGCTGTATACACTTAGAGTCCCATTCTCAGCTTTTATTCACTTTTCTACCTGATGTCATCTGGTTTTTGACTCCATTAATTCTTTGAAACTCCCCTTGGTTTTGTCTTTTTGTTGTTGTTGTTATCAGCTTTTGACACAGTTAATGTGTCCCCTCTGTTAAAAATAGCCATATATATATATATATATATATAAATAAAATGTTGACTTATTTATTTATTTGGCTGTGCTGGGTATTAGTTGCGGCACATAGGATCTTTTTCAGTAGTGGCACGTGGGATCCTTAGTTGCACTATGTGGGACCTAGTTCACTGACCAGGGACTGAACCCAGGCCCCCTGTATTGGGAGCACAGAGTCTTAGCCACTGGGGAAGCCCCTAAAAAAATAACCTTTTAATTTTACAACAGTTTTAGATTTATAGAAAAATTACAAAAATAGTGTATAGAGCTCTCATAAACCCATCACTCAGTTTCCCTACTGTTAATATCGTGCATTAATCTAGTACAGATTTTACAGTTAATGAGCCAGTATTGATACATTATAACGAATGGAAGGCTAGCTATAGGTTTTTGAGAGAAAGACCGCAGAGATAAAGGTCTGTTTTCATTACAACATAAGCAAGGGTATCAACATGACTTGCCATTATTGGTATGAACCTTGCTCACTTACTTGGCTGACACAGGCTTTGTCTTGTTTCTCTGCGGTACAGTCACTCTCTCCTCCCCCTTTCTGTATACCGTAGTCTTTGAGAGAAGTCACTATGTGGAGTCACACTTGAGGAGTGGAGAGTTTGCTCCACCTCTTGACTTCTTTGAGTTGTGAGTATCTACATAATTTATTTGGATTTCTTCCATCCTAGATTTGTCTTTTCTCCCTTATTCATTTGTTTGTTTGTTTATACCAATATGGACTTACAGGTATTTAGTTTATACTCCAGGTCCTAGTCCAGTACTCTTGGATTGGCCAAAAGTTCATTCAGGTTTTACCATAACATCTTATAGAAAAATCCGAATGAATTTTTTGGCCAACCAGTTACTTTTGTTTGTTGGGGTTTTGCTCAAATTATTAAAACTGTGGCCATTGGAAATATTCAGTTGCTTTTCTGTGTCCCTTTGACATATTTCCTGCCCATTCCTCAGATCAACCATTTCCGCAAAGAGTCCCGACTGCTTTTCATAGAGAATGTTGTTAGAACACCAGGATCTTGGTGCTGAGTGAGTAAGTGTTCCTGGGATGGTGTCTTTCTTTTTGAATCGCTGTTTTTCTTTGTGTTTGTGATACCATACTTTTTAAGTCTTTATAGGAAGCAGTACAGTGTAGCAGCTAAGAACAAGGGCTCTGGGGTTGAGGGTGTAATCCTGGTTGCATTTCTTATTTTTGTTTGTTGTTTTCAGTTGCTCAGTCACGTCTGACTCTTGAGGCTCCCTGGACTGTAGCCCGCCAGGCTCCTTTGTCCATGGGATTTCCCAGGCAGGAATACTGGAGTCGGTGGTCAGTTCTTTAACCAGAGCATCTTTTTGATCCAAGGATCGAACCCATGTCTTCTGCATTGGCAGGTAGATTCTTAACCACTGAGCTATATGGGAAGCCCTTGGATTTCTTATACCCAACAAAAGGTAAACCTGAGCAAAATGATCTCTCTAACCCAAAATGTCTGTAAGGAATCAGGTCATGATGGTAAGTTGCTCACAGCATCTGTAGGGATTAGATGAGGTAGTGTGCATACATCACTTAGTACAGCACCTAACATACAGTGAGCATTCATTCTGTGCTCACCCCCTTTTCATCTTTCTTTTTGGCCATTCCCTTCAGTCTGCTCTCCTAGCTCTTCTGTTTGTCTTCTAAATGTTAGTGTTCCGTGGGGTTTTTGTCTTGGGTTTTTTGTTTTCCTCACCTTGTACATTTTCCCTAGGCAGTTTTATCTATTCTCACTGCTTTGGTTTTCATTTACTTTGTATATGGTTGATTCTCAAATCTGTACCTCTGGCCCAGACCTTTGTCTTGAGATTTTGTATACTCAGCTGCTTGTTGGACACCTTCAGTTGAATAACTTATACACATCTCAGACTCTGCCTGTAATTAAAGTGATTATTTCACCTTCTCAAAATCCATCTTCCCCTTTTCTTTATTTTATTGTACAGTAATACCTTCTACCCTTTGCCCAAATCAGAAGAATCATCTTTCCCTCCTTTTTTTTCCTCTCTCTTTGGCATCAGATCCCTTGCAAGATTTGTTGATTCTACCTAAATATGTCAGTTCTTCCCACCCATTTTCTTTATTCTATTGCTATTATCTTAGTTCAGACTGCCATAAGCCATTTCCTGGATTACTGTAGCTATTTTATTTACTTCAAGATTCTATGTTTCTTTTCTGTTTCATTCATTGTATTATAGTTACATATTTTTTTCTCAAACACAAATCTGAACAAGTCTTCCCAAGTTAAATACATTTTTGTTCCTTATTGCCCTCAAGATAATGCTCCGACTCCAGTTTAAAAGGTCCTTCACATTGCGGTTCTTGCTTTCCTCCTCAGCCTTAGCTCAGATGTTGATGCTGCTTGTCACACTGAACTGCCTTCTGACTGTCGCTGTTGCGCTTCTCTGCCACCCCTTCTCCTCTCACCCCTTCTCCCGCCATCCCTGTCTCTTTGGTCTTGCTGAATCCTCTTCTCTGTACATATAATATTATTCCTCTCTGACACCATCCTACACTTCCCTCTTGGTAGATACGCATTTCATCTGACTCGTTTCTTCTGTGTTTTTTTCAGTATTTACTTATTTTTGACTGCACTGGGCCCTTATTGCTGCAAGTGGGATTTCCTCGATTTGTGGCGAGTGGAGGCCGCTCCTGGTTGTGGTGTGCAGGCTTCTCATGGTGGTGGCTTCTCCTGTTGCAACTCATGGGCTCTTAGAGCTCATGGGCTCAGTGGCTGTGGCGCACAGGCTTAGTTGCTCCTTGGCATGTGGGATCTTCCCAAACCAGGGATTGAACCTTTGTCCCCTGCATTGGCAGGTGGATTCTCAGCCACTGGACCACCAGGGACATCCCCATCTGGCTAATTTCTGTTCACTCCTAGCATCTACATTCAAATCTTATTTCCACTTGGCCCATAAAACTCTAATACTCTCTGCTCACCCCTGTTGCAGTATTTATCACACTGAACGTTAGTTACTGATTTATTTATTGGTCCCCACCTAATTCCATGAAGTCAGAGAGTTTTTATTAGTCATTGTTGTTCCTCTAGGATAGATACTTCAAAGTAGCCATCCCAAATTGGAACTTTGTTTATGTCTTTCCTTTGACCTGTAATCCCATTGGCCACTGGGCAAATTCCTCTGTACTGTTTAAAGTCTATCTGATTGTGAATTCCTCTGTACCTCCTTGTCACTGTGCCGCCTTTGTGTTAACCTTTGGACCCTGCACATATTTTATTCTTGTCCTTATCACATAATATTGTATTTCTTTATATGATTCTCCATTTCTTTTAATAGACTGAGCTCTTTAAGCTCAGAGTTCATATTTTTGTCTTTAGAGTCTAGCTTAGCATCTAGTACAATTATACATATCCAGTAAATTTTTTAAATTATTTTTTACTGAAATACAGGTAATTTACAATACTGTGTTAGTTTCTGGTATACATCCAAGTGATTCAGTTATAAATATGTTATTTTTAAGAAACCTTCAGTGTTTTTTGAAGCAAAGCATTAAGGTATTCAATGAGGAAGGTTTCTGAGCTTTTTGTCTTAGGGCATCTGTCTCAGAGTTGGAGGTCTAAAAGTTACTTAATTAGTTAAGAACAAACCTGAAGATCATTGTATTCTGTCATAACCATGCAAATAGCAGATGATTTAAAAGCAGTTGTTATTTTTTAAAATGAGAGAAAAAGATACTGTAACTCAGGGCTTTATTATCTATGATGTTGAAAGCCCAGTGGCACCTTTGTGGAGATCAGGGAGTCCTCCCTTATCTGGGAGGCACATGCTGTTTCTTGGGCTATAAGAAGTGGTTCTAGCAAGGGAAAGAGGCCATATTTGCCCATAAGCTATATGCTGTCCTCCAGCAGCTGCCAGATCAGCAGCTGCTGTGGGCTGACGTGTGATAGATGAGACCTGCCCCATATCCTCCTCTTGTTCCTTGATGTCCTTGGCAGAGCAGTGCCACCTTGCCACCTCCTTCTTTTGCTTAGACATCAAATTTAAAATATGCATGTCTCTTACTGACGGCCAGTTCCACACCATCCAAGAGATTGCAGTAGCTTCCATCTATTGCAATGTCAGCCTATTAAAAGGAACACAGCCTATTAAAAGGATCCCCTCAAAGGAGGGGATCAATTCAGGTCAGTCACTCAGTTGTGTCCAACTCTTTGTGATCCATGGGGTCACATGCAGCATGCCAGGCTTCCCTGTCCATCACCAATTCCTGGAGTTTACTCAAACTCACGTCCATTGAGTTGGTGATGCCATCCAACCATCTCATCTTCTGTTGTCCCCTTCTCCTCCCACCTTCTATCTTTCCCAGCATCAGGGTCTTTTCCACTGAGTCAGTTCTTTGCATCAGGTGGCCAAATTATTGGAGTTTCAGCTTCAGCATCAGTCCTTCAATGAATATTCAGGACTGATTTCCATTAGGATGGACTGGTTTGATCTCCTTGCAGTGCACGGGACTCTCAAGAGTACCAACAGTACAGATCAAAAGCATCGATTCTTTGGTGCTTGGCAGAGCACCAATTCTTTGGTGCAGTTTTCTTTATAGTCCGACTCTCACATCCATACATGTCTACTGGAAAAACCATAACTTTGACTAGAAGGACCTTTGTCAGCAAAGTAATGTCTCTCCTTTTTAATATGCTATCTAGGTTAGTCATAACTTTTCTTCCAGGGAGCAAGTGTCTTTGAATTTCATGGCTGCAGTCACCATCTGTAGTGATTTTGGAGCCCAAGAAAATAAAATTGGTCACTATTTCCATTGTTTCCTCATCTATTTTCCATGAAGTGATGGGACTAGAAGTCATGATTTTAGTTTTCTGAGTGTTGAGTTTTAAGCGAACTTTTTCACTCTGCTCTTTCACTTTTATCAATAGGCTCTTTAGTTCTTCTTTTCTTTCTGCCGTAAGGGTGGTATCATCTGCATATCTGAGGTTATTAATATTTCTCCCAGCAAACTTGATTCTAGCCTGTGCTTCATCCAGTCCAGCATTTCTCATAATGTACTCTGCATATAAGTTAAATAAGCAGGGTGACAATAAACAGCCTTGACATACTCCTTTCCTGATTTGGAACCAGTCTGTTCCATGTCCAGTTCTAACTTGCTTCTTGACCTGCATACGGATTTCTCAGGAGGCAGGTCAGGTGGTCTGGTATTCCCATCTCTTTCAGAATTTTCCACAGTTTGTTGTGATCCACACAGTCAAAGGCTTTGGTGTAGTCAATAAAGCAGAAGTAGCTGGTTTTCTGGAACTCTCTTGCTTTTTCTGTGATCCAGCAGTTGTTGGCAATTTGATCTCTGGTTCCTCTGCCAGCTTGAACATCTGGAAGTTCACGGTTCACGTACTGTTGAAGCCTGGGTTGGAGGATTTTGAGCATTACTGTGCTAGTGTGTGAGGTGAGTGCACTTGTGTGGTAGTTTGAGCATTCTTTGGCATTGCCTTTCTTTGGGATCGGAATGAAAACTGACCTTTTCCAGTCCTGTAGCTACTGCTGAGTTTTCCAAATTTGCTGGCATATTGAGTGCAGCACTTTCACAGCATCATCTTTCAGGATTTGAAATAGCTCAACTGGAATTCTATCACCTCCACTAGCATTGTTCATATTGATGCTTCCTAAGGCCCACTTGACTTCGCACTCCAGGATGTCTGGCTCTAGGTAAGTGATCATACCATCGTGATTATCTTGGTCATGAAGATCTTTTTTGTACAGTTCTTCTGTGTATTCTTGCCACCTCTTCTTAATATCTTCTGATTCTGTGAAGTCCATACCATTTCTGTCCTTTATCGAGCCCATCTTTGCGTGAAGTGTTCCCTTGGTATCTTTGATTTTCTTGAAGAGCGATAATCAGAATCCTTCTATGGAGGCAGATGGCACCCCACTCCAGTACTGTTGCCGGGAAAATCCCATGGATGGAGGAGCCTGGTAGGCTGCAGTCCATGAGGTCGCTAAGAGTCAGACATGACTGAGCGACTTCACTTTCACTTTCCACTTTCATGCATTGGAGAAGGAAATGGCAACCCACTCCAGTGTTCTTGCCTGGAGAATCCCATGGACGGAGAAGCCTGATAGGCTGCAGTCCATAGGGTCGCACAGAGTCAGACACAGCTGAAGCGACTTAGCAGCAGCAGCAGCAGCATGGAGGCAGAACCAGCAGAAAAGGTAAGAGAAAGCAAGAAAGGGGAATGGAGACTTAAGAGGGTATAGTTACAGCACAGAGAAAGTTGTTTTGGACCTAAAAATATATTCAAAATCCTTAAATCTAAGGAAGATTGAAAATAAAATATGGCAAAAATGTACTGTAAACAGAACAATATCAATAGCAAATGAATATACTAATAGTATCAAGCTGTTAAAAGGACGAAGAGAATTATGCATTGTGACAAAAGGAACAGGAATCCAATTTTCAGAAAATGAGCAAAACTTGTGAATAAACTGTTCACAGAAGAATATTAAGGGTTCTTAATACATGAAAAGGCACTATACCTAATTCATAAACCATACATAATTTAAAATTACACTGATTTTACCATTTTTCACTCTTTAAGATTGGAGAGTATTAAGAAATTTGATAGAACACTGTTGTCAAGGGTGTAGGATCATATGCTATCTTATATTGCTGGTGAGAGCATAACCTTTACGGGAAGCAGTTTCATGCTATTTATTAATTTTACGTTCACATTTCCTTTGAGCAACCCGTCTCTTTTTAGGAATGCATTCTACTGATATGCTTGTAAATTTAGGAAATAACACTTAATCTTTGCAGTATTGTGTGTATAGCAAAATACTGGCAACACTGTAAATCCTTCAGTAAAGTGAAGTGAAGTCGCTCAGTTGTGTCTGACCCTTTGTGACCTGTGGACTGTAGCCCACCAGCTTCCTCCGTCCATGGGATTCTCCAGGCAAGAATACTGGAGTGGGTTGCCATTTCCTTCTCCAGGGGATCTTCCCGATCCAGGGATCAAACCCAGGTCTCCTGCATTGCAGGCAGGAGACCTTTAACCTCTGAGCCACCAGGGAAGCCCAGTAAGATCTAGTTAAATAAATTATGTTCAATACATATAATAGAATATTACACAGATGTAAAATTGGGAGTGAGAAAGCTATGTATGAATATACAATGTCTGCAGAGAAACACTAATGAAATGTACAGAGCAATGTGCTGAATAACCATTTGTTTAAGAAGAAGCGATAGACAAACGTGTGATATAAAGGTAGACACAAATAATACATGAAGAGACTTGACATTCCACTTGAATCCCCAGTAATCAAAGCAGTGTGGTATCAACAAAATAAGAAAATTGGTCAATGGAATGGAACAGAGAGCCCAGAAGAAGACTTACACAAATACGTTCAACTCAACTTTGACAAAGGAGCAAAGGCAGTTAAAGGGAGAAGGGAGAGTCTTTTCAACAAATGAGGTTGGAATAACTAGATATTCACATGAGGGGAAAAAAAAGAATTCAGACACAGACTATCACAAAATCAACTCAAAATTTATCATAGACCTAAATGTACACCTTAAAACTCCTAGAAGAAAAACAAAAGAAAATCTAACTGATCTTCAGTGTGGTAATGACTTTTTAGATACAACACAAAAAAGCATGATCCATGAAAGAAGAAATTGGGCTTTAATGTTGGATTTCATTAAAAATAAAACTTCTCTGTGAAAGATAACATTTCTCTAACTACCAGGTAAGGAATGTCAAGTCTCTGTCTATCGTTATATTATACATGTTTTGGGTGGTATCAGTCCTCCAAGCTTTCTTTAATATTGTGTTGACTATTCTGGGTCTTTTGCCTTTCCATGTAAACTTTAGAATCAGTTTGTTGATATCCACAAAGTAACTTACTGGGATTTTAATTGAGATTGCATTGAGTCTGTAACTCAAGTTGGGAATAACTGACACCTTGATGATATTGATTCTTCTATTCATGAACATGGACTTATCTTTCCATTAGTTAGATCTCTGATTTCTTTCATCACAATTTGATAGTTTTCCACATATAGATCTTATACATAAGTAGTGGTTATATCCTTAAATATTTCATTTTTGGTGCTAATGTAAATGGCTTTGTATTTTTAGTTTTAAATATCAATTATACATTGCTGGTATATAAGAAAGTAGTTGACTTTTATACATTAGCCTCGAATCTTTTAATCTTGCTATAGTCATGCATTATGTTCAGTTTTTTAAATGGTATTTTAAATTTCAATTTCCAGTTTTTCTCTGCTAGTATGTAGACACTGTTGGTTTTTATACTTTTTTGTTACCTGCTGCCTTGTGAAACTTAATTTTTGTAACTCTTACAGATTCTTTAGGACTTTCCACACATACTGTCATGTGATCTGTAAATAAAATTAGTTTAACTTTTCCTTTCCAATTTTTATTTCTTTTTCTTTGTTAATGTCACTGATTAGGACTTCTAGTTCAAGATTGAGCAGAAATGGTGAGAACAGAAATTCTTGCCTTGTTCCTGCTCTTAGGAGGAAATTATGAAATCTTTTCTTTTTTTTTAAGTCTTTTATTATGTTAGCGGGGCTTCCCAGGTGGCTGAGTGGTAAAGAATCCACCTGCCAGTGCAGGAGATGTGGATTCCATTGCTGGGTTGGGAACGTCCACGGGAGGAGGAAATGGCAACCTATACCATTGTTCTTGCCAGGGAAGTCCCATGGGCAGAGGAGCCTGGCTGGCTATAGTCTGCAGGGTCACAAAAGAGTCAGACATGACTTAAGGACTAAACAACAAAACATGATGTTAGCTGAGGAGTTTTTATAGCTGCCCTGCATCTGGTTGAGTAGATTTCCCTTCTAAGTTTTTCGAGTGCTTTGATAATGAGTGGTGGTTGGATTTTGTGAAATGTCTTTTTCTGCACCTATTGTAGTGATTATATGGTGGGATCTTTTTAGCCTTGAATTTGGTGAATTACACTGACTTTTACATGTCACAAAAACTTTGAATTCTCTACAGAAACACCACCTAATTTTGAGGGAAGCTTATGAATTATCTATTTGGAGAACATTAGAGCCTGTTTTGTACTATTTTTAATCCCGTATAATCTAGAGATGATTCCGGAGTGTAGCAGCGGGGAACCAATTGAGGTTAGAGTACATACATTTATAGAGAACCAGTTATTCAAGTTCTTTGACATTTTTTGAAAAGATTTTCACAGCCTGGAAACAGAAATAAAAGAAAGCAAACTTGTGGGCAAGGCAGTAAGAACAGAAGGAATTCGGAGTTTTCCCAAAAGTGTTGTTGGAATGGCTCCTTGTAGGGACCATATGAATGCATGTTTGCCAAGAAGGGAACATGAGAACTTCATTTTCTTGATGAGCAAAACTTTAAAAGGAACTAGAAAGGTGAAAGGGTCAGTAACTGGTGTTACAGATTATTTCAGTGCTCAAAATGTTACAGGTAGAGTAGCTTGTATATTTTGGAATCATATGGTTAATTGAAGGTGCTGCTAACATTTGCCACTATTCTTTTTTTTTCTTTAATTTCACAAGTTTAAGTACTCATATCTAGTAAGCTTTTGTTTTATTTTGTATTACTTTACACAGTAGGTATAAGCAACATTTGGTTGCTATTTTCTATAAAAATTCTTTGGCAGGCTTCTAAATCTGAGGTCACATTAGGGTAAGTTTGGCTTCTTTTGCTGTGTGGGGCTTAGTGAGAGATTATATTTTAATAAACACAGTGAATGGTTCTGGCTTTGCCTTTTGAATCTGAGTTTGGTTTCAGGATGTTTAAAAATATCTTACTGGTCTGATAATAGACAACTAACCCATTCTGCAAGTAGTTTTATTGACCTGTTCAGTTCAGCAGCTTGCTTTTTCCCGTAGGACCAGTGCCATCTGATCTTTTTCTCTCTTGTATTTTTCCTGTTTATCTGCAAGTTTTATTTAAAGAATTGTGGTTAGTATAGGTGACTCAGACAGTGAAGAATCTGCCTGCCATGCAGGAGACCCGGGTTTGATCCCTGGGTTGGGAAGATCCCTTGGAGAAGGAAATGGCAACCCACTCCAGTATTCTTTCTTGGAGAATCCCATGGACAGAGGAGCCTGGTGAGCTGCAGTCCATGGGTTCCCAAAGAATTTTACACAGCTGAGTGACTAACACTTTCCCTTTAATTTACCATACTACATAATTAAATACTAAAATAAGAATCTTTTAGAAACAAAGTTTGAGTTCCTGATTTAAAACAGAAAATAAAGGAAAAAATAAAATGTTTAAAATAGGCTGTGTTTGCTCCATCTTTTATCTTCCTGTTAGCTGCTTTCACAATGAATATTGTGGTTAGGTAGAATTACATAACTTTGTTCTGTGTTTTGATTGCATGTTGCAGATTTATAAATAATTTTGATAACAGTATATTGCACCTGAGACCCAATAAAATGGCTTTCCCCCCCATTTAAAATATAAATTTGTGCTCTCTATTCCGATAGTTAATGTAGGTTGCTTTATTTTAGAGCATGACATGATGATCTTATTTTTTACATTTTGAAATACCCAGTTACTGTTTCTTAGGAAAGGATAATAAACTGACATCATTCTTTTTGGGGGAAAGAATATCTGCAGTCTTGTTTCTGAAGTATTTCAAAATCTGTCTTCAGTGAATCAGCTTGTAACTCAGTTGGCAGAGTAGAATACTGTTGATGTTAAAAGGTCTTTCTTTTTGTGATTGCTTATTTGCTTAGTTGTTGGAAAATGGAGTTGATCTAAGTGCCTGTTTTTATTTCCTATTCCCATATGGCCCATGTCTTCTAGAGGAAAACCGCTCCAGGGTTAGCCCTGTTGCTTATTACTGGGAACAGTTATTGGTACTGGTCAATTTCAAATCCAGGGTTAGCCCTGTTGCTTATTACTGGGAACAGTTATTGGTACTGGTCAATTTCAAACCTACTGCACTAAGGGAAGAAGATGATTTTGCTTGCCGCTTGGAATTTAGTTCTAAAATCAGCCTCTTAAATGCTTTCTTTCTCTGAACTTCCCCATTTAACTTGTTTATGACCAACATAAAATTTGCATGAGTTGCCAAATCCAAGGCAAAATATCAAAAAGGATGCTGTAAAGCTGTTTAGCAGCTTAGTTGCCAACACAGTGTTTTTAAAGTTAAAACTAGCAATTTAAATTGCAAATGTTATTTAGGAAAGGTTAAATTGCCTTTTCTGACATTTACCCTGGCTTCTCCTCATTTTTATAAACTACATAGTAAATAAAAGTGGTAGCTAAAATACTCTTTTTTTAAAGCTATATGTGTCTTTAAGGAAACACTAAATAGGAAAGCTATTAATAAAAATTGCTAAACATTTACTCATTGTATTTCTTTAGAATTTTTTTTTTAATTCATCCTAATGGAAACACATTGTATTTTGCTTCATGTTGCTAAGTAAGTTTGGTATATTTTAGAAGGCACAGGTTTTAGAACTGTTGAAGCACAGCTTCAAATTTCAGCTTTGCTATTTACTAGGCCTACAGTTGATAACACAGAAAATATACTACAACTCTTTGATTTTCACACTTGTGCTTTTGTGATCATAATGCCTACCTCAGAGGGATTATGTTTCCTCATTTGACTCCAACATGTAAAGCTTTATGCATAATACTTAGCATGTATTGGCTACTCAATCAAATATTAATTCTCTTCTCCTTTACTTCCTTCATTGTTCCTTTGATGTTTGAACCTTTCTTTATCATTGTATCAGATATGTTGAAAATAACCGCCAGTTGCTAGTTAAATTATTGAAAAAGACCAGCCTGAATAAATTACAAGCTATATTTTGAAGGAAAAGGAAATTGCTACTAGGCTTTATTGGTAATACAAATTGCTTCTTTCATTTTCTGCTTGTGAAACTAATTAAATCCAATTTTTTGCATATCTCAGAGTAAGCTGGGAACTCTCTCATCATCCCTTTCTCTGACATTCTTTGGTGAGTCCGTTTGGGACCCATTAAAGTATGACAAGTAGCAATGCCGACACGTAGACACGCAGATCACGAACGTAGTGGAAGTGGAACAGAAGATGGAAACACCTAACATGAAGGCCCTCAGTCTCCCAGAGGAGCAAAATAGCAATTAGAATAATAGTTTCAAAAAACTTGTCTTTTTTCCGTTCTCTGATTATTAGTGATGATGTTTTCTTAGAATGCCTGAAGGTTTGGAGTGCTGTAGTCTAGTCGTCATTACATTTTAGCAAGCAGCGGAATCACCTAGAGGGCATCTTATAAAGATGACCTCCAGAGTTTCTGATTCAGTAGGTCTGGGGTTGGGGCTGAGAATTCATATTTCTAACAGGTTCCTAGGTGAAGTTGCTACCCCTGTGCTGTAAGGGTATGGAGAAGAAGTCCCCCACTTGTTAAGCAAGAGACTGATTTTTCTGCCTGAGATTTTTCACTGAATTCAGAAAACCTTTTTTTTCTTCTCTCAGTACTTTCTGTGTCTAGTACTGAGATATCCTCAAGCCTCATGTGTCTTACACTTTCAGACCATGAATTTTTGCTTAACTAAGGGACTCCACTAAGGAGCAGTTCTAAAAGAAAAGACTAACGAAGAAAGGGGGATAGGCTATCCATTTTATTTCCCCCACCCCCCACACCATTTTGTTGCTTATTCAAACCTCTGTCTTCATGTTATAGCAATAGTTTATCTTTTGCTGATTTTAATGCAAAAACATTGGCTCTTGTAATTCTGTCTCTGAGTATCTCTCCTAAGTATCCAGCCTGGCATGCTGCAGTCCATGGGGTCGTGAAGAGTCAGACAGGACTGAGCGACTCAACAAAGTATCTGTCCTAAGGAAGTAAATTTTGACTAACAATTAATACAGACAAAGATAGAGATATTTATCATAGCGTTATTCATAAATAACAAAAAGAAGCTCACACACAGAAGTGTATTATTACTAGGTGATTTTTAAAGAAAGTTATGTATGTTTGCGTAAGATAGCTAATTTTGTAGTCAGATTTTGCCTATGAAGCAAAACATTTTAAAGATAGAAAATGCTTAATACACATAATTATTTTATGTAGGGATGTTTTGATATAATTTAACCTCTCACATTTAAGTAAAATTCCATGTATTATGTGTTCTTAACTATATGACTGAAGGTCCAATACTTGGCTACCTGATGCAGAGCCGACTTACTGGAAAAAAACCTGATGCTGGGAAAGATTAAGGGCAAGAGGAGAAGGGAATAGCAGAAGATGAGATGGTTAGATAACATCACAGACTTCAATGGACATGAATTTGAGCAAACTCCAGGAGATAGTGAAGGACAGGGAAGCCTGGTGTGATATAGTCCATGGGGTCACAAAGAGTCAGACACTACTTACTCACTAAGCAACAACAGACTATATGACATAGAAAAAAATGAGGAAATATATCAAATTACAAGTATCTTTTAAAAGTGGGATAATGATTGATTGGTTCTATATATTCTTTTCTGCAGTTAGTAATAACATCCATAATAGGTATTTACTTTTCTAATGAAGATATTCATGTCATATATGTACGTATGTGTATATATATTTCACGTTTTAGTTGAAATATATAGAGAAAAGTACAAATATAGGTGTATAGCCCAGTGAAATTTTTTTAGTATTTATTTCTTTGGCTGCCTTGGGTCTTAGTTGTGGCATGAGGGGTCTTCAATCGCTGTGTGTGGATTCTCCAGTTGTGGTGTGTGGGTTCAGAAGTGTACAGGCTCAGTTGTTGCAGTGTGCAGGCTTAGTTGCTCTGTGGCACGTGGAATCTTAGTTCCCGGACCAAGAATCGAACCCATGTTCCCTGCATTGCAAGGTGGATTTTTAACCCCTGGACCACCAGGGAAGTCCCAGCTCAGTGAAATTTCACAAACCAGCACTTGAAACTAGAAGCAACATGCCAGCACCCTCGAAGCATGCTTTATGCTCACTTTGAAGGCTAAGTGCTATCTTGACTTCTGACAGGATAAGCTATTTTTGTCTGTTTGGTGCTTTACATATGAAATCATAAGACATTTATTCTTTCTGACTTGGTTTTCTTTCTCAGCATGCTTGTGTGTTCATACTGGATGTAGTTGTTATTGATCCTTTCTCATTGCTATGTAATATTTCATTATGTAACCAAACCATTATTTACTTATTTATTCTAATGCAGTTGGGCATTTGGGGTAGTTTTCAGTTTGGGATATTAGTAACGTCACAGACTTTCTAGTTCATGTCCTTTGCTGGTTTGCTGTAGGGCATATTCCTAGGACTGGAATTGTTTGGTTGATGTAGACAGACACTCAGCTTTAGTAGATACTTCTAGAATGACTTTTACCAGTTTATACTTCCACCAGTGGTATATGAAGATTCCTTGTAGCTCATATCCTTGCCAATACTTGATATTTCTCATCTTTTTCCTTATACTCAGTCCGGTGGATGTGTAGTGATAATATACTGTGGTTTCAATTTGCATTTCCCTGATGACTAATGAAGTGATGAATCTTTTCCTTATTTTTGGTTGTAAATTATGGTGAAACAGTGTTGTAGTATGCAATTCTGTATCAGATACATTTTAGCTTTATTCCAGAGAACAGGTATACAACAAATATTTTAGTAGTATTTATACATTAAAAGGTCCGTCTAGTCAGGGCTGTGGTTTTTCCAGTGGTCATGTATGGATGTGAGAGTTGGACTGTGAAGAAAGCTGAGCGCCAAAGAATTGATGCTTTTGAACTGTGGTGTTGGAGAAGACTCTTGAGAGTCCCTTGGACTGCAAGGAGATCCAACCAGTCCATTCTGAAGGAGATCAGCCCTGGGATTTCTTTGGAACGAATGATGCTAAAGCTGAAACTCCAGTACTTTGGGCACCTCATGAGAAGAGTTGACTCATTGGAAAAGACTCTGATGCTGGGGGGGATTGAGGGCAGGAGGAGAAGGGGACGACAGAGGATGAGATGGCTGGATGGCATCACTGACTTAATGGACGTGAGTCTGAGTGAACTCTGGGAGTTGGTGATGGACAGGGAGGCCTGGCATGCTGCGATTCATGGAGTCGCAAAGAGTCGGACACGACTGAGCGACTGAACTGAACTGACTGATACATTAAAAGATATAGCCCAAACAACTCATCAGAAAATGAGAAGACCTAAGGAGACATTTCTCCAAAGAAGACATATAGATGGCCAGCAGGCATGTGAAAAAATGCTCAACATTGCATATTATTAGAGAAATGCAAATCAGAACCATAATGACGTATCACCTCACACTGGTTAGAATGGCTATCATCAAAAAGCCTATAAATAATAATGCTGGAGATTGTGGGGAAAAAAGGGAACCCTTCTACACTGTTGGTATGAATATACATTGGTGTAGCCACTATTAAAAATAGGATGGAGTTTCCTTTAAAAACTAAAAATAGAGCTACCACATGATCCCACGATCCTATTCCTGGGTGTACATCTGGAAAAAATGAAAACTCTATAGTTTGAAAAGATATATGCACCCCAGTGTTCACAAAAGGGCTGTTTACAATAGCCAAGACATGGAAACAACCCAAGTGCCCATCAACAGATAATTAGCTTAAGAAGATGTGGTGTGTGTATATGTATATATACATACATATGTATGGGGAATTATACCCTATATCTTATAATAACATAATGGAATATTATCTTGAATGGGTGTGTGTATGTATACACATACCCATTCATAGACACACACAATGAAATATCAGAAAAAAGAATGAAATATTGCCATTTGCAGCAGCATGGATCTAGAGAATATTATCCTTAGTGAAGTAAGTTAGACAAAGACAAAACTTAATGATATCACTTATATGTGGAATCTGAAAAATAATACAAATGAGTTTATATACAAAACAGATACAGGCTCACAGACATAGAAAACAAACTTATGGTTACCAAATGATAGAGGGAGAAGGAGGGGGAATTAGGAGTATAGGATTAACAGACACAAAGTACTGTACATAAAATAGATAAGCAAAAGGACTTACTATATAGCACAAGGAATTATTGGAGTAGGAAATGACAACCCATTCCAGTATTCTTGCCTGGGAAGTCCCATGGACAGAGGAGCCTGGCAGGTTATAGTCCATGGGATCGTAAAGAGTCAGACACAACTGAGCGCACATACACAAGGAATTATACCCAATATCTTATAATAACATATAATGGAATATTTTTAAAAAACCTAAACTACTAGCTGTATACCTGAAACTAATGCAATACTGTAAATCAGCAGAACTTCAATTTAAAAAAGGGGGGTTTATAACCAGAGCCAAGGTCATGGATGTGAATCTTTTAAATGCTATACTCTTCATACTTGAAGTGTTAAATATGACTCAAGTATTAACGTAATGTCCTATAACATGACATCTAATGAGATTTGGTTTGAGTCTGTCAAGGGTATTTTTGTATTTGAATTTGATTTTCCTTGTAACTTCTACAATTTTCTCATATGAAAATTCTTCAGTAGAATGATTTTTTTGGCAAAGACAGATGAGTAAGTTAGTAAGTTGGCAATTTAACCTGGAACATTGCTAGATTCAAAATAATATTTTTAAAGCACTACACAAATTTTTGTATTACTTTTAGAGCTGCGATAACTTTGAAATGTTCTTATCATCTTGATTTTCTTTTTATTTGATCCACTAATACTTTTATTCCTAATTCTTCAATTCATTCCCTTTTTCCTATTTGCTGCGTCTTTAGAACAAAGTGGAAAGCACAAAATAATCAAAAAATGTACAAAAAATCCAGTTTATATATATATAATGTGTAATGTGTAAATTATATACATATATATGTATAATCTTTTTAGCCTCCTTGGTACTTTCAAATTATATTGTAATGGCAGGCTTTTGAGACAAAATAGGGCTTGTATCCAGTGCAGTTCTAGGAAGTGACTCATAGGAACTTAATATCTATTGAATGGATGAAACAAAGACAAAATTCCATTGTCAAGTTTTTTCTTTTCAGGTTTTGTTGGGCTTTCCACTTGTCCCTTCCCCTCCAATTTTGGATCTTTAGTTTAAAAGTGGTATTTGGGATGAGTAAGAGAAAATTGTTATTAGTAGAATTTTTTAAAGTGGAACTTTCTCTCCAGATAACCCCATTGACAAATCAGAGACAGAAAGGTAAAATTGTGAAATCACAGAAGATATTATGCATTTTAATGATTTTTTTTTTTTTGGTAGTTCTAATTTTGGGAGAATCTACTCAAATGCCCATGAAAATAAAAAATAAACTTAATGTTATTGTAATGTTAATTAAGATGTATCAGTGAAATAAATTTTACAATGTATATTGACTGCTTTTGAACAAAGAGAACTAAGGAAAACCAATGCTTTAAGAGGAGGAAATAAAAGAAAGTCTAAATATGAGGAAAGAAAGCTGGAGACTGAGAGATCAGAAACAATGAAACTGTAACCAGCATCTGTTCTCCTAGACGATAAAGAAGCGTTTTGTGTTGAATGTTTTTTCCCTCCACTCTCCAATACTTTGGATCACAGAATTTCACAGTGTATTGTATTAGAAAAAACAGCTAATCCTCTTGAAATTGTTGATTATTTGCTGCCAGTTTTTAAAGCTTTCCTTGGTTTTTGGTTCCAGATTATTATTCCTCACAATGAACCAACCCAATTGTTGAGAAGCATTGGATATAGTCATTGGAAAATCATAACCATATGTGTTAAGAGTGGCTCCAAGGAAAATGCATAAGGCTTAGGCCTGAAACTTAGTTCTTTGTTTAATGTGTGTTTCAATTTTATATAATTGATCAGATCAAACATATAAAACTGCTACTTAATTCTGTATAAAAGTTTCTAAATAGCTGTTGCTTTATTCTGTAATATCAGATACTTAAATTCAAAGATATTCTAGATTTGATTTGTTTTGATTACTGTATTCTGTCATGGATTGGTATCCCAAGGTAATTTTTAAATGAATTGGATATTTAAAAAATATTATACCTGAAACTAATATAATATTGTAAAACAACTGACTTAAATAAAATAAATTTTAAAAGCCTACTTAATATTAATTTACCTAGAAGTTTCTAGAAAACATGGGTTAAATGAGACATTATTTAGATGAGTGAATTGTACTAGCCTGCAGAGGTAAACTTCTCCCCCCACCCCGCCCAAACTTACTTGTTTTTAATTGAAGGAAATTGCTTCACAATACTGCATTGGCCTCTGCCGTACATCAACATGAGCCAGCCATATGTATACACGTGTCCCCTTCCTCTTTAACCTCCCTTTCACCTCCCACTCCCTCTCACCCCTCCAGGTTGTTACAGAGCCCCAGTTTGAGTTCCCTGAGTCATATGGCAAATTCCCATTGGCTATTTATTTTACACATGGTTGAGGTAAGGTTTTTAAGGCAAAGTCCTTATCTTACTTTCTTTGCAATTTGAATTGGGGATATTGTTAAGATAATTGTGACTGTTTTGCAAACCATAAAGAGAAAAGTAACATCTGATATATGTGGAACACAGACTTTAAAGGATTTCAACATTAACTCACACTAAGCTCAGTTGAACTGGCCTGAGGAATAAGGTGTCATCGTAGCATCTGAACTCTGAGATGGTTTGGATAGAAAACCTTATTATAAAACCTAAGGGGATTGAGTCTGGGGGCTGTGGTTAAAAAAAACAAACAAACAAACTTCTAACATCTCTCTGTAGCCTCGTTTAGTTCTGCAGTTATTACTCACTCCCTTGCAACTCATCCTGTATTTTTAGAAAAGGGAGGAAATATTTTTTTTCTTCATATTAGATTCAGTCACTTAATCTATTGGAATAAAATCATTTATGAAGAAAATCATAAAATTCATAACACTCAAATTACTTCAGCAAAGTACTCTTTGAAATTCTTGATTTAGTTGATTAACCACAGTTCTCAGCTCTTCAGTTGCATGTTATCTTTAAGTTTCAGAAATTCCTTTCTGGGTGGGGGAGTCAAAACAACTCACCCAGGAGCAATCTATTTTCTTGGTTGGCAGAGCAGTGTCAGTTCTTAACATAGGTTGAAATCAAGCTGAGAACCAAGATTTGGAGTTTTCCTAGCTTTTACTATTATTTTGCTTGTTTCTGTTTTCATACAATTCCCTGAAGCAATTAAGCTGATCTCAGGAAAATATTTTTTACTTTGTAAGTTTTGAAAGATCTTTTAAAATTATTTTGTTTCAGAAAGGATAGGCTGTCGTGAATAAGCTTTGTTACCCCGTGGAGGCTGTGGAAATACACCATTCAGATCTACTGGAGGCAGGCGTAACTGACTGACAGTGTCAGCTGTGACCCCTCTGGATCCACCACCTCATTCTCACTGAGGCCACCCAGACTAACTGTGACTGCCCTCAGCCACGGATGAGTGCAACGGGGTACTAGCGTAGGCCCATTCTTACAGGGTACAGAACTCCTCTGGTGGTCACAGCATTTCTCTGGCTGCATAGCAAATTACCCTGAAGCCTTTTGTTATTGTGTTAGTCGCTCAGTTGTGTCTGACTCTGCCACCCCATGGAGTATACCCCCGCCAGGCTCCTCTGTCCATGGGATTTCCCAGACAAGAATGCTGGAGTGGGTAGCAATTCCCTTCTCTAGGGGATATTCCCAGCCCAGGGATTGAACCTGGGTCTCCCACATTGCAGGCAGATTCTCTACTGTCTGAGCCCACTGGGGAAGCTTTACAGGTCACAACAAACATTTATTATCCCACAGAGTTTCAGAGGGCCAGGAGTGACTTCTCTGGGTAATTCTGCCTCAGGGTCTCTTGTAATCAAGCCTTAGGCCAGGGCTGTCTGCATCTGAGGGCTGGGTTGCAGCTGGAACATCTGCTTCCAAGATGACTCACTTAAGTGGCTCTTGGAAGGGCCCTCAGTTCCTCCCTGGCTGTTGTCAGGGGTTTCAAATCCTTGGTTTCAAAGCCATGGAGACACCATGGCTCAGCAACTAATATACATTTTCAGGGTCCAGATTTGTTGGAGATAAGTAATAATTCAGTTTCCATCTTAGGTATCATTTCCTCTAACACCTTTTTAAAGATGATCCCACCTAGGAATGCCAGATAGAGCAAATAAAAATACAAGACAGTATTTGGGACATACTTACTCTTAAAAGTGTGTTCGTTGTTTATTTGAAATTCAGATTTAACTGGATGACTTGGAGCCCTGCTTCACCCCCTCTGGGTTTAATTTGTCATGTCTGTGCTCCTGTGGAACCCTGTACTGTCCTATTTCTGCATCTGCACTATATTTTAATTATCTATTTAGTTTTCAGTATCTTTCCACTAGGATGAAACTTCCCTTTGGGTAGGAGCTGTGTCTTGTTTATTTTATTCACTGATGTCTCCCAGTGCCAAGCACTGTGCTTGACCTTTCTAAGTTCTCATTAAATATGCGTAGACCACACAAAGAAGGGAAAACACTTGGCCTTAAAATTGTGTGCTTTTTTCCTTCTTCGTTATCATTATCATGATGAATATTAAGGAAATGCTAATTCAAAGAAAGGACTACAGATTCCAGGATTCAAAAACTTTGATTTATCACTTTATATACAAACTTTAGTTTCCCCCTCTGATAGATGGAGGTAATACGTTTCCTGCCTGTCTTAGATCATCATATCTGCTTCTTGTTTACCTTAGAAGAAAAACTAAATTTCTTAAGCCTACTATGTTCTAGGAGTAGTGCTAGCTTCAGTAATTGAAAGCTGGGCTTTCATATAGTGGCAGTATGCTTTAAGTAGCGGTAAGGACATGGAATCAGAAGCTCTCAATTTGAATCTTTGCCACATTAAAGTCCCATACTGAAGGGCAAATTAGGGACTTCCCTAGGGGTCCAGTGGCTAAGGCTCCATGCTCCCAGTGCAGGGGGCCTGGGGTTCAATCCCTGGCCAGGGAACTAGATCCCGCATGCTGTAACTAAGACCTGGCACAGTCAAATAAAAATAAATATTATGAAAAAAATAAAGGGGAAATTAACTAAATTTTGTTTCAGAATGTCAATTTTCTCATCTCTAAGACAGGATAATAATCTCATCTCTCAAACCGCTAGCTGATGCCTGATAAGGGCAGTTGTGAAGGTTAAGGGGTAAGCATAGGACCTTGTGCATGTTTCTGGCACATGGCAGTTACACAGCAAATCCCTAATGAAGCTTTTGGGACCTGCCGTATTGTAGTTGCTTGAGTGACTTTGGCTTCTGATTTATAGGCATTCATAATTCCCATTAAGTGTAAATTCTCGGCTGAGCACAAATGCAAAATATCTACTCCTGTGATTTCTCTTATTGAGATGGATTACTATGGCAACAGCACATCAGTAGAGTGAAATTTACTTGTTCTGTATCAGTCTAAAATAGCTAATTTTCCCTTTATGTAGTGCTTGTTGAATCCTGTTCCCAGTGATGGAAGGAACCTCATTGAAGGAACAAAAGTGGATGTCCTTGTGACTGATTTTCTGCCCTGTGGGGACTTTTCTTATATCTTCTACTTAAAAGCCAGAGGATAAACAGGCTCGTGAGTTCCCACTTTCTCAGTCTGTGGGGTACTTCTAAAAAATCAAGTTCAAGTGTAAATTTTGGCCCTTTGCTTCTCAGGAGGTTTCTGTTCTTACTGGCCTCACATGCATTAGAATTGCTGGTTATACCACCCCTAGTCTTCAACACTGTCTTTCCCCCAATTTACTGCCATTCATTCTCAGTTTAATGAATAAGGAAACTTTTATCTCGTATAGATTAAATGACTTACTGCAAGTCAACCATGTTGTCAGCTGGGATTTGAATCATGGTATCCTGATTGCATTGCAGTATGCATAGTGCATTCCAGTTGTTTTATTGAATGAGGATTGGGAGCCTGTGGATTGATAGGCTCAGTCCCCAAACAGGGATTGAACCCAGCCCCCGGGCAGTGAAAGGGCTAGGTCCCAGCCTCTGGACCACCAGGGATTCCCCACCTTTTCTGTTTTCATGTGCAGTTTGTCAATTTACAAAAAGTTTGCTTTTTTTTTTAATTCTATTTTAGAAATCTTGTTTAAGCCAGGATTACTAGATTTTTGCTTTTATTTTTTTCTTGGAGTTTCATAGTTTTGACATTTAAATTTAAGCTTGAGGTAAGTTTCAAGTTAAATTTTTATATATGGAGTGAGGTGAAGAGGGAGGTATATCTTTCTTTCATATGCATAACCGATCATTACAATGTCATTTACTGAAAAGATTATCCTTTCCCATAGAATTGCTTTTTGTTGTTGTTGTTCAATCGCCAAATTGTGTCCAGCTCTTTGAGATCACATAGACAGCAGCATACCAGGCTTCCCTGTCCCTCACATCTCCCAGTGTTTGCCCAAGATCATGTCCATTGAATCAGTGATGCCATCCACTCGTCTCATCCTCTGTCAGCCGTCAGTCTTTCCCAGCATCAGGGTCTTTTCCAATGAGTCAGCTGTTTTCATCAGGTGGCCAAAGTGTTGGAGCTTCAGCTTCAGCATCAGTCCTTCCAAAGAGTATTCAGGGTTGGTATCCTTGAGGATTGACTGATTTGATCTCCTTGCTTTCCAAGGGAGTCTCAAGAGTCTTCTCCAGCCTCACAGTTTGAAAAGTATCAATTCTTCAGTGCTCTGACTTCTTTTATTGTCCAGCTCTCACTTCCATACATGACTACTGGAAAGACCATGCTGCTGCTGCTGCTGCTAAGTTGCTTCAATCGTGTCCGACTCTGTGCGACCCCATAGACGGCAGCCCACTATGCTCCCCCGTCCCTGGGATTCTCCAGGCAAGAACACTGGAGTGGGCTGCCACTTCCTTCTCCAATGCGTGAAAAGTGAAAGTGAAGTCACTCAGTCGTGTCCGACTCTCATCGACCCCATGGACTGCAGCCCACCAGGCTCCTCCATCCATGGGATTTTCCAGGCAAGAGTACTGGAGTGGGGTGCCATTGCCTTCTCCATAGCCTTGACTATATGGACCTTTGTCAGCAAAGTGATGTCTTTGCTTTTTAACACACTGTCTAGGTTTGTCGTAGCTTTCCTGCGGAGAAACAATTGTCTTCTAGTTTCATGGCTGCAGTCACCATCTGCATTGACTTTAGAGCCCAAGAAGAGGAAATCTGTCACTGCTTTCACCTTTTCCCTTTCTGTTTGCCATAAAGTGATGGGACCGGATGCCATGATCTTAGTTTTTGGAATGTTGGATTTTAAGACAACTTTTTCATTCTCCTCTTTCACCCTCATTAAGAAGCTGTTTAGTTCCTCCTTGCCTTTTGCTATTAGAGTGATATCATCTGCATATCATCTGAGGTTGTTGATATTTCTCCCAGTAATCTTGATTTCAGCTTATAACTCATTCAGCCCAACATTTCCCGTGATGTGCTCTATGTATAAGTTAAATAATCAGGGTGACAAAAAGCCTTGTTATACTCCTTTCTTAATACTGAACCTGTCCGTAGTTTCATACAGCTTTCTAACTATTGCTTCTTAACAAAGAAACAACAGTTAGAATTGCTTTGTACCTTTGTCAAATATCAACTGAGGATTGAGGGTCTATTTCTCAGTTCCATTAATATTTTGTTTCACTGATTTAAATATTTGTCTTTATGATAGTAACACACTATACTTAGGTACCTCAGTGGTCCTCAAGGGCAGTTTCCCCCTGTGGAATATTTGGTAGTGTCTGGAGGTATTTTTAGTTGTCAAACTTGGAATGTTGAAGATTTGCCTCCGTTAGATGCTGGATGCTGCTCAACAGTCTTCAGTACACAGGACAGTTCTGCATCACAAAGAATTAGCCAGTCCCAAAAGTTAGTAGTGCCAGCGTTGAGAAACTCTGCTAAGCTGTATAGTCTTGAAATCGGGTAGTCTAAGTCCTTCAACTTTGTTCTTTTTCAAAGTTGTTTTGGGTATAGTAAGTCTTGCATTTTAATATCAGTTCACTTCAGTTCAGTTGCTTAGCTGTGTCTGACTCTTTGCGACCCCATGGGCTGCAGCACCCCAGGCTTCCCTGTCCATAACCAATTCCTGGAATTTACTCAAACTCATGTCCATTGAGTTGGTGATGCCATGCAGCCATCTCATCCTCTGTCGTCCCCTTCTCCTCCTGCCTTCTGTCTTTTCCAGCATCAGGATCTTTTCAAATGAGTCAGTTCTTCGCATCAGATGGTCAAAATATTGGAGTTTCAGCTTCAGCATCAGTCCTTCCAATGAATATTCAGGACTGATTTCCTTTAGGATGAACCGGTTGGATCTTCTTGCAGCCCAAGGGACTCTCAACAGTCTTCTCCAACTCCACAGTTCAAAAGCATCAATTCTTGAGTGCTCAGCCTTCTTTATAGTCCAATTCTCACAGCCATGACTACTGGAAAAACCATAGCCTTGACTAGACGGACCTTTGTTGACAAAGTAATGTCTCTGCCTTTTAATAAGCTGTTTAGGTTAGTCATAGCTTGTCTTCCAAGGAGCAAGTCTTTTAATTTCATGGCTGCAGTCACCATCTGCAGTGGTTTTGGAGCCCCTCAAAATAAAGTCTGTTACTGTGTCCATTCTTTCCCCATCTATTTGCCATGAAGTGTTGGGCCTAGATGCCATGATCTTAGTTTTCTGAATGTTGAGTTTTAAGCCACTTTTTCACTCTCCTCTTTCACTTTCATTAAGAGGCTCTTAGTTCTTATTCTCTTTCTGCCATAATGTGGTGTCATCTGCATATCTGACGTGGTTGGTATTTCTCCTGGCAATCTTGATTCCAGCTTGTGCTTCATCCAGCCTGGCATTTTGCATGATGTACTCTGCATATAAGTTAAATCAGCAGGGTGACAATATACAGTCTTGACGTGTTCCTTTCCTGATAGGGAACCAGTCTGTTGTTCCATGTCTGGTTTTAACTGTTGCTTCTTGACCGGCATACAGATTTCTCAGGAGGCAGGTCAGGTGGTTTGGTATTCATATCTCTTGAAGAATTTTCCACAGTTGTGATTCACACAGTTAAAGGCTTTGGTGTAGTCAGTAAAGCAAAAGTAGATGTTTTTCTGGAACTCTCTTGCTTTTCTGATGATCCAATGGATGTTGGCAATTTGATCTCTGGTTCCTCTGCCTTTTCTAAATCTAACTTGAACATCTGGAAGTTCACGGTTCACATACTGTTGAAGCCTGGCTTGGAGAATTTTAAGTATTACTTTACTAGCGTGTGAAATGAGTGCACTTGTGTGGTAGTTTGAGCATTCTTTGGCATTGCCTTTCTTTGGGATTGGAATGGCCTTTTCCAAACTGACCTTTTCCAGTCCTGTGGCATTTTAATATAAATATTATTGATAAAAACAGTATGTAAATTTCTACAAAACTGCTTGTTGAGATTTTAACTGGGATTACATTGAATCTGTAGATGAATATGGAATGTTTTGATAAATTAATCATGCTGAATCTTCTAATTTATAAACATGATTAATTTGCCCATTAATTTGAGTCTTCTGTGGTTTATCTCAGCACAGTGTTATAATTTTAATTGCACATATTTTGTTAGATGTATCCCTAAGTATTTCATGTTCATATTTGGTATTATTATGAATTACATCTTTTTATTTCCATCTCTGGTTTTTTAACTGCTGAAGTATAGATACACAGTTGATCTTTTCAAATATGGATCTTGTTGTTGTGACATTGCTGACAACAGATGCACTAGTTTACCTTAGGATTTTCTGCATAGACCATCATTTTGTCTCTTTCACTTATTCCTTTCTCAGTTTTATGCCTTTTTCCTTTTTCCTGATTTATTGTACTGGCTAAAACTGTTCACTGTTGGAGTAGTAAAAGTGGACATCATTGTCTTATTCCTCATCTTGGGGGGAGAATATTCATTTTTACCATTAAGTGTGATTTTTAGCTACAAGTTTTTCATTGTGAACTTTTAGCACATGGAGGAGGTTCCCATTTGTTCCTCGGTGCTGAAAGTTACTATCATGAATGGTTGTTGAATTTTGTTAAATACCTTATCTGATGATAGTGGAGTTTTCATTTTTATTTTGTGGCTACTTGGTGAATTCCATCAATTGAATTTCTGATATTAAATCAGCATTGCATTCCTGGGATCCTTTATTAGGCATGGCATATTATCGTTTTCAGAGCTTCCCAGGTGGCTCAGTAGTAAAGAATCCGCTTACCAGTGCAGGAGACGCAGGTTTGATCCCAGGATTGGGAAGGTCCCTGGAGGAGAAAATGGCAACCCACTCCAGTATTCTTGCCAGGAAAATCCCATGGACAGAGGAGCCTTTTGGGCTACAGTCCATGGGGTCACAAAGAGCTGGACACGACTGAATGACTAAGCGCAAGCACATTATCCTTTTTATATATTCTGGATTCAGTTTCCTAACATTTTGTTTAGAATTTTTGAGCAGTTTGATCTATAATTACTTTTAATGGTTTTGTTTATTTATTTATTTTCTTTTTGTCTTGATTCTTTTCCTGAAATACCATTTGACTTCAGTTGCCACTTTGTTTAATTTCAGCGTTTTCAAGGGATTAACTCTCTAACAGATGTGGTCAGTTTACTTGTAAAAAGTCTGTTGTGTATTGAGTGCTATTTTCGTCAGGAACTGTGCTAAGCTCTCTGTGTTCGTTATTTCATAGAATCTTGACAACCTCCTTGTAAGATAAATACACCCATTTTAGAGATGAAAAACAGAGACTTTGAGCAGTTAACTAACTTTCCCACATGGTACAGACAGTTCAGGTCGTGTCTTTGACATCAGAGGTTGGTCCTCTAAATACATTGCTCCACATTCATATCTCTCTCAGGAAATTTTTGATTAACATCGCACATTATTGAGAAGACCAGAAGGAATTTAAAGAGTTGTACCTTTTAAGTAACTCAATCCCCCTTGTCATGTTAGCTGTTTTAGTATTGTTTGTGTGCTAGCTACCTTTTTAATTTATTTGCAGAGTATCTCTGATAACTGGCCTATTTATTATTATCTTACTAGTTCATAAGTTTTATCATGTACACTTTATTGTGGAGGAACTTGGCTATTTCTCATTGGTTGCTATAATGCTTGGGTTTAAACCTTACATATATTGGCAGTTTCATGACATTATAATCTGGATTAGAGCTTTCTTGAGAGAAAAATAACACTTTTCCTTTTAACTACGCTCTGTATTCTGTATGCTCAATAATATCAATAAAGTTACTTGTTTATGTAAATTTGTACTGTGGTTTAAAGTTAAGGGAAGCAAGAGAAAATAAGAAGCTATTTCTTCCACTTATCTGCAGTTCCCAGGTTGAACACATGCCAAATTATTGTAGGATATTTTAGCCTCAAGATTTTAACTGTGGGAAGCCTGCGTGTAGCTGGCAGCCAGCTAGGGGGACCCAACTTAATAATCTCCTCTGCTATCCCAAGGTCAGATAGGTGAAAATACACAGGGAGGCAGAGTTGCAAATAGAATCAGAAACCAGAAATACAACTTAAGACATGCCAGGCATCAGAAGGATTTTCTTCCAGTAAAGTAAAGGCAGATCCCCAAGACAGAATAGCAGGGATAGGCAGGAAAAAGGTAATTTTCTATCTGTCTCCACTGCATACCTACAATTTTAAAGAAGTAGGTTCTTTGCCAACCAGAAAATTGCCAACACCTCCTGTGGTGTTTGTTGCAAGTGCTATCTGCAGCATCCAGAGCTCTTTTTCTCCCTCCCATCTCTCTTATCATTACCTCTCTACTTCCCCCAATGACCACAGTTCTATAAGGGCGGGGGCAGAGGTTGACTGGTTATGCTGTATTTTCAGATGTGAAGTAGAAAGAGGCAGGGAGAGGAAAAGCCATGGGGGTGGCATGCATTGTTTTAAGGCCCTACACCCAAATAAATGCACAAATAAGGCTTCTTATTGTAAAATTTTCTAATATTTACCAACAGTGAGAAGAACGCTCTTGTACCAGCCACCAGCTTAAACAGCTCTTGGTTAGGCCCTACTTTTATCTTTTTTTTTCCCCTCTGGCCTTGCCATGCAGCATGCAGGATCTTAGTTCCCCAATCAGGGATTAACTTGGGCCCTTAGCAGTGAGAGCACAGCACCCTACCCACTGGACAGCCAGGGAATTCCTTGTTAGGCCATGCTTTTGACTAGGGAAGAAATATATTCTGTTTCAAAGTAACCAGGATTAAATTACCAGTCACATGCATCACATAACAAGGCAACAGGATCAGCAGAACCTTCCTTAGCTAATCAGAACCATGGTAAAGGAGGTGATCCTTAACCTCTTAATAGAATCCACTGACTGATTTCAAGTCTTGACAAGACAGAATTGGTAAGCAAAACTCCATGATCTGGGGAAGGAGTTTATAATTTTAATGACATCTTCAAAGAGATCCTTAATCTACAAAATGGATGAGAGCTATAATATCATATGACTGCCAAACACTAGGAATTTGGCTAATAGTTCTGTAAA
This sequence comes from Bos mutus, assembly GCF_027580195.1. Taxonomy (NCBI): domain Eukaryota; kingdom Metazoa; phylum Chordata; class Mammalia; order Artiodactyla; family Bovidae; genus Bos; species Bos mutus. The sequence goes on from NC_091617.1 coordinate 125,750,196, forward strand.
TCAGTCTTTTCTCCAACTTAAGAACTAAGAATTAAAAGTCAGATAATGTTCGGATGGACAGTAAAAGGGAGAGACTAATTAGAATTTGCCTTACTTTTTTCTTAGCAAATACCAAACCTAGATGCTGCTGCTGCTAAGTTGCTTCAGTCGTGTCCGACTGTGTGCGACCCCATAGACGGCAGCCCACCAGGCTCCCCCGTCCCTGGGATTCTCCAGGCAAGAACACTGGAGTGGGTTACCATTTCCTTCTCCAGTGCATGAAAGTGAAAAGTGAAAGCGAAGTTGCTCAATCGTGTCCGACTCCCAGCAGCCCCATGGACTGCAGCCCACCAGGCTCCACCATCCATGGAATTTTCCAGGCAAGAGTATTGGAGTGGAGTGCCATTGCCTTCTCCGACCAAACCTAGATAGTTTTCTCAAATTTGAAATAATTGACAGCATTTTTTAAAAAAAGGCATCATGGGCTTATTAAGAAATTCTGCAGATTAAAAGAAGGAAATATTACATTTAGGACATAGGAAAATCATACTAAGATAAAGGAAACAAGATAATATTAGGTGGGACTTGTTTTTTTTTTCCAAAAAATTATCTACTGAATCTGAAATAGTAAGTAAAAGATAGTAGATTGACATAGAAGGGAACCAGCTGAGTGCTAGTGGTAAAGAACCCGCCTGCCAGTGCAGGAAACATAAGAAAGACAGGTTCGATCCCTGGGTCAGGAAGATCCCTTGGAGGAGGGCATGGCAACCCATTCCAGTATTTTTGCCTGGAGAATCCTGTGAACAGAGGAGCCTCATGGGCTTCAGTCCATAGGGTCTCAAAGAGTTGGACACAACTGAAGTGACTTAGCACACACATATTAGCACATATTAACAATAGATAAGCATTTACTGAGTACCAGATACAGTAGTAAAACCCTTCATGAATTAGCTGCTGCTGCTACTAAGTCACTTCAGTCATGTCTGACTCTGTGCGACCCCATAGACGGCAGCCCACCAGGCTCCTCTGTCCCTGGGATTCTCCAGGCAAGAACACTGGAGTGAGTTGCCATTTCCTTCTCCAATGCATGAAAGTGAAAAGTGAAAGTAAAGTCGCTCAGTCGTGCCCGACTCTTAGCAACCCCATGGACTGCAGCCTACCAGGCTCCTCCATCCATGGGATTTTCCAGGCAAGAGTAATGGAGTGGGGTGCCATATGATTATTCTCAAGACAATTGAAGTAAACAGGTTAAATTACTTCCCCCTGAGGTTATACAACTAGTCAGAGGTAGGTCTCATATTTGAATCCAGACAGATTGATGCAGGGCCCTGGAACTAGAGGAAATAAGGATGGTTGCAGAGAATCTTACATAGTTCTTTCTATCTTCCTACATTTTAATTTTTCCTGAAGACTCCTCAAAACTCATAAAGATAGTGAGATTAAATATGCTGTTAAAATCAGTGAAGGACTCAGAAGATGGTGAATGGTGAAAGTCAACTAAGTGATGTGGAAGAGAAGCTGGAGAAGGTCTTCTAAAATGCAGCAATGGAAAAGGGTCAAAAAGATAAAAATGATTGGTACAGAGGGTCAGGACTCAATATGTAGGTAAGTTGTATTCCTGAATAAAGGAGAATATAGATAGAAGTGGTAATCAAAGGTAAAATAAAAGACAACATCCTTGAGCTTGAGAAAGATCAAAGTTTACAGTTCAAAGGATTTCACTGATAGAGGGAAAATACTAAATATATCTGGCTGCAAATTTTGAGGATTAAAAAATGGAAACATCCAGGCAAGGGGTGAATAGGATACTGCTACAAAAAGCAATCTATTCACTACTAAATAGTGAAAGACAGTGGAACAGTATTTATAGTGTATTAAGAAGAAAATGTCTACAGCATGATTAGCCGAGGATAGAAAATAAAGATAATGTTAAAGATCTCTAAGAGTAATAGTGAGAGAACGTGAGACAACCTCAGTGGTAATTAGAATAAAAGTGAATACATCAGCATGTAAGTTTAAAAGACAGACTCAGGTTGAGTCAAAAAACAATATCCAAGACTCATACTACCTGATTTTGAGGCTCACTTTAAAACAACCATAATAGAGATAGTATAGTATTAGGGAAAGAATAGGAACATAGATCAGTGGAGCAGAATACAGAGCCTGAAACCAGACCTGTTTATATCACAGATATTATCAACTGATCGTTGACAAAGAGGAAAGATGATTCTATGGAAAAAGGAGAGTCTTGTCAATAACTGAGGCTGGAATAATTGAAGCCCATGTGGGGGGGGCGGGGAACATACAACAGCCCAGATGCAGACCTAACACCTGTCACAAAAATTAACTCTAAATGGATCATAGGCCTAAATATAAACATACAAAGACAAAACTTCTAGAAGAAAAATAAAGGAAAATGTAGGTGACATTGAGGGTGGCAGTTATTTTTTAAATAAAACAGCGAAACACATACCTGACAAAGGACTTTGCAGAGTTAACCAATTGCAAATTTTGGGAAGAGTACACAAAAGGCTGCCCTTACTTCTGTACCAGTTGCAAATTCAGTTCCTTCAAAGCCCTCTTTTAGATTTACTGATACTCTGGAAAGACTCATAGAATTCATCGAAAGCTGTTATATATACGATTATGATTCATTATAACTAAAGGATCCGGATTAAAATCAACCAAGTTAAAAGGCATTAGGGCAGTCTGAAAAAGTCCAGTTGTCCTCCCCATGGAATCATGGACAGTTTTACTTCCCAGTATTAATTTCTGACAGCTCATTTGGCTTATTGCCAACCAGAGAAACTCACATGAGCTTTGGTGTCCAGAGTTTTTATTGGACTTTAATCATGTAACCCCAACGAACCACTCTGATTTAAGTCTCCAGTCCCTCAAGAGGTCAAACTGATACCACATGGCCCAAATGCCCCAGCCTAAATCTCATTGTTGATGTGACTCAAAGCCTCCAAAGTAAATTGTATTGTTACTGTCTGGTCCACCCAGTGCTTCCAGTTAAGCAAAGACACTTTTATCAGATTAGAGTTTCCAAGGGTTTGGAGACTACCAGGAGCTGAGGGAAAAGCCAAACCTCTCTTTGAGTAGGATTAAGTTCTTCATTATCTAGTCAGTTCAATCAGTTCAGTTGCTCAGTCGTGTCCAGCTGTTTGCGACTCCATGAATCGCAGCACGCCAGGTCTCCCTGTCCATCACCAACTCCCGGCGTTCACTCAGACTCACATCCATTGAGTCGGTGATGCCATCCAGCCATCTCATCCTCAGTCGTCCCCTTTTCCTCCTGACCCCAATCCCTCCCAGCATCGGAGTCTTTTCCAATGAGTCAACTCTTCGCATGAGGTGGCCAAAGGACTGGAGTTTCAGCTTTAGCATCATTCCTTCCAAAGAAATCCCAGGGCTGATCTCCAGAATGGACTGGTTGGATCTCCTTGCGGTCCAAGGGACTCTCAAGAGTCTTCTCCAACACCACAGTTCAAAAGCATCAATTCTTCGGCGCTCAGCCTTCTTCACAGTCCAACTCTCACATCCATACATGACCACAGGAAAAACCATAGCTTTGACTAGACAAACCTTTGTTGGCAAAGTAATGTCTCTGCTTTTGAATATGCTATCTAGGTTGGTCATAAGTTTTCTTCCAAGAAGTAAGCGTCTTTTAATTTCATGGCTGCAGTCACCATCTGCAGTGATTTTGGAGCCCCCCAAAATGAAATCTGATACTGTTTGCACTGTTTCTGTGTTTCTCTCCCGTATATAGCCAGTTTCTCATCTCTGCCATCCCCAAGTGAACGCCTTTCTCACATTTCTCTAACTCTGACGCTGTATAAAAGAAATTCTTCTCTATTACAAAGAATACTCCTTCTCAAGCATCTGTGGAACATTTATGGAAGATAACCATGCTGAAAAACAGCAAAATATAAATAAGAGTGTACAAAACAGAAATTTGATAGACCATTGTATCTGGCTGTAGTGCAGTAAAATTTGAAATTAATGAAAGTTGTCCACAGAAACCTAAACTGCAGTTCTTAAAATAACAATACCAATTAAATAAATTAATAAAAGTTATACTTTTATATAAATACACATATATAGGATACAGGACAAGTTGTATATGTGCATTTAATATTTTTAAGTGAAATGAAAGAAAAAAGATACTCAACTATCAAAGTTAGCCAAAGAAGCATATAATAAAAATGAAAACAAAATTGAACAAACTCAGAAGATAGAATGAGCGGTAGAACTGAAAGATCCAGGTAGACTGACCAAAATAAACTCTAGGAAGTCATTTAGCAGAATGTTGAGACATTAGGAACTTCAGAGGACTATTAGAAATATTAGAGGATTTTTAATATAGAAACTTAAAAAACTACCAGATTACTGTGCATCAGTTATATTGAAGAATTTAAAAATTGCTGACAAAAAGTTAATTTGGAGGAAATATCAATTACCAGGATTAATTTCTTTTTTTCTCCCCCCCAGGATTCATTTCTTAAAAAGTAGAAAACTTGAAAAGTCTACTATAGTAGTAGAAATGGAAAATGTTGTACAAAAAAATCACTTAAAAAGACCCTATTCCTGACGGTTTTATGGGCAGACTTTTTCCTGTTTCTGTGAATAGTTTATCCAGGCAATAAAACATGCAAAGTATAAAAACAAAGACTTCCAGTACATGGAACAAAACTGACTTGACTCATAAATAAAACTTAACAATGCAGAAAGTTATCAATCTAGTAGTTATCAACAAAACTGTAGAAACAAAAATCCTAAGTATCAGTACATAAAATTGGCGTTATATTAAGAGAACTGTATACTATGAACCAAGTATAATTTGTCTCAAGAAAGTTCAGGATGGTTGATTTAACATTAAGAAATTATCAATAATTACATAGGTTGGTTAAAGAGGAACTGTATTTTTATCTGAAATACTTCTCAGCCTACATTTTTAAACATTTGGTCACTTAAAAAAAAATCTGATGGACTACAGATTAAAGAGATTTAAAATGTATTTTAAAACATCCATCATCATGTTGCTTCCCAGGTGGTGCCATGGTAAAGAATCCACCTGCCAACCCAGGAGACACCAGAGACGCGGGTGGGATCCCTGGGTTGGGAAGATCGCTTGGAGAAGGAAATGACAACCCACTCCAGTATTCTTGGCCTGGGAAATCCCATGGACAGAGAATCCTGGAGGGTTACAGTCCATGGGGTTGCAAAGAGTTGGGCATGACTCAACACACACACACACACACACACTTTATTAAGTTATTCAGTTCAGTTCAGTCACTCAGTTGTGTCTGACTCTGTGACCCCATGGACTGCAGCACACCAGGCTTCCCTATCCATCACCAACTCCCAGAGCTTGCTCCAACTCATGTCCATTGAGTCGGTGATGCCATCCAGCCATCTCATCCTCTGTTGTCCCCTTCTCTTCCTGCCTTCAATCTTTCCCAGCATCAGGGTCTTTTCCAGTGAGTCAGCTCTTTGCATCAGGTGGCCAGAGTATTGGAGTTTCAGCTTCAGCATCAGTCCTTCCAATGAATCTTCAGGACTGATTTCCTTTAGGATTGACTGGTTGGATCTCTGGAGTCCAAGGGACTCTCAAGAGTCTTCTCCAACACCACAGTTCAAAAGCATCAGTTCTTTGATGCTCAACTTTCTTTATAGTTCAACTCTCACATCCATACATGACTACTGGAAAAACCATAGCTTTGACTAGACGGACTTTTGTTGGCAAAGTAATGTCTCTGCTTTTTAATATGCTGTCTAGGTTGGTCATAGCTTTTCCTCCAAGGAGCTTTTTTTAATTTCATGGCTGCAGTCACCATCTGCAGTGATTTTGGAGCCCCCCAAAATAAAGTCTGTCACTGTTTCCATCATTTCCCCATCTATTTGCCATGAAGTGATGGGACCAGATGCCATGATCTTTGTTTTGTGAATGTTGAGTTTTAAGCCAGTTTTTTCACTCTCCTCTTTCACTTTCATCAAGAGGCTTTTTAGTTCCTCTTCACTTTCTCCCATAAGGGTGGTGTCACCTGCATACCTGAGGTTATTGATATTTCTCCTGGCAATGTTGATTCCAGCTTGTGCTTCATCCAGCCTGACATTTCGCATGATTAAGTTATTAGTATATTTAATATATTTATCATATAAATAAGCATATTTATTATGTTTTAATACATTTTAAATTTTAATATTTTGATAATATTAAATATATTTTAATATAATACATTTAATATATATTAACATTAATATAATTGATGGTGTTATTAGTAATATGTTTATGTTTTATCTATATTTTATATAAATATAAATATTAACATGTATATTGATATAATTATATAATACATTGATACGTTTATATAATTGACACATCAATTAACAATAATATATTAACATTACTATATCAATATTATACAATATACTATATATTACATTATTATATATTAATGTATTAATATATTTGATAATAATAATATGTTTAATAATATATTTTAATAATAGTAAATATTTTAACCTGTTTTAATATATATAATTAATATATATTTTATATAATATATTATGTACATTATATATAATACATAAATATATATTATATATTAATTTATATTAAGTATATTTATATTTAAGTTATTAGTCACTATATTTAGTATATTCCCATTAGAAACAGACATTTTGTTTTAAAACAGGAACAAGATAAGGAGGTCTGCTGGCAACACTATTATTTAGTTTTCTGTTGTTTTTGTTTTTTAAAGTTAAATTTATTACGAAATAAGTTATTTGAAATAAAGTTTACTATTTTTTTTGTATAGTATATATGGGGCCTTCTATCTTGTTAATAAATTCATTAGCTTATTAAAATTTGTTACTTCTGATAGCCTCTTGTTGATTCTTTGGCTTATCTATATCAAGCAGCATTCTTTGGATAGATACTGGTTGCTTCATAATGTATTATCCTTTTTTATCTATTGCTAGATTAAGTTTGCTATCATTTTAAGGATTTTTTATGGTGGTATAATATTCATAACATAAAGCTTATTGTTTTAGCCATTTTCATCTAATTTGATGGCTTTAAGTACAGTCATAGTGCAGCCATCACCACTATCCATCACCAGAACTGTTTCATCATCTCAAAATGAAACTCTACATCAGTTCAGTTCAGTTGCTCAGTCACATCCAACTCTTTGCAACCCCATCCATCAATCTCACCATGCCAGGCCTCCCTATCCATCACTAACTGCTGGAGTCTACCCAAAACCATGTCCATTGAGTCTGTGATTCCATCCAACCATCTCATCCTCTGCTATCCCCTTCTCCTCCTGCCCTCAATCTTTCCCAGCATCAGGGTCTTTTCAAATGAGTCATCTCTTCCCATCAAGTGGCCAAAGTATTTTGAGTTTCAGTTTCAACATCAGTCCTTCCAATGAACACAGTATTGGGATTTCTAATATTTACATTCAGTTCTATAACTTAAAATCTCCCTTTTATTTCATTTACTTATATATTTAAGTGGATTCAGTGTTATCCACCATCTTTATTATCATGGCATCTGATTGGTTGGATTCAGTTCTTAGGAACTGCCCGTCCACCAGAAGATAAGGGGCTTTCCCACAGTGTAAGTTAACATGGTTTCTGTTATTATAAAATCTTGCTACCAAAAAAAGTCAGCTGAACTACACAGTGTGCCTAGTGATCTGTGTGATGACATTTTGTTCAGGTTCACCATTTTCATAGTGTACAACAGTTTGCAGATCAGCACTAGTGCGTGGACCACATTTTGAAAAGCACTGCTAACTAGAACTTAAAGGGTACATCTTGGACTTTTCAAAGTCTGACATCCTCAGAGACACTACAAGATCTTAGCCAACTTTAACTCCATTACCCCTTTCTCCTATATATACTGTTGAATTCAGTTCAGTTCAGTCGCTCAGTTGAGTCCGACTCTGTGCAACCCCATGAACCGCAGCATGCCAGGCCTCCCTGTCCATCACCAACTCCTGGAGTTTACCCAAACTCATGTCCATTGAGTCGGTGATGCCATCCAGCCATCTCATCCTCTGTTGTCCCCTTTCCTCCTGCCCTGTCTTTGCCAGCATCAGGGTCTTTTCAAATGAGTCAGCTCTTCACATCAGGCGGCCAAAGGATTGGAGTTTCAGCTTCAGCATCAGTCCTTCCAATGAACACCAAGGACTGATCTCCTTTAGGATGGACTGGTTGGATCTCCTTGCAGTCCAAGGGACTCTCAAGAGTCTTCTTCAACACCACAGTTCAAAAGCATCAATTCTTCAGTGCTCAGCTTTCTTTACAGTCCAACTCTCACATCCATACATGACTACTGGAAAAACCATAGCCTTGACTAGATGGACCTTTGTTGACAAAGTAATGTCTCTGCTTTTTTAATATACTGTCTAGGTTGGTCATAACTTTCCTTCCAAGGAGTAAGCATCTTTTGGAGCCCAAAAAAATAAAGTCAGCCACTGTTTCCACTATTTGCCCATCTATTTGCCATGAAGTGATGGGACCAGATGCCGTGATCTTAGTTTTCTGAATGTTGAGCTTTGAGCCAACTTTTCTACTTTCCTCTTTCACTTTTATCAAGAGGTTCTTCTTCACTTTCTGCCATACGGATGGTGTCATCTGCATATCTGAGGTTATTGGTATTTCTCCCAGCAATCTTGATTCCAGCTTGTGCTTCCTCCAGCCCAGCTTTTCTTATGATGTTCTCTGCATATAAGTTAAATAAGCAGGGTGACAATATACAGCCTTTACGTACTCCTTTTCCTATTTGGAACCAGTCTGTTGTTCCATGTCCAGTTCTAATTGTTGCTTCCTGGCCTGCATAGAGGTTTCTCAAGAGGCAGCCTAGGTGGTCTGGTATTCCCATCTCCTTCAGAATTTTCCACAGTTTGTTGTGATCCACACAGTCAAAGGCTTTAGCATAGTCAATAAAGCAGAAATAGATGTTTTTCTGGAACTCTCTTGCTCTTTCCATGATCCAGCAGATGTTGCCAATTAGATCTCTGTTTTCTCTGCCTTTCCTAAAACCAGCGTGAATGTCTGGAAGTTCATGGTTCACGTATTGCTGAAGCCTGGCTTGGAGAATTTTGAACATCACTTTACTAGCGTGTGGCCACTGCTGAGTTTTCCAAATTTGCTGACATATTGAATGCAGCACTTTCCCAGCAGCATCTTTTAGGATTTGAAATAGCTCAACTGGAATTCCATCATCTCCACTAGCTTTGTTTATAGTGACCCTTCCTAAGGCCCACTTGACTTCATATTCCAGCATGTCTGGCTCTAGGTGAGTGTGATAAACACCATCGTGATTATCTGGGTCGTGAAGATCTTTTTTGTACAGTTCTTCTATGTATTCTTGCCACCTCTTCTTAATATCTTCTGCTTCTGTTAGGTCCATACCATTTCTGTCCTTTATTGAGCCCATACATATGAAATAATAATTCCCTGTTTAAAACCTTCCTCTAGCTACTGGTAACTATTGTTCTAATTTCTGTCTCTGAATTTGATGATTTTAGATACCTTATATAATTAGAAACTTAGATTGTTTGTCCTTTTGTATCTATCTTTTTGTACTTGGCACATTGTTGTCAGAGTTCATCAATGTCAGAGCATGTGTCTGAATTTCATTCCTTTCTAAGGCTTGTTAAGGTTTTTGGAGACCATGTTCATGAAGGATATTGATTGGGAATCTTCTTAGTATTTCTTTGTTAACAGTTTTGATACCAGGGTTGTGCTGGCCTTAGCAAATGAATTGGAAATTGTTTTCTACTATTCTGTTTTCTAGAAGAGCTTGTATAGTGTTAATTTTACTGTAAATATTTGGTAGAAAGTGATCCACCCATGTTGCTGCAAATAGCAAAATTTTATCCTGTTCTATAATTGAGTGGTGTTTCAATGTATGTGTGTATGTGTGTGCGTGTCACTTCTTCTTTATCCATTCATCTGTTGATGGACACTTAGGTTGCTTCTGTTTCCTTTCCTATGGTAAATAATGCTATGAATATTGGGCTGCGTGTATTTTTTCAAATGCTGTTTTTATTTTCTATGAATATGTACCTAGGAGCAGAATTGCTGGATCATATTGTAGTTCTATTTTTAGTGTTTTGAGGAACCTTCATACTATTTTCCATTGTGGCTGTGACAATTTACATTCCCACCAACAGTGCATGAGAGTTCCTTTTTTTTTTTTCCCATATCCCCATCAACGTTTGTTATCTGTGGTCTCTCTGATAATAGCCATTCTGATAGGTATGAGGTGATACTTTCTTGTGACTTCTGAGTGCATTTCTCTGATGATTAGCATTGTTGAGAATCTTTTCATATGCCTGTTGGCCATTTGTATGTCTCTTGGGGAAAATATCTGTGTAGGTCTTCTACCCATTTTTTGATTGGGCTTTTTGCTTTTTAGATACTGCATTGTATGAGATGCTTATATATTTTGGATATTAACTCCTATTGGTCATATAATTAGCAAATATTTTCTTCCATTCAGTAGATTGTCTTTTTATTTGTTGTTGGTTTCCTTTGCTCTGCAAAAGTTTTTAAGTTTGATTAGGTCTCATTTATTTTGCTTTTGTTTCCTTTACTTAGGAGACATATCCAAAATATACTACTACAATTTATGACATAGTGTTCTATGTTTTCTTCTAGGAGTTTCATGGTTTCAGGTCTTACATTTGTATACAGTGTAAGGAAATGTTCTAATTTCATTCTTTTCTATGTAGCTGTCCAGTTTTCCCCACACAACTTACTGAAGAGATTGACTTTCCCCCTTGTATACTCTTGCCTCCTTTGTTGTAAATAAATTGACCATAAGTCCGAGTTTATTTCTGGGCTCTCTGTTCTGTTGATCTGTGTATCTGTTTTTGTGTCAGTTACATACTCTTTTGCTTACTGTAGCTTTGTAGTATTGTCTAAAGTCAGGGAGCATGATGACCAGCTCTGTTCTTCTTTTTCAAAATTGCTTCAGTTATTGAGAATCTTTTAGGACTGTTATAGTTTTGTGTAAAATGCCATGACTATTTTAATGGGGTGGAATTGCATTGAATATATAGGTTGCCTTGGGTAGTATGTTTATTTAGACAGTATTAATTCTTCCAGTCCATGAATAAGCATATCTGTCTGTGTTATCTTACACTGTCGTACAGTTTCCCAAATATAGGTCTTTTACCTTCTAAGTTAAGTTTATTCCAAGGTATTTTATTCTCTTCGATGCAGTGGTAAGTGTGATTTTTTTCCCCTTAATTTCTCCTTCTGATAGTGTGCTGTTAGTGTATACAAATGCAATCTACAGAAATCTTTCTGTAGATTAATTTTGTATCCTGCCACTTTAGCAGATTCATTGATGAGTTCAGGTTTAATTGGATTCTAGAATTTTCTATATATAGTGTCATGACATCTGCAAACAGTGACAGTTTTACTTCTTCCTTTCTAATTAGCTTCCTTTTATTTATTTATTTATTTTTGTCTGATTACCCTGACTAGGACTTCCAATACTCTGTTAAATAAAAATTATGAGAGTGGGTATCCTTGTCTTGTTCTTAATCTTACAGGAAAAACTTTCAGCTTTTCACCTATGAGTATAATTTCAACTGTGATTTTGTCATAAATGGCATTTTTTATGTTGAGATATGTCCCTCCAGACCCACTTTGATGAGAGTTTTTTTAAATCATGAATGGCTGTTGAGTTTTGTCAGAAGTTTCTTCTACATCTGTTGAGATGATCATATGACTTTTGTTCTTCAGTTTGTTAATGTGGTTTGCCCTTGGGTTTATAGTGTACATCTTTAAGTTATTACAGTCTGCTTTCAAAGAATTTATGTCATATTTTGCATACTTCCATTTTCTTTCTCCTCTTTTGTGCTATTAATAACATGCATTTAATTTTAAATGTTATAAGCTGTATAATACATTATTAGTGTTCTAGTTTAGATTCTCAATTATCTTTTCAAGTGATTAAACTTAGGAAAAAAATTTCTTCCAGTCTAGTAAAGAGAAAGTGGATATAGTTATTTTAAAGTCCCTTTCTGATATTTTCAACATCCAGGTCATGTATGAGCCTGTGTTTCTTGGCTGCTTTATTTCTTTCAGTAGGGTTTTTTTTTTTTCCCTTTTGTGTATATTTTACAATTTTAATTTAATGCCTGACACTTTGTATAGAACAGTAGAGCTTGAAATAAGTAGTATTTATACATGGAAATGGGCATGCTTCTACTTCTGTTATGGCATTTGTGGGATTTAGTGAGTCAGTCTGGAGTTGAGCTGGGTTTGGCTTCTGATGTTGCCATGATTATGTTCAGTGTGCCTCAGAGGAAAAAAGAGGTTGAACCTTTAAGAAAAATCTTGGTCTTTGGAAAGGGGAAATGATTCTGAATATTACATGATGGGAATTACTGAGTTTTATCTTATGGCCGGACCTCTGAAGTCATGTGTGAATCCTATGAGAATAGGGTGGGTATAAGTTTTTATGAAAACAACAAAAATTATCTTTAAAAATAAAATTTAACAAATCATCTTGTTAAGTCACAAGCAGTGCTGCTTATGTATATTTCTTATGAGGTAATCTAGCAAGGGAGCAGAATATTCTTCCTTGTTTCGAAAAAGGCCAAACCTGAAGCTCTGGCATTTTATGGACAAACCGTGTTTCTGCAGAGGAGTAGGGAGGTGATCTGTGCCTGGTGCAGGTGGCATTACTCAGCAATACTCTCAGTGGCAGTGAACTCTCAGTGAGGCCATGCGAAAGACTGCATTGGTGTTTCTCTAGCTAAATACAAACTGCAGTCACCTGAGACCTTTAGAATAATACTTCCAACCCTCAGAGGTTTTGATGGAGTTGGGTTGAAATGTGTTTTGGACATGAGATTTTTAGGTTTCCCAGTTGATTATAATGTACAGCCAAGGCTGAAGGTATTTCCTGTCAAGGCTCACAGAAATTCTGTGAGCTGTTGGAGACTTTGAAGTGTCTGGAAATTTTGCATTAGCAGGTGGAGAAAATACCAGTGATATTTAAAGTATTATCATTTCTGTGATATAAAGGAAAAGCAATTGTTTTATTGTGTACTAAGAAACAACTTAGTATAAGACAAGTCTTGAAAAAATAAGTATTTTAAAGTTGACAGTTCTTCCAAAGCAAATAAAAATTATGTATTGCAATTTCCATCAAATATTGCTAGAGTTTTAAAAAGCTAGTAATGTCTCTCACCACCTAGATCTTGGTTTCTAATACTGTTCTCCAGTAAAAACATTCAGGGGCTCCATGGAAAAATAGCTAGTCTGTGTTTGGGCAGGAAATATACAAAATGAACCTGGAGTGTCTCATGGGACCAGAAAGTAAGGAAATATTTTAAAAAAAAGAAAAAAATTGGAGCATGCCAAACCAACACAGGAGCCAACCTGAAAAAGATGCCAGTGGCCAAAACTGGAGCAATTGGAGCATCAAAATAAATAACGCAATGTTGGATTTTAACCTGAAGTTAAAAATTAACAATAAACAAATAGGTATTCATATAAGTAAGTGACTGAATAAATAAGTAGGGGAAAAGAGACAAGTCTCCTATACAGAATTCCAAAAGATGATGGAGTTTACTTCCTGCTCGAGGAGGTAGAGCGTAAACCCTCCAACTGCTCCATTTCTTGCAGTGCTTCCAGACAGTAACTCCTGTGAATATGTGGTGGAGGTGGGGCAGTAACTTGACAGTGGGGAAACCTACGACAGCAGTTCGCCCAGGCGATCCTCAAAATTAGCATTAATAGTCATAGATTATTTTGATAGCGTATGCCCTTGATATGATGTAACAAGATCTTCCCAATAACCCATAACCCGAATCTAACAATGAGAGGAAAAAAAAAACCAGCAAAATCCAGACTGTGTGGCTTTATACAAAATGCCTGACCAGTACTTCTCAAAACTGTCAAGGTCTTCAGAAACAGGGCAGATCTGAGAAATAGCCACAGACAAGAGGAGAGTAAACACCATTGTTGTTCAGTCACCCAGTCATGTCCAACTCTTTGTAACTCCATGGACTGCAGCACATCAGGCTTCCCTGTCCTTCACTGTCTCCCTGAGTTTGCTCAAACTCATGTTCATTGAGTTGGTGATGCCATCCAACCATCTCATCCTCTGTCGTCCCTTTCTTCTCCTGTCCTCAGTTTTCCCCAGCATCAGGGTCCTTTCCTGTGAGTCAGCTCTTCGCATCAGGCAGCCGAAGTATTGGAGCTTCAGCTTCAGCATCAGTCCTTCCAAGAATATTTAGGGTTGATTTCCTTTAGGATTAACTGGTTTGATCTCCTTTCTGTCCAAGGGACTCTTGAGCCTTCTCGAGCACAACAGTTCAAAAGTATCAATTCTTCAGCACTCAGCCTTCTTTATGGTCCAACTCTCACATCCGTACACGACTACTAGAAAAACCATGTAAAAAGCATCATGTAAAAAGCTTAAAAACAAAATCTTCCTCTATCAAATTAACAAAGACTTTCTAGAATTATGACCTGTGTTGGCAAAGGTAAGAAAAGTTGGTATCTTCATTTCGTATCCACTTTTTATTCTTATTTATTTATTCTGTTTTATTCTTATTTATTCTGTTTATTCTTATTTTTTTATCTAGGAGTGTGAATTACCACAGGCACTCTGGGGAGCAAACTGGTAATGATGTTCAGTTGCTCAGTTGTGTCCGACTCTTTGCGACTCCATGGTAATAATAACTATCAAACCTCTTGAATGGGTTTCCTTGACCGAGTGCAAACCCTTCGGACATTTTGTCACTAGAAAAGAGTAAGAGACTTGAGTGTAGAGGTAATTCTTTCATGAGTTAATTATGGCAAAAATGAAGAGACTGTGTAAATATCCATTTATAAGGAAACAAAGTATGACGCATCCACTCAGTGGAATATTATGCATTCACGATTGTCTTTAGAGAATATTTATCGAGCTCTGATAACCTTCTTGTTGCGTTTCAGTCGTCTGGTCAAAATGGCATTCATGATCCTGATTTTTTTTTTTTAGTATACATGAGAGTAAAGAACATTTAATGATGGTTGTATTATTTTATAGATGAGGAAACAGGGACTTGAAAATGTCCAATGAGATGCCTAAGTCCTATGGATAGTAAGTGACTAAAGTAAGAGCTTTTTAAGTGAAGTATAGTTGTTAATACAGTAGTATTTTAGTTTCAGGTGGCACCCCACTCCAGTACTCTTGCCTGGAGAATCCCAGAGACAGGGGAGCCTGGTTGGCTTTCATGTGTGGGATTGCACAGAGTCAGACACGACTGAAGCGACTTAGCAGCAGCAGCAGCATGCTACATAGTGATCTGACATTTACGTATACTAAGAAATTATCACCATGATAAGTCTAGTCACCACCTGTCCCCATACAAAGTTACTGCAATATTAGTGACCACATACCTTGTGCTGTCTGTTACATCCCTGTGGTTTATTTATGTTATAACCAGAGGTTTTGTAACTCCTAATCTCTTCCACCTATTTCATCCCCTCTCCTTTGTGGCAACCACCTATTTGTTCTCTACATCTATGAGTGAGTGTTCATTTCATTGTGTTTCTCTGTTTTGATTTTTGGATTCCACATGGCTCTATTTTTTTCTCCATATTCTTTGCTTTAGCCCCAAGTAAGAAAATAAGAAGTGGGTTCCTTCTACTGTTTTGTGTAAATAACCAAAGTTAGTAAACTTCCCCCCAACACTCCCTTATGTGTATTTTACTTGTCTTCCTCAGTTTCAGTTTATTGGCTTACTTTTTTTAAAAAGCTGATTTTTTAAGAAAATTATTTGTTTATTTTCAGCTGTGCTGGGTCTTCCTTCCTGCCTTCCTTCCTTTTCTTTAGTTGTAGTGAGTGTGGGCTACTCTCTAGTTGATGTCTGTGGCTTTCTTGTGGCGGTGGCTTCTCTTGTTGGCGGGACACGGGCTCCAGGGCACACGGCTTCAGAAGTTGCAGCGTGTGGGCTCAGTAGTCACAGTTCCTGGGTTCTAGAGCCCAGACTCAGTAGTTGTGGTGCTCAGGCTTAGTTGCTCTGCCACACGTGGGATCTTCCCGGACCAGGGATCGAACTCTTGTCTCCTGCACTGGCAGGTGGATTCTTTACCACTGAGCTACCTGGGAAGCCCAGTTTACTGGCTTTACTTATAGTTATGGGTATTATATGAACCTTTTCACAATTCTATTCTTCTACGTAAAATTCTCTTCTGCCTGCTTTTACTGTGGTCGACACCTCCCCATCTTCCAGGCGGCAGCTAAATAGCTCTCGCCTCAGAGAAGTCTTCCTGACCACCTGTTTTATCTGAAAGAGCATGCCTGTCATGCCCCTTCCTAGCTCTCTAATGCCCACTAGCTTCTTTCATAAAAGTGAGTACAGTTGATATTTTCCTATGTGTTTGCTTGTTTCCTCCGTTGGACTGTGACTTCCTGAGGCTGGGGATTGTTTTTCCCTTCACCAGTATATTTTTAGCTCCTCTTCTTATGGCTGGCACATTTTAAACAGTAAACACGTGTAGGTTGAATGAAGAAACTTCATTTTTACAGCTGTAAACAGCTCTTTAAGAATTTGTCATGTACTTTAATTGAGTTTAACTTAGATTATATGGATGTTATTCTTATAACACATGTTTAATTCATCTTATCTATATTCGTCTTGATAGTTTAATGTATTTTATGTAGGGATTTGGGCTTCCCAGGTGGCTCTAGTGGTAAAGGACCCGCCTGACAACACAGAACATGTAAGAGATGCCTGTTCGATCCCTGGGTCAAGAAGATCCCCTGGAGGAGGGCATGGCAATCCACTCCGGTATTCTTGCCTGGAGAATCTTTTGGACAGAAGATCCTGGCAGGCTACAGTCCACAGGGTCACAAAGAGTTGAACGTGACTGAAGCGACTTAGCATGCACAGCATGCATGTAGCAATTTAGAGGAGAGAAGTCAAGTTAGAGGTGAGAAAAGCTCTTAGAGTAGAGGTGGAAGTAATGCTGGCTGCTCAGGAGTGGATAGACTTTGAAGAGGTTAAAGAAGAGGGAAAGACATTTTGGACAAGACTCTTGTATACTTTTTTTTTTTTACTTTACAATATTGTATTGGTTTTGCCATACATTGACATGAATCCGCCACGGGTGTATACGTGTTCCCCATCCTGAACCCCACCTCCCACTTCCCTCCCTGTATCATCCCTCTGGGTCATTCCAGTGCACCAGCCCCGAGTATCCTGTCTCATGAATCAAACCCAGACTGGCGATTCGTTTCACATATGATGTTATACATGTTTCAATGCCATTCTCCCAAATCATCCCCCCCGCCACCTCTCCCACAGAGTCCATAAGACTGTTCTATACATCTGTGTCTCTTTTGCTGTCTCGCATACAGGGTTATTGTTACCATCTTTCTAAATTCCATATATATGCATTAGTATACTGTATTGGTGTTTTTCTTTCTGGCTTACTTCACTCTGTATAATAGGCTCCAGTTTCATCCACCTCATTAGAACTGATTCAAATGTATTTTATATATATATATATATTTAGCAAAGTTTTAGGTTCACAGAAAATTCCCATATATCCTTTGTTCCCACTTGTACAGGTGTTTTTTTTTTCCAATTATAAAAATTGTAGTAAAATACATGTCACATAATATCCACTGTCTTAACCATTTTTAAGTATGCAGTTCAGTGGTACCAAATATATTCATAATGTGCAACCATCATTCCATGCATCCCCATAACTCTTTTTCATCATGTAAAATTGAATCTCTATACCTTTTAAATAATACCTCCCAATTTCTTCTCCCTAGGCCCTGGTTCAGTTCAGTTCAGTTCACTTGCTCAGTTGTGTCCGACTCTTCATGACCCCATGGACTGCAGCATGCCAGGATTCCCCCTGTCCATCACCAACTCCCAGAGCTTACTCAGACTCATGTCCATTGAGTTGGTGATGCCATCCAACCATGTCATCCTCTGTCGTCCCCTTCTCGTCCTGCCTTCAGTCTTTCCCAGCATCAGGGTCTTTTCCAATGAGTCAGTTCTTCACATCAGGTGACCAAAATATTGGGGCTTCAGCTTCAGCATCAGTCCTTCAAGTGAATATTCAGGACTGATTTCCTTTAGGATGGACTGGTTGGATCTCCTTGCTGTCCAAAGGACTCTCAAGTCCCTGGTAGCCAGCATTTGTTTCCTGTTTCTATGGTATTGATTACTTTTAAGTACCTATATAAGTTGAATCATACAGTATCTGTCTTTTTGCGACTGGCTTATTGCACTTGGTATCCTCATGGTTGATCCATGTTATAGCATATGGCAGAATTTTCTTCCTTTTTAAGGCTGAATACTATTCCATTGTATGTATATATTACATTTTGCTTATCATTCATCTGTCAATAGGCAAATGGGATGCTTTCATTTTTTAACTATGGCGGTAATGCTGCCATGAGCATAAGAGTACATATATCTCTTTAAGAGCCTACTATTAATTAAATGTCTATCAATTGAATTGACCCAGCAGAATCATGATAATTCTATTTTTCATATTTTGGACAGTCAACATTCTGATTTCCATATCAGCTGCACCATTTTACTTTCCCACCAATAGTACACAAGCGTTCCTGTTGCTTTACGTCTTCACCAACACTTGTTTTCCGAGGTGTTTTGATAGTGACCCATCCTAATGAGTGTGAGATCTTACCTCATTGTAATTTTGATTTGTATTTCCAATTGCCTTTCTTTGGGATTGGAATGAAAACTGACCTTTTGCAGTCCTGTGGCCACTGCTGAGTTTTCCAAATTTGCTGGCATATTGAGTGCAGCACTTTCACAGCATCATCTTTCAGGATTTGAAATAACTCAACTGGAATTCTATCACCTCCACTAGCTTTGTTCGTAGTGATGCTTTCTAAGGCCCACTTGACTTCACATTCCAAGATATCTGGCTCTAGGTGAGTGATCACACCATCGTGATTATCTGGGTCGTGAA
Organism: Bos mutus; assembly: GCF_027580195.1. Classification (NCBI taxonomy): domain Eukaryota; kingdom Metazoa; phylum Chordata; class Mammalia; order Artiodactyla; family Bovidae; genus Bos; species Bos mutus. The sequence continues at coordinate 125,769,168 of NC_091617.1, forward strand.
GATCTTTTTTGTACAGTTCTTCTGTGTATTCTTGCCACCTCTTATTAATATCTTCTGCTTCTGTTAGGTCCATACCATACCATGCCAGCAAATTTGGAAAACTCAGCAGTGGCCACAGGACTAGAAAAGGTCAGTTTTCATTCCGATCCCAAAGAAAGGCAATGCCAAAGAATGCTCAAACTACCGCACAATTGCACTCATCTCACACGCTAGTAAAGTAATGCTCAAAATTCTCCAAGCCAGGCTTCAGCAATATGTGAACCGTGAACGTCCAGATGTTCAAGCTGTTTTAGAAAAGGCAGAGGAACCAGAGATCAAATTGCCAACATCCGCTGGATCATCGAAAAAGCAAGAGAGTTCCAGAAAAACATCTGTTTCTGCTTTATTGACTATTCCAAAGCCTTTGACTGTGTGGATCACAATAAACTGTGGAAAATTCTGAAAGAGATGGGAATACCAGACCACCTGACCTGCCTCTTGAGAAATTTGTATGCAGGTCAGGAAGCAACAGTTAGAACTGGACATGGAACAACAGACTGGTTCCAAATAGGAAAAGGAGTTCGTCAAGGCTGTATACTGTCACCCTGCTTATTTAACTTCTATGCAGAGTACATCATGAGAAATGCTGGACTGGAAGAAGCTTGAGCTGGAATCAAGATTGCCGGGAGAAATATCAATAACCTCAGATATGCAGATGACACCACCCTTATGGCAGAAAGTGAAGAGGAACTAAAAAGCCTCTTGATGAAGGTCAAAGAGGAGAGTGAAAAAGTTGGCTTAAAACTCAACATTCAGAAAAGGAAGATCATGGCATCTGGTCCCATCACTTCATGGGAAATAGATAGGGAAACAGTGGACTTTATTTTTTTGGGCTCCAAAATCACTGCAGATGGTGACTGCAGCCATGAAATTAAAAGACGCTTACTCCTTGGAAGAAAAATTATGCCCAACCTAGATAGCATATTGAAAAGCAGAGACATTACTTTGCCAACAAAGGTTCATCTAGTCAAGGCTATGGTGTTTCCTGTGGTCATGTATGGATGTGAGAGTTGGACTGTGAAGAAGGCTGAGCGCCGAAGAATTGATGCTTTTGAACTGTGGTGTTGGAGAAGACTCTTGAGAGTCCCTTGGACTGCAAGGAGATCCAACCAGTCCATTCTGAAGGAGATCAGCCCTGGGATTTCTTTGGAAGGAATGATGCTAAAGCTGAAACTCCAGTCCTTTGGCCACCTCATGTGAAGAGTTGACTCATTGGAAAAGACTCTGATGCTGGGAGGGATTGAGGGCAAGAGGAGAAGGGGATGACAGAGGATGAGATGGCTAGATGGCATCACTGACTCGATGGACGTGAGTCTGAGTGAACTCCGGGAGTTGGTGATGGACAGGGAGGCCTGGTGTGCTGCGATTCATGTGGTCACAAAGAGTCAGACACGACTGAGTTACTGAACTAACTGACTGATGATTAGCTATGTGCACCATATTTTCATGTGGCTATTTGTAGAAACATCTTTTAAAGACCTTTGCCCATTTTTTAATCCGAATGTTTCTCTTGTTATTGTTGAGTTTTAGATTTCTTTATGTATTCTGGATATTAACCCCTTTTGAGATGTATAATTTGTCTGTGACAATCCACTTTTCACTTGATGCTTTCAAGATCCTTTCTTTGTTGAAAGATGAAGTTTAATTATAATGCATCTCTTTGAGTTCATTTTATTTGGGGTTTGTTGAGCTTCTTGGATGTTCGTATTCGTGTCTTTTATTAAATTTGGGGAAATTTCAGCCATTCTTTCTTCAAATACTCACTTTTCCTTTTCTGTCTTCTCCTTCTGAAAATTTGACAATGAACGTGCTGGTCTGCTTCATGGTTTCCCACAGGTTCATTAGGCTCGTTCATCTTTCTTCATTTTTTTTTTTTTTTTTCTTTCAGTTCCACAAGCTTGATAATTTCCATTGTCTTGTCTTCATGTTTGCTGATTCTTTCCTCATTTAATTGTTTTATTTTTCAGCACCAGCGTTTTTTTCAATGGCTTTTTAGGTTTTTCTCTCCCTATTGATACTTCCATTTTATTCATGTATCATTTTCCTGACTTTCTCTACATCTTCCTTTAGTTCTTTGAGCATCTTTCAGACAGTTGTTTTAAAGTCTGTCTAATCTGTCTACCATTAGGACTTTTTCAGGGACAGTTTCTGCTGATTTTTTTTTCCCTTGAAGTGGCCATAATTTCCTGTTCTTTGTATGTCTTGTGATTGTTCATTGAAAACTGGGTGTTTAGATCTGATAATGTAGTAACTCTGGAAATCAGAATTTCACTCTTCCCCAGGGTTTGCTGTCGTTCATTACTGGTTTTGTTCATTAGTCTGAGGTGTAGACTTAAGGTCTTCTCAGATCTTTTCTGAGCCTTTGCCTGGGTTGTGTGTGGTCACTTTCTAATTTTCCCCATAGAAGCACTTGTTTTTTAATGTCCAGCTCTGGGAAGGGTAAAAAGAGAAAAAACGAAGGAAGGAGGGAGGGATGGAAGGACACCAGTCCTTTGAATCCCCTGGAAGTCACTTCAGCCAGAGGGGGAGGAATCGGAACAATTGAGGGAGGCACACCAGGGATGCGCCCACTTCTTTGTCTGCACCTCTGTGAGCTAGAAGCAGCAGTCCGCAGTCAGGACACAGATGCCTGGTAGTTGGAAACCAGGTCCTTTTTGCCCACCCGGGTTCCCACATGCTGTGTGCAGGCTGCTCCAGGAACACGTGCACAGCTGCCTGCCACATGGCTGGGATGGGGGAGGGGCAGCTTCGCGTGCAGCACCGTCTCAGTGGACCAGAATTAGCTGCAGTTTACCATGCAAGCTTTCCCCTGGAAGTTACAAGCCTTCATTAGTCCAGAGTTTCAGAATAGTTGCCCAAGACAGATTGTGCCCCTGAGCTCGCTTAGGTGAGCAGAGATTCCTGCTGCTTTCTATTCTGCCCTCTCCCTAGAATCCTCTTTGCTACATGAGTTTTTAGGACAGGACTTCAGGAGTATCTCTGGCATGTTTGGGAAACCATTACAGAAAATTGTAGTTTACCAGTGCAGAAGACAGTCAGTTGGTGGTAATTAGTATTGGAAAGTTATCAGTCATAAAAATTCACCTGAAATCTAATCAAGACTCTGGAATTCAGGCCAAAGCAGGTGAAATTTCTTCTGCTGTCAGTGGCATTCTTTTAACAGAGGGGAAGCTACTGAAGGTGTTTGATCAGTAAAGGACACTTGTCCACTCATTTATTTACTAGATATTATTTGAGTACACACTGTGTGCAGTATAGTTTTCTGGACAGAAAGGGTGCAGAGATGGAACGCGAGGGCTGGAGAGCCAAAAACCTGTCGTAGAAGAATTCACACGCTATCAGAAGTGGTAGACATGTAAGTTACAAAGGAATGTGACAGATGTTACAATAAATGTCTGTCCACAGCGTTGTGGAAACTTAAAATAGGACCAGATCTCCTTCAGGGCATTGGGAATATCTTAACGGAAGAGGCAGCATTTTATGGTTTGTGGGGAGGAGTACCGGTTTACCAGGTGAAGAATATTGAGAGTTTAACAGTAAGGTCATGGTCTGTTCAGGGAATGGTAACTAATTTATGCCCCTGGAGTTCTGGGAAATGGACCTTGAAAAGCAATTTGGGATCCCATTATTAAGGACCTAATGTAATCTGTTTGATGAGGAAACCATGAAAGATTTATAGGCAGGGGACTGAAATGATTTTACTTTTTTTCTCATTTAGAATAGTTTATGCGGCCTTAATATATGACATAAAGAACGATATCTAGATTTTAGTAAGCCTTTTGATTACATCTACTCATTGAATTTATATCTGTAATTAATATCCATAGTCATTAAATGTGTGGACTTTGAGAAGTTAGGAACTGGCTTAGAATCATAGTACTACCACTTGGTAGCATTTATACAAGTTTTTGATGTGGTGTGAGTGACAGTCTCTCAGTCATGTCTGACTCTCTGCAACCCCGTGGACTGTAGCCCGCCAGGCTCCTCTCCATTGAATTCTCTAGGCAGGAATACTGAAGTGAGTAGCCATTTCCTTCCCCAGAGGATGTGGTAAACCTCCCTTTTCTCATCTGGATAATGGGGCTTCTTAATAGTTTCTGGGTCCTGTTGACTGGGGGCAAGCAATGAAGTTTCTATTGGATGAGGAAGAAGTCAAATGAAACTTTACACTAGATGTACTAACATCTCAGTGTACTCTGAGGACTGAGTGAAGGTAGGTTTTGAAGTAGATTTGAGAGATGGCCATAAAAAAGGTGTACATTTAACTTACAAGAGGTAATTAGTTCTAAATAGACTTTTGTGTGCTTTGCATCAAAATCTGGAGAAGGGAGCCATTGAAGGTGTTTAAGCAGGAATCCATATGATCCAGTTTTTCCAAACTGCTTAAGTTATATCCCAATATAATTATTTATAGTGTTCCCCCTTTAACGCTCAGTGGTTAACCCAGTTTGGGCAATAAATTATGTGGCCAGTCACTTTCTAAAGCAAAGATATAGTAAGAACAAAGGCATGGTTGAGCCATGTAGAATACAAGTAATGAGAAAAAATAAAGAAACCAGCCTCTGGTCGAAGTGAAACAGAGAAGAAATAGTCTTTAAAAACCCAAGAGAGCATAGTTTTAATGGTATTAACGAGGTGAGATTTGTGAGATCAGCAAAGTCAAATTAGCAAGGTTATGGACCATAAGCATACATTAATTTATCAAGGTAGAGCTCCTTGTCTACTCTAGTTTCTTTTGGGCAGCTGGAGGGAAGTCACATTGGTTTGTTTCTTTGAGGATAAGGACTGTGTCTTTCATTTTTATATCCTTAGTGCCTAGCTCAGTAATTGTTATGTAGGAAGGACTTGGTGCATTTTTTAAGAATTGAAATATAATTAATAGTTTGTAAAAAGGTGAGATAGTAGCCATAGATACTACACTTAAAAACAATTAAGTCAAATGAAAAGGAGGATGTTTTTAGTTCGGCAGCAGTTAGAAAGGACAGATCTCTTCATCTTAAACGTTAAGATGAACTCGGTGAAGAGAGAAAATTAAACTTTCTGGAAGGGGAAGGAAGTTTGAAACCTAAAGTTTCTGCTGCTTAGAAAAGAATCTATTGTGAAGTGAACAGTGTGGCCTTATACCCTCCCCACCCCCAACCTCACCTTCCACCAGGCACTGCCCAACCTTTGAAGATTTATGAATACGGTCATTGGAGTCAGAAAATCTAGAGCTAAATCTTGACTTTACCTTTTACTAGATTAGTGGCAAGTCATTCTAGTCTATATTCTATCATTCTATTCTGTATTCTCTTATATTTAAATGTCTCAGATTTAGTTTATTTTTTAATTGAAATTTAATTAAAAGAGACTCTAATTTAGAGTAAAAATTTTTTACTGTCATGCTGACTTTTTTTATTTTTTAAACCCAGAAATTCTTGGCCCTAAGCTAATACTTAAAATGATGTTGACTTTTTTCTTCAAAAAAAAAAGTTGAACAGATAATGTGTGCATGTGTGTGTGCTCAGTCACTTCAGTCATGTCCAACTCTTTGCCACCCCATGGACTGTAGGCTTCCAGGCTTCTCTGTCCATGGGATTTCGCAGGCAGGAATACTGGAGTGGGTAGCCATTCCCTTTTCCAGGGGATTTTCCTGACCCAGGAATGGAACCTATATCTCCTGTATTTCCTGCACTGCAGGCAGATTCTTTACCCCTGAGCCTCTGGGGAAGCCCTGATAATGTATGCACCTGACCAAAATTCAAGTGGTGAAATGGGGCATACTCATCTAGAGATTTTAGTGTCATCTGTGAGATGCCGATCTCTTCCTCATCTCCCCAACTACTACACTTTACAAGATAATGTCCTTCTGGCCACAGTTGATTATCCCAGCACATCATTGCTTTGACAACATTTTGCTAAGACAAGCACCTGACCCCAGTTCAGCCACTGAGTGACTTCCTGGTATGTTAAGGCTCAGGCTGAGAGAAGGTGAATGGATCTGTAAGATATGAACTAGTGATACGTCAGTAGCCATGTTTCCCACCAGCTGGAGAATGCTGATCTATAGTGAAAGAGAATCCTGCTGACGTGAGAGAAAATCAGAGGGAAAAGAAGGGAGTCAGTCAGACACAGTCTTGGCACCCTTAGAGTTCCTAAGACCCTCTGCTTCCTTGACCCTCCTAGTTTGGTTCTGTTACTCTTTCTTGCATTCAGTGAGCAAGTTGAGGCAGTGGGTTTCTTTTCAGGTCAGACTAGCTTGAGAGGAGTTTATCTTGTAATTCAACCAACACCTGAATTTCGATGAAATATTCTGACTCCAATGCTCATGTTTTCTCCCCTGCAGCACATTCTTTCTCTTGGGCTAAAATCTTAGGTCTGAAGTTTCAGTCCTTCCTGACTTGTGGGCTTTCCAGGGGGTGCAGCAGTGAAGTATTGAAGCCTGCCAATGCAGGAGACAGGAGAGACTCAGGTTCAATCCCTGGGTCAGGAAGGACCCCCTGGAGATGGACATGGCAACCCACTCCAATATTCTTGCTTGGAGAATCCCATGGACAGAGGATCCTGGCAGGCTATAGTTCATGGGGTCGCAAAGAGTCAGACATGGCTGAGCACACTCTCTTTCTGCGCCGCCCCCCACCCCACACCACCCCGTCTGTTCTATCTAACTCCTTTGGTTTCTTCCCCTTCCATAGATCCTTCTCCAAGGTACTGGCAAATGCCTCCCTCATCCTGGAAAGCCTTCACCTTGATTCTTTGGGCTTCATTAAATTCAGTTGTGACTAAAGCATGCATAAGGATTTTGGTAGAAGTTTAGAAAAGGTCATAGATTGCGGCTAGATTGAGGAAAATTTAGACAGCAGTCTTAAGTCGTTTGCTATTATTGTATTGCTAGACCAGAGATATTTAATAGAACTTTTTGTGATGATAGAAATGTTCTGTGTCTGCAAGCTGTTGTCCACATGTTGAGGACTTAACATATGTCTAGTGCAACTGGGAAATTGAATTTTTAATTTTATTTAGCTGTAGTCAGTTTAAATAGCCATCCAAAGCTAAGGCTGGGGCCTCCCTGGTGGCTCAGTGGTGAAGAATCTGCCTGCAGTGCAGGAGATCTGGGTTTGTCCCTGGGTCGAGAAGATCCCCTGGAAGAGGGCATGGTAACCTACTCCAGTATCATTGGACACAGCTAAAGCGACTTAGCTCACATGCACACATGAGGCTAAGGCTACCAATGTTGACAATGTAGCTCTAGCCATCAGGAAGTCATCAAAAGATATAGTTTTTATTTATTTTGTTTTTAAATCAGGGAAGTGATGTGTGTTTTATAAAAAAGAAAAGTGTGGAAACAGTGTGGGCCTTTGGATGGTAAGGAAGAGGCGAGAATGGAAAACCACTTTCTACCATGTGCCTGTAACAAGGATGGGGAACGTAGGTAGGTGAGCTGCTTTGGGACCGTAGAGGTGGAGTTCAGAAGTTGCATTGACTTCGCAGGACATGTAGACAGAAATGTCCAATAGGCAACTACAAATAAGAGTTGAGAGCAGAGACTAAGATTAGACGTGTGCATGTTTGTAGTCACGTACGTAAAGGTAATAAAGCCATAGAAATGGGTTATGTCCTCTAAAGAGGGAATGGAAACCTTGGATAAAGGAGCATCAAAGGCAGAGGCTTGGAAAATGTTTACATTTAAAGGGTAGAAAGAGAGAGAAGAGGTGCAAAAGTCAAGTCACTATGTGATGTTCTTAAGGAACCAGCACTTATCCTTGCAAGTCATAGCAGGAACCCTTTGCTTTAGGCGTAGCCCTCATCAGAGAGATTAGACATTTTACTTGAAAACGCGAATAAGTATATCCCTCATGATATGGATCTGGTAGAGAGTTGTAGTAAGCAGGCACGGGGCAAGTAAAAACTGCCACTGTGCTATCATAGTGGCGTTTCTGCCTGTAGAATCACACGTGTACCTGTAAAATATGGTTAATCTTTGGTCAGGTTGCCAATAAACAGAGCAGAGCTTAGTCCAAGTGAATCAGCTCATAACCCTGGGGAAGAGAATGCCTTGAGTCCTTTAATGTTTGCTAGATAATCAATCTGTCCAATCAGTATTATAAATAAATGATGCGTAAGTGTATTTTCTTCTCTCTTTCCCTCGTCTCTCACTTTTTTCCTTTCCTCCCTCTTTTCTCTCACCCTCCCTCCTTCCTTTCTTCCTCCCTGGTTCCTTTCTCCCATGCTATGTGGCTCATAGGATCTTAGTTCCTTGACCAAGACAAGCCCTAATCACTGGCCTGACAGGGAATTGCCTTAAATTGATTTTCCATCTAAGATTAAGGAGAAACTGTTGGAGAGAACCTACAATGGATGCATTTTATTCTGCAAATGGGAAGACTCCTGAGTTTCCCCACAGTGTGTCACAGGCCCATGAAGGTGTACAGAAGGTAGTGCTCAAGCTGCCTTCTTAGAAGGGCTTGGGAGGAGATTAAAGGATAGTGTGAGTGAAGGAAGTTTGGGAGTTGAAAGAAGGCACTGGCAAGGAGGGCAGATAAGGAGAAGACACGTGCAAGAATAGAGGCGGGCTTAAGATCAGAGCTCAGGAGCAGACAGTAGGGGGTAGGTCAGTTGCTGCTTAGCTCGTTGCTGGATACAAAGGAAAGGTGAATGGCAGGGAGAAGCAACGTTGCGCCTGCAGGACCAATGGAATCCTGGAATCCGACTTGGGCTCCATCTTTTTTTTTTTTTTTTAAGATTTATTTATTTATTTTTTGGCTGTGCTGGGTCTTCGTTGCTTTGCAAGGGCTTTCTCTACTTGCGGGGAGTGGATCTACTCTTCGCTGCGTGTGGCCTTTTTATTGCGGTGGCCTCTCTTGTCACGGAGCCTGGGCTGTAGATGCACACGGGCTTCAGTCGTTGTGCTGCTCAGGCTTAGCTGCTCTTAGTTGCGTGTGGGATCTTCCTGGCAAGGGAATGGAACCGGTGTCCCTTGCATTGCAAGGTGGATTCTTAACCCCAGGACCACCAGGGAAGCCCTGGCTCCATGTTATTGTATTGATTGCTTGACCTCAGTCACCACAGCATCTTCCTGACCTCAGGTTACTGTTAATTTATTGTACTAACTATTCCGGACAGAATATTTGAACATGTAAATCACTGTCTAGTCCTAGGGATCCTAGAAGTAGGATCCATGTACCTGAGTACTAGGAAGTTTAATTTCGTTTTGCTTTAAGACTGTAACAGAGTAGGTATGACCTTTTCTAGCCCCAGAATATCCTGGCCTTGGATGACATGGGCTATCACTTTGGGCTGACCTCGTAGGTCAGAGGTATTGTGTTGTTTCTGGTAAGGCAATCAAGAACAGTGAGAAGCAGGGATAGGAAGATTGTTTTCAAATGTGGGTGTATAAACAGAGGTATCCATACTAGATTTTAATACACGAAACTGATTGGGTGCCATGTAATTTTCAAGTTTCTTGTTTTGTTTTGTTTTGTTTTTAATTCAAAATGCCCTGAAAAATGATGGTCTATAAAACCTTAATGTATAGAATTTTAACTGATCCCTTTACTCAAATATTACAGTGACCTCATATTTGTTACTGAAAACAGATTTTAGAATCTGAAAAGCTACAGGCCCTTTGAGGTTGTATTTTTCAGTTTTAAGCTAATAAGTATTTGCAGTTCAATTTAATTTACATTCTGCTGAATCTTTTTGACATATCTCTGTGTGTAAGATGTGGTACATACATAATCCATTTATAAAGAAAAATTTGGCTAAGAAAAAGCTCTGTTGGAGTTTTTTATTCAGTATATGTTTATTTGAGTGTCTTAACAGTCTCTGTCTTAGCCACTGAGGATATACCAATGAAGCAAGCAGAAGATCCTTGCCCTCTGGAGTAAGCTGTACTTTCAAGGGAGAATATTTCACATTAGGTGATAACTAATCAAAGGAAGAAGGGTACCTTAGTCATCCAGGAGTTATATTTTCAGGGACCTGAGATATAAGCAAACGCACTGGAGACAGGGGTTTATTACATTTGACTTTTGTCTGTTGTGTTCCCTGCTGTATCTGAGAGCCCAAAATAGTGCTTGGCTCATATGTCTGTTGATCAGAAGTGTTTATTGTTTTGAATTTGTATAATCAGGGACATGTACTTTAATAAATGATTTTGCACCTAGCTAGTTGAAAAGTTTATCATCTCCTTTACCTTTTTATATTTGTTACCTACTTTTTGTTTCTCTTGGTGTCCTCATGGCCCGATGCAGGAGCACCTTATTAATATTAATAATTAGTCGTATGGTAATCTGATATGGCAAAGGTTAGATTTGGAAAGGAATTTAAGAGGTCATCTTTTGTTCAGCTTCCTGCCTAGGAAAAAACAGTAAGGCAATTAAGTATGTATTTTTAATTAATCATTTAAAAAACTAGGACAACATAATTGGGTTCTCTCTTGGGAAAGTAGTGAAAGGTACTTAACCCTAGATATAAAGGTACTAACCTGAAAAAATTAGAACTTCTAACTGTGTGGGAAAGTGAAAGCACCACTAAGCTGCTCTTTGTTGATATCAGAAATGGGCCTGTCATTCATTTTGGCATTGAAGCATAGCCTCCTATCTCAGGGGGCAGAACCAGGACTTTTTTTTTTCCTCCCAGAGGAGCTGGACAGTTATTACAGGTTGAAAAGGCTGACCAGTTTTTCAAGAGTTTCTCCTTTTTTACCCCCTGCAACTCATGGTGCTTTTGCTCTGCCTTCAAGATGCACTAAAATCTCCTCCTTTGTGAGTGCTTCGGAGCCAGCAAATACCCTGATATGTATAATTCAAAATATGCAGAGTTCATGAGTAAGTTCCATCTTATTTTTTGGCCAGTTAAAATTCAAGTGATTTTTAGAAAAGTGTTAGGATCGAGTTAGGTATTTTGTTGTTTCACCACTTTTATTTTAAGGCTATTTCTGAAAGTCTTTAATATGACTTTGTTTCTTTTTAAGTGTTTTTGTGGCATTAGACAGTACTCCTCTTTTAAAAGCCAGTAACAAAACAATTTTCTTGAGCATCTTTTTAGTTTTACTGAGAAGTATGTTAAATTGAGCGTCTCTGAGCTCGATTGCTCATGTCTGACACAGTCTCAAGTTTCCAGTGAATGGTAACAAAGACTGTAGAGTGTTGTTGGTACTGCAGTGAGAGGCATGCTTCTTTAGACCAGGTAAGAGAGATCATTTTGTTTCTTATTGCTGGGTGCCTTTTTACAGCGTTTATTTTATATTCTTTCAACAGCAGCAATGTTAAATTGATAAATAGCCAGGAGCACGCCGATTTCAAGACGTCCTTGCTTGTTGCAGACAGGAAAACTACAGGGTATGGGGGTTGGGGTGGGCAGCGGGGGAGGGGTAGAGTAAGCTTAGTTCATCACTCAGTTACTTATATAAATCAATTAAAATGTAAAAATAATTCTGGAGCTCCATTTTCTCTGTTCAAGAACCAAAGAAGCAATTAAAGAAACAAATCCTTTTAAAGGTACTTCGTGGTTCTTACTTGTGAATGCAATTCAGAAGGGAGTTTTTAGTTTCATTTCTTTCCAGTGGTTAATAAAATAAGCTTTGCCTCTTACCATACAATTTTTTTTCTCATTTATGAAAACTTTGAAATTGTCAAGAGTAAAATCCGCTTCCTCAGGATCTTTGGAATAAACCTGACACTTAAGAAAAATATTTCAGCTTTTATAGCTGTTTCATTCCCTTTTTTCCTAGTTCATTTTTCTTAAAAGTATTTGTGCTTTGAAAATGTCAGCTGTATTCTAATGAAGCTAAGGCATTGTTTGCTCATAAAGGGGCCGGTGCATTCCACTGCTTTATGGTTTATTACCAGGCACAGTGTGAGAGTGTGGGTGGCACCATTTGGTGTCTGCCTCTTGGAAGGGACTGCCATTATGTTAGCATTGGATTGGCAAGGAAAATACAGCGTGCAAGATCCTATATGAATCTGGATCCTGTGAAGAAAATTTTAGCCGTAAGCAGTCCTGCCTAAGCCCAGAATGTGTGACAGCTTGATCTCTTCAAGTGTTGTCCTGAAGCCTGCTTTTCAGTTACAATGAGTATTCCCCTAGTCACATCTCTGGTTTTGTGGTGTATGTAACATTTACTTGTTCTATGAACTTCAGTAAAGTGAATGTTTCTAGATAAACTAAGACATTTTAAATGGACACGGTACACTTTTCAATAATATGTTTACTTTAAAAAAAAGTTTGAAGGAACTTAGTGTTAGGGGGTGGCGGGTGGAGAGGGAGAGGAGGTCAGGCAAAGGCTTTCTTTCAGTTTGGAAAGCCCTGATGAAGAAAAAAAGCAACAGATGTTTCTTCTGTTACAATTGAGGTTGTTTCATTCAAAATTCACAGTAGCTGGAATGGGGAGGGGCGGTCATAAATCTGACTTAATTAGTGAATAAAGAAAAAATAGTCATTTAAAATTTATTCTTTTATATTGAGGATTTGAGAAACAGTATAGAGTAACATATTCCAAGTAACATACTTTTTTGAAGAGGTGTTTTGTTTTTTTTTAATTAAAAATAATTTATGTGTCATTAATGGAGATGTGAGAAAGTTAGTGATAGAGGAAATGATCATTAAACCATGTATAACATTATGGAAAAAACTAAGCCACTATAAAGTATATAAGGAATACTTAGGTGGCACAAGTTTGCACAGTAGATATTAAGGCTCAAAATGAAATTGAAGCACGAAACATCGTTTACATTTAGTGAGAGATTATTTTATCTTCTGTGAGAAGCATGAGACTTAGTCCTAAAGATCTTTGAATAAGAAATGTGGGAGAAATATTTTGAGTTTAATTGAAATGATGTGTTGTAGTTTCCCTCTTTAAAAAAAAAAAGATAGTAAACTTAGAGCAAGTAAGCGTGTGGAAAGAGGAGAATGTTTATCTGCTGTAAAGGGTAAGAAGGAAGAAAAGCTTGGAAGCGATATGCATGAAATGAAAGCATTCAAAAAATGGCTTTTCACTTGAAGTTCATAATGAGTAAAGCAAAAATGTTTCCTTTTACAAGTAACACATAGAGAAGCTCTTTGCTCCCATATAGTATGTGTTTATATATATTACGATTTTATGCATCTCTTAAAGTTAGCTCTTAGGAAACCAGTGCTGAGCACCAGATATTTCTGATTAGGCACTTACTAAAATGTAGCCCCCACCCTGCACCATGAAGTTAGTAATATATGCTGGCCAGAAAATTCTTTGAACCGTAGTTCCACATTTGCATATGGAGCAAATGTTAAACGGTTTTCTAAATCTTTAGCTGGTCTAAGGAGAGGACTGAGAAAGATAGCAACGTTAAAGGAGATTATTAAAAATTTCTCTTGCTCCTTGCTACGATCTCTGGGCTTCCCAGAAGATTTTCTTTGCTTCACGTATTGACAACAGAATTCAGAGATTTTGAAACTTTTCAGACCATTTTTGAATTAAGATTAAGGGTTTAAGGAATAGCAGTATGAAGCGGTTGAATTGTTTTTCTCTAAGATAACTAACTTACAGGAGCTTAAAATGGATTTACCAAGTTATAGGTTTGATTAGAATAAGAATCTTTATCATTTTGACCAAAGAATGTATATAGTGTTAATGGACTAGAGAGCCCTAAAAAATAAAAAAGGTGACTTCACATATGATACATAACTTTGACAGCATCATGGATTATAGTTATCAAAAATATGTTACTTACGATTATAAATGTAGGTATGACAGTACATTACCACACCAGCAACAGCAGTGCAGAAGTCATTGAGACTGTTAAGCCTTCAATTTAAGAATAGCATACTGAATGAAGACTTCTGGAGTGAAATACCTGTGGTTCCTGCCTTATATGTAAACTCTTAAGCAAAAACTGAGGTCTGGGGGGTGTGAACCTTTCCTATTCATTTCTCTCCAATTCCAAAGACCCAGAGAATGTCTGATTTAGATGTTCTCTCGGCTTTACCTATTTTTATGCCATTAGAAACCATTCATGGTGGCCTAGAAATCTCTCATCTCTGGTGTGCAAGTCATAGGGAAGATTTGCCGGATGCCTATGTTTTCCTTTTTACATTGTTGTTAAGGAGCAGGTACCAGTGCTGTGCTTTAAGTGTATTATGAGCTAACTCTGTTTTGCAAGTGGCTACAGGAACCTGTGGTGTAATAACATTCTTTCTTTCTACCAAGTGTTAAGCAACCAGTTTTCAAGTGAACTTTTGGTTCTTGACTCTGAAGCTGGAGACCATGAGCAGGGGGCTTTGCTTTTGGCACTTGGCTTTCTCTTGCACAGTCTGGTAGCTCTCTTGGCAATTTCTCTCACAGAGAAATGAAGAGACTTCTAACTGAGCACTTACTGTGTGCCAAGTGGACCCAGTAGAACTTATTTTTTAAAAGTTTGCAGAATCTTTTCATGGGTAAGATTTTAATACAAAAGAGTTTGTTGATACTGATATCTGAGATTTTGTGCTCTTGACAGTATGGTTTAAATGTAGCTTCAGTGATAGCTCTCAAGTGGAAGACAGTATTGAAATAAGAGTACCGATAACGGTGCAGTGTTAACAGCGTGGCATATGGAATACAATAATCCCGGTTTTTATTTGCCAAGGAAAAGAACTGCTTTGAAATTCTAATTCATGGATGGTCTTTGGTCTTTTTGAGTTTGTTTCCTAAAGTTTTAAATTTGTTTTAAGAATGCAACTTTTAAACTGAATCTGTCTGTAGCCTTTGGCACCTTTTGTAAATATTAGAAAAAGAGCTTCTCTTGAAAGTGTTAGTCGCTCAGTTGTGTCTGACTCCTTATGACTGCATGGACTATAGCTCCCTAGGCTCCTGTGTCCATGGAATTCTCCAGGCAAGAATACTGGAGTGAGTAGCCATTCCCTTCTCCAGGGGATCTTCTTGACCCATGGATCAAACCCAGGTCTCCTGCAGGCAGATTCTTTACTATCTGAGTGATTTCTTTGTAACAGGGTCTGGGGCAAGTTAGCATCTCAGAGGGGTTATGGGCTTCTTCGTGAGAGTGATTTCCAATTAAGTGCCCTTGGGTATTCTGATGCTCATCGGGCCTGATCTTGTGGTTGCACCCAGCTGTGTTGATCTACTCCAGCCATTCAGTGACTGTTGGTCCAAGATAAAATATGCTGCTTTCCGCTCACTCTCTTTTCTAGACAACAGACAGCGTCTCTGTGCCATCTGGTGGGTCTGTTGGCTCTGGTGAGGTGCTAAAAGTAGTGGCTGAAAATAGGCTAAACGCTGAAAAGATATAACATGTAAGCACAAGAGACAATAAATAATTAATGATAAATAAGGGTCACTTAGCCCTTTCTCTTTTTAAGACAAAAGTGGAGATAAGTGGAGTAGAAAGAGTCTACTTAGACATCACTGCTTCCTGAATTTGAGCACAGAGAAAAAGGGTCCTTGTAGCAGTTTGTCCCAGTCTTGCTTGATCCTCAGAATCATCTGAGGCACTTACTTATTTAAAATACTCATTGCCACCTGGTTTTTGATTCTTTAGGTGTCTAGTGGAGCCCAGAAATGTATTTTGATGAAGAGGGATACTACCCTCTCCCACTATAGTCATCCTCTTTGCGTCCTATGACCAGGCACATGGGAAGAATTACTGGGAAGGCTTGGAAGAACCAAATCGTTTGAGGCCATATGGTAAACTTAATTATTAATCAGAAGATAATGTGTTCAACACTTGGAAATCCTAATTAAGGAGGTGGAAGTGGAAATCAAGAATTAAAAGTTGTCCTTGTCTCAGCAAGGTAAACAGAAAAAGGACAAAGGGACATATTTTAACTAAAAATAAAGAAACCATTGAAAAACAATAGGATCCAGCCTCTAGAAGAGCTGAATGTTTTTGGATGGACATTGAAAAGGAAAAGTCCTACAAAAGAAACCCAGAGTAAATGGACTATATGATTTCTAAGATCTTTTAGCTTTGACATTTGATGAACTAAACGAAAACAATGATAACGTTCCTGATACCAGAGCTTGAATTAGCAGTTCATTTAAGAAATTAGTAGGCCCTCTTTAAATTCTGACATGTGAGGAGAAGGAGAAAGAAATGTTTTTCTCCTTTCAGATTGAAGAATCCAGGGTATTTATGGTTATGGATACCAGAGAAAGGGAGAGCTAGCTAAGGGTTTTAAAAGGTGTCCTCCAAGTAAAAATGCTTATCAAAGCCAAGAGAAAAGACTGGACCCTCCAGGCAAGGAAGGACTGACAGAGAAGATTTATTGGCCCATTGGGAGTATGCCCTGAGGGCTGTAGAGTTGGGTTTTTTCGGGGGGTGGGGGGTTACGGTCACTTCAAGGATCCTCTCTGGTTCCTTGGAAAGAGTCGGGTTAGGTGGTCCTTTGGTGGGTAATCCTAGAAGTCTTGTTTTCTGACAGCTGCAAAAACACTCCGACTCTGGCTTCCATGCCTGTGATATATAGGAATGTGCATTTCACTTCTTCTGTCTTCATTTATGCTGTAAGGATGCTTGATTTCCATTTTGGAACCACATACACTAAAGGTCATTTTAACCATAACTTTGGAGATCTTATGAACTTTTCTATTTCTCAGCCTTACCAATTACAGTGATAACCATGGTCACCCGTGTTACAAAGTGTAGTGATGGTGTTGGATTTAATCTTAGCAACTTTGGTTAACATGATTGAGTACAGATGCAACAGTATAGAACACAGCAGTGTTATGGGGTACATACAGGTAATGCCCAGTATGTAGCTAAACCATAAATAGAAAGAAAACTTTAAAAAAAAGACTTAACAAATGAAGTCAGGGTGACTTCTGGTTTATACAGTCACCAATCCCGACATGCATCTTATACATCAGATCAGATCAGATCTTTACAGATTTGCTATTTCCCCTGTCTTTACAAACTAATGTGTGCCTGCTTTATGAAGATGGTGCTGTTGATCTGTGGGGCCTGAGTTATTTTTCAAATAAAGGTGATAAATATCCCCTGAGCCATCATATTGTTCTCCCTACCCGACTCTCTCTTCAGTGACATGTCATTTGCTAGATGACTGGCTAGAATTAGAAATACAGTCTGAAGACTGTGGGCTCTTCCCTTTTTGCAGAATGAATGGACCTCTTCCAGAATTGACCTCTTCCTGTATTTGAAACTGATCTATAGTCCTTTAAAACTGTTACTAACAAATAATTAAAGGGTAGTATGGGAAGGAGGGAAACGCTTGACACTTTCTGAATCTCCTTATTCTCTGTTGGAAATGTTAATCATGAACAAAGCAAAGCATGTGATGCTGTCACATAAAGAGGCACATCAGTGGAGCACATAGACAATCAATAAGGTAGACTTAGTAGTACGACTGAAGGTAGTCAGTAGGGTAGACTTCATGTAGCGTGGGGAGGGGAGTAGAGTTCTCATTAGACGGTCGCCATCTACCACTGGTAGCCTGAAGTAGCCATCTAGGGGGCAAAATTGGGTCATTCATTTCTCACGTTAAATAAATTCCAGATGGTCAAGAATATAAAACTTAAATGAAGGTATCAGTGTAGAAAACATGGGGGATGTTTAATACAGTCTTGAGTATGTAATGAATGACAATTAAGTTCAAGAATAGCATATCTAACTGGAAATACCAAACTTGTGCGTGCTAAGTCACTTCAGTCTTGTCTGACTTTCTTGTGACCCTGTGGACTGTAGCCCGCCAGGCTCCTCTGTCCATGGGATTTTCCAGGCAAGAATGCTGGAGTGGGTTGCCATGCCCTCCTTCAGGAGATCTTCCTGACTCAGAGATTTAACCTGCATCTCTTATGTGTTCACAGACCTTTTTAATATGACATTAAAGTCATAAAAGGAAAGAAGTATAAGATTGACAACATTCTTTTCAAATGTGAAGAGAAAATCATATATAAAAGCCAAAGACAAGTGTCAAATTGGGAAAAATATGTTCACCAGCTATAACAAAGAATATTCTTACCCTTTCAGTATTTAAAGAGAGTCCACCAGTGAATCACCAATAGCCAGTAGGAAGATGGTCCTAATTCTCAGGAAGGAAAATTTAGATGACTTTTAAACAAAGCATATTAGCCTATTCATAATAATAAAACCAAAATAAAATCAAAGTGAGATGCTATTTTTAACCTAAAGATTGACAGAAATAAAGTTTGATAAAACACTGAGTTGGTAAGGTTATGTGGAAATGGATACATTCACACATTTCTGAACAGAGGATGAATTTGTACAGATATTTGGTACAACTGATGTGTGTAAAGATATATGTAGTCATTGCAGCATTAGTTGTAGTAATAAAAAGATTTTACTATTAATGTTTGTAACACTAAAAGCCTTCCATTATTAAGGGATGCAAGCTGCTAGAGCTATAAAAAGAAATATTATAGCTAACAAAGTAAATGTTGAAGCAAAATTACATATGAATGTAAATAGGTAGGGAAAGACATCTAAAATAGATACAGTATTGTTAAGTGGTAAAAAAGCAATGTGCAAACTGATTTTTTTTGACCATATGTGTAAGGGAAAAAGGGTATATGTATGCATATATGTTAGTATATGCCTTGAGTATTTCTGAAAGGTTATATAGAAACTGGCATCGTAGCTGTCACTAGGGAAGGGGGGAATGGTTAGGTTGTGGTTGGTGATGGGAGGAGATTTAGTTTTCATTGAATATGCCTATCTCCTGAATTTGTATCACATGCTTCCATGCAGACATTCATGTATTCGTGCATTCATTCATTCATCTGACATATATTTTTATTGGAGTATAGTCACTTTACAATGTTGTGGTGGTTTTCGCTTACTGTGCAGCAAAGTGAATCGGCTCTAAGTATACATATATGTCCTCTTTCTTGGATTTCCTTCACGTTGAGGTCATCGTGGAGCAGTGAGTGGAGTCCCCTGTGCTTACAGTGTGTTCTCAGTGTGTGTGGTTTGTCATTTGTGTCCGACTCTCTTGTGAATGTGTAGACCTGTAGCCCGCTAGGCTCCTCTGTCCATGCCAGGATTTTTCTCCGGCAAAATACTGCAGTGGGTTGCCATTTCCTCCTCCAGGGATCTTCCCGACCCTGGGATCGAACCTGCATCTCCTGTATTTCCTGCATTGACAGGTGGATTGTTTACCACTGAGCCACATTAGTTATCTGTTTTATACATCGTATCAATAGTGTGTATATGTCAATTCCAATCTCTCCATTAATCCCACACCCACCCTTCCTCCCTTGGTGTCCATACATTTCATTTGTTCTCTACATCTGTGTCTCTGATGGTCTATACCAATTTGTTCAGATTCCACATATATACATTAATATATACTTGTTTTTCTGACTTCACCCTGTATGACAGTGTTTAGGAGAAGGCAGTGGCACCCCCCTCCAGTACTCTTGCCTGGAAAATCCCATGGACGGAGGAGCCTGGAAGGCTGCACTCCATGGGGTTGCTAAGAGTCGAACACGACTGAGCAGCTTCACTTTCACTTTTCACTTTCATGCATCAGAGAAGAAAATGGCAACCCACTCCAGTGTTCTTGCCTGGAGAATCCCAGGGACGGCAGAGCCTGGTGGGCTGCCGTCTATGGGGTTGCACAGAGTAGGACACGACTGAAGTGACTTAGCAGCAGCAGTATTCCGTTGTATTTACCTGTGTGTGTGTGTGTGTGTGTGTGTAAATATATATGCATACATACACCACATCTTCTTTATCCATTCCTCTTTTGATGGACATTTAGGTTGTTCCCCTGTCCTGGCTATTGTAAATAGTGCTACAGTGAACATTAGGGTGCATGTGTCTCTGTGACAGATGTGTCATGTGTGCTGTGGGCAGATAATGATCATACAAGCAAGTAAATGTGCAGTACAGTCAAACAGAGAAGTACTGTGGTGAAAAATCATGGTGAATCAAGAAGTGCTGACATGGGGTAGTCAGGCATTTCTGATGCACTGACAACCGAGCAGAGTCTGGAAGGAAACTGGGGAATAAGGCACATAGATAGATATCTAGGGGAAGGAAGTTATCAACAGAGGGAACTTGAGAGACAAAGGCCATGAGGGAGAACATTGCTGGACGTGGTTTGAGGAGCAGCGCACAGTCCGGGGTGAATGCAGTACAACCAAGGGAGGGATAGGGGAGAGATCTGACAGCTGGTGATATGAGAAAGGAGGGGTCGAGTGACCTTGTTAACCATCTTAAGGACTTATGCGAACTGAGATGCAAAGTCAACGGAAGAGTTTGGAAGGGAATTACTCCACAAAACAGGATCACTCGGCTGTGTGATGACAGTAGGACGACCTAAGTCACATAATTTTAAATTTTCTAGTAGCCAGGTTAAAATGGTGAAAAGAAACAGATAAACTTAATCTGAATGATAAATTTTATTTACCCCAATATCCAGAACGTTTATCATTGAACATGAAGTCAACATAATTAGATTTTAGTGAGATGGATTTTGGTTACTTAGCCTTCAAAATCTGTTACCTTACACTTAAAGCACGTTTCAGTTTAGATGTTAAAGTTTCAACAATTGGGCTGAAATGCAGTACTACCAAAATAGTCATGCTGTTTTTTAATGGAAAAATATTTTCTACTGCTTCAGTTTGTAAATTTGAGTTAATTAAAATTTTAAAAGTTTAGGAATTTACAGAGGGAAATGGCAACTCACTCCAGTATTCTTACCTGGGAAATCCTGCACACTGGATTTCCCAGGCATGAGGAGCCTGGCAGGCTACAGTCCATGGAGTCACAAAGAGTTGCAAAGGGTATTAACGATGCTAAGACAGGACTTAGCGACTAAGCAACAACCACAAAAGTCTAGAAATTAGGTCCTCAGTCGTGCTAGCTACATTTCAAGTGCTTTATAGCTTCTGTCTAATGACTACTGTATTGGAAAGCTTGGGAGTAGAGTTGTGGGGTTAGGTGGGCCTAATGCAGGACAGGTGGATGAATCAGGAACACATTACAATAATTCAAGATAGAAATGGTCACTTGGGTCAGAGTGGTAGCAGCAGAGTGCATGAAAAATGTTTGTATTCAAGATACATTTTATTTTGTTTCATTTATTTTTTAAACTGTGAGTTTATTGAAGGCTTGATATTATTAATTATTTGTTTGCCTGAGCTGGGTCTTCATTGCAGCATGACATGTGGGATCTTTAGTTACAGCTCTTAGTTGTGGCACGTGGGATCTGTTCCCTGACCAGGGATTGAACCCAGGGCCCCTGCATTGGGAGTGCAGTTTTAGCTACTGGACCACCAAGGAAGTCCCACATTTATTTTATTTTTTGTAAATATTAAATCGTTTTTATTGTGGGTATGGATACAGATGTATAGCAAAGAACTAAATGAAAATTCAAAATAAGGACCACCATCATAAATATAAACCAGCAATATTCTAACACAACCTCTTTGTACATAGATTGGGTTTTTTTAATTACATTTTTTTGTACATTTTGTTACATTTTTCATTGTCCATCTGCTTTTTTGTTGGTATCTGTAGTTTTATAAGACACTGGCTATATTTCTCATGTTGAACAATACTTCCTTGAGCCTATCTTACACCCAATAATTTGTGCTTCCCAATCCCCGACCTCTATATTGTCTGTCCCCCCTAACTGGTAACCACAACTTGGTTCTCTAGTCAGAGTACATTTTAAAGATAGGGCCAGTAGGATTTATTAATGGATTGTATGTAGGATATAAGAGAATGTCAATAGTGATCTCTTTTGGTCTATGAAGAGTTGAAGAATGGCGTTGACATTTACTGTGATGAAGAGAGAGATGGGAGGAGTATTCTGTGTGGGCTGGGGAACGGTCAGAGATTTGGAGTATAAAGAGTTCAGTTTCAAGTATGTTAAGTTTGAGGTAACAATTAATCATCAAAATGGAGATAGGCAAAAGGACAGTTGGATACATGAGTCTGACAGGAGCTGTCATACCATCTCGAGGAAGAGTTGACAGAGGAGTCAGAGGACTTAATACAAAGGGCTCTCGGTTGTTTCTAGAGGAGGATCCAGCAACCACGAATGAGGAGAAGCCAGTGGTTCGGAGGAGAACCAAGAGAGAATGGAGGTTTGGATGCCAAGTGGAGAGTGTTTGAGAGGAAGGTGTGATTTTGAAAGTATCAGATATGGCTGGTAGATTAAGGTTAAGTTGAAAACAGAATTGGCCATTGGATTTAGCAACATGGAGATGTTCTTGGTAAGAGCTAGTTCAGTGAAGTTGGGGAGCGGGCATGGGAGTGGGTTAAAGAAAACAGACTGGAGAAGTAGAGAGAGCAGATGTTGACAGATTTGGTGAGTTTTGTTGTGAAGGGCAACAGAAATGAATTGGTAGCTGGAGAGCTGTGTACATAGTTAAGGAAACTTAACTATGTTTTTGTGTTCTGTTTTTAAGATGAAAGAAAAAAATGTGTGTATATAGGCTGATAAGAGTGATACAGCAGAAGGGGATAGATTGTGATGATGCAAGAGGTTTTCCAAAGAGAGAGTAGCCGGAAGAATGTAGTTTAGACAAATCCATGAACTACCTGTTTAAAAAATAAATTTGTAAAGTAGGTAACAGGAGAGGACAAGCAAGAGGATTGTTTAATCTGTAATTAGCTTCTTAGCAATAAGTAAATAAATTGCATAGGGCACTTTTTTCCGATTTTACAAAATTAAGATGCAATTTACATGCAGTAGAATGAACCCTTTTTAGCCTAGAGTTCTACGAGTTTGACAAACACATATATATACCACCACATTTTTAACTTTTCTTTACGGCTGTAGGTTTAGCTTGTCCTGTGAAGTTTGGACCCTGTACGTATAGGATGTTAACAATTTCTGATTTGAGATATTTATAAACCCATAAAATAAGCATATTTGTTCCTATAATAAGTTACTAATATGGTTCTTCTAGGAGGATGTGATAGGCTTGGATGGAGGTTTTCCCCAAAGTTAGTTCAAGGCCAAAAATTTTTCCCCCAGAAGATAAAATATTACTTGTACTGACATCATACATGCTTAGTCACTTCAGTCATGTCTGACTCTCTGCAACCCCATGGACTGTAGCCCACCAGGCTCCTCTGTCCATGGGGATTCTCTAGGCAAGAATACCGGAGTGGGTTGCCATGCCCGTCTCCAGGGGAATCTTCCTGACCCATGCCTCTTATATCTCCTGCATTGGCAGGAGGGTTCTTTACCACTAGCACCATCTGGGAAGTCCACTGACATCATAACAAGCCACAATTATTTGAATTTTTCATTTTAATTGGACATATTGAAGGTGATTAACTAGAACTAGAACTGTGCCCTGCACCTGCCCCCCACCCCCACCCCCACCCCCCCCCCAGCCCAAGTGAAAGAACTCTTTGGTGTCTGGACAATTCTAATGAAAAACAGAATGATTCCAGTTATTCAAGAAATCAAGATAAAATTTGAGGCAAAATTTTGTGCCTCTGTCAAGATTTGGCATAAGTTTTAGCTCTTTTTCGAGCCCCTTTCCTAGGTGATTGATCTCATTTTAGTTAATTCGGGAAATTGCCAGGATCAAAATCCAGGCAGGTCTTTAAATTTTTGTTTTTAATAAATACATCATGTGCTAGACATTGGCTTCTGGACAGTGTCAGGACCCTGTTGCTAGGCAGCTGTGAATTAAGGCCAAGTACTTATGAAAAATTATTTAGACTTGGTTTGGTTTACTTCTAATGGAGCTGACATTTCAGGAGGCTGGATGTTTGTAACCTATTTAAATGTCTTTTTGAATCCAAAAAATTATATTTCTGCTGCTGAGCCTAGTTGATTTTATGAAAGTAAATTATGTCTAAACACATTTCTTTTATTTCTAGATACTACAATTGTGAAATCCCAGTAGAGTCTCTTTAACTGCTCCTTAGCAGTTAAAAGTTAAGTTAAAGTTAAGAGACAAATTTCATTTTTACCAATTATCAAACAGAGATGCTTCATTTATAGATCTTACCTTGTATGAACAGTGCTGGCTGACAAGTGCATACATGTTCAGAAAACTTAATAAAGTATAAAACAAAGGAAAACATTTTTCCCTACTACTCACCCAGAGGTAACCTCTATTAAGTTTGTTATCTTGCCAGACTCTTTCTGCATCTGTAAACTTACATGTATATGTAGGTTTTTTTTTTTTTTTTTTTTTTCAATTGAAGGATAATTGCTTTACAGAATTTTGTATTCTGTCAAACCTCACCATGAATCAACCATACATGGATTGATGGATGTATACATACATCCCCTTCCCTTTGAAGCTCCCTCCCATCTCCCTCCCCATCCTACCCCTCTAGGTTGATACAGAGCCCCTGATTTGGGTTTCCTGAGACATACAGCAAATTCCCGTTGGCTATCCAATTTACATATGATAATGTAAGTTTCCGTGTTTCTCTTTCCATACATCTCACCCTCTCCTCCCCTCTCCCCTTGTCCATAAGTCTGTTTTCTGTGTCTGTTTCTCCATTGCTGCCCTGTAAATAAATTCTTCAGTACCATTTTTCTAGATTCCGTATATATGCATTAGACTATGATATTTATCTTTCTCTTTCTGACTTACTTCACTCTGTATAATAGACTCTAAGTTCACCCACCTCATCAGAACTGACTCAAATGTGTTCCTTTTTATGGCTGAGTAATATTCTATTGTGTATACGTACCACTAATTCTTTATCCATTCATCTGTCGATGGACATCTAGGTTGCTTCCATGTTCTAGCTATTGTAAATAGTGCTGCAGTGAACAATGAGATACATGTGTCTTTTTCAATTTTGGTTTCCTCAGGGTATATGCCTAGGCGTGGATTGCTAGGTCATATGGTGGTTTTAGTCCTAGTTTCCTAAGGAATCTCCGTACCGTCTTCCGTAGTGGCTGCATCAATTTACATTCCCACCAACAGTGCGAGAGCATGCCTTTTTCTCCACACCCTCTCCAGCATTTATTGTTTGTAGACTTTTTGATGATGGCATATGGCTGGTATGAGGTAATAATATCTCACTGGAGTTTTGATTTGCATTTCTCTAATAATGAGTGATGTTGAGCATCTTTTCATGTGTTTGTTAGCCATCTGTATGTCTTCTTTGGAGAAATGTCTGTTTAGGTCTTTTCCCCATTTTTGGATTGGGTTGTTTGTTTTTCTGGTGTTGCATTGTATGATCTACTTGTATATTTTGGAAATTTATCCTTTGTCCATTGTTTCATTTGCTATTGTTTTGTCCCATTCTGAGGGTTGTCTTTTCACCTTGCTTATAGTTTCCTTTGCTGTGCAAAAGCTTTTAGGTTTAATCAGATCCCACTTGTTTACTTCTGTTTTTATTTCTGTTACTCTAGGAGGTAGATTGTGGAGGATCTTGCTTTGATTTATGTCATCAAGTGTTCTGCCTATGTTTTCCTCTAAGAGTTTTGTAGTTTCTGGTCTTACATTTAGGTGTTTACTCCATTTTGAGTTTATTGGCTCAGAGGGTAAAGTGTCTGGCTTACAATCTGGGAGACCTGGGTTCAGTCCCTGGGTTGGGAAGATCCTTTGGAGAAGGAAATGGCAACCCTCTCCAGTACTCTTGCCTGGAAAATCCCATGGACAGAGGAGCGTTGTGGGCTACAGTCCACTGGGTCGCAAAAGTTGGACACGACTGAGCGACTTCATTCATTTCATGGTGTTAGGAAGTGTTCTAATTTGATTCTTTTGCATGTAACTGTCCAGTTTTCCCAGCACCATTTATTGAAGAGGCTGTTTTTGCCCCATTGTATATTCTTGCCTCCTTTGTCAAAAATAAGGTTACCCATAGGTGCATAGGTTTATTTCTGGGCTTTCTATCTTATTCTATTGGTCTATATTTCTGTTTTTATACCAGTTATCATACCATCTTGATGACTGTAGCTTTGTAGTATAATCTGAAGTCAGAAAGTGTGATTCCTCCAGCTCCATTCTTCTTTCTCAAGACTGCTTTGGCTATTTGGGGTCTTTTGTGTTTCCATATGAATTGTGAAAATTTTTTTTTAGTTCTGTGAAAAATGCCATTGGTAATTTGACAGGGATAGCATTGAATCCACAGATTGCTGATATATATATTATATGTATATGTTGATATATATAATCCATAATTATTGATATATATGTTGTTGTTGTCATTTCTTAATTGGGGTTTGATTTGTAGATTTTTTTCTTGTGTTTCTTGACTGTATAAGTCCCTTTAACATTTGTTTTAAAGCTGGTTTGGTGGTATTGAATTCTCTTAACTTTTACTTGTCTGAAAAGCTTTTGATTTCTCCATCAATTTTGAATGAGATCCTTGCCAGGTAGAGTAATCTTGGTTGTAGATTTTTCCCTTTCAGTACTTTAAATATATCCTGCCATTCCCTTCTGGCCTGCGGAGTTTCTGCTGAAAGATCAGCTGTTAAATGTATGGGGTTTCCCCTGTATGTTACTTTTTGCTTTTCCCTTGCTGCTTTTTAATATTCTTTCTTTGTGTTTAATCTTTGTTAGTTTGATTAGTATGTGTCTTGGCATGTTTCTCCTTGGGTTTATTCTGTATGGGACTCTTTGTACCTCTTGGACTTGATTGACTATTTCCTTTTCCATGTTGGGGAAATTTTCAACTATAATCTGAGCACATATAATCTCATACCCTTTCTTTTTCTCTCTTCTTCTGGGACCCCTATAATTCGAATGTTGGTGTGTTTGCTATTGTCCCAGAGGTCTCTGAGACTGTCCTCAGCTCTTTTCATTCGTTTTACTTTATTCTGCTCTTCAGAAGTTATTTCCACCATTTTATCTTCCATATCACTGGTTCGTTCTTCTGCTTCTGATATTCTGCTATTGATTCTTCCTATTTTTAATTTCAGTTAATTGTGTTGTTTGTATGTTTATTCTTTAATTCTTCTAGGTCTTTGTTAATTGATTTTTGCATTTTCTCCATCGTGCTTTCAAGGTTTTTTATTATCTGTACCATCATTATCCTGAATTCTTTTTCAGGTAGTTTGCCTATTTCCTCTTCATTTGTTTGGATTTCTGTGTTTCTGATTTGTTCCTTCATTTGTGCAGTATTTCTCTACCTTTTCGTTATTATTTTTTTAACTTACTGTGTTTGAGGTCTCCTTTCCCTAGGCTTCAAGGTTGAATTCTTCCTTCCTTTTGTTTTCTGCCCCTCTAAGATTGGTGCAGTGGTTTGTGTAGGCTTCATATACGGTAAGATTTATGCTAAGTTTTGTTTGTTTGTTCTTCCTCTGATGGGCAGGGCTGAGTGCGGTGGTCATCCTGTCTGCGGATGCTCGGGTTTGCTGTTTTGTTTTGTTTGTTGTTTGGATGCACAGTGTGCTACTGGTGGTTGGGTGATACCAGGTCTTTTATTCAAGTGGTTTCCTTTGTAGGAGTTCTCACTATCTGATACTCCCTAGGGTTAGTTCTCTGGTAGTCTAGGATCTTAGAGTCAGTGCTCCCACTCCGAAGGCTCATGGCTTGATCTCTGGTTGGGAACGAAGATTCCACAAGTGGTTTGTTATGGCATTCAGTTCAGTCACTCAGTTGTGACTGACTCTTTGCGACCCCATGAAATGCAGCACGCCAGGCCTCCCTGTCCATCACCAACTCCTGGAGTCCACCCAAACCCATGTCCATTGAGTCGGTGATGCCATCCAACCATCTCATCCTCTGTTGTCCCCCTTTCCTCCTGCCCTCAATCTTTCCCAGCATCAGGGTCTTTTCCAGTGAGTCAGCCCTTTGCATCAGGTGGCCAAAGTATTGGAGTTTCAGCTTCAGCATCAGTCTTTCCAGTGAACACTCAGGACTGATCTCCTTTAGGATGGACTGGTTGGATCACCTTGCAGTCCAAGGGATTCTCAAGAGTCTTCTCCAACACCACAGTTCAAAAGCATGAATTCTTTCACTTAAATTTTCTAAATTCTGTAATCTGCCCTTTCTCCATTCATTTGAAATGCTACTTTTACCACATACAAAATTTCCACATATAAATGAAACAAATTTGGGACTTCAGTTTCTGTTTTGTCAGTTTTTTTGTCTGTATCTTAGCCAGTGTCACATGAATGCAATCCCTTTAGCTATCTAATAATTGTGAAATCTGGGGGTCTAAAGTTCCTCTCTTTCCCCATTATTCCTTTTCCCCCCCCCCCCAAAATTTCTCGGATGTTCTCTGTCTTTACTTTTCCAGATACTTTAGAATCAAATTTATTTGTTTCCTGCTAAATTCTTTGATATGAACTGGCATAACAGATCTGGCTTTAATGATATTTTTCTTTTTGTTTTCGACCTAAGTTTTATATTCTTAATTTTCCTTTACTGGTAAGTTTCAAATTGAGATCAATTTATTCCCTAACCTTCATCATCTTTTTTTTGATATGTTTCTTCTTCACTGTTATTTGCAAATTTTTGACTTTTGCTCCTCACACAGTGTATCAGAGATGATCTCATCTTAAACATTCAGCAGCCCTAAGACTATTAAAAAAAAGAAAAGTCATCTGAGAGTCAGACGATTTCAGGGCTGGATTCATCTTTATATGGATTTGTAATGTGTCCCCCTCCTGCCCAGGACTGAGTGCATGGCACATGTCTGTCAGTTACGGTTCTTCCGCCTAGAATCACAGATTAGTACTGCTCTCCAGTTAGGTGAATTCTTAAGCAGGTGAATAACCACATCTTTAGCAACAGATAAGATATGCATGTTACATGAAAGATCAGTTGAGCAGTTAGAGAGTAAGGACACTTTGATTATACCAATTGCTCAGTCATGTTTTAAAAACAATAAACAAAGGACCAGGTGTGTAAGTTTATTTCACCTGTTAAAAAGTAACAAAAGATACAGTTTAGGCTACATTACAGGAAGTATGCATCCAGATTAGGACAGGTAATAGCTCCAATCTGTACAAGTCAAACAGTTTTTATTGTTTCATGTACCTCTTTGATGCCAGGAACTAAACCAGACACTTGAATACACAACTGATAACACAGTCTCCTTTACAGTAGAATTTCAATAATAGATTTTCGAAAACCCAGAAGAGCATAGAGGCTAGAGACACAGAGAACAGAAGCTCTAGAGCCGGTGGGACCTTGTACAAATTATTTAACCTCACTCTGTCTTAATTTCTTCATGGGTAAAATGCAGTCAGTAAAAATACACTTCACACTTTTGTCCTAAGCAGTAATGAGATGATGTATATGTGGGAAGCCTCTAGAACACACTTTGGCACATAGTGATGGCTCAGAAAATAGTATGGAGTGCTGTTTTGAAATGCTGAAAGGTAGGAGTTGTCTCAGCAGAGAGGGACTTCCCACCAGAAGGAATTGTGTGCCCCAGAGTTGGAGTGGTTGACCCGGGGCCTTTCTGGAACTGCATGCAGGGAATTTAATCTGATAGGAGGTGCGTGTGGACCGAGTAGCTAAGCATGAAGCTTCCCAGGGAGGCCGAGATCTCCAGGCGGAAGCTTTTGTGCCACGTTGAGGAGCATGAAAGGCATTTAGAAAACGTTGTGGAACCTCGGAAATGCCTTAAATAGGGAGTGTCCACAGCAGTTTCATCAGTGGAAAGACTGGTTCTTCACAGATGCGCAGAGACGCTAGGAAAGCCATTTGAGGTAGGATATCCAGTTGGGGAAGTGGTGCTTAGCCCTGGCTGCACTTAGGAGCTGCCTGGAGAACTTGAGCAGTCTAATGCCCAGGTTGACTCCAATTATATCAGCAGCCTGGGGTTGAGACCCAGACACTGGCGGTTTTTTATTGCTTCCCAGATAATTCCATTGCACAGCCAGGGCTGTGAACCTCTATATTAGAGAAGTAACTGCAGTCAAATGAGATTTGATAAAGTTCCAAATTAAACAAGTGCCAGCAACATAAAGGAGCCAGGGTAAGGAGATAACAAGTAGGATGTGGTGGTTGGTTGAATGAAGAGGGGTTGATGGTTTCTGGTTTGGGTAGCTGGTGTGTGATGATCTATACCAAGAAGGAGAAGCAGATTTGGGTACTGGTCCTTGCTGAGTGGGCATGAGAAGGGTAAGGAATTCAATTTTTTTTAAGCTTTTTATTTTTGTATTGGAGTCCAGCCGATTAACAATGTTGTGATAGTTTCAGGTAGATGGGGGATTCAGCCATACATATACCTTTATCTGCTCTCCCCCAAACTCCTCTCCCCTCCGGGCTGCCGCATAACACTGAGCAGAGTCCCATGCACTAAACAGGAGAACCTTGTTGGCTCTCCATTTTAAATATAGCAGTGTGTACATGTCCACATTCAACTCCCTAAGTATCCCTTCCCCCAGTCCTTCCCCCACCACCCCACCAACCTCTGCAACCTAAGTTTGTTCTCTAGCTCTGTGACTCTGGTTTGTAAATAAGTTCATTTGTATCGTTTCTTTTTAGATTCTGCATAGAAGACATGTCATATGATTAAAGAATTTGATTTTGAAATGTAGAATTTGAGGGAAATGATATAAGAAACTGAGGGGAAGGAGCCAGTAATATACTTGAAAACTCAGAA
Source organism: Bos mutus (assembly GCF_027580195.1). Lineage (NCBI taxonomy): Eukaryota > Metazoa > Chordata > Mammalia > Artiodactyla > Bovidae > Bos > Bos mutus. The sequence continues at coordinate 125,799,644 of NC_091617.1, forward strand.
GACAGAGGAAATAATTGATGCAAGAGTTCCCTGAGAAGACAGGAAGTACAGAGCAGACATGAAAGAAGTAATTGATATGAGAATCTTCCTCTCTGAGAGAAATAAGTGAAAACATTTGAGGGTGCAAGTAAGCTCACAGGCTGAGGGAGAGGAGCCGTAATTCAGCCTCATGGCCTGAGCTCCTTACTGCAGGAGATCTGCCGAGAACTAAGAGATGAGAGAGCAGGCATTCAGGAGTTGGGCAGGCTTTGTAGGAGCCAACAAAGGGCCATCTGAGGATGGTGTCTTTCCGGTCCTACTCTTAAATGTTGATTTTTCCCCAGAGTTTCAATATTGACCCTGTTTCACACACTTCCTGTGTGATCTCCTTTGTTACATTGGATTCCACTGTTATCTTCTGAGACAAATATTGATAAACTGAAGTTTGTCCAGTAAAGTTAGGTATTAATAGTTGACACATTCATAAAATTATTGGTCAGCTTTTCATTTGGAGGGATAGCATTTTGCTACCTTAATTTGAAATTTAGTTTGTTGAGATCACTTGAAGACACTGTGAAGATCCTAGCAGTTTCTACCATCAGTCATTTGGTAGCATTATATTTGTTTTTCCAGTATAACAGAAATTTCAAAAAGTGGCTAACTCAACCTTTTGAAACCATGTTAACTTTTAATATTAAAATTTTGTTTTATAGTATAAAAATTTTTAATAGATATTTATTTTATACTTCATCTCCTTGTTGTGTTCTGTCATTTATAATCAAGATCTAACTGGAATTCTCAACTGTGATATAAACTCTGATTTACGTTAAGTGTTAGTCACTCAGTCGTGCCTGACTCTTTGCAACCCCATGGACTGCAGCCCACCAGGCTTCTCTGTCCATGAGATTTTCCAGGCAAGGATACTGCAGTGGGTTGCCATTTCTTTCTCAAGGGGATCTTCCCAACCCAGGGATCGAACCCAGGTCTCCTGCACTGCAGGCAGATTCTTTACCGACTGAGCTACAAGGGAAGCCCCATGATTTACATTATGTACTCTTAAATATTTTTTCCTTTAAAAAACCAACTTAAGGTTTAGTGGTTATCAGATAGACTGAACTATATATTTTGCAGATTTATTTTGCTAATTATCCTCACTACAACAAAGCAATAGTGTGACTTTCCTATATGCCTTCTTGTTCATAACTTTATAAATTACTTAAGCCCACAAATGTGGGCTTCTCAGCTGGCTCAGTGGTAAAGAATCCACCTGCCAGTGCAGGAGACACAGATGTAGTCTCTGGGTTGGGAAGCTCCCTTGGAGAAGGAAATGACAATCCACTCCAGTACTGCCTGAAAAATCCCATAGACAGATATGCAACCTGGTGGGCTCCAGTCCATGGGGTAGCAAAAGAGTGAGAAACGACTTAGCAACTAAACAGCAATAAAGCACAGATGTGTAGACTGATAGAAGGTGACCTTGACGTTGCAGAACGTTAACCTAGTGCTCTAATATCATTTCAGGTAACGTTTCATTCGTTGCATTTCCAGTTTCCAGCACCAACTCACCAACAAAGATTTTACCAAAAACCTTAGGACCAATAAATGTGAATGTTGGACCCCAAATGGTAAGAAAATCATCATATTTTAGGATTTGAAACTTTGCTTAGTTTATCCTAATTTAAAGGAAAGTTGTACTGAAGATGCTTGGTGAAATACTCCTGTGAATACCTTATCTCTTAATTTTTAAAGTTTTATTTTTAGCTGAATGTAACTGGTTAGTCTTAAGAAAAAGACACTGTGTTTGTCAATGTTTAATTTTCATGTATTTTTGAATTTGGATTCTGAATGTGTTAAATTAAGTTTTTTGCCCCTCTGTGAGGCTTCTCTTGTTTTCAGTTGTTTGAGCCAATTGATTTGAAATCTGTTATGTCTTATGTTCCTCTCCTTTTTCTTTTAAAATAACCTTTACTGCACTAAAGTGTATACTTTCATATAAACTGATTATGACCCAACAGTTAATCTGTATCTGGAGTTACTGATTTGAAAAACTCTTTGATGAAAGGACATTTAGGAAGAAACAACTCACCAATTCATTTCAATCTTTAGCAGTAGAAATAGTGAATTTAAATGGAAAATATTTAACCATTTCTCTGAAGGTATTCCATTAATTATGCTAGAGATTAAAGTAGGTAGTGCTTTTAAGACAGCCTTATTTATAAACAGTCACATGCAGCTAATGTATTAATAAAAACTATACCTAATTTAAATGGCCTCACCCACCATTAGCAAAAGTACATAAACATTTGAACAATAACTCTTCCTTGTCAGTGCTTACATCTTCTTATCTCTAGAGCCATAAGAATAAATTTTGTTCATAATATATGGTACTATAGGCTATGCTAAATGCACAATTACTTAGATAAAAATCTCTTTTAACATACTGAATGGCTTCGGAAAGTCTTTGAAATCTTAAGACATACTAGACGTGACATTTTTCTTGATCTCTTGAGGACTGTTAATCATCTACAGAATCCAAGCTAAAGATGTTGCCCAGTTCTGTAACTATGTGAAGAATGTCATCTAGCCCCAAGCTCATACAAACTGTAGCTCAGGTGAGGAGCCACAGTTCTGAGTAGTTCAGGGTATATTTTCAGACATCTGCTAAGCATTCGGCCCTCCCCAGCCACTGTAGTGGGTGCAAATGCGATGACACACCTGCCTTGAAAGCCGATATTTTGAAAGGTGATTCTATAATCATCAGAATTAAACAAGCATATGTGACCTTTCATGAATTTGTCCCTTACAGTACTCCTGTGTTTTGAAAGACTGTTTCCTCTTGGTATTCCAGTGATGCTGCTAAGGCTCAAATTTGAATTCCTCTTTGGGAAACGTGATTTTCCTTCCCACTGTCAATTGGAACTAAAAGTACATATAAGCCTTTACACACTTCAGGTTTGACAGTGATATGTACTCGTGTATATGAGATACTCGATTACTGCAGATCTCAGAATCAGTGATGCAAAGGTCAGAAGCAATGGAGATTTGGGGCTCTCCTTAAGAGCCAGCCCAAGACCAGTCTCCCTGATTCTCAGGTACTTTTTGCAGTTCTGGGTCCCCAGGCAGGAATCAGAGTTTTCTATTTTAATTTCCTAGTTTATTGTAATTTGATTTCCTAATATATTGTAGAATCCCAGTAAGAACCACTTCTCTCTCTTCTTGTTTGTCTCTTTTGTATGTTTTCCCCTAATTTTCAGTCTCTTATCCATGATTTTTAAAACAGTTTTGTTAGAAAATTCTTAAGTAAAGCCTCACCCGTTTGCCTCATACTTGCTCTTAAAATTTTTACATATCTCTTTGGAAACTGGATGTTCATGGTAGAGAGAAATTTCAAAAGTTCTCAAGAAAAAAAGTTATTTTCTGTGTTTATAGAAACTAGTTTAGAAGTAACCATGGCTTGGCATTCTAACTGTCTTCTTAAAGGTACCTGGTTTTATATATATGCACACACACATATATTTATATAAGATAATCTCATGCTTATTTTAACATGGTTAAAAACTGCATGTCTCTTACAATGACAATGAAAATTTTGTGAAATAATGAAACCCTTAAATAGAACACTTTGTATTTAAATAGATTCCTTAGAGTTTATAGTTACAGATTTTTCTTTTCAGAACATACATGCTCTCTTGGCATTTCGTACTGTAGATGGCAGCAGTACATAAGATATCTTGATTGAAGGTAGAAAATTTTCAGACTGAGGTTCAGTTGCTGTATGACTTTCATAGGCTAAGTATAGATGTTCATTTCCCTTATCAGATCAACTGAATATTATTTTAATTTGGGGCTTCAAAATTAAGGTTCAGTTTTATAAAGCATGTGTGACTTATCACCTGTATGAACTAATTTTCCTGTTCATTGGTTGGTCAAGTTCTGTTGATTTCTGTGTGGTTCTGTTTAAGGTTCACTGTCACTGTTCTGGTTTAAGAACTCACTACATCTCACAAGAACTTCTAATATATAGATCCAATACAAGTGTAGCATCCTTCCAGTTTCTTTGTTGGTGAAATGTTTGTTTAAAGGCTTGCCAAGAGGAAGGAACAGAGCGTTGCTAATCACTCTCAGGTCAGGAAAGAACAGCAGCTAACCGCCTGCCACTGAGGAAGGAGAAATGAACTGGAACGCAACAACTTAGTCCAAAGTCATTCTCAGTAAAGATAACCAGCTTTTCTCTGTCCTATTTCCCTTCCTCCTTTGTTCTTCTTCTTCTTTTTTTTTGTTTTTTCCTACAAAGCCCTTAAAATTGGGTAGAACTGAGCCTGTAGAGTCCTAAAGAAAAAAACTCCATAGTTTTTTTCAGACTGCACGAGTAATGCAGTCTGCTTCAGGGTAAGTTGGAATACTTAGAATTGCTTTGTGGAGACTTCTATTCTAGGAATACAGTAGACCAGGGGCTGATCAAATACTCAGACTCTATTTCTCAAGCACTCATTCAGGTCAGCATAATAGAGAACAGAATGTATGATGCAGTGATTGCTGAGAACTACACCCTTTATATTGTATTTTCTTACTGGATTTTATATAATCCTTTCTAGCATATCGATGAAGAAAGAAGCTACTTTTTTTCATCATTTTAAAAGCTGGGTCTTCTGTCTCAGTTCAGTAAATGTTTACTGATTCTTTCCTATGAGTGTCTCCTAGCACTGTGGTAGGCCCTGCAAACACCCTGTACCTTTAAGGATCCTGCATTGAGATGGAGGTGAGGAGTATGGTGGTATGGAAAATGTGGAAGGCTTGTCTAGTGTCCCTTTGTTCTCATGAGGCAGATTTCTGAATGCCTTGTTTAATAATCCTTGGCATATTGTGAGGATCAGAATTCCCCGGCTGTCTGTCGGTATTTGTTGTGTTTTGTTTGACTATAGAATTAATTTATTAAAATAGTTTCCTAATCATTCATATGTAGTAACATCTCCCCAGCCCCACTAATACTCCCATTCCCTGGAGCATGCCTTTATTTTATTTACTGTTTTGTGTGTGTGTGTGTGTGAAAATAGGGTTTTAGTAAAGTCCTTAATCTTAGTTCTATTCATTCCCTTTCTGGAATCTGTCCATAAAAAATAGAAATTAAAGCCAAGATAATTTTACAAAAAGGTTTATCACAGCATTATTTATAATAATGAATATTTGTAAAAATCTAACAGTAAGGTTAATTAATCCACATGACAGAATGTTTCATGGTTTTAAAAATGTGTTTGAATAATATTTAATGATATGAGGAAATGCTCTTAAAAAAACAGATAAAACTGCATCTGTATAAGAATGCAAATCGTATAATGTCTTTGCATATGTTTTGGACTGTGAAAATCTAATTTGCTGTTATCCCAGTTCTAGTTAATCAAGTTCAACTAAAATTAGTTTTCATAATTCTAAGGAAAGGTTTTCATTTTTCTGATTTTTAAAATGTTGTCAGTCGCCAGCTTAATCCTTCCCAGTTGCTATTCACTTGCTGAAATCCACGGTGTACTTGGTATCAGTGTTGATGCTTGTGCTTCAGGATCTTAGAATATACAAGTGGGTCAAAGGGATTGCTTATATTCTAGATGATTGATATTAAGTACATTGTAGATAATAAGGTTTCCTCCTTATAAACTTATTTTCTGCCTGTAGGCTTGCCTTAGCAACTAAGAATAGTTTTTCTTGTTTTGACTTTACAGATTATAAGCACACCACAGAGACTAACCAGTTCAGGAAGTGTTCTGATTGGGAGTCCATACACCCCTGCTCCAGCAATGGTTACTCAGACACACATAGCAGAAGCTGCTGGCTGGGTCCCAGGGTAAGAGTGGTACTGCAAGTTACCATTTTTAAAAGCTTTTTTTTAAAGTTCTGATCTTTTTTGCTCACTGTCTTACCTTCTGTTCTTGTTTTATGGCTTTAAAAACTAGTATGTTTCCTTTAAGATTACCTGTTTATTTCATGTCCTAGTTATAAAATGGGCATCTAGGATATAGCCTCTGGATCTTGGTTCCCTGACTAGGGATTGAACCCTTGTCCTCTGCAGTGGAAGCGTAGAGTCTTAACCACTGGACCACTCCCTGGAACAACCATTTTAAACAGAAAAATAAAATAATAACTTGTAACTGAAACATCTTTCTTCAGTGCTGAAAGAAGACTGCTTTTTATGATTTGACTTTTAGCCACTTTGGAGATGTAAAAACTGCATTTTATATTGTTTTAACACACATAAGAAAGGAGTTATGTATATGTGTGTGTGTGCTTAGAATTTCCTCTTGAAACTAGCATTTTTGTTTCATTTAAAACCAGAAAAAGAAGGGAAAAAAAGAGACCAAAATATATTAAAACTTTCATTGAGTTTTATCTTGGTTCTTTTAAAACGCTGGGCAGTTAAATCAGTGTCCCTGCTTCGTTACTCATTTGCCACTTTTAATATTGGATCTCTGCGTGTTCCATCTTTACCTTAAAATAACCTTATTCAACCTTTTTCCCCTCCTTATCATTTTAGCATCTCATCCCTCCATAAAAGGAAATAGTAAAATAAGTGACTGAAAATTTTATTTTGTCCCTTTAGAAATTATTTCCAACATGGCAAACCACACTGGTGGTTCTGTCATTGACTTACAGTTGTGAGTTCTAATAAGCAAACAGTAAATCTTGGTTCAGTAAGAATCTCCTTGCTTCAAGGATATTAAAGAAATGAATGAAATAACAGTCCTGGCAGAGTGCTTTAAGTTACACACACACACACACACACACACACTAGAGGCAAAAGAGTTTTGTGTGTGTGTATGTGCTGCTGCTGCTGCTGCTAAGTCGCTTCAGTCGTGTCTGACTCTGTGCGACCCCATAGACGGCAGCCCACCAGGCTCCCTGGGATTCTCCAGGCAAGAACACTGGAGTGGGTTGCCATTTCCTTCTCCAATGCATGAAAGTGAAAAGTGAAAGTGAAGTCGCTCAATCATGTCCGACTCTTAGCGACCCCATGGACTGCAGCCTACCAGGCGCCTCTGTCCATGGGATTTTCCAGGCAAGAGTACTGGAGTGGGGTGCCATTGCCTTCTCCAGTATGTGCTTAGTCATGTCCAACTCTTTGTGACCCTGTGGACTGTAGCCTGCCATGCTCTTCTGTCCATGGAATTCTCCAGGCAAGAATACAGGAGTGGGTTGCCATTTACTTCTCCAGGGGCTATTCCATACCCATTGCATCTCTGCATTGGCAGGCAGATTCTTTACCCCTGGCACCACTTGAGACATCGCTTCATATGTATACATAACGTCTTTTCCATTATCAAGTAAGATGAAGTGTAATCACCTGTAATTCCATGGCCTTTCAGTTCAGTTCAGCCACTCAGTCGTATCCAACTCTTTGCGACCCCATGGACTGCAGCACACTGCAGCTTCCTTGTCCGTCACCAACTCCTGAAGCTTGCTCAAACTCATGTTCATTGAGTCAGTGATGCCATCTAGCCATCTCATCTTCTGTCGTCCCTTTCTCCTCCTGCCTTCAGTCTTTACCAGCATCAGGGTTTTTTCCAGTGAGTCAGTTCTTTGCATCAGGTGGTCTAAGTATTGGAGTTTCAGCTTCAGCATCAGTCCTTCCAATGAATATTCAGGACTGATTTCCTTCAGAATTGACCAATTTGATCTCCGTGTAGTCCAAGGGACTCTCAAGAGTCTTGCAACACCATAGTTCAAAAGCATCAATTCTTCAGCACTCAGCTTTCCTTATAGTCCAACTTTCACATCTCTACATAACTGCTGGAAAAACCATAGCTTTGACTAGATGGACCTTGGTTGGCAAAGTATTGTCTGTGCTGTCTAGGTTGGTCATAACTTTCTCCCAGGGAGCAAGCATCTTTGAATTTCATGGCTGCAATCACCATCTGCAGTGATTTTGGAGCCCAAGAAAAGAAAGTCCATCACTGTTTACATTGCTTCCCCATCTATTTTCCATGAAGTGATGGGCTCACATGCCATGATCTTCGTTTTTTGAATGTTGAGTTTTAAGCCAGCCTTTTCACTCTCCTCTTTGACTTTCATCAAGAGGCTCTTTATTCCATCCTTAACAATAGCATGTTAAGTCCATAATATCATGTTAAGTCCATAATAATATCAATACTATGACCTTCATTCAGTCCTTAACAATATCCTCATATAGATCTGCAAGTTAGGTTGGAGTTTTTCGTACCCTTGGAAGGTAATTTAATGAGAGCCAAGTCTCTGCCAGTAGTGCTGGTCTGCTTTGGAGATGAGCAGGGTTTGGTGTTTTCAGTAACTGGCTGTGCTTTATACTGCATGTAGTATGATTGTCTGATGTTTTTAAGAACCAGTTTTCCAGAGTGAATAAAACTTTCCTATGCCTTCTCGTTCATTGTTGTTGTTTCATTGGTAGACACACAAGTCGTGTCTGACTCTTTGTGACTCCGTATACTGTGGCCCACCAGGCTCCTCTCTCCGTGGAATTCTCCAAGCAAGAATACTGGAGTGGGTTGCCATTTCCTTCTCCAGGGGAATCTTCTTCACCCAGGGATCGAACCTGTGTCTCCTGCAGGAAAGCTCTTCTCATTTATAAATTAGCAGTATTTCTTCATAGAGATTGGTTAAACTCATTTCAAACCTATGACTCTTGTGATTTCTTGGGTCCAGTGACAAAATTCAAGTTCTGATTTTATGTACATATCTTTTGTAATCGTTAGTTTTTTGTTTGGATATATATTCAGTGTGGAATTAGATAAGTTAAAATAAATTATTCATGAAGTAAAGTTCCTTATGCATTTTCATGGGCTTTTTTTTTTTTTTTTTTTCTTTTCAGTGATAGAAAACGGGCTAGAGAATTTATAGACTCTGATTTTTCAGAAAGGTGAGTAAAAGTTTTAAGTAATTTGTTCAAGCGATTCTACTGCATAGAGAGGGGTTTAGCACCCAGACTCTTTAAGTAATGAGATGTTTTTCTTCATATAACTTTAAGTTCGTTAAGTTTCAACTGTTATTTCATTCCACATTGAGTATTCTGCTTCACTCATCATTGCATAAGTGTATTATGTTTATGTAGTTTTAAAAGATACTCTTCTGTGGGTGGATTGGCTCTTGGCAGTGTGCCATTTAGCACACTCCCTCCTTTGGGGAGATGAACTGTTCTGCTAAAGTGACTATTCTTGATTACCTCAAAATATACAAAGTTTAAAAACAAGTTTTATTGAACACATTTAAAGATAATAGTAAATCCTCTTTTTTTTTTAACCTTCCAGTTCTATTGAGATATAATTAACATATAGCCCTGTATAAGTTTAAGGTAATACAGCACAATAATTCAATTTGTTAATACATACATTATGAAGCAGTTATCACAGTAAGTTTAGTGAACCATCTCATATAGATATAAAAGAAATAAGTAAACATTTTTCTTGTGACAAGAACTCTTAGGATTTACTCTCTTAGCAACTTTCACATATAACATACAGGGCTTCCCAGGTGGCGCAGTTGGTAAAGAAGCCACCTACCAGTGCAGGAGACACACCACGTGAGGGTTTGATCCCTGGGTCGGGAAGATCCCCTGGAGGAGGAAATGGCACCCCACTCCAGTACTTTTGCCTGGAAAATCCCATGGATTGAAGAACCTGGTGGGCTGCAGTCCATGGGATCACTAAGAGTTGGACACGACTGAGTGCACACGCACGCACACACATCTGAAACACAGCAGTGCTAATTTACCATGTCGTGCGTTACGTCTCCTTTCTTAAATAATACAAGTGTAGTGTAATCTTTCCTTAGACTGTTAGGACAGTGATTCTCAGTTCTAGGTGTGCAGCAGGATCACCTATGGCCTGTTGAATAAACTATAATTGCTTACTAAATCAGAAACTCCAGGATTGAAAACTTATCTCTTTAGGATCAGTATTTGAACTCAGTATTTCACCCAAGTCACTATACTAAGTATCATATTAATGTCACATTATACTAAAATAAAATATAATCTCAGAGGCTGTTTAGATAAAACCTTGCCAGCAACACTTTCTAGATTGATTCTGAGGTTTTTTTTTTTGATTCTGAGTTTTTTTAATTGCTTTTTTTCAACGATGTTTTAGTCTCCTTTCTCCTGTTGGGTCATCTGCTTTCTTTTTTTTTGTTTTTTTGTTTTTAAATGATTTTATTTATGGTTGTGCACGGTCTTCATGCTGCGTGGGCTTTTCTCTACCTGTGGCTCCTCTTGTTGCGGAGCATGGGCTCTGGTGCCCACAGACCTCAGTTCTGCGGCTCCCGGGCTCGAGAGCCCCGGCCCAGTGGCTGTGATGCATGGGCTCAGCTGCTCTGCCACGTGTGGTCTTCCCAGACCAGGGGTGGAACTCACGTCCCCTGCTTTGGCAGGGGGGCAATTCTTTACCACTGAGCTGCCAGGAAAGCCCTCAGGCATATTTTAGACTAGTTTTCCACGCTCCTATCTGGTGAGAGAGGCCTGGGAGCCAGGAGTCCTCAGCCACAGTGCTGGCTCTGCCATCAAAAGCTCTGGGGCCTCTAGCAAGCGCCTGCCCCTCCCTCAGTCGTGTCTGACTCTTTGCCCACCAGGTTCCTCTGTCCATGGGATTTCCCAGGCAAGATTACTGGAGTGGGTTGCCATTTCCTTCTCCAAGGGTCATCTGCTTTCAACACAGCTTTCTGTCTTCCAGTTTGTAGTTGCTACCTCAGATTTGCTGCACACTGAGAAACTACTTGGCCAGGTGTTTTAGAATCCCATCTAAAATGAAAGTGAACGGGCCCCGAAGTGAAGCCTTGAGGGTGTATTTAAAAATGTTTGTTTTTTTCCATGACACTAGCTCTGCTTTAGTTCCTTGCTGACCTTTGTTGTTGTTCTCAGATCTTAACTGTTTTGAACAGATAAAATCATATCTGAGAAGCTGCTGTATTACGTAGAATTATATGGTGAAATGGTCTTTTCTCTCTAATGGGAATTCATATTTCCAGCTCATACTGTTTCTTCTTCATGTTTATCCTGGGAAAGGGCAGCAGTACAACTTTTTAACCGTGTATTTGGCAGTGTTTAAGGCCTTAAAATGGAACTATTCACTTGTTATGATTGACATCACCTGAGTATGCAAATAATACAGAAAAGCAAGATTCTTTTTATTCTTCATAAGAGAGAAAACTCTAGAGATAGCATATAGAAGTGCCAGATTAGGTTTGTTGGTCTAGCCATTGACTTGACTTTGCTTTTCTGCATTTGCTTCATTGGCCTTTTTTCCTGGTGTTTTCTATTACTCTCCTTTTATTCTTTAATATAACTTTTCTGTATTGAATCCCAACCCCCTCCCTAACCAAACCACCAAAATGACTACATGTGGTTTTCTTCTTGTGTTATTGTTCTTACACATGTTCTTTTCCTCCAGATTAATGTGTTTTTCTGTAATGCTGTAAAAAGTCTTGGGTTCCCTTTTCCCCAGTGCTAAGGTTGAAAAAGCCAGCTCTCAACCACAAACTAATCTTCTTCATTTCTTCATTGTCTCTATAGTGATTTAATATCTCTATAGTGATTAAATATAGTAAGTATTTTTGTTAGTGTTCCTTGGGGACATAGATTCATATATATAATACACATGCATACTCCCACATAGATACATACTATATAAGGTTTCTATCCTCATCTTACTACTTGACAGTAGAACTTGAAGTATGTTTTACACAGCTCTTTGTTGAGTTCCTTTGCAAGACCAAGTCACTTTCTTAAGAAATCTTGTTAGTGGGTAAAGGATCCGTTGAGGGATTCTCGTTAGTTTTTTCTTTGTGTTCTGATCCACTGAACTTCTTTGCAAAGAGCTTGGGGAAATTGCTTTGAAAGCCCCCTTTCTGGTCTCGCCTGGAATTTTGATCCTGAAAGATGTTTGTTCCCTTTTATCTTTCTTCCTTTGGACAGTCTGCTGGTGTCTTGCAAATACATCTCTTCCAAATGGGAAGTGTCCTGTGTGAGAGTTCCCTGGGGGGAAGAAAGGTCCTGGGTGTTTGACAGGCAGCAGCAATATCCTCCACGTGTTTACTTTATTCCTGTTTTAAAGGAATAGGATTTATTATAGTGGTGTTTTTCCTCTTCCTTTGTGCTCATGTACTCTTAATATATATATTTTTTATTCTGTTGGAATATAGTTAAAACTTTTATTTATAATAAACTAATATAATTTAAACTCAGTCGTGTCCGACTCTTTGCGACCCCATGGACTGTAGCCTACAAGGCTCCTCTCTCCATGGAATTTTCCAGGCAAGAGTACTGGAGTGGGTTGCCATTTCCTTCTCCAAATTTAAACTATAATAAGCTAATAATAAAAATCAATATAATTAATATCTGTACTGCTTCGACGATGTTTATGAAGTTGTCTATTTATTCAACAAGTGTTTTGAATATCTGCTAAGTGTTGGTAAGTTCTAGGCATGGATGAGAATAATAAGCAAGATAGATAAGTCCCTGCCCTTGAAGAGCTAATATTTGGGGAGGAGGTGCAATAAAGAAGATAACTAGATTGTGATGGGTGGTATGCAAAGAACTAAGAAGGATGATTTGTAGATAATTGGAAGGATGGTGGCTACCTTAGAAAGGCCTCTCTAAGGGGTGATGTTTGAATACAAGGAAGACAGGCTAGTTCCTTGAGGAGCTTGGGATTCTAGGCACAGGGAATGGCAAATGCAGAGCTCCTAAGTGAGGAACCAGGTTGTGGTTCCACAGGGAACCACAGGGAAGCACAGTGGCTTGAGATCATGAGCACGTCAGAGAGAGAGATGAGATTAGGATGGAGAGGTAGACACAGGTCAGAGTATGAAAGGCCTTGTAGGTCATGGTAGAGAATTTGGTTTTTATTCTAAACAGGATTTTAAGCAGGGGAGTAATGTGATCTGATTTATAATGACTGCTGAGAAGGATCTGGCCTCTAAGGAGATAAGAGCAAAAGTGGAGAAATCAGTTAGAAGGCAGGAGGCAGTGACCTGACAGTGGAGATGGGAAAAAATGGGTAAATTTTTCAATTTGGAAACAGAATTTATTGATAGATTGAATGAAGGAAAGAGAGAAAGGATGACTTGATTTTTTGCAGTGAGAGCTAGGTGAATCCTGGTGCCATTAGCATCTACTGTAGTTAGGAATAGGTTTGGGGAGGAATTGAGTTTTGTTCTGGACACATGAAGACTGAGAGGTTTTTCAGTTTTCTGTGTGATGTATCAGTAGTATCAGTTAGTGTATCAATAGTGTCCTCAGCTTGGATGAGGCCTACCCAGGCCTGGACGACATAATGCAAGGTGGAGAGTGGAGATCTGTGAATAATAAACATTTCTTTCCCATTTCCCCTCTCCCTCACACAGAGGATATAAATACACAGGAAAATGGGATTTGGGTTGGATTTTTTCCCCTAAATTATGTTACTAAATTACTTTGCTGATTTAAATATTCTGGTTAACTTACTTTAATGAGAAAGGAAGTTTTTATTGTATATTGTATATAATTTCTTGTTTAAATGGGATACATTTATTAGTTTACACCTGGAATATACTGTTATGCTACAGATTCTAGTTTCATATTATTTTTGTAGATAAATATAAATTATTGTGGCAAAATATAAAAAGACAGTGATTGTTGATTCTAGTTAAGTGCCTGGAAAGATAAATACTCTTGGAAACAGTTCTTTTAAATACTTCAAATGAAATATGAATATGAAATTATGAAGACCTCAAATAAAAAATAAAACTTGCTTTTCAAACTGTGCTAGGTTGGTAGTTTTATTTTCTTAAATATTAAAAACATGTTTAATTTGGTAATTTGATTTTATTTGGCAAGAAATGCTTCCTACTGATTCTTTTTTTTTTTTTTAAGAGACTAATAGAGATGATAGTGTTTATAGCCTGTGACCAAATTTTCATGTTATTTGGAAAGATGGTTTGGGTGGTTCAGAGAGCTCAGGTTTGAGAAAATATGTAAACTCTACTTTTTAAGTTTTCAAGGTAATTCCCTGGTGGCCCAGCAGTTAGGGCTGTGTACTTCTAACTGTCAAGGGCCTGGGCGTGATCTTTGGTTGGGAAACTAAAATCTCAAAAGCTGTACAGCACAGCCAAAAATAAATAAAATTGGCCCACTTAAAAAGAAAAATTTAGATAGGGAGCTTCTAGTTTGAGATGATGGGTTGAATAGCCATTTTTAATCTCCAACTTGTAAGATCCTGTTGAAATTTTTTTTGTGTTAAAAAAAAAAAAAGGAAATCTCTTAAATTGCCATAAAACATGATAGAGGTGTAGGGTTCTCCAAGGATTAGGAGATGAAGGCTGGTGTGATTATAAAGATGACAAGTGAAAGTGGACAAACCCATGTCCCAAAATATGCGTGGGAGAAGTCAGATTGGGAGATGGAAGCTATTTTCACTTGCACTGACTTGGTGAGGTCCCAGGCCTAGAGTTGAGAGGCATAAAAAGTGAGAATAAACTGGTGGGGGAAGGACTGAGGACAATGAAATGACGCCTATCCAAAGAGCACCTGGGCCAGTGGAAGCTTCTCAACCCTCCAGATGGCCTGTATCTACCACCCCGTCTCCACACATAGAAATTACATGTTGTGGCATAAATTATACTTCCTTCCTTTTTATTGCCTTCCTTCCTTTTTATGTACAATATAACATTGTATGGATATATCACATTTTTCCTGTATTTGTTCATTAATGATGGACATTTGAGGAGCTTCTCCATTTTGATTTCCCTTGTGGCTCAGATGGTAAAAGCATCTGCCTACAATGCAGGAGACCCGGATTCAATCCTGGGTGGGGAAGATCCCCTGGAGAAGGAAATGGCAACTCACCCTAGTACTCTTGCCTGGAAAATCCCATAGAGGGAGGAGCCTGGTAGGCTACAGTCCATGGGGTCGCAAAGAGTCGTACACAACTGAGTGACTTCACTTTCACTTTCTATTTTGGCTGTTATAAATGCTGCTGTGAACACTTGTGAACAAATCAGTTCTCATTTCTCTTGGATGTATACCTAGGAATAAAATTACCTATGGCAATTCTTTCTTTAGCTTTTTGAGTAACTATCAGTTACATTCCCATCAACAAAGGTTATAATGTCTCCAGCTCCTTACCAACATTTCCTATCCATCTCTTTTTATTTTAGCCATCCTTGTGAATGTGAAGTGTATCTCATTTTGGTTTTAATTTGCAGTTCATAGTGGTTGATGATGTTAAGCATTTTTTCAAGTGTTTATTGGCTGTTTGTATATCTTTTTATTTTCCTAGTACAAATATTTTATGAATAATTTCTGGCAGTTTCTAACCACTGGAGTATATTGCACAATAAACCACATTACATTTTCCAGGAAGAAAAAAAAAACACTAAGTTTGAATAGTAATGACATCACCCACTGAATTAGGACAGTTAAAATTTGCTTCAAATATTTCTTTGCGGGAAAGGACACCACACTTTCACTCAGTTAAGAGAAATATATTTAGAGTCTGGAGATCTTTTGTGGGTTTTTGTTTTTTAAAATCATGCCATGAATTCATAGGGAGTGGATTCTGGCAGCTCCGGCTCTCTCCCATCAGTTCTCAGAAAGTATGCCTTTCTGGGTGGAGCAGCCTGGTGCATCAGTTGATCCCAAGTACCTTTTTCGACTTTTTTCTTTTTCTCATCATTTTCCTTCACATGTTTCTGGAAGCTCCCCGGCTTTTAGAGCGCTTACTTTGCTCCATGTGTACAATCATTCTTTGGGCAGGCATCTTGCCCTTAACTTGTTTGTTTACAACGACGGCAGCAGCATGCTGGATGACATGGTAGACGCTTCCAGTGTTGCCATGGTAGCATTTGTGGGGAATTGCTTTGTGAACAGTGCCCATTCCTTTGATGTCTACAATGTCATGTTTCTTGTAGAGTCTCATGTTTGTGGCCAAAGGAACAACTCCATGTTTTCTAAAAAGCCTAGAGAACACAGAGCAGGTACCGCTCGTCTTTCCTTTATGTTGGTCATTTTGGCAAATTGCTAGAAGATGGCATTCCAGCTTAAAGGAAGGCTAAGTATCTTCTTTGAAGAACTCGATTGAGATCTTTTGGTTTGTTGGTGGTGGTGCTGGTTTTGTTATTGAGTCATAAGAATTCTTTATGGGTTATAGATACAAGACCGTTGTCGGATACATGGTTTGCGAAAAGTTCTCCTGATCTCTGGATTGATTTTTCACCTACAGGAAGCACAGAACTTTAAAAATTTGACTGTGTTTATCTTGTTTATATTTTCTTGTGGTACTTATGTTTTTGGTATCATATCTTATTTTAAGAATTGCCAAATCCCAAGATCACAAAGACTTAACACCAATATTTTTAACAGTTTTATGGGTTTTGCTCTTACATTTAGATCTTTGACCCATTTTGAGTTCGTTTTTGTAGCCTGTGACATTTTAAAGTTTATTTGTTTAATATAACCCAAAAGCATATAGAAGATCTGTGAAAATGTAGACATTTTTTTATAACATTTTTTCAACCATTTAAATTTCTAAAATAAGCCTGGTTTTAAGTTTATTATTTTATAAATTATTAGCTAAATTTAAAAAGTACACTCTGTATTATTTCGTTCTTAACCCTCATTTTGTGATGGGGAATCGAGCATTCCTGGACTATTTTTGTCAAGAAAAGGCACGTCTTCTCTGAATGTGGTAGCAGTAATAGTAAGCCAAATGTGACAATGAAAGTAATTTAAAGAATGAAGAACAAGAAAGTTTGTTTTGCTCAGAAGCATGATCCTTTGTATACTGAGTTTGGTTTTTTGGAAATAATTACAAAATGCTGGAAACCTCAGCATCTTATTTTATAGATACATAAAAGCCATCAGCCCCTAACATAAAAGACAACAAAACATAAATTCAAAACCAAAACAACAAAAAACCACTGAGAAAATAAATTAATAAATTCAAAACATACAAACAGACAAAAAAACACTGAGAAAATTCATTATTGTGTGTCTATCACCACTCTCCCATCTCCAGAACTTCTCCACCACCCCCTACTAGAAACCCATACCTATTAAGCAACCTCTCTTCAGTCTCTCCTCTTGCAGTCTCTGGTAACC
Source organism: Bos mutus (assembly GCF_027580195.1). Classification (NCBI taxonomy): domain Eukaryota; kingdom Metazoa; phylum Chordata; class Mammalia; order Artiodactyla; family Bovidae; genus Bos; species Bos mutus. The sequence continues at coordinate 125,816,709 of NC_091617.1, forward strand.
ATAGTTTTACTTCCTGTCTCCATAAATTTGACAATTCTAGGTAGCTCATATAAAAGAAATCATACGATAATTACCCTTTGTGTCTGGCTTGTTTCACTTACCATGTCTTCAGAGTTTATTCATATTGTAACATCTCTCAGAATTTCGTTTTTCTAAAAGCTGAATAGTGTTCTGTTCTGTGCACATGCCACACTTGCTGTTTATTCGTTCATCTGTTGAGGGACATGTAGGTTTCCACCATTTGACTACTATGAATGTTGCTGGTATGGGTGTGGGTGTACGATCATCTGTTTGAGTCCCCTACTTGAAATTTCTTTGGCTATACACCCTGAAGGGGAATTGCTGGGTCCTATGGTAATTATATGCTTCGTTTGTGTGGAACCACCGTAGTATTTTCTGCAGTGACTTCACCGCTTTACATTCCCACCAGTGGTGCACGAAGGGTCCAGTTTTCCATGTCCTCCCAGTGCTTATTGGCTGCGGTTTTCCTTGTTTGTTTTGTTTAATTAAAGTCATCCTAATGTGTGTGAATGATATCTCATTGTGGTTTTGTTCTGCATTTCCCTAATGACTAGTGATATTGAACATCTTTTCATGTACTTATTGGCCATTTGTATATCTTCTTGGAAGAAATGTCTACTCAAGTCTTTTGTCCATTTTGAGTTGTTTTTTATTGTTGTTGTTATTGTTAAGTTCTTCATCTAGCCTTTAACTTGTAAAATCCTTTTACTGGAGGCATTGTACACTTAACTTTGAAAAAAGTGGTTTACAGATTTGGTTGTAGGACCAAGTCCCCTATCTGTGTACTGCAGGTATCAGCTATTCTAAATTCCGTTGAATTTGATGTAAACATTGATGGGTTTGGCATGATGATCCACCAGCCTTCCAAAGATGAGGCTTCATTTCTTGATTCAGCCACTGTTGAATGTACCCTTGGGTTGTACTGCTATGAAACTTCATTTCGTATGATAATCTGTAGATCCATCCATGTTGCTGCAGATGTCATCACTGCACTTTTTGTGTGTGTCTGGTTACGTTCTGTGAGAGATTATGAGAGCCTGAACTAGGGTCATGGGAAGAGAGAGAAGACGTTGAATTCAAGAGCTCTTTAAGACAAGACTTAGATTACATTTGATAGAATTTGATTAGATAGAAAGGAGGATTAGGATGAATCTGTTGTTTCTGTTTCAGGCAGTTGGATGAATGCAATCACTCATCTAGATGAGAACTGCAGTAGGATCAGAAGTTACCTACTGGCACGTTGAGTCCCCTGTTGTATTTTTAATGTGTTATTGTGATGTATAAGGACCCCTGCCTAGATCACATTGATATTTCCAGTTCCAATCTTATTAAACTTCTTCTCTGTTATCTCAGTCTTTTTTCCATATCAAGAATCCTGATTTTTAAGGACATTGAGGATGAAAAGGACAATAGAATGAGTGTATATGGTAATTACTCATTGACTTTATCCCATATTACATGCTTCAGTTCAGTTCAGTTCAGTCGCTCAGTCGTGTTCGACTCTTGTGACCCCATGAATCACAGCACGCCAGGCCTCCCTGTCCATCACCAACTCCTGGAGTTCACTCAGACTCACGTCCGTCGAGTCAGTGATGCCATCCAGCCATCTCTGTCATCCCCTTCTCCTCCTGCCCCCAATCCCTCCCAGCATCAGAGTCTTTTCCGATGAGTCAACTCTTCGCATGAAGTGGCCAAAGTATTGGAGTTTCAGCTTTAGCATCATTCCTTCCAAAGAAATCCCAGGGCTGATCTCCTTCAGAATGGACTGGTTGGATCTCCTTGCAGTCCAAGGGACTCTCAAGAGTCTTCTCCAACACCACAGTTCAAAAGCATCAATTCTTCGGCGCTCAGCCTTCTTCACAGTCGAACTCTCACATCCATACATGACCACAGGAAAAACCATAGCCTTGACTAGCCGGACCTTTGTTGGCAAAATAATGTCTCTGCTTTTGAATACGCTATCTAGGTTGGACATAACTTTTCTTCCAAGGAGTAAGCATCTTTTAGTTTCATGGCTGCAGTCACCATCTGCAGTGATTTTGGAGCCCCCCAAAATAAAGTCTGCCACTGTTTCCACTGTTTCCCCCTCTATTTCCCATGAAGTGATGGGACCAGATGCCATGATCTTCGTTTTCTGAATGTTGAGCTTTAAGCCAACTTTTTCACTCTCCTCTTGCACTTTCATCAAGAGGCTTTTGAGTTCCTCTTCACTTTCTGCCATAAGGGTGGTGTCATCTGCATATCTGAGGTTATTGATATTTCTCCCGGCAATCTTGATTCCAGCTTCTGTTTCTTCCACTCCAGCGTTTCTCATGATGTACTCTGCATAAGTTAAATAAGCAGGGTGACAATATACAGCCTTGACGTACTCCTTTTCCTATTTGGAACCAGTCTGTTGTTCCATGTCCAGTTCTAACTGTTGCTTCCTGACCTGCATACAGATTTCTCAAGAGGCAGGTCAGGTGGTCTGATATTCCCATGTCTTGAAGAATTTTCCAGTTTGTTGTGATCCACACAGTCAAAGGCTTTGGCATAGTCAATAAAGCAGAAATAGATGTTTTTCTGGAACTCTCTTGCTTTTCCCATGATCCAGTGGATGTTGGCAATTTGATCTCTGGTTCCTCTGCCTTTTCTAAAACCAGCTTGAACATCTGGAAGTTCATGGTTCACGTAGTGCTGAAGCCTGGCTTGGAGAATTTTGAGCATTACTTTACTAGCATGTGAGATGAGTGCAATTGTGCCGTAGTTTGAGCATTCTCTGGCATTGCCTTTCTTTGAGATTGGAATGAAAACTGACCTTTTCCAGTCCTGTGGCCACTGCTGAGTTTTCCAAATTTGTTGGCATATTGAGTGCAGCACTTTCACAGCATCATCTTTCAGGATTTGGAATAGCTCAACTGGAATTCCATCACCTCCACTAGCTTTGTTCGTAGTGATGCTTTCTAAGGCCCACTTGACTTCACATTCCAGGATGTCTGGCTCTAAGTGAGTGATCACACCATCGTGATTATCTGGGTCGTGAAGATCTTTTTTGTACAGTTCTTCTGTGTATTCTTGCCACCTCTTCTTAATATCTTCTGCTTCTGCTAGATCCATACCATTTCTGTCCTTTATCAAGCCCATCTTTGCATGAAATGTTCCCTTGGTATCTCTAATTTTCTTGAAGAGATCTCTAGTCTTTCCCATTTTGTTGTTTTCCTCTATTTCTTTGCATTGATCATGCTTAATAGTCCCCAATAATAATAATAATAATGTAACCTAATGAGACTGTGCATACTAAGTTGCTTCAGTCATGTCCAGCTCTTTGCAAAGGTATGGACAGTAGCCTGCCAGCTCCTCTGTCCTTGGGATTCTCCAGGCAAGAATACTGGAGTGGGTTGCCATGTCCTCCTCCAAGGGATCTTCCTGATTCTCAGGGTATCTTCCTGACTAGGCTTTGAACCCTCATTTCTTAAGTTTCCTGCATTGGCAGAGAGGTTCTTTACCAGCACCAACTGTGAAGCACTGAAAACATTAAAAAATTGTCTGTATATGTTCTGTATATGTTCTCTCCATTCTTTTCTCATTTTTCTAATAATCATATGTAATAGTCCTGCAGTGTGGAAGCATACACCTGTTTATACCCTATAATATACACCTCTTAGTGCTCACTTAATCTTAACATCTACAGTTAATTATACATAAATTTCTCACAAGAGCTTTATGTCAGTGTTTCTCTAATCGTTTTGACTGTCTCAGTCAGTTTTGCTGAATATAAAAATTCTTGGCTCATACTTTGTTGGAGTTTCTTAAATGTCTTAATTTTCTTCTAATGTAACAGCTTGCTCTTGGAAAATCTGATAGTTTTTTTTTTTTCTAAATGTCTAAATAATTTTTTTTCTTTGAAATCCAGCAATTTTACCAGAATCTTTTGGTCTTTGTCATTCTGGGTTTATACAGTCTCTTTTCTTTTATTTCATAAACATTTTCTTGACTTAACAGCACTTAGTATTTATTCTGTTCCCATGCCTTGATTTTCTTCTTCAGAAACTCTTATTGTCCATATATTCTTTGCCTGCTTTCAGTGTTTTTCATTTGCTCTTGAATATTAATTGTGGGAGTCACATGGGCTAGATTGTTGCAACCTCCTAAGTCTTTATTTCAGCCTCCTGCACTCAGCTGGTATTGAAGAGGGCAAAACTTCCCATTTCAGCTGCGGCTCTCAAATTGGCCTGTTCTTTCTAGCAAAGTCTTGTTAGTTCCATCAAATGCCGCTCCGTTGAGTATTTATTTTTCTACCAACACAGACACGACTGTGTAAGCCTTTGGCCCCGGTCTGTAATCTGGGGTTGGTTGAAGATGCCTTGTCAGCTAGTTTTGTTGTAAACGTTGTCAGGGGTTCAGGCTTTGCTGCTTGCTTGCTCTATTTTGTATGGGGATTTGGAGAGTTTGAGAACTGTGCTGCTGTTGCTGTCTTTCCACACTCTCCTGTAACTGGGGTGTGTATGTGTGTGTGTTTACAGTCTATATGAATCAGAATTTAAATAGTTAAATCTTTTATAATCTGTAGATTTTCCCTCCGTATTTTTCTCACTCTTTCCCTTCCAAATTATTAGTTGAAGAAACCACATTATATGTCCTGAAGAAAAATTCTAAAGATTTTGCTTACCGCATCTCTTTTTTTAAATTAATTGATTGATTGATTTTTGGCTGCTGCTGGGCTTCAGTAGTCGCAGCAAGGCACACGGGGCCAGCCACTCTGAGGCATGTGGGATCTTCCCTTACCAGAAATAGAACCCATGTCCCCTGTATTGGCAGGCACTCTCAACCCCTGGACCACCAGGGAAGTCCCATAGCATCTCTTTAGTATAGTTTAACACGTTCTTCTGTCTTCGGTGTTTCCTTTAAACTGGTAGGTGGATCTTGTGTCTTGATCATATTCAGGTTCCATGATAGGTTGTACACTTGAAAAACAACTGAATGGGCCAGGTCAAGGAAAGCCAATAATACAGGATCAGAAGCACCGAAGTGAGAAACTCCAGTTGCAAAGCTGACATTGAAAAACAGGCAAATCCATAGAAACAGAAAGTAAAACATGGTTGCCAAGGGCTTGAGGACAGGGAGGTGGGAGTGGCTGCTTATGGGGACAGAATTTCTGTTTAAGGTGGAGAAATTAGGTTGTGGTGATGGCTGTGTCCACTGAATTTTATACTTGAAAAGATGAAGTTTATGGTGTGTGAATTGTATTTCATTAAAGCTGTTACCTTGACAAAGAAAGTTAGATTTGAAAAGGAAGAGAGTATTGGCTAATCTCTGGACTGATGAGAAGAACTGGTAGGTTTATAAGTGGCCGCTCCCACTGGCTGTAGACTTAGGTATTGTTCTACTGTCTCCTGAATATACCCATTTGGATATTCTATAGGCATGTCAAACTCAACCTCATGGCTGCCCAATAGAATGTAATACGAGCCACATGTGAGTTTTAATTTTCCAGCATTCAGTTTAAAAAGTAAACTGGAATATGTGAGACTGATGTTACATCTTTTATTTAATCTAGTATATCTAAAGGGTAATTAATATAAAAATTATACCTTCATCTCTCATGTAGGTCTTTGAAATTAACAGCATAATTAATTTGATTGAGACTTGTCCCATTTCAGGTGTTTGATAACCACAAGTAGAATATGCCCAGAGCATTAGACAATGCAAGTGAAAAGGTTTAAAATGAAATTCATGAATTCGTTCCAAATTCCTCCATCTCAGTAATGACCCCTCCTTATAAGGATTATTGTCCTGTTTCCCTCTTCCTTACCATCCACAGCAGTCAGTCACTTAGTTGTACTGATTTTTATCTTGAACATTTTTGCAAATCCATCTTTTCTTATCCAGTCCTACCAGTTGCTCGAATTCCAGGACTCAGCATTGCTTGCTTGGACCATTACAGTAACCTGTCAACGGGTCTTCCTGTTTCTGCTTCTGCCCTCCATAAATTACTCTGCAGCCAGAATCTCTACCTCACTGAAAATTTCACCACGCCACTCCACCCCTCGGTACCACTGAGTGCTATAACAATATCTCAGTAGTAGTCTGTGACCCACAGTGAATACACAGAGAGGATTCTTTGGGGATGCAGGGAAAGAAAGTAGATATCTTCCCTTACTCTTTTGAGAAGTACATTTAGCATCTATTTCTTAATGGCCATAACACAGTAGAACATGTAAATAACATAAATGAATGTAATTATGCTGATGGAATGTGATGAAGTCTAGGTTCCTCTGCACAGCAGACTCCCCATTTCCCCTTTCCCTCCAGCCTCTGCTTTTGGAAGCTTGACTATTTTAGATAGTTCACATAAGTGTAATCGTGCAACAGTTGTCCTTCAGTGACTGGTTTATTTGACTTAGCATGATGTTCTCCAGGTTCCTCCACGTTGTCACATATGGCAGAATTTTTTTTTAAGGCTGAATAATATTTTGTTGTATATGTATAAATATGTCTATATGTCTGTGTGAATATATATGTATTCACATACTACATTTTCTTTATCCATTCATCCATCTATGGATATTTGAGTTTTCCTTGTCTTGGTTCAGTTCAGTTCAGTCGCTCAGTCGTGTCCAACTCTTTGCAACCCCATGAGCCGCAGCACGCCAGGCCTCCCTGTCCATCACCAACTCCCAGAGTTTACGCAAACTCATGTCCACTGAGTTGGTGATGCCATCCAACCATCTTCATCCTCTGTCGTCCCCTTCTCCTCGTGCCTTCAATCTTTCCCAACACCAGGGTCTTTTCAAGTGAGTCAGCTCTTCGCATCAGGTGGCCAAAATATTGGAGTTTAAGCTTCAACATCAGTCCTTCTAATAAACATCCAGGACTGATTTCCTTTAGGATGGACTGGTTGGATGAATAAAGCTGCAGTGAACATGACGGACACCTCTTTGATATCCTGATTTCATTTCTTTTGGATATACCCAGAAATGAGATTACTAAATTATATGGTAGTTCCATTTTTAATTTTTTGAGGAATCTCCATATTTTTTTCCGTAACAGTTATACCATGTTATGTTCCCACCAACAGTGTACAAGGGTTCTAATTTCTATATACCTTCACCAACACTTGTAATCCTTTTTTAAAAGTAAATAGTCATCCTAACAGGTGTGGAGATAATGTCATTGTGGCTTTGATTTGTATTTCTCTCATAAGTAGTGATGTTGAACACCATTTCATCTAACTGCTGGTTATAACTGGTCATTTGTATATTTTCTTTGAAGAAATGCCTATTCATGTCCTTTGCCTGTTTTTTGTGTTACATGTTTTGCTATTGAGGTGTAGGAGTTTCTTAGATATTTCAGATACTAACCATGTATCACATAAAGGGTTTGTAAATATTTTCTCCCTTTCCACAGATTGTCTTTTCTTTCTGTGGATTGTTTTCATTGGTTCTTACTGCAGGAATCTTCCTCCTTTAGGTTAGACTAGATTCCCCTCTTACCAATTCCCATAAAACATTGTGAATAACTCTGACTTGGCACTTACCTTGTTATTGTGGAATTATCTGTCATTATATATTAGTTTTGCCTCTCTTCCAGCCTTAGGACTCACTGAGGGAAAGGATTTTGCATCAGTTACTGTTTTTATACTTCCAGCCCCTAATACACACAGTTCCTAGCATATAATTGTTACTCAGATATTAGTAGAACTAAACTGACGTCTGAAATTTTAATGATTGAATTATCAAAGGTTAGGCCTAGGCATTAACCTAACTTAGGATAACTGAAGATGTAGGTCCATTACTAACACCAATAACTTCTTTTTTTTAATTAATTAATGTATTTTAATTGAAGGCTAATTACTTTATGGTATTGTAGTGGTTTTTGCCATACTTTGACATGAATCAGCCATGGGTGTACATGTGTTCCCTGTCTTGAACCCCGCTCCCACTTCCCTCCCCACCCAACACCAATGACTTCTGATTGAAAAATTGAGTAGATAACAGAACTCTAGAATAGTGGTACTTTTAATTTTAGGTGGGGGGGAAAAATCTATAGCATACGTAGAATGCAAAAAGGTAAGTATTAGGAATATAAACTTTACATGGGCACAGTTTTTGTCTGCTGTTTTCAGAGGTCTTCTAATGTGTAGAACAGCGTCTGATACTTAATAGTAAGTAACTGGTCAGTAAATAGGCAACAAATGAGTGAGCATAAAAAGGCACTCTTGCTACACACTTTATTAGGCTTTTAAGGTGAAAATTAAGTTTAAAACATTTCCTTATCTCTAATTCAATGTAAAATTGAGCACTGGAAACAAAAAATCAAATTCCTGTCTTCTCACCTTAGTTGAGTTTATAAAGGAAGTCTCTAGTAAGTATAATGGAGTATAATTTTATTTTCTCTTTTAGCAAACGAAGCAAAAAAGGAGATAAAAATGGAAAAGGCTTGAGACATTTTTCAATGAAAGTGTGTGAGAAAGTTCAGCGGAAAGGCACAACGTCATATAATGAAGTAGCTGATGAGCTGGTGTCCGAGTTCACCAATTCAAACAACCACTTGGCAGCTGATTCGGTAGGTAGACCACGCCTTGGTGTTGATGCTGCAGCGCTGTACCTCTCGGGATTGTCTCTGTCAAATCGAGGACTCAGACGAGTTAGCTACTGGGGAATTCTGTTTTGATTTTTTTGTTGTTTTGTTTTGAAAAGGATTCTTACTTATTTAAACATAAAGGTGGAAAAGTATTTTTAAAACATCTTTGGGGGTTATTGAAGAAACATACTTTTTAAAAAGTATACTTTTAATTTTTGAATGACTTTAGATACATCTGAATCTTTCAGTGTTTTAAGTCAGTAAGAAAATTTTATCTTATTTTTAATTGAAAAAATACTACATGAACATGTTTAAAGAAATTCATTTGTACCAAAGACTGTATAATAAAAAATTTTTCTCTTCTACCACAGACTCTAATCTGACTCCGCAACGCACAGTTTACTATTACCAGATTCTTGAGTATCATTCCAGAAATTCCTTACGCACCTATATAATAAAATTTGTTATTTTAAACATAAATATGGTTGTGCTTTGCATGCTTCATTCTTAATTTTATTTTCTTAGTAATATATCTAGAGCCTCATTTTTAACACATAAAAATCATTCTCATTTTTTTTTAATTGAGATAAATTTACATGCAGGGAGGGAAATGTACATGTCTTAAGTGTACAATTAAACTGCTAAATTATTTTTTTATTTATTGTGGCTAGTTTACATACAACAAGATGTATCCAAGTGTAAAATCCAGTGAGTTTCGACATTTGTATGCTATCTGTGAAGCCACCACCTGATCAGGACGGAATGTTTCCATCGTTCCCAGAGCCTCTTCCTGCCTTTTGTAGTCCATCCCTCCCTCGCCCTCTAGCCCCAGTCAGCTGCTGATATGCTTTTTATAAATCAGTTCGCATTTTACTTAAATGTAGTCATACTTTATATATTCCAGAACAATATTAAATAATAGTAGTAACTCTAGTCATATTGAATCTTCACTTCTTAACGTTAGTGGAAATATTTATAGTTTTGCAGCCTTAATTGTGATAAAGGTTTTAAGATGATAGTAACCATAACTTGATGTTTTTCTTAATGAACATTTCTTTTTTCTTAATTAAAAAAAAGTCAGAAATGGAGTTGAATTTAATCAAGTCTGTCAGGAAGATAGCTTCCTAACATTTTAGGATTTTTACAATGGTATTCATGAATGAAACTGGTGGGGTTATTTGCTTTTATTTTTATAATCTCTGCAATTTTTTAAAATAACGTTTTTTCCATTCTGCGGTCTGGTAGCTCAGATGGTAAAGAATCTGCCTGCAGTCCGGGAGATGCAGATTCGATCCCTGGAGAAGGGACTGGCAACCCACTCCAGTATTCTTGCCTGGTGAATTACATAAACAGAGGAGCCTAGTGGGCTATACAGTCCATGGGGTCACAAAGAGTTAGACATAACTGAGCAACTGTGAATATCGCATTCACATATGATATTCCCAAACACAGCACTTGGTTTTTTCTTCTGACCCTGTTATTCTTTCAGTGTCTGTGTCACATAGATATTTCTCCCAATAGCATAGTTTGGCCCTTATCCAGTGGGTGCACACAGGCCCTCATAGACCCTGGCTCTCCAGCGTTGGGAGCTTGGTGCTGCCTTCTGACCACACCCTTCTTTCTGTGCTGGGACTCTGCCTCCTTGTTCCTGTTGCCCTTGAGGTATCCTTAGGCCAGGAATGTCAAACATTGTATGTGTCAACCCTAAGGAAATACAGGAGCTACTTGGACCTTAGGGTCGAGGATAAGGAGGCAGACTGTGCCTGGATTCTTTTACAAAGAGTGCTGTGCTTGATTAGTGATGTCTGCCATGGCAACACCCGCTAGACACATGTCTGGAATGAATATATTTGGAGAAGAGGCTGCGAGCTGGCCTGGTTCAGAAAGGGACAAGCTGTATGTTCTGTCCTTGCCTTAGGTGGTTGTGCTGATTACCAGGCTGCATTGTCTCTTTGGCCAAGTGGCTGGGGAGGCAGGCTGAAGGCCATGAAGCTTCAAATCGCTTCCCCAGGGCCTGGACGGAAGAGCATAAGCCCCAAGCTAAGAGGAGCCTGGCAGGGCAGCCCATGCAGGGCCCCCCAGGGGTCTACGTGCTGCAGGCCATCCTGGCATTGGCTCCTTATCCTCTGGAGTCAGGTTCCAGCAGAGCCAGCTGGTGGGCTTCAAAGAGTTAAGTGCAACTCAGAGGTAAAAACACGTTTCCATAGCATATACACAGAAATAACATTAATCTCTGGATAAACTCTCAAAAATTCCCAGTCCACACTAAAATGGATTATTGCCTGTGTGCTACTCAGAAATCAAAATAGAGTATTAGTTTGACTTCAATCAGAGACATTACTTTGCCAACAAAGGTCTGTCTAGTCAAGGCTATAGTTTTTCCAGTGGTTATGTGTGGATATGAGAGTTGGACTATAAAGAAAGCTGAGCGCAGAAGAATCGATGCTTTTAAACTGTGGTGTTGGAGAAGACTCTTGAGAGTCCGGTGGGCTGCAAGGAGATCCAACCAGTCCATCCTAAAGGAGATCAGTCCTGGGTGTTCTTTGGAAGGACTGATGTTGAAGCTGAAACTCCAGTCCTTTGGCCACCTCATGCAAAGAGCTGACTCATTGGAAAAGACCCTGAAGCTGGGAAAGATTGGGGGCAGGAAAAGAAGGGGACGACAGAGGATGAGATGGTTGGATGGCATCATTGACTCAATGGACACGGTTTTGGATGGACTCCAGGAGTTGGTGCTGGACAGGAAGGCCTGGCGTGCTGCGGTTCATGGGGTCGCAAAGAATCAGACACAACTGAGCGACTGAACTGAACTGACTTTAATCAAATTCCACAGTGAAGGCACACTGCTTTGGAAAGCGCTGCCTCAGGAGAAGATACAGGGTGTGTGTAAAAGAATGTTTATAGAAAATACCAAGGGCACCAAACATGACCCCAGTTACCTTCCACGCCCCTCCATGCCCCAGGCAGGGGCTCTGCTTCCCCCAGGGGACTCGGGGCGTGTCACGGTGCTAGTGAGTGTGTCCAGGTGCCTCTTGAGCCCTCTGCTTTCAGCTTGTGAGTTTGGGAAGCTTTCTTCAGGATCCTCCCCACTTGCCATTTCTATTGCATCTCCTCGAAGGCCAACTGTGTGGAAGTACCCTTGTCCCAGGCCACACTGCTTCTTGTTCTTTTTATTTTTTGTCCATGCCCTGTGGCATGTGGGAGCTTACCGTCCTGACAAGGGTTTGAACCTGCACCCTTTGCATTAGAAGTTTGGAGTCTTAATCACTGGGCCACCAGGGAAGTCCCTCCTCCTTGTTCTTTATACTCATTCCCATTGCTTCCTCAAGTTTTGATTTGTCTTTGTCCTGTTCCTCCTTCTGCTTGGTCACGCCGAGCTCCGTGATGCCTTTTAGACTCAAGAGCCCACTTTTGACCTGCTTGCCAGCCTCCATGGCACCTGTTTGCAATCAGTACCATCTTTTCAGTTTTGATAAGTAGTGTCATGCTGGCTTTATAAAATAAGTTTAGAGGTCTTCGCTTTCTCTTTTGCTTTACTCCATCACAGATTTAATGGCATGGGATGTCTAGTTTTGTTCCCTGCAATCTAATGGAAATCACCTGAGATAACTCTGTGGTGATTCAGTGGGGGGTTTAGATAGCTTTCTTCATTTCTTATTTGGTAATCCATCTCTTTAAAATTGCTTTCTCCCTTTGAGTCAGTTTGGTGTTTTTTTGTTTTCTTAGAACATTCTCCATTTCATCCATGTTTTCCAAATTATTTGCGATTGTATTCCCCCCCCAAAAATCTCTTGGATTTGTTTGTATGGACCTCCGGTTCTGAAGTTAATTTCTGTTTTTATCTGTATTTAATATTCTGTTCTCTTTCCTGAAGTTACTTTTATTATTTCTCTACCCTGAAGACTGTGATATATGCTTTATTTACTTTTAATTTCTGTGTTTAATATTGAAAGTCTTTATGGCTGTTATTTTCCTCTTGTACACTACCCATATCCCCATTCATTCTGGTATGTTACTCTTTATTCTGTAACTTTGGCTTAAGAATTGCATTGAAGTTTCTTATAGTTCCAGGTGATAGGAATTTTTGTTTATTGTCATGAATTTTGACTTTTATTACCTGTGATCAGAAATTTTGAGTCAAACTGTTTCCTTAAGGGGGGGATTGCTTTGAGATGTTTCTTGTGAGCTCTTGTATGGTAATTTCTGTTTAATTTCCCTGGGCGCTTGAAAGTATATGGCTTTCTAAATTTGACTGAGAGTCTCTCTGAATGGTGCAGCAGGCCCTGTGGGACCTGGCCCTCTGCTGCCTCTCGTCTGCTACCGAGCACCCTCTCAGTTACTACACGCAGCCACACGTGTTCTTTGCTGGGGGTTTCCATACAGTTCTTTTCTCCCGTCTAATTTTCACTCAGATGTCACTAAAGTGAAGCATTTCTTCTTAGCACTTTTCAATATCTAACACACATTTTTAGTAACCACGCCCCCATCCCCACTCCTGAATATAAGCAAGGATTTTTTTTTTTCTGTTGATTCACTACTTTGTTTTTCTCATAATTTGGAGGCCCTGTAGTCTGTAATTCTTTAAAGTTATTTTTATTATAACCAGTATTTTATAATTTCAGTAATTTCAGTATTTCATTTCTTGAGTTATCACCTATGGACTGTGATTGATTATGGAAGAAAAAATAAATCCCTATGCCTGTTGTGTTCCCATCTCCCATCTTTCCCCTCTACCACAGGATTCAGGTGAATATACTAGTGGCCGTTGTTAAAAGAATATTATAATTATAGTTGTTTTTATGACTTTGAATATATTGTGCTAAAATTATTGCTTAGTTCATCTGTTTTAAATAGTTCATCTGCTTTGAATTCATAATTCCTTCCAGTATCAAAGAAGAGGAAATCGGGTACTTGCCTGGTGGTCCAGTGGCTAAGACTCCTCGCTTCCAATGCAGGGGGGCCCTGGTTCAATCCCTGGTCAGGGAATTATATCTCGCATGCTCCAACTAAGAGTTCGCAGGCTGCGACTAAAGATCCCACAGGCTGCAACTAACAGATCCCTCGTTTTGCAACCAAGACCCAGCACAGCCAAAAAATACTTTAAAAAAACAAAAGCACAAACTATTTCTAAAAAAAGAAGAGGAAATCAGCAGACTTGCTGTTGCCTCCTAACGTCTGTTGTTATTTTCTCATTTTCTACAGTATTGGGATTTCTAATATTTACATTCAGTTCTATAACTTAAAATCTCCCTTTTATATAAGTGAAATGAAGTTGCTCAGTCGTGTCCGACTCTTTGCAACCCCGTGTACTACAGCCCACCAGGCTCCTCTGTCCATAGGATTCTCTAGGCAAGAATACTGGAGTGGGTTGCCATTTCCTCCTCCAGGGGATGTTCCCTACCCAGGAATCGAACCCAGGTCTCCCGCATTGCAGGCAGACGCTTTAACCTCTGAGCCACCAGGAAGCCCTTTATTTAATTTTACTTCTGTATTTAAGTGGATTCAGTGTTGTCCACCATCTTTTATTATCATGGCATCTGATTGGTTGGATTCAGTTCTTAGAAACTGCCTGTCCACCAGAAGATAAGGGGCTTTCCCACACTGTAAGTTAACATAATTTCTGTTATTATAAAGTCTTGCTACCAAAAAAAGTCAGCTGAACTACACAGTGTGCCTAGTGATCTGTGTGATTACATTTTGTTCAGGTTCACCATTTTCATAGTGTACAACAGTTTGCAGATCAGCACTAGTGTGTGGAACACATTTTGAGAAGCACTGCTAACTAGAACTTAAAGGGTACATCTTGGACTTTTCAAAGTCTGACATCCTCAGAGACACTACAAGACCTTAGCCCACTTTAACTCCATTACCCCTTTCTCCTATATATAGTATTCAGTTCAATTCAGTTCAGTCGCTCAATCGTGTTTGACTCTTTGCCACCCCATGAACCTCAGCACGCCAGGCCTCCCTGTCCAGCACCAACTCCCAGAGTCCACCCAAACCCATGTCCATTGAGTCGGTGATGCCATCCAACCGTCTCATCCTCTGTCATCCCCTTCTCCTCCTGCCCTCAATATTTCCCAGCATCAGGGTCTTTTCCAATGAGTCAGCTCTTCACATCAGGTGGCCAAAAGATTGGAGTTTCAGCTTCAGTCCTTGCAATGAATATTCAGGACTGATTTCCTTTAGGATGGACTGGTTGGATCTCCTTGCAGTCCAAGGGACTCTGAAGAGCCTTCTCCAACACCACAGTTCAAAAGCATCAATTCTTCTGCACTCAGGTTTCTTTATAGTCCAACTCTCACATCCATACATGACTACTGGAAAAACCATAGCCTTGACTAGACGGACCTTTGTAGACAAAGTAATGTCTCTGCTTTTTAAGATGCTGTCTAGGTTGGTCATAACTTTTCTTCCAAGGAGTCAGCGTCTTTTAATTTCCTGGCTGCAGTCACCATCTGCAGTGAATCTGGAGCCCAGAAAAAGAAAGGCAGCCACTGCTTCCACTGTTTCCCCATCTATTTGCCATGAAGTGATAGGACCAGATGCCATGATCTTAGTTTTCTGAATGTTTAGTTTTAAGCCAACTTTTTCACTCTCCTCTTTCACTTTCATCAAGAGGCTCTTTAGTTCTTCACTTTTTGCCATAAGGGTGGTGTCATCTGCATATCTGAGTTTATTGATATTTCTCCCAGCAATCTTGATTCCAGCTTGTGCTTCCTCCAGCCCAGTGTTTCTCATGATGTACTTTGCATATAAGCTAAATAAGCAGGGTGATAATATACAGCTTTGATGTACTCCTTTTCCTATTTGGAATCAGTCTGTTGTTCCATGTCCAGTTCTAACTGTTGCTTCCTGACCTGCATACAGGTTTCTCAAGAGGCAGGTCAGGTGGTCTGGTATTACTGTCCTGTATATTAGTTCTTTTTATATTCTAGACTCCCCAAGACATTGTAATTTATAATGAGTATTAATTGAGATTTACCTTTTGAGTTGGTCTTCATGTCGTCTTACATCATCTCCAAGTTCCTATCTTAGATTCTTTTCCTTTGACTTAGAAGAGGCCCTTTTGCATCATTTAATTTAGATATATTAGGAACATAATCCTTATTTTTAAGATTGTTTTGTGTTTTAGATTGCTTGAAAGTATCTTTATTTCATCTTTACTTTTTTTTTAATCTTTAGTTTTGAAGGATACTTTCACAGGGTGAAGAATTCTTTCAGAACTTTGAAGATACTTATGAAATTATTGTTAAATATTTTAATACCTTGTGACTGTATCATGACCTTTAAAGTTTATCACTCAATAAACATATTTCTTTTAGCAGGCTTATGATCAGAAGAACATTAGGCGAAGAGTTTATGATGCTTTAAATGTGCTGATGGCAATGAACATAATTTCAAAGGAAAAAAAAGAAATCAAGTGGATTGGCCTGCCTACCAATTCTGCTCAGGAATGTCAAAACCTGGAGGTAAGTGAAGAAAATCTGTTTACAGATAGTACTTTGCTTTATTTTACATCAGAGACGTCTTAATTTGGAAATACAGTCACATAGTATTAAAATATTCATAGCTATTTATTCATGCATAGTATGCCTTTTTTCTTTAAAGTCTCTCCTAGGTAGAATTTCAGAACTGGAAGGAGATTTTGAGAAGTCTAGTCTGACAGATGTCCTGATGAAACATGAAATGAAATGACTTGAATTTTTTTTTTCTCTTTTTTTTTGAGAACATCTTTGTTTTATTCTAATTCTGAGCACTCTACTAATAAATTTTCATTGACTTGTGTACTGGAAATGATCTTATTTGATGAAATACTTGCTGTATAAATCTGAAAGAATGGATTAAAGTTGGCTTTCTTGTATTTAAACTTTTACCTTCAACTCTAGAATTAGTGGCAGGAGAATATGGAATTTCCTTTAAATCTTTATCAGAATGGGTAGAATGTTCAGCTTACAAGAATTTGGGGTGATGTGTGCAAAAGCATGTTTTATTCTTTGAACTTCAATCATTACAGAAAAGCTTTCCTAAGTGAGCATGTGCCCTGACATATTATTTGTAAATTGATTTGACATAATTTTACTATCATATCCAAAAGGCTGACTACAGCTTTAGACGTGACTAGGTTGATTTCATGTTTTGCTTAGTCCCTCTTTTCCCCTAGCAAATCAAAAAATTTTAGTATTAATATACTTGTGGATGGAGGGAGAAAACCTGGCAGTCATCAGAAGTTATAAAATAATGTCATTCATGTGCTTCAATGGAAATGTCCTTTTTTCTCCTCCCAATAGAGTAAAATTTGAGGGTTATTTTAATTACAAGTAATATTAAGCTGGTATCAAAGCCTAAGTAAGCAAAAATCTCTTAACATCTCCCGTGTGCTTAAATGAAAGATTATATGAGATTCCGATCCTAAGCAGCTTTCATTCTAATTGAGGAGAGCAGAAATGTAAAAGGACTTACCAAAATTGTGATGACTCCTATGAAAGAAGTATGTACAGATTCTCTGGAAAAGGGGTATAATGGAGGGAGGGAGCGGGGTTGGGCTTTACCAAGAGATAAAAATATCCCTGTGCTGTAGGAGGAGTTTGCCAAGTGGTTTAGGGCAGGGAGGCAGAGACACTGCCCGGAATGAGGCAGGTAGAGGAAGGCGTGCCCGCAGCTGGTTGTGGCCAGAGCACAGGTCAAAGACAGGGTAGGTTCCTGGGTGCGAAGTAGTTGCAACCTGATCTACGGGCAGTAGGAACTACTGGAGAATTACAAAGAAGAGGGCTGAGGGAGTGTAATCCAAAGGGTCAGTCTGCCAGTGGGTTGTAAGCCAGACTGACAGGAAGGTGAGGGGGTGGGTCGGAGAGGGGCTGAGTTCTGGCCATGACAGTGAGACTGGAGAAGTGTTTTAGAGGCAGAATCAGTACCACTTGGCCTGGTTGGATGCAAGGCCTGAGGGGCAGTTGGAGCTGCTCTGTCAACAGTGTCAGATGCTGGGGAAAACCCCAGCAGCATCTTTTCACATGTGACAGAGCACACAGATCTTACAGTGGATCTTAAGTGTTTCGGGGTTCAAGTGGTTGTGATTAGAGGAACCATGAGATAAACTCCCAGTGGGGACTAGATGGGGAGCAAGTAAGAAAGATGCTGTTGGAGTAGACAAGAAAGATGATATTAGATGTCATTGGCTTTTGCCCAAAGACACAGTGAGGAGCTCATCCACAGGGATATTCCAGACCTTAATCTATGTTTTCTAGGTAGCTGTGAGGTTGAGGAAAACAGTAGTTGGTTGAAGCTAGGAAATTTGTCCCATAACCGTGTCTCTTACTGCAGGTAGGAACTGTGTACTGAATATGTAGGAGCCCTGTATCAGCAGCTGTGCCTGTTTAAAAGAGAGAAGATTAAGAAACTGCTCTAGGGACCATCTTCCCTGGTGGACCAGTGGTTAGGACTCTGTGCTTTCAGTGCGGAGAGCGTGAGTTTGATTCCTGGTCAGGGAATTAAAATCCCACAAGTCACACTAAAAAAAGCAGTTAAACGGAGATCTTAAATGAGATCTTACCTCATTCTGGGAGGTTAATAGAGCAAAGCAATTAATAATGGGATCTCTTAAACCAGGTGGCTTTGATTCAAATCCTGGCTCTTGCCATCCACCAGCGGTGTGACCCTGGACAGATTCTTCACCCTCTGTGCCTCTGTTTCCTACTGCAAAGAGGGTAACAGCCATACTTATGTCCAGGGTTTTGTGAAGACGAATTAAGAGACCGTGTGTCCAGCGCTCAGGTGACTGCTGACACGTAGAATAGGTGTTCACCAGGTGTCAGCTGTGACTGACGGGAAATCCCATGGACGGAGGAGCCTGGTAGACTGCAGTCCACGGGGTCACAAAGAGTTGGATATGACTGAGCGACTTCACTTTCACTTTTTCAAGTGTTAGCTGTGACTCTGCTTGGTGCTTGTGAAATAAATAGAGCCAGTCCCACAGATCAAGTGTTCATTAGGGGGATGGATGTCGTTTGATGGCGATTGCTACAATTCTGCTGTCTTGCCTCCTTGCTTACCTGACCCCAGAAGGCGGAATCTACCTTTATTGGCGCCAGTAGTTAAATAGGTTGCCTGTCTTTAAGGAAAATTCTTGATGTCTCAGAACTGAGACCTGAAAAGTGAGCAGCATTTTCTACTGTACATGCTCATGCTATTTTGTAACCTGTGTTTTAAAGATAGAGAAGCAGAGGCGGATAGAACGGATAAAGCAGAAGCGGGCTCAGCTTCAAGAACTTCTCCTGCAGGTAAAGAAGCCGGGATGTGTTCATTACCTTCTCTGCGTGTGTCTGCTTCTCCCCAGCTTGCTGAGTCCATGTTTTCTGCTTTGGGGGCCTTCAGATACCTGGTGGGGCTGCACTAGCGCGTCGTCCCCAAGACCTGAGCCTGTGACTCGCCACACGATCTGCCTTTAAGGCGGTCCATCTCAGGGGAGTTTGGGGGAGAATGGATACATGTATATGTATGGCTGAGTCACTTTCTGTCCACCTGAAACGATCACAACGTTGTTAGTCAGTTGTATTTCAGTATAAAGTAAAAAGTTAAGAAGATGGTCCCATCTCACCATCATCTGGGGCCTCATGGCAGCTCTAATGTGGAACATATTACTCAACAGTTTATTTACTTTTATTCCTACTCTGAGCAGAAATTATTTTAGCCCTTATTTGGAATATGAAGGAGTAAGGCTAATTAAATTTTAGGTGTTTTGAGTAGTTTCGGGCTTCCCTGGTGGCTCAAATGGTAAAGAATGTACCTGCAATGCAGGAGATGCTGGATTGGGAAGATCCCCTGGAGAAGGGAATGACTACCCGCTCTAGTAAAATAATCGGATCCACCTGTAATGTTAATACTTACTATCTGTGGATGACGTTATGACATATTCAGCTTTGTAGCAATACCAAAACTTAAAATGCATTTCCATTTAGGAAAATTAAATTTTACAGTGTAATGTAGATCCCTGTATTTATACTTTTTAAAATAATTGTCTAGAATTTGATAATTTAAAAAATAGAGGCTCTGTAGAAAATCATGTGAGGTAAAATCACGGGGTAGGTGGGGTTTTTTTTTAACCTACTTTTGGTCATTTCAGTTGGTGGAGAAATCTACTTTGAGCAGTACAGCAAGACATTTTCAAACCAATCAGAAAACTTTTTAAAATGAGCCAACAAGTCTTTGTACTTTTGTTTTTAATCAGCAAAATGTATTTATATGAAAAACTTTCAGCCAATCTAAAACCCATTTTGACTTGAGCAACCATAGGTCCTATTTCATTTCTGATATAGTCCACTTTTCAGAAATAAAGGGAGCAATAAGTTACCAAATAAGTGTAACATTTTTTTTTTTTTGGTTTGTTTGTTTATCCCCCTTAAAATACTCACTTTGTCTCATGGACAGAATAGGTTAAATATTCCTACGTATTCCAGATTTCTGTTTTTCCTTTCTTGATCCTTACTGTTTGTTTTTTCATATTCGAATACACATCAGAGAGGCAGGAACAGACTGTTAGCTGTGTGTGGTCTAGAAGGGTGGGGTGGGAGGAAGCTGGTAGGGACGGGAGCAGCCGCAGATGGAGCAGAGCCCCCGACACAGACAGCCCGGGATGATGCTCCGTCCTCATCAGGCACCTCTCTTTTTCTTGCTCTTCTGTGTCTGTGTCCCATACTGACCCTTGTGGGACCTCCCTGAGGAGCTCCCTCCAGAGCCGGCCTCATGTATTTTTCATATTGGATTTCCAGAGTGGGTTTTGTATGAAGAGAACACTCTGTAGCTTTAAAAACAAACAACTTGAAAGCTGACAGATTTTCCTGTGCCCCTCCCTGGACAGCTCCGCTTCCTGAGAGACCCTCGCCCCAACCCCGTCAGCTTCCCTGGCTGCCTGTCTGTCGTCTGTCTTGCATCAGTGTTTCCCTCCCCACTCACAGTCCCCAAACCCTGTGCTTGGCCCTTCTTCCATTTCCTCAGAGCTCTCATGGAACATTTGGGGGCTCCCTTTTTGGCATGTTATTATGAAAACCTGTTTATCAGCGTGTCTGTAATTATCTGTTGATCAGAAAGACTTGTGCTGGGCCAGATCGCCCTCATGTATGTGGGCTTTCCCATCACTAGACGACCAGCGCAAAGAATGGACCAGAGGCCTTCTCTGGCAGTCCAGTGCTTAAGACTTCGGGCTTCCAGTGCAGGGGGTGTGGGTTCCATCTTCAGTCCCTGCTCAGGGAACTGAGATCCCACATGCTTCTCGGTATGGCCAAAAAAAAAAATGTGACCTGGAATATTTTTCCCCTTTCTACAATGAACGTTGCTGTTTTGTTTTGTTTTGTTTTTAAGTCCTAAATTTCTTTTTTTTCTTCTGTCTCAAACCAAGTATTTGCAGAAGATTTCAACCCAGGTGCAACCTAGCTGTCAACATTTATAAAAGCACGTCTCTCTGAACAGTGAAATGAAGCACAAAATATAACTGAAAACAACTACTTCTAGTCTCCTGGTAGACACACGGCTTATTTCCTCCTAGTGTTTCCTTTTTCTTTCTTGCAGCAAATTACGAAGTTGTCACAGAAAGTACATTAAGCAAGTCGTCCCTGAACACAAATAATTTACTTCTCTGTGGCTAAGCTAGCTTAATTTTTTAACTAGTGAATGTCACAGCTACTGACATCACATGACCCAAGTCCCTTTCACTTACATGCCACCTCTTCTCTTGGTCGTGTAGGAGAGGCATGGTATGCGCTGATTCTGCCCACAGATGACCCAGATGTCCTACTTTTATCTATATCATTGTCCCTTCCAGCCCTTAAACTTTCCCAGAGCTACTAATGCAGAGCAAAATGAATGTCTAAAAATACCTAAAGCTGTTTAGCCTCTGAAATAAATGTTAATAAGCCTGGAAGAGAACAAAAGGCTAAAGATAAATGGCAACAAATAAGAAAACCAGTTTAGAACAAATGGGGTGATTTTTCTTCTTACTATCAAAATAACATTGTATGTATATTTACAGCTCTTTTCCCAAGAACAGTCTTTGATGCTATTAAATGTGCGCAGTATAGAACAGTGAATCATGAATATGTAACAACTTTTACTTACCACTGTTTATATTTCTACCTCTACCCAGGCCCTCCCATGCCACTAAGACCACAAAGCTAGGCCAAGTATGGGCTGTCTCCAGGATGTGTTTTCTAGAAGAGTAAGATAGCCAGGTGGAGGTATTCAAACATATAATTCTTTTTCTGAGTTTTATAGCTTCAGCATATTTTTCCTCAATATTAAATGAGCTAAGCATTGAATATAATTGCCTTAGTTCATTAGCAGCAGAAAATAACAAATTAGTAAGTATGACTCAAGTAACCTTTGGTAATGAATGGTGTTGACAGTGATGGTTCTAGACATACTGTCAGGCTAGAATAAATTGGTGTCCCTTCTGTTTTGTGCATTTTAAAGGAGTAAATGTTTACTTTTTAGGGAGCTAGCACCCAACCATTTTAAGACAACATAAATTTTAATCAAACTTCAGTTAAGGCCCAGGACCTAAAATAAACACTGCTAGGATAAAGTTGCTAAAACATAGAAAATAACTGAAATGCATCACTACTGGGTGAGCAGAGGGAACAAGCTGATGGAAGGGATGAAAGGCTCTGACTTCAGGAGCTCTTTTAACCAGTATCTGTTCTGCAAGCAGATGAAAGACTTCACTGTGTAAGGTCTTTCTACCTGTGGAATTCTGTGATACATTTGCCTTATTTAAAAGAGGGTGGTAGGGTCACTTTCCTTGGCTTTTGAGTAATGGTTATAGTTTAAAGGTAATAGCAAGATTCAGTGCAAAGATTCGGGCCTTGATATACCTTATAAATTAGTGCTAAGCCTCAGGTTCCTCTTCTGAAAGATGTCAGCTGGGGAGGGGCTTGGGCTAGATTCCAAACTGTGCCCTATAGATGCTTGGAAGTTCTGTGAAGGAGCCCAAAGGGTGAATGAGGGCAGAGCTGGCAGGGCTCAGGACTCAGCCTCAGTGCAGCCAACCAGAGCAAGGATGTGTTCATCTGTTTTATAAACAGTGGGTGTCCCAGAAGATTTCACTTGAAGAAAGGGTTCTGAGGCTTTGTATAGTTTGTATGTTTCTGGGCGGGATGATCTGAGAGACGTATTTAACCCTAAATCCTCAGGAGTCTGTGTTAGTTAAACAGAAAACAAGTCCACTCTTGCTGTATCACCTACGCTGAGAAGAGGTGCAGGTACCACTCTCTCGCTCAGATTTGTAAGATCCTTTTTCTATGGATGATGGAAACTGCGGGCCCCATTATTTGTATTAGGATATGTTAGATACCATTTAAATAAATATTTTTTGCCCTTGAAATGTATTTCTTGAGTTAGATCATTCTAATGTTTTTCCTTAAATATTCAATTTTAATTAACTCATAGGTGGAAGGTCTCTTTAAATGCTCTAATTTTAAACTATATTTTAGATGTACTTACTTCATTTAGTTCTAACTCATTTATCCACGTTAAATGACTGTACGTTTTTGTTGATCCTTACAGCAAATCGCTTTCAAAAACCTGGTACAAAGAAATCGGCAAAATGAACAGCAGAACCAGGGCCCTCCAGCTCTGAACTCCACCATTCAGCTGCCATTTATAATCATCAACACAAGCAGAAAAACAGTCATAGACTGCAGCATCTCCAGTGACAAGTAAGTGGAGAACCAGTGGCAGCAGGCACGGCCAGCCTTCTGTTCAACGTAATTCCTATCATTTGTAATGTTATCTGGGTCCTCCAAGGCTGACTCCCTTGGGCCTCACAAAACAATTCAAACAAGAGCGCCGTCATCTGCTAGTGCTTGCTTCCTTCTTCACCCTCCACATCCCCCTCTTGGGCCTGGCACTGTGCTGTTTGTGCTGAGGACATAACAGTGCCCAAGCTCGAACGTGCATGTACGCACACACAGATGAGATAAGTGGGCAAGTCACTGCGGTAGAGCAGAGCGTCAGGGAGCGTCTGGGACGTGGTGGGTGAGCGTCTGGGACGTGGTGGGCTCACCATGTCCACTGTGCGTTGTCATGTTCATGGTGCAGATAGCTGGGATCGGCGTGTGGCACTAAAGCAGTTTTTCTCTTTTTTTTGCTACATCGTAGAAGAGCTGTGCTTCTGTTTATAATGAATGGACACAAAAGCACTAGATGAAAAATGAAAGTACTAGATGGCGTTCTCTGCTTGCTTGCTTTCTTATTATCTTACAACTTGAAGTTTGTACCTTTTAACCAGCTTTATTCATTTCACTCACCACTCCCCCCTACCCCACCCTACCTCTGGCAGCCATCAGTCTATTCTCTGTATCTGTGAGTTTGGTTTTTGAGATCCATGTATAAGGTCTGTCATCTGTGTTGTTGCGAATGGCAGGATTTCCTTTTTATGATCTGTTGCCCATTGTCTTTTTTTATGGTCTATTGTCTCAAGTACATCACAGTTTTTTAATACACTCATCTGATGATAGGTTTTTTCCACGCCTCGGCTATTGCAAGTCATGCTGCACGCACTGAACGTGGGAGTGCAGACGTCTTTTCAGGATGCTTATTTCATTTCCTTCAGATACATATACCCAGAAGTGGGATTGCTGGATCTATTTTTAAATTTTTGAGAAGCCTCCATACTGTTTTCCAGTGGGTGCACCAGTTTACATTTCCACCAACATGTTTTCATTGTAACTAAGATTGATGGTAATATCAATATATTACTATTATCATAGTGTAAGTGAGAAATAGCAGTTTTCAAAGTACAGTTTATTTGTAACTTATTTTATTCTTCACGAAAACAGTAGTGCTCTTCAGGCCGTGAATCAGTATTGAGGTAGTTGAGGGCATAGGATGCAGAGTGAGACAGAAGGAAATGTGGCTTGTGGCTCCCCCAAGCAGCTGCTCTAAGGCTTTGTCTGAAGAACAAATGGGGATGATACTTCCTTAAATAAGGTAATGCCTCTAAAAGATCTGACTCCTGGAAAGTGCTTTATAAATATTAGCTGCTCCAAGGAGCCAGCATATAACTTATCATCCAAGTTGGGATACATCTGAGACCAAAAGAGGGCTCAGAGTCACATCAGTGCAGAGGCACAGCCCAAGGCAGTCCCAGGGGCCAGAACTTACGGGCTCCTTGGAGCTACTGCATGGCCATGGGGTTTACCCTCCCTGGTTTTTCTCTTTCTTGGCAGTGTTGCTTCCCTGTCTTGACTGTGTACAGAGATGATGGGTTACTTAAATAAGAAGGCACCAAAAAAAGAGGAAGAAGAACAACAGGGATTTCTAAAGTATTTGATAATTACCTTGCTGGTTTACAGAAGTCATAAAGGACTAGCACCGGGGGCAGTAAATGATAGATATGTGTGTTAGTATTCACACACTTTATTGACAGAAACCTGTGTCTACAAGGACTTGTCACATACTCTCATAAATCCGAGACTTACAGAATGGTTAATGTATCTTTGGGAAGAATAAGCTGTTAGATTTCTAGTTCCTGTCTCTAGTTAGCCTCTTGTTCGGTAGGACATTACTAAAATTCTCTATTCCGGTTAGTCTCTGAAGTTTTAAAGAGTAGCAGGAAAGTCTGGGGACCAGTGGCCTAGGAGGATTAAGGACCCTCTTCCTTCTCAGGCGGTTATTGACTCTTGTCCTTTCCTCGCCCTCCCCCAACTGGTGTAAAGGAGGCTCTGAGCTGCTTACAGAGGCTTGATTCTCAAGGTGGGGTGCAAGTATGGCATTTTGCTTTAAATGACAAATTTTACTCTGATCTAAGATCTCAGAATTTCATGACAGCGTAAGCCCAGCACTGTCCCAGCATGCTTACCTCCCCTCTGTTCCCGAGGCTCCTGGCGACGTTGCTCCAAGCCTAGCCTGGGAGCCGGGAGGGCCATTTCTTACAGTGGCCGCTCTATTGCAAGCCTTTGCCAGGTGGCTGGACACCCTGATTTGGTGCTTTTCAAAAACATTTGGAAACGTGCTCTGTGTTATATGTGACACTTTTTTCTTGGGGCATTTCTACTCCTGAGACCCTCAAGACAGGGTTTGGGGTTTGGTTAGTTTGTAAAAAGCCTTCCATTTTTGGGGGTTTGGTTAGTTTGTAAAAAGCCTTCCATTTTTTGTTCATCTAAGGTGTGATGTGGCTAATACTTGACTCATGAAAATGAAGTAAGCGTCCAAAATGTTTTTTCCTCAACCCTAGTAGGCCAACTCATGGTAGGGAAGTTAGGTGCTAAATTGGAAAGGCTTTCTTTCTGTATGTTTTTTTTTTTCTCCCAGTGACTTCTTTGCTTGATTTACCTACTTTTATTGACATATACTTAACGTACAGTATTGTATTAGTTTCAGGCATACAGCATAGTGATTTGACATTTGCATCCATTACAAAATGATCACCGTGATTAGTCTAGTAACCATCTGTCCCTTACAGACTTATTACAGTATTATTGGCCATATTCTGTATACTGTGTGTATCCCCGGGGCCTACTTTATAATCGAAGGTTTGTACCTTTCAACCCCCTTCACCTGTTTCTCTACTGCCTTCAGCCTCTCCCCTCTGGCAACCGCTCATTTGTTCTCTGTGAGTCTATTTTTATTTGTTTGGGTTTTTTAGATTCCACATATAAATGAGATTATGTGATATTTGTCTTTCGGTCTGGTTTCTTTCATTTAGCATAATAGCCTCTAGATCTGAATATATCTTTGCAAATGGCGAGTTTCTTTATGGCTGAGTACTACTGTCCCCGTGTGTGTGCGCATACTCATCTTCACTCATTCATCTACTGATGGACTCTGTTGCTTCCATATCATGGCTGTTATTAATAACACCTCAATGAGTATAACCTTTTCAAATGAGTGTTTTTGTTTTCTTTGGGTAAATACTTGGAATTGCTGGATAATATGGTAGTTCTATTTTTAATTTTCGAGGAAGCCTCCAGACTGTTTCCCATAGTGCTGCACCGGTTTACATTCCCAGCCAAGTGCATGATAGTTGCCTTTTCTCCACATCCCTGCTGGTGTTTGTTATTTGTCGTCTTTTTGGTGATAGCTGTTCTGACAGGTGTGAGATGATACTTCACTGTGGTTTTGATTTGTGTTTCCCACATGATTAGTGATGTTGAGCAGTTTTGGGTCTCGTGGCCATCTGTACATCTGCTTTGGAAGAAAGTCTACTTGGAAAGGCTTTCTTAATATTTTATCTTTTATGACAAAGCTATAGACAACCTTGAAAAATACTGGATTTAGACCAAAATTCCTGTCTGCAGTTTGCCACGGCTTAATGAGGGCTGGAATGTAGGACTCCTGTTGTCCGTCACAGGAAAGTTGTTTTAATTGGGAAAACAGTTTATTTGAGATGTCATTCTTCTGAACCCAGCAGAATGACTCACTGCCCTAAACGGTAACAGTCTCTATACCGTAGCTGAGCTTAGGTCCTCGTGCTTTCATTGAATATACAGAGTACAACACTCTTCAGACCTCCCCGACACCACAGAAACCCCTCACTAACTCTGTTTCCTGATACAGGTTTGAATATCTTTTTAATTTTGACAACACCTTCGAGATTCATGATGACATAGAAGTGCTGAAGCGAATGGGGATGTCCTTCGGCCTGGAGTCAGGCAAATGCTCATTGGAGGATCTGAAACTTGCTAAATCACTGGTGCCCAAGGCTTTAGAAGGCTATATAACAGGTATGTTAACTAATGCAGTCAATGTGGTCCTTGATTAAATGTCAGACCCTAACTCGCTAAAACCTTTCTCATAGAAAATTAGCGCCCGCTATCTGCCCCGTCAGTTCTGTTCCCTTACCCTGAAATATAACCTCTCGAATTTCTTATGTTTCACTACTTTTCTTTAGAGATGCAAACACAAAAAAATACAGTGAGCTGGAAATAATTTATTATTTAGTTTTGTCTAATTCTCACCTTTATAGAAATGGAACCAAACTGATATATTCTTTGGTGATTTGACTTTTCACTCAACAACATGTTCTTTAGATTTAGCCACAGGATTTCACGTAGCTGTAGTTGATGTATTTTCACTGCTGCGTGGAATTCCAGCATGTGGATGAAGCACAGTTTCCTTGTTCATTTTACTGATGATAAACCTTTAGTTTTGTTTCCCATCTCTTGATACTTAAACAGTGCTATTTGAACATTCCCACTACTGTTTCTCAGTGACTGTGTGCATGTATCTGCGAGTGAGATTGCTGGGTCCGAGGCAGGCCCATCTTCATCTTTATTAGATGATGCCATGGCTTTCCAACATGATTTTAACGCGGTACACGCTCACACACAGAGTGGAAGTGTTTTGTCTTCCCAGGCAGGTGGATGTGAACTGGTATCATTATTTTTTATATTGATATTTAATTCCCATACTGTATGATATACCACTTTAAAGTGTAGAGTTCAGTGATTTTTAGCATATTCACAAGATTTTTTGTAGTCATCAGTTCAGTTCAGTCGCTCAGTCTTGTCTGACTCTTTGCGACCCCATGAATCACAGCACGCCAGGCCTCCCTGTCCATCACCAACTCCCGGAGTTCACTCAAACTCATGTCCATCGAGTCAGTGATGCCATCCAGCCATCTCATCCTCTGTAGTCGCCTTCTCCTGCCCCCAACCCTCCCAGGATCAGAGTCTTTTCCAGTGAATCAGCTCTTCGCATGAGGTGGCCAAAGTACTGGAGTTTCAGCTTCAGCATCAGTCCTTTGAAAGAACACCCAGGACTGATCTCCTTTAGAATGGCCTGGTTGGATCTCCTTGCAGTCCAAGGGACTCTCAAGAGTCTTCTTCAACACCACAGTTCAAAAGCATCAATTCTTCGGTGCTCAGCTTTCTTCACAGTCCAGCTCTCACATCCATACATGACTACTGGAAAAACCATAGCCTTGACTAGACGGACCTTTGTTGGCAAAGTAATGTCTCTGCTTTTGAATATGCCATCTAGGTGGTCGTAAGTGTCTTTTAATTTCCTGGCTGCAGTCACCATCTGCAGTGATTTTGGAGCTGCAAAAAATAAAGTCTGACACTGTTTCCACTCTTTCCCCATCTATTTCCCATGAAGTGATGGGACCAGATGCCATGATCTTAGTTTTCTGATTGTTGAGCTTTAAGCCAACTTTTTCACTCTCCTCTTTCACTTTCATCAAGAGGCTCTTTAGTTCTTCACTTTCTGCCATAGGGTGGTGTCATCTGCATATCTGAGGTTATTGATATTTCTCCTGGCAATCTTGATTCCAGCTTGTGTGTCTTCCAGCCCAGCGTTTCTCATGATGTATTCTGCATGTAAGTTAAATAAACAGGGTGACAATATACAGCCTTGACAAACTCCTTTTCCTATTTGGAACCAGTCTGTTGTTCCATGTCCAGTTCTAACTGTTGCTTCCTGACCTGCATATAGGTTTCTCAAGAGGCAGATCAGGTGGTCTGGTATTCCCATCTCTTTCAAAATTTCCCACAGTTTATTGTGATCCACACAGTCAAAGGCTTTGGCATAGTCAATAAAGAAGTAGTAGATGTTTTTTCTGGAACTCTCTTGCTTTTTCCATGATCCAGTGGATGTTGGCAATTTGATCTCTGGTTCCTCTGCCTTTTCTAAAACCAGCTTGAACATCAGGAAGTTCACGGTTCACGTATTGCTGAAGCCTGGCTTGGAGAATTTTGAGCATTACTTTATTAGCGTGTGAGATGAGTGCAATTGTGCGGTAGTTTGAGCATTCTTTGCATTGCCTTTCTTTGAGATTGGAATGAAAACTGACCTTTTGCAGTCCTGTGGCCACTGCTGAGTTTTCCAAATTTGCTGGCATATTGAGTGTAGCACTTTCACAGCATCATCTTTCAGGATTTGAAATAGCTCAACTGGAATTCCATCACCTCCACTAGCTTTGTTCGTAGTGATGCTTTCTAAGGCCCACTTGACTTCACATTCCAGGATGTCTGGCTCTAGGTCAGTGATCACACCATCGTGATTATCTGGGTCGTGAAGATATTTTCTATACAGTTCTTCTGTGTATTCTTGCCACCTCTTCTTAATATCTTCTGCTTCTGTTAGGTCCATACCATTTCTGTCCTTTATCGAGCCCATCTTTGCATGAAATGTTCCCTTGGTATCTCTTAATTTTCATTAAGAGATCTCTAAAGTCTTTCCCATCCTGTTGTTTTCCTCTATTTCTTTGCATTGATTGTTGAGGAAGGCTTTCTTATCTCTTCTTGCTATTCTGTGGAACTCTGCATTCAGATGCTTATATCAAATTGCAAACACTCAAGCGTCAGGGAACACATGCAAACTAACTTCTGCTGCTGCTAAGTCACTTCAGTCGTGTCCGACTCTGTGCGACCCCATAGACGGCAGCCCACCAGGCTCCCCCATCCCTGGGATTCTCCAGGCAAGAACACTGGAGTGGGTTGCCATTTCTTTCTCCAATGCATGAAAGTGAAAAGTCAAAGTGAAGTCGCTCAGTCGTGTCTGATCCTCAGCGACCCCATGGACTGCAGCCTTCCAGGCTCCTCCATCCATGGGATTTTCCAGGCAAGAGTACTGGAGTGGGGTGCCATTGTAAGTACCAATTGAATTCAGCCTGTTTAGGAACCACAGTTTCTCAAAGTGGGGAAACAGGGCAGAGCAGTTGAATAGACTTTGAACTTTCAAGTGCTAAATAAGTGGCCATAAAACATATAAACAAGGATAAAGTCTATTTAGTCTGGAAGCATGAGTGCAACTAGGCTTTACATCAATATCTCTTTTTAAAAAAGTTTCTTTGATCTTATGGTAACTATATTTAGCATTCTGATAGTGCTGAACTATTTCCCAAAGCAGTTGTAGCATTTTACAATCCTACCAGCAATGTATGAGGGTTCTGATTTCTCTATATCCTTCTCAACACTTGTTATTGTTCATTTTATTTTATTACCACCACGCTAGTGAAAGTGAAATGGTATTTCACTGTGGTTTCGATTTGAATTTCCCCAGTGACTGCTGATGGTGAGCATCTTCTCATATACTAATTGACTATTTGTGAATCTTCCTTGAAGAAAGGTCTATTCAGATCCTTTGACCATTTTAAAACTGGGTTATCTTTTCATTATAAGAGTATACTTGAAAGCAGAAACACTTTGTCTTGCGTGTCCTAAAATTCAAATTTTCAATAAGTAAGAAATCTTTATGATTATAGTTCTTAAAACTATAGTATATTGTGCACATATAATTTGGGTATACAGACACAAGTGTTCTACCTTTTTGCCAGTTTCCTTCATTTATAAGTATTACTACCTACAGTTTCATACTGTATCTTAAAGGCACTTTAATATTAGCTCTAACGATTATTAAGCCAGATATAAAGCAGTTGCTGCTGTTCTATGGTTTTAGCCACAACACAAGAGCCTGGATTGAGATTTGGTTTTTATTGCATTTAGTGCTTAAATTCACACCACACACTTCCTGTCTGACCCCCGCG
Organism: Bos mutus; assembly: GCF_027580195.1. Taxonomy (NCBI): domain Eukaryota; kingdom Metazoa; phylum Chordata; class Mammalia; order Artiodactyla; family Bovidae; genus Bos; species Bos mutus. The sequence goes on from NC_091617.1 coordinate 125,847,769, forward strand.
TCTTGCCCTTCAGCCTCCCAGTCCCCTATTTGCACCCCCTGCCCCCTCCCCACCATTCTCCCCTTGCTCCTTCCAGAAGAAGACCTGCTGTTTTCTTAGCAGCTCAGGCATTCTAGTCATCCAGTAGGGTCTGCAAAAGGCTCTTACTCTGTAAGTCACCAGGACTTTATTTTAGCTCATTCTCAGTGAAAAGACCAGGCGATTAGGTGGGCTCTGTGGTTTTGATCTCTTCATGACCTCGTTTCCAGACTAGGGTAGACTTTCTGGTTGGTGCAGAAGCGTGTGCCTCTAGCGTGCAGAGGGACAGGATGGCCCTTGAGGAGGGTTGTGAGAACTGTCGTGTGGGTTGGCCTTTCAGAGCCATTGTGAAAGGAAGCTGTATCCTGTCAAGAGCTGTGTTCTGACAGAAGGTTTCCATACATACTAATTAATAATACTTGGTGCAGGATTCTGGCTTTAACTTCATGTACCAACTTGTTCTTGTATCCATTTAAAACCTGCTGTTCTTAGAATTTTTTTCCCCCCTCACAGCTGCTTTAGTTAGCCTGTGAAGAAAAGGTTCACAGGCATGTCAAGATGAATGCAGGCAGTTACTTTACTTGTTTCCTGCACGGGAGCCTCTCACTTGATCAGGTAGTGCTGGGAGGGCAGAGCCTCCAGTCCTAGCACGTGGTTTTTTTTCCTTTTTGCACAATAATTACCAGACTATTTTGATTAATAAAAGCTCATTTTGGCAGTTTACCTTTTTCTGAGCCTATGCTTGGTCTCATCTTACAACATAAGTCAAATAACTTTTTCTCAAGAAATTTCATTTCTGATATTTCTACCACCTGTGTTGTAAACTCACCTTTGAAATACACGATGCTCATTCATTAACATTTAGATTTTATTTGTCCCAGTCACTGCCTTCTCTGAGCTAACCATCTAGATAAGGAGACAAGGGTTAAATAAGTTACAGGGCCTCCCTGGTGGCCCAATGGTAAAGAATCCGCCTGCCAATGCAGGAGACACGGGTTCCATCCCTGATCCGGAAAAATCCCACAAGCCAGGGAGCAACTAAGCCCGTGTGCCACAACTCCTGAGCCTGTGCTCCAGAGCCCAGGAACCACAACTGCCAAAGCCCGCGTGCCCTAGAGCCTGTGCTCTGCGGCAAGAGAAGCCACAACAGTGAGAAGCCTGCGCACAGCAATTACAGCGCAGCCCCCACTTGCCACAAGTAGAAAAAAGCCTGTGCAGCAGCAAAGACCCGGCACAGCCATAAATAAATAATAATAAAGTTACAGTAAGAAGTAGTCAGGGTTGTGATGGGGGAAATACGGTAAATGCATAGAAAACAGGACTGCAAGGATACATCTCCAAAATATTTGATGCAGACTGAAACAGCAATGCCCTCATGAAAAATGTGACTGTGCATAGCCTTTTAAAATAAGGTTTAGTTCAAGCTTTAAAGCAAAGGATACCAGGAAAAAGAATAAATCTTGGTCAGTAATAGCACTGAGTTCCCAGGGGGCACTTGAAAACATGGCAGTGGGTGTGGGGGTTGAGCAAGAATGTGTCTGTGCCTCTGACATAGGACGTTCTGACTTAACTGCTTATCCACTCCTGCTCTGGTTGTTAACACCCCAGTCAGAGGCTTTTGTGGTGCATCCAGCAGGTGTCCAAGAGTAGTGCAACCATCAATATATTCAGTGGGATGCCCTCTCAAGGGCTTCTGGAAGAAAAAAAGAATGAAGAGTCTGGGCTTGGTCGAATTTGAATTCTTTCCAGCTGTAGTCTGTCTCCCTGTATCCTCCCCCTTGCCCCAGTCTTATGTTCTAGAAATTTCCTTTTTCCAAGCTGAAGAAACCTGGGTTCTCCCCAGGGCAGGAGACTGTAACAGAATGGGCTGCTTGCCTCATTCGTCCGTGCTGTCTTCAGACCATAGCAAAAGCAGCCACGGGACTTACCAGACCTCCATCTGTTTTTGTTTTTTCCTATAGACATCTCCACAGGACCATCTTGGTTAAATCAGGGACTGCTTTTGAACTCTACCCAATCCGTTTCAAATTTAGACCTGACCACTGGTGCCACCTTGTCCCAATCAAGGTATGTACTTTGTCAGGGTTAGAAAGGTTAGCCGCCAAGCCTGCTCCTCACTGGAGGGGCGCTGCAATCAGCTGGGTCTCCTGCGGATCCCGGCAGAGCTCGCCTGTGGCCCTCCCCTTCCTGGGCTCTCGTCCTTTATGTTTTCCAAAGCTTAAAGCCTGCACACCACATTAACGAGCCTGTGTGTTTCCGATTGTTTGCTAGTGTAAACCAAGGGTTGTGCCTGGATGCTGAAGTGGCCTTAGCAACGGGGCAGCTCCTTGCCCCAAACAGTCACCAGTCCAGCAGTGCGGCCTCCCACTGCTCTGAGTCCCGAGGCGAAACGCCCTGTTCATTCAACGATGAAGACGAGGAAGAGGACGAGGAGGACTCATCCTCCCCAGAATAAAGACAGGCGCAAACCCGCGTTTTGCTGTCTGATGCTCATGTGTGTTTTTAGTGTGAGCTCTTGTTTTTGAAACGATTGCTTCAGTCTTTGCCTTTGTTTGCACTGTGTGTTCAGTGAAGACTAGGGAAACACAATAAGCAAATTACCCGAAGGCTGAGATGGTTGAGATGAAAGCTAACGTAGTGTGAATGAAAACTCTGACCAGCAGAGCAGTAGATCACATGGCAAACAAAGCCTGTTCTCAGGTGGCGGAGGGGACCGTGCCTGAGGAGCGGGCAGCGTGAGCGCCACACTCTTCCCTTCCGCGAGGCGGGGCCGCTGTGGCCCCGCATCCACCCGCCCCCTTAGAACTGAGATGGCTACATGAACAGCCCCCAATGGCCTGGGTCCCCGTCCCGTTCCCTGGCCGGGGCTGCCCTTTCCCCGAGGCTGACCAACCACAAGAGGTTCCCGGTGGGAGGAGCTGTGCAGTGAGTGAGGGAGACCACGGGGCCCCAGGAGCACAGACGGAGCCGCTGAACTAGTTGGAAGTCTAGTCGAGGTGCTTTACGCATCAGCTGCCTTAGACGGCTTCTAGAGAGGAGCGAGCGCATTCTGAAGTACTTAAGTGACATTTAGAATAATTTATAGTCCAACTGAAATTATCACTCTTAGCCAATGCATTGGTGCATAGAATTTTCTAGGGCTACTTCTGGAAGCCAAAATAGAATAGCATTTTCATGTGCATTAAATACTTTGCCAGCACTGCCTCTTGCCAGCATCCTAAACCTGGAGTGTTACAGAGCAGGAAACTGTCTCTGTGGTTTTAATCAGAGCTATGCGTTTCCTATAGCTTTTTCACTTAGCACAAAACAAAGAAACGGCCCTATGACCGAACTGCTTGCTTACTGTTCCCTGCAAATAATTGTATGATTTCACCCAGTGTGCAGTTTATGAAAGTGAACTGCCATTGCTTTTGTCTGAAAAGGAGTTCAAGAATACGAACAAGCAGTGTTTCCTGTACATGTCACCTTCTCTACATTCTCATGAATCAAAATGACCATACTGGGTTGATTGCTGGGTAAAACACATTTCAAACTAACCTGATAGTTTCACAGAAGCACCAGAAAACGGTGAGCACCCCAGGCGACTGGGCGCGCAATGGAGCAGGACGTAGCCTGTCAGGACAGACCAAAGACGCCACTGGGAGCCGCACGTGCTGGGTTCAGTTACCGCCCCTCTGAATACGGGTGTGGAGACAGCTGCCACCATGGCCAAACCCCAGCTTAAGTGCACATTAAGGCCTTGGAAAGGAGCAAGTGATAATGGAAAATTAACGCTAGTCCTTTGACTTGACTTGTTTGTATTTGCCCTTAAATTATGCATCCGGTGTCTGTGAGCTCAGCCCACCGATTCTTTTCTAAATCCCGCCCGGGGAGTGTGCAGGCCAGTGCCTGCAGTGACCAGAGGGGCAGGGCCTCACTGACCCAAACAGCTAGTACAGAAGAATGTAGAGCGTTAAGTTCCTTTGAGACAAAACTCATTCTGTCAGGAATAAGCCATAGTGCAGAGTGTGGAGGCAGAGGTGGAGACAGGTGCAGGACTCTGGCGCATCCTGAGGCCGGGCATGGAGGAGGTGGGTGGCCAGGGGCTTCCCGACTGGGAAGGTCATCAGTTGCACAGTCGGGTAGAACCAGGTCTCCAGGCTGCCTCCACCTGTACCTACCCCAATCTTTCTCATCCCCGTGCTTGAAAGGGGCCGTAGAGAGCCCCGGGGCCACAACTAGCTTTTCAGACTTGGAAATACTGTGCCATAGGCCCCAGACCCGCCCGTCCACATTCAGGACAGGGGCACTGATGCCAAGCGCGCCTCAGCCTCACCAGAGTGCGTGGGGAACCACTCCCTTCTCTGTTCTCTCTGCTACAGATAAAACACGGGTTCAGGAGAACAAGCAGCCAGACTCTTAGCATTCATTCCCAGTGCCCCATCACTGGCCACTGTGTGGGGTTCAGCAGAACTGGCCTCCGTTCCTCGGTGACGGCCCTGGGTCCCTGGTGAGGATGCCCAGTGGGGTCACGCTGGGGTCACAGGACATGGCACAGGCGGAAGGCTTGACCTGAGCAGAAACCCAGAGGGAGATAGTTGGGGAGGTCCTGTCATTCTTCTGCTTCTTCCCCATAGATTTATCTGGTTCTAAAGTCCAGACAGAATTTCACAAGAAATCAAACAGAAAAGGATGCTAGGAAATTGTGGTTGGAACAGCCAAGCTTCGTTATAGAGCAGTACTTGGGACTGTTTGTACACATGTGCACACACGGACACTCCTCCCAGGCGGTGCGGTCACACTTCGCTCTGGGAGGAGTTCAGGAGGCCTTGTTCTTGCGGGGCCCGGTGTAGTTGGCAACCTTTGCCGCCCACAGTGCCACCCAGCCAGTGGATTCATGATCTGTTCCATATTCACGCAGGGGCACCCAGCCTGCTGTATCTGGCCCTGCTGTGGGAGGGTCCACGGCGCCCAGGCACCTGCCACTCCTCCTTCCCTCCCCACTGTGCACATCACCTGTGATGACAGGATGATGGAAACAGCTCCAGCAGGCGTTGACTTAATAAACTGTGCCTTATGATCTTGGAGGACCTCGGGAAGGGGCAGGAAGGGAGGTGCTAAGATGGTGATCCTTGCCTCCCAGCCATGCCTACCACCCTGCAAAAAACATGACAGATGTTGACCCACGTCTCAGAGGAGGGGTGGGGAGAAAACTATGCAGTGGCTGCCATCTCAGCAGGAGAAAGAGGATAACTCTCCCTGCTGGCAGAATTGGCAGTGGCCACTGTTCTCTGCCCCACTTGAAGAATGATGCCTGGGTGAACCCCCAAACGGGAGCCACTGCAGGTAACTCAGAGATGGTCCACAAGGGAGTGGCTCGCTTTAGCCATGCAGACGTCACAAACTCAGCTGTTACAGAGATAGCAGAGTTTGGGTGTAACTTGGGCCCTGGGATGGTCAGAGAGCAGTCAGGATGGATGTCCGTGGGGCAGGGTCAGCAAACGAAGCGAACCGCCTCAGCAGTTTCTACCAGAACCACATACAGAGGGAGAAGCCTGGTTAGCTTCATGGGCAAGTTGCTTCAAGTGCCAGCCCCCTCCCTGTGGGCACATCTGTGAGGTAGCCTTCAAGGCTGTGCTTTCATGGGGTCCCTGAGGGGTGAAGGCTGGACAGTGAGTGAAGATTGAATCCTTCAGTAAGTGAGTGAGTGAGAACAGAAGACGTTCAGATTGATTTGTGCTGTGGAGAAGATGACAGGGTTGTGGCCGGGGGGACAGGCTGCTGTGGCTGGCAGTATCCGGGGGAAGGGGGTAACCGAAAAGGTGACGTTTGTTCTGCATCGGACCACTGAAAGACGTCTCTTCCAGGCCACTCTACCCCACAATTGTGCACTTGGAATCTCTGCTAAATTCCAAAGGCCCCACTGTTCCCAGCTTTCAGTATACGTTTTAGAGTCTGTTAGGGAATTTTTAAAAGAAAACCAAACTTAGCTACCAGCAGTAGCCATAAAACTAAGAACATTCTAACCCATGAAGTTCTCATTATGAGCTGTTACCTTCCAGTTGAACCTACACAAGAGAAAAGTGATTAGAAATGGAGGACTTTTCTAGGCGTTTTCTTCTAGTTTTACAACGTTAGATACTTTATATTAGATATATAAAAGAATCTTTTGTGTATGACTGGCTTTAGTGGAGCTAAAGACTACCTGAGGGCCATTTTCCCAAATAGGTTCCCCATTTCCAGGCACCTGAAGCAGTAGCCCCCCAGCGCTGACCGTGTGTGCCAGGGCCCGCTCCTTGTCGCCGGAGCGGCCCTCAGACGCGCCTCCCCACCCTCTGACCCACAGTCCATGCAACACTCAGGCTATTTGCTTAACTTCAGTTGAGCCAAACACTACCACCTAAAAGGAAAAAGTGACGTTACGATTTTTACCTTTTTCTTAAAAATTTCAAGCTAAATGCCCATATAAATTACAGCGTTTCTCAGGAACCAGCCAAGATCTCTCAGAAAAGACGACCTTTAGGATCCCGTTGTCCCATGTACTTATACACTCCCGTTAAGCCCTGGGAATCCCTGACAAGTACAGAAGCTTCGGTGGCAGCAGGTATCCACCGACTGTGCTGTTGAGACAGGAGAAAGCTTGTTCACTTAAATATTTCTGTGCAGCTGCTCTTTCAGACAAAATCTTGCACCATTCTTATGAGGCCTTGGCTTTACACAAAGGCCCATGAGTTCCATGCTGTCTTGACCCCTTGCTTTTCCAGCAGACTTAACTTCGGTCCTTCCTGCTTGTAGCCACCTTAGAAGCCAGTGTAGCAGAAACGAAGGGGCAGGACTTGCCCCTTCTCCACCAAGGGCCTCAGAGTGGGGGAGAATGTCTCCTCCACCCACCCACTCAGGCATGTGAAACAAGCCCAAAGCTGACTGGCCCAACACCCCCCAGCCCGTGTGGCCTCCAGGGCCCGCACTGCACCCACAATCTCCCTCCTGGGCTACGCTGCCTCCTACACAGCCCTCACTACAGTCCTCACGGAGGGCCTTTGGGTTAGCATCAGCTCTCTGTCACACCAAGTGCTGAACAGCTAAGGAGCAGGAGTGGGACTTTGCTCATGAGGGCTCAGGGTGAGGCTTTGGCGTCATCTCTGGGCCTTCCTCGGCTTGGAAGACCCAGGCTGAGACAGCCAAAACTCAGAAGAAACCCATTCCTCCCTGGGCAGAGGCCCTCACGCAAATTGCAGGTCACCTGGCCCTTCTGTTCCATGTTGGCTTGTTTCTCTCCATGTCTATCCCAGTATAACAAGGAAACGTCACCAGATCATGTTTGAGTTTTGAAAACCATTGATTTGTTGCTTCAAACTTACCGTTTTGTCACTTGAGTCACCTTCAACATGCTGGGCACTGTCTAATTAAACAAATGGCCTGGTGGTTCTGCTTGTTCACAACTGGGTCACAGATTTCTGTTATGCTACGAGTCTGTGGGAACCCAGATTCTTTTCTGCTAGCAGATTTCTCTGAGTGCATTGCAGTTGTTCTTCCCAGTAGAGTCATGGTGGCTTCAACCGTTCAGTGTCCCCAAAAGGGGAACCACCAGCCGAGCCGGAGCTCAGAGGGGACCATGGTTCACGACTGTGGTTCCTCGAGGTGGCTGTCTGCCCATCCCCTCCCTGACTGTTAGCCAAAATAGAAAGGCCACGAGCCCAAATCTCCAGCCAGTTCACCTTTTCATTTGGCAGTGTTGTACTCTGATCATGTGCTGTTAGGTTTTATGTCCAGAAAATATAGTTCTGCTTCTCTTTGCATGAAGGAGTCATCATGGTGCCATAGGCTTTAAGCATTTAAACAAGAGAAATAAGGGGAAAATGCAAACACCACATCTGACCTGCCTAATGTAGACTTTATTAGATTGAAGTACCTAACCTAATATGATGTATTATTTTGTAGCATCTCAGACTTTGTAAATAAATACCATTATTTTTATATGGAAATTTTATAGAAGAGCTATTTCTGTATACTTAATTATTCCTGGGTTTTCTGAAATTGCTTCCAATAGGTAACGGACAAGTCCTAATCTGTGCTTCTGTAAGGATGGTTCAAGGACCACCCACACATGGGGGTGAATTGATGGGAGGGGTTTTTAAATTTTGCCTTCCTGAGGCCCACCCCAGATGCTCACTCAAAAGCTCTGGGGGAGGGGAGGGGAGGGGCAGAGCCTGGGAAGCTGTAATTTTAATAAACTGAGTGGTTTTGGTATCCATTAAAGTGTATCTTTGTCCATCCTGAAAGAGTCAAAGAAGGAAAGAATAAGCTTTTGAAATGAGTTTAAGTTGTGCTTGAGGAAAAAAATGTATCAGACTGTTCTATGATTTGAATGAGATGTACTATAGAGAAAATAAATAATTTAAAATAATGGCAGTCTCATTCTTTTGGGGAGGGGGTGGTTGGTGGGTCTTGTGCTGCATGCCCAGCCCTCACTGAGTCCCTCCCCCAGACTTGCCTTCATACGGGAGCTGCCTCACCCACGGTTACACCTCACGCAGCCAGTGAGGGAGTACAGAAGTCCAGCCTCCTTGGCCCAGCTGGGGTATCCGAAGGGCCACCCGCACTTCAGAATGCCTCGTGGAATTGGTTGGTTCCTCCGGCAACTGCGTCATGGCTCAGCTCCCCTCTGCCCCACCCTGCCCACCTCACTACTCACAGGTCTGTGTCCCCAGAGCATTCCAATGCACGTCCACCACCTGTCCCGCCTAGGATGGACGTGTCAGACATAGGTTTTCTATGTTGGAGATCTACGATGTTACATCTTAATACATGTGTGCACGCTCAGTCGCTTCATTCTTCTCCAACTCTGCGACCCCATGGACTGTAGCCCATCAGGCTACTTCGTCCATGGGGTTCTCCAGGCAAAAATACTGGAGCCTTCCTCCAGGGAAGTCTTCCCGACCCAGGAATTGAACTTGTGTCTCTCACATCTTATCCATTGATGGGCAGGTTCTTCACCACTAGCGCCACCAGGGAAGCCCTTCCATCTTTATAAGGTCACTTTAAAAGATAACTGGGACTTCCCTGGTGGTCTAGTGGTTAAGACTTTACACTTCCAAAGCAGGGGGCACTGATTCCATTCCTGGTGAGGGACTAAGATTACATGTACCACGTGGCCAAAAAAAAAGATGACTGCATAAATAATGTCTTTACAGTCCCAGAAATGACTGACCTGAACATAATTTTTTAGCCAAGATGCTTCCTGATCATCCCTTTAACCAAACCACAGCATCAGAGAACAGATCTACAGTGATGAGAACAGAGTGCTGCCAGGCCCCAGGAATCACCATGGCTCCCAGCACCTCCTGCTCAAGCAAAACTGCCTGCCTTGGGAGAGGCAGGGGCCCTTGATAACGCTGTGTTAATTGTACAGTCTGAGGTGGGTGTGTGGTGGGCATGTGGACAGTCAGAATGAAGGGTTTGGAGCAATTTGGGGATCACAGGTTGGGGCCATGTTTCAGGGCCAGTAGGAAATGGTTAAGGAAGCACTAACTCGATGTTAGTGCCCAGCATGACTTCCCTGGCTGTCCAATGGTTAGGACTCCGCGCTTCCACTGCAGTGGGCATGCTTTCAATCCCTGGTCAAAGAACTAAGACCCCACAAGCCACACAGCATGACCAAAAAAAAAGAATGTTAATGTCCGGGAGGAAAGGCATCTTCCCTGCAGACTCTCCTTGAGTTCAGCGGATCAAGTCAGCGATAGTGTGGACTGTCCACTGTTGGAAGCGGGGAACCAGTGCCCACCCCTCATCCCAGGGACTTCCTGGACTGGTGAGCTCAAACTGGTAGCAGGTCCTCTCCGCTCAGTTCCTAGGGCCATTTGGCAGGCATGCCCAAGGACCCACGCGAGTTACGCCGCATCACTGATTTGATTGCAAAAGTGCTCTTTTTCCTGTGGTCATGCTGGGGACATGGTGGAGGACTGCTGGGAGTGTCGCTGGTAGCCATCTACACAGCCAGTGGCCCCGGTGCTGACCAGGGAGGGTGTCCGCAGAGCCCAAGGCGTTGTTGACTTCCAGACACAGCTCCTTGCTCTGGGCTCCGCGGAGGTTTCAGGAACAAGGCATCGGAAGACAGCCTTAGCCAAGCGTCTTCTCTGGCAGCAGAACTCATGACAGTCAACCTGCCTTTTTTGGTTCCTATTTCCATTAGCTATTTTTTTCCCCATTCCATCTGAGGATGAACTGCGCTTGCAGTTCACACTCCTTCCATTTCTGTATGTGATTTCTTTGAGCACTGGCTCCTCTTCAATTCAGTTGCTCAGTTGTGTCTGACTCTGCGACGCCATGACTGCAGCATGCCAGACTTCCCTGTCCATCACCAACTTCGGGAGCTTCTCTTAGCACCTACAACCTCCCCCACTTTCTTGCCTGGGAAGAGGGCTCAATGTGTTCTTACTGTGGACAATTGCCAGATGCCTGGGAGCTCCTTGCCAGCTCTGCCTTCTTCCTGTGAGGCCTTTCCAGTTTCTTGCCGAAACCTGCTTTCAGGAAATCTCAGTGTAAAGTGCTCTGTGGTGAAGGCAGATCTGTGTCAGGGTGGGAGAAGCCAAGCCCATTGAGTGCAAAGAACAACTTGTCATAACCACTCACTTTCATGCAAATTACTTTCGCCACTGGGGCACAGCAGCCATCACCAACCACTTTCTTCTCATTTACATGTCTCCTGCCTCGCTCAAGGGCCTCAAGTACTGTGATGTCTACTGTACTGTGGTCAGGAGATTTGTTTTCTTGCCCTAGCACTTGGCCATGGCCCCCAAAAGCCAAAATTCAATGAGAAGTCCTGAGAAGTGTGCCAACTCTTTGAGACCCCATGGACTGTAACCTGCCAGTCTCCTCTGTCCAAGGGATTTTCCAGGCAAGAATACTGGAGTGGGTTGCAAATCCTTCTCCAGGTCATCTTTCTGACCCGGGGACCAAACCCAAGTCTCCTGCATGGCAGGCGGATTCTTTTACCATCTGAACCACCAGGTAAGCCCCAGTCGTGAGAAGAGGATGTACTAAAGCCTGAAAATGATGGTCCTAAAGGGCATGATCTCCACAGGAATTCTTTCCAGACTCTGCTAATAAATAAACAGATTTGTGTTTGAACCTCCAATAACAAAGACTTGTACTGGATCTTTAATCTGAATACAAGATTTTTGACTTGAAAGAGTGGTACCTCTTTCCCTGCCACCACGGAGTGGGGAGGCGGAGGCTCGGGTGCATTCAAGATTCGGCTTCACCCGTAACCCACTGCCATGGCCAAGGAAGGCATTGCTCCTGGAGGTGTAATGGATGTTAATACTGCTCTGCAAGAGGTGCTGAAGACTGCCCTCATCCACGATGGCCTAGCACATGGAATTCACGGAGCTGCCGAAGGCTTAGACAAGCGTCAAGCCCATCTCTGTGCCCTTGCATCCCACTGTGATGAGCCTGTGTATGTCAAGTTGGTGGAGGCCCTTGGTGCAGAGCACCAAGTCAACCTGATTAAGGTCGATGACAACAAGAAACTAGGGGAATGGGCAGGCCTCTGTACAACGGACAGAGAGGGAAAACCCTGTAAAGCGGTTGGTTGCAGTTGTGTGGCGGTTAAGGACTGTGGCAAAGAGTCTCAGGCCAAGGATGTCATCGAGGAGTACTTCAAATGCAAGAAATGATGAAATAAAAAACTGAGTTCTTGGTTAAAAAAAAAAAAAAAGACTTGGAGAAATTATTTTAAGAACTAAAACCAGGGATTTCCCTGGTGATCCAGTGATTAAGACTATGCTTCCACTGCAGGGGGCTGAGGGTTCGATCCCTGGTCAGGGAACTAAGATCTCAAATGCCATGCACTGAGGCAGGAAAAAAAAAAAAGAAACCAAAATGTGAATCCAGTGGACAGTCTTGAAAGTCAGATTAAAGGCATGAAAGAAAAAACATGTCTTATCTGGGGGTCTTAGTGTCCCCACCCATCTTCCCACCGCCTCAGTCAGGCGGGCTGGGGCAGGGTGTGGACGGCCTGCCTCTCCCAGGACGGGGCTGACTCAGACCTGGCAGCACACAGAGAAGGCAGGCAGCTTCAAGAGCATTAGGCTCTGGCCTCCTCACCTGGGCTCTTGGATGGAGACCTCTGGAGGAGAAGTCAGCCTTCAAAGACAGTGCTTGTTAAAGGACACCACCTTCTCTGGGGCTCCCAGGGAAGATTCTCAAAAGGGCATTTCTAAAGCATCTTAGTTAAGGATCGGTAGGTATCAGGGCAGCCATTACCTCCCTGTAGGGCCTGTGCCAAGAAACTTGCCTGTACATTGACTGCGGGTTAAAGACAGGCCTGGCCAAAGAAATCCAGTGGCTGAGGAGAAAGCACTTGCCCCCATGCCCTCCCCACCCTGAATCCCACTTGAAAAGCTGCTCAGAGCCTGAGGGCCAAAGCACTAGCAAGTTGCAGGGTTGGCTGGGGTTAGGGCAGAGAGGCGGGTGCCTGCTGGGGCAGGCTGGGACCACTCCCAGTCATTATGATAAAGGACAGATGCAGAGCAGATGGGAGAAAAAACTTCGGGGAGAAATACCATGGGCAAAACAAGCACAGAAATCAAAGACTGCAACACCCACACAGCAGTAGCCACATGGGCCACGAGGTGCTGGAGGGCCCAGCCCGTGGTCAGCTGGAGAGCAGGGGTATGATGTCCTGCGTGGCGGTGGCATGCTGTGTTTAGATTTCTGTTTGTAAGACTCAACAAATACCAACTGCTGCACCGGGAGTGTCTGATGGAGTTCAAGTCCTGCTGGGGAACTTCCCTACTGGTCCAGTTAAGAATATGCCTGCTAATGCCGAGGGCAGGTGTTCAGTCCCTGATCTGGGAAGATGCCACAGGGCAACTAAGCCCGGGCGCCACAACTACTGCGCCCACGCACCACAGCTACTGAAGCCCAAGAGTTACAGCCCACGCTCCACAACTAAAGAAGCTACTGCGGGGAGAGGCCTGGACACTGCAACTACAGAAAGCCTGCAGGAAGCAACGCAGACCCAGCGCAAACAAACAGCAGGTGGGAAACAAGAAAAAGTCTTGCTGGGTATACAGTAACAGACTGATGAGACAAGCCAGTAACACAATTTCATTTGATGACCTTGGATGAGTAGCCACTTGAGAAGTTTTAGTTGACATTTCTTTACACTTGTGTGTATCCAAATCCCATAATTCCTATGCATATTCTTAAAACCAAATTCTAATATTTCTGTAGGATTTTGTCATGTTGAATACACAGAACACAGTCTGCAGTTGACACTCTGTTAACTTTGTCAGCAAATTTTTTAGTCAAGTGAGACACACAGTCAGAAGGGAGGGTAGAGAATACACTTTGTACACCTTGACCTGTCTTCCTCCTGCGTGTGTGTCTGAGGGACCTTGGTGGCGGGAACGCTTGCTCACTCACGTGGAATGGTAGGGAGCTAAGTCTCTGAAGCTCACAGGCTTGGCATCACCAGCTGGCACCTGTCCCACTCGGGAACTCTTGAGCTTCGCTGTCAATGTGAACATCTCTGTTTCTCGGAAATTAAAAATTCTCTGAAAGTAATTTACAATCAGGAGTTTGTTTCTTATACATGGACTTTCATCTTTGTAAATTCAGGGCCTGGTACAGCAGTTGGTATGTAATGCTAGATTAAGTCTTTATTGAACAAATGAATAAACAGGTGAGCTACACTCTCTTTACACTGATCCTTTGCTTAGTCTTGAGTAATCAACTAGCACCACCACCTTCAGCATGAATGATCCGGCCAAAGCCTGGGTAAACCTGAAAGATCAGTCTCTTACCACCCTATGTTCTACCAGATTGAGTTGAGAGAGGACAAGAAGAGAGTGAGATGTTTGCCTGGCTTCAGAAGTAACTGGGTGGTAGGAGAAAATAAACTGATCCAAGGAGGGAAACACTGCCTCTAAGGAAGATCGGGACGGTGGGCCTCATTGTCTTCCCGCCTTGGGTCCGAGACAGCAAACCCTTCTAGCAACTTGCCCACCGACCAACTGTGCTTTTCCAACCAGCCTAGGCTGCTGCATGCTGTCCCCCTTTCTCTCCTCACGGGGAAAGTTAGTATTTATTTTCTAAGACCCTGTGGGGCACCATGGAAGGGTGAGGGCTATACTTCTTTGGTTAAGTCTCAAGTCCACATGGTCCATGTTTCAAATACAGAAACAGCTGCTTCATTCCCCACCCGACCCCTAGTCCAGTACCAATTAGTTCATTCCTTCTGCTGCTGCCATTAACACACTTGTTCTAACTGGCAGCCACTGGACTTTTCATTACTTAAGTGTGGGCAGCTGCTAACAAGAGAACACTTGCCCAGAGAAGTCAGCCAGCATGGGAGGGCGTGAACTTCTTATGTTACATAGTCAAAAGCAGATGATGAGAACAATTCCAGCTGCTTTCCATGTAAATTTATCAGTAACACATCCCAGGAGAAGCCTGGGGGAGACAGAAGATGAGAAACTCTCCCAAGGTAATGAAGAGACCACCTCATTTGCTAAGACAGCATTCCAGCCAAAGAGCTTACTCCATCCCATCTCTGTATCCAGGGAGGGAAAAGCTTTAAATGCTGGAGGAGTCAACACGAGGCTCCTCCCAAGCCCAAAGGTTAAATTTTCAGTTCAGTTGCTCAGACTCTTTGCAACCCAATGGACTGCAGCATGCCAGGCTTATTCTTATCTCTCCTTGCTATTCTTTGAAACTCTGCATTCAAATGGGTATTTTTTCCTTTTCTCCTTCACTTTTCATGTCTTGTCTTTTCTCAGCTATTTGTAAGGCTTCCTCAGACAACATTTTGCCTTTTTGCATTTCTTTTTCTTGGGGATGTTCTTGATCACTGCCTCCTGTACAATGTCACCATGAACCTCCATCCATAGTTCTTCAGGGACTCTGTCAGATCTAATCCCTTCAATCTATTTGTCACTTCCACTGTATAACATAAGAGAAGTTCAGAGTCACTTAAGATGCCTGGTTTAAAAGGTGAATCCAGCCCAGGGATAGTCCATTTAAAAAGTCTCCTGGGCCAGGTACACAACCTGTTTTCCTATTCTCTGCACCCATAGATGTGTTCACAGGCCAAGGATGCACCTCTCATTGGGGCTAAACTCTTAAGTCATTGGTACACTGAATGAGTGACTAGTCTTTGATGGGGAAGATGCTTCTCCTCTATCCCGAGGAAGCACGATCAGCCCCGAGCAAGTCTCCCTAGCTGAAAAATGGGCTCCAGATGTCCGCGGTGGTCAGAGTGCAGCAACGTGCCTCAGCCAGGGAGACTCTTGGGGGAAGAGAGAAATCCTCTGTTCCTAAATAACAAATCTTTTCTAATCGTAGCCGCTCTCTTCCTCAGTGCTGCCTACAGAGGCAGTCGTTTCCTATGTAACTCATGGCCACCCGCAGACCCCATGTAAAGACCTAGATCATCAAAAAGAGACCAAGAAGCTGATCCAGCACATCAGACCCTTAAGTTAAGATGGAGGGACTTCCCTGGTGGTCCAGTGGTTAAGGATCCACCTTGCAATGCAGGGGACATAGGTTCCATCCCTGGTCAAGGAAATAAGATCCCATGTGTTGCAGAGCAACTAAGCTTGTGTGCCACAACTAAGACCCAAGGCAGCCAAATAAATTTTAAAAAAACTTTTTTAAAAACTGAAACAGAACTGGCACAGATAACAAGGTGCATGAGAGATTCAAGGGCCAGATCTTGATACCCAACATCAAAGAGCCTGAAGTGCTACTGATGGGCAGCAAACCTCACGGTGCTCGAGACTGCTCACGTCTCCTCCAAGAACCACCAAGCCATCATGGAGACCGCAGCCCAGCTGGCCACCAATCTCCACGCCAGGCTCCGCACCAAAGAAAAAGAACAGACAGCTTCTGTGCACACTGTATGCCTGTTACTAAAACCATGAAATTTGGCCCAAAAAAAAGAAAAGAAACCAGTATTAAGTAGCTAAGGCATTGGGCACTAATGGCCAGGCATTCTTCTAAGACTGTTCTAGCTTACAAACAAAGCTGAGAAACCGAGAAGTTACTGTCCAAGATCACACAGCTCGAGCGAGGGGCAGAGCCAGGATTGAAGGTGAGCGGCCAAACTCCACGATGTACTCCTAAGGATCAGTGAGAGCCGCTCCAGGCCCCTTCAAGGCAGTCTTTTCCATTCTGGTTAAGTGTAAGCTTACATTTCACACCAAGAAATCCAGGTCAAATGGGCTGTCTGTCACTTCTTGGCTCAAAGGTGGTTGGGGGTGAGGGTATGGGTGGTCAGTTCCCTGGGTCTTCCCGTGAATGAGAATGTGGTTTTGAGGTCTGTGCAGCAAGTTGGAACAGTGGCAAAGGAAAGAAAGACTAATTCCTACAGCAAAGCCCCTCTCTCCTGCCCCAGCCTCTCCGAGGGAGGGCAGCATCTTTTGGAAGTGGGGTCCCCAGCAGGCAGTGTCTGAAGGTGGCATGGCTGTGCCCAAAAGTCTCCTGTTTGCTTCCCCGCCCATCTCTTGACCCTGCGGGTTCTTTTCTCAGGCGAGTTCTCCCCAGATGGTGGCCAGATGGTCCCCAGCAGCTGCTGGACTCCTCAGTACCCCCAGGCCTCCAGCCCAGGTCAGCGCTTCACCTGACCTGTGTCTTAGGGTTCACATTCCCTGGACCAGCCTGGGACCATGCTATCCCAACACGAACTCGTGGGGCTGCGAAGACCATGTAGATGAGCTCGGCTCAGGCAACTCCTCACCCCTGCAAACTGGCTGGTGTGGCAGCCTCGCCTGGACTACATGGCCTGAGGTGGGCAACACCCAGGAGCTGTGATGTGGCCAGGCAGAGACCATGGACACCCCCTCTTACCCCTCTGGAGCAGCCCTGCTGAAGAATTTCTTATAAGCAAACATTTGCATTCTGGAGCAACACTGTTTTGGGTGCACAGTGGTGGAGGACTGGGTGCTTAACAAAAACAGGCATGCTTTTCAGTATGGGAGGGCAGGTCTGAGCAAAGACCTGGATCTCCAGTGGAACGCCACTAAAACCAAGGCCCCGGTTGGACTTCTCTCATCCTCACTGAATGGCAGCCTCCCCTGTGCCCTCTCAGCGCCTCCCAGGCACTTCAGGGAAACTAGGATGGGAATGTGCCTCGCCCCGGGGCAGGAATGTTAAATTCTGAGCAACATCCCTCAGGAACTGGGGCAAAGTGAGGGCCAGAAGTCAGTACAACAGGCGCAGGGGCCTTGGAGGGTGGGATGTCACAAGCAGCCCCAGGTAGGAGGGCAAGAGACTAGAGGCCCGCAGAGGGTAGGTTCCTGGCCTGGGGAAGGGTGGCGCGGTGCAGGGGCGGGGGTTGTCCAACAATCACTGATGAGAAAAGATACATATTTCACAGACTTGATGCTTCGGTGTCACAAAACAGCACAAATGACCAGGTCTAAACAGGACAGACAGGCACTGACCAGCAAAGAGCCACTGCCCAGACAGCCCTGAGAACAGAGAGGGCAAGTGCGGAGCCGCACGACCCTGAGGCAGGACTGCCAATGGACAGAGGCACGTTCCTGGCAGGCTGGGGACAGTCGGGCCAGCAAGAGACTGAGTGCAGCCTCAGGAGCTGCTACTTCAGAAGCCCTGTAACTACAGGACTCACAGAAATGGCGACATATGGAGTAAAGCGGAAAGCGCGCCAGGCCAGCATCGAAAAGACAGCTGGGACTTGCATGCTGGTTCAGTGGCTAAAACTCCAAGCTCCCAGTACAGAGTGTTCATGTTCCATCCCTGGTCAGGGAACTAGATCCCACATGCCGCAACTAAAGATCTCACATGGCTCAGTGAAGCCAAATAAATATATGTTTAAAATAAAAAGACTCACCTGCTACCATGTATAAAATAGGTAAACAATAAGAACCTACTGTTTAGCACTCAATATTTTCTAATAATCTATAAGGGAAAAGAGTCTAGAAAGACCCAACTGGGTATATCTCCAACAGCCCAGAGGACAGGCTGTGCTCCTCTGCCCAGGCCACCCCTAATCAGAAGGCTCAGTGTGGAAAAGACACCCATCCAGACTGCAGAGAAAAACGCACTGCTGTTTGCGTCTACAGTCTAAACAGAGTTGACTAGTTGGGGTTCCTCCAGTAAGGCTGTCACAGAGGTCTGGGGCACCCCAAATCTGGCTGATCCTTGGGGTCTGCTCTGAAGTCACTTTACTTGGGGTGCCTCATTAACTTTCTGAGATAGATTCTGGGACATTCTTTAAAAATAGCTGCTTCTCTGAGGAACCCCAATAGACAGACTAAGGACCAGAGAGGAGGCTTTCAGGAGCCCTTGCACTACATTTAAATGCTAACATGTGTTTCTTATACTTGCAACAAACATACTTAGAAATATCACATTATTCTTTCCCAATTAAGAGAGATTTTGGAATTCTGCACCTGCTATACCAGCTAAATTTCTTGTCCACTGGAGTTAAGGATCTGACAGAGACTTCTACAATCCTTTGTCTCAAAGCATTTACAAAAAGCGAGGATTTGGAAGACTGGGTCTGCAGGTGTGGTTACAGCCATCCTTCTGGGTAGATCCTAACTTAAAGCCGTTTAAAGTCAGTTTCAACGTGTCTCCTCAGAAGAGGCTCCCCAGACCTGGTGAGTGCTGGCTGGGGGCAGAAGGCAAGCATAGCAGGGGGAGCAGCCCACCCCGGCCAGAGGCCACCACCTCCTGGAAGAGCAGCAATCACAGCCACCCACACAGAGCCTACCAGCAGCAGTTTCAGCCTTGCTGTAGTTGCTAGGCTGTGAGGTCCACGAGCACAGGGATCTTGTTTTGATCCCCTGTGTGTCCCAAGATCCTAGTATACTGCCTGATACACATTTAAAACATTTTAAAAAATTTTAAAACTTTATAAGCTGTGCCTTGCAGCATGTGGGATCTTAGTTCCCCAACCAGGGATCAAAGCTCTACCTCAGAAGTGCAGAGTCTTGACCACTGAACTGCCAAGTCCAAATTTCTTCTTTTTTTAATGAATGACTATTCCTTCTAAGTGATAGCAACTTTGCAGAGTGTGTTGATGAGGTGGGTTCCCTTCATCTTCAAGCCAGTGGCCTCCAGAAGCTGACCTTCTATTCAGCTGGGAGAAAGGGAGTGCTGGCAAGGACATGGCTAAAGGTCAGACTGGCACTATCAGTCTGAAAACCTCAGGAAGGTAGCACCAATAGCTGCCAGCTCTTGTCCTCCTCTAAGGCCTCAGAAAAAAGCAAAGGACATGGAAACACCCCACCCGTACCAACGTCCTGCCTGCCATGCATGCCACGGACCACAGCCATGAAGCTCAAGACACAAAAGCCAGGGGCTCATACCACAGGGCTCCTCTCCACTTCAGTCTCTGTGAATACTGTTCCACAGCACTATGACATGTATACTAGGCCCTTCTCCACTCAGTGTCCACTCCCTCCTTTGCCCTGGCTCTGAACTCCAGGCCGTGCACTGACCAGGATGCACAAGACCTTGTGGGCAAAGGTGCTCCTTAGAGCAGCAGATGGGAGCATGTCAGGAATGCAGACTCTCAGGCCCCACCCCAGACATGGCTGCTTCAGAATAGTTTATGATTTTATTTTTTAGGGTGTACTGGGTCTTTGTTGCTACACGGTCTCTCTGTAGCTGTGGCGAGTGGGGGATTCTCCTGTTACAGAGAATGGGCTCTAGGGTGTGCAGGCTCAGTAGCTGTGGTGCACGGGCTTAGCTGACCCACTGGCATGTGGTATCTTCTGGACCAGGGATCAAAGCCACGTCCCCTGCTTTGGCAGGTGGATTCTTATCCAGTGGACCACCAGGGAAGTCCAGAACATGCATTTTAAACAGGATTCCTTGATGAATTACATGCACCCTAGGCTTGAGAAGTACTGGGTTAGAGCATACAAACTTCACTGAGAAAATGACCATCTTAGCTTTCCATTAGCTATGACAAATGACCACAAATTTAGTGGCTTCAGATAATACTCATTTATTTACCGTCTCCATTTCTGTGGTCGGCAGTCTTGGGGTCTCACAGGGCTGCAGGCACACTGTGGGCTGGGCTGAACTCTCTTCCGGAGGACTGAGAAAACTTGGCTTCCAGAATTCGGTTCCTTCTCCCATTTCCACACAGCCGTCTTCATCAGGAGAGCAACAATATCTTCTCACACTTGGGACCTGACTTCTGCCTCAGTTCAGTTCAGTTCAGTCACTCAGTCGTGTCTGACTCTTTGCAACCCCATCGACTGCAGCACGCCAGGCCTCCCTATCTATCACCAACTCTCAGAATTTACTCAAACTCATGTCCATTGAGTCAGTGATGCCATCCAACCATCTCATCCTCTGCCTCAGGCTCCCCTGATTACCTTGAGCCCTCTGGAAAATCCAGGATAATCTCATTTTAAAGTCAACTGATAAGTAAATCCTTAATTTCATTTGTAATGTCCTTACTGCCATATGATGCAACAGGAGCACAGGTCCTGGCGGAGGTCATGGGGGCCCAAATGCCAGTGACCACAGTGATTTCACCCACAGCAAGGCCAAGCTGGATGAATGGTCTCAGAAGGTGCTCTGAATTTTCAGTCATCCCTGTCAACTCCTCTGCCCGCAACGCCACATTTGGCTCTTCCTCCCTGGCCCTTAGTTGTCACTCCAGTTATCACTGGCCACCCTCTACCCTGTCATATAGTCTCAACACATCAACTCCTTCCCCACCCCAGCAGAGCTCTTATCTGAGGGTACACATAATTCTGCAGAAAATCCATCCTTTCCACACCATCCCCCAGCTGTTCTTAGCCACCCAGAGGAAGATCATAAGGAACGAGGTTAATGCAAAAAAAAAAAAAAAAACACGTGGTACCCATGCCTGCCCCTTGATGTCACCCACCCTTCTCCTTTGGCTCTGGCATTAAGAGACCTGGGGCTCTGACCTGCAGAACAGAAGGGACCCTTCCCGTGTGTCAGCACAAGGCTTTTGGGAGCTCAGCATCACCCCAAGTTCACCTGAGCCAGTAGCCCTGCCTCCTGGTTTTCTCAGGGTCTCTTGTAACCAGCAGAGCTGCACTCCCTCCAATCCAAACAGATTCATATCTGAGTGGGTAGTGGGCCTGTTTTCAAGCAAACCCACAACTAATGATAGTCTGTCACTAGCCGCTTGGTCACCAGTCAGATCCAATTCATTGTATCAAGGCTCTTCTGAGTTATCCCAAGACCACACAAATAATCTTAAAAGAGCAGGTTAGAAGACATGCTCTGCTTTGGTTTTCACTCTTAGATATCAGCTCTTACCAGTCTTGACTCCCTAGTGAATTCTGTTTCTAAAAAGTAAGCTCGTCCTCAACAGACAAATCCTGCCACTTGTGACAGGGGTCAAAGACTGCTCTACGCTTCTGAACACAAATCCCAAAAGCACTCATAAGAAGTTCTGTATGGGAGGAAACTGGTTTGTTCAGGAAGACCCTGATCTCCTTGTGTCACTTCCGGGGTGAAGGAAGCGCTCCTGGGAACAGATGCTCCCTCCCTAGAGCAGCAGTCAACCTCCGGCCAGCCTCAGGGAGGCGCACATGAAGACCCACTGTTCACCCACTGCTCAAAATACAGCTCCTTCAGGGTGGGAGCAAGGGAGCTAGAAAACTCTGATATCAACATAGCAAATTCTGTTCAGCCTTCTTTAAATGCCAACTTGATGACTGTATTAAAGCAAGAATAACCCTTTGAAATTCAAATTCACGTGGACTGACGGTTTCAAATTCACTTGTATCCCTCTCCCTCCATACAAATCCACTGCACAGGATCACAGGCACCCAAAAAAGACTTTCAACTCCTTCTTTACCATGCCCTTCTCAGTAATAAACAATCCTTCAACGCAGTAGCAACACAGTAGTTACACTATCCCAAGTTACTGAAAATCCCGTAACTTCAAAAGGAGCAGGAAGTCCTCGGAAACAAACATCTGTCAACAACTACTACACGCTGGTGGGCTTCCCTGGTGGCTCAGTGGTAAAGAATCCACCTGCAATGCAGGAGACGTAGGTTTGATCCCTGGGTGGGGAAGATCCCCTGGAGGAGGAAATGGCAACCCATTCCAGTATTCTTGCTTGGAAAATTCCACGGACAGAGGAGCCTGAGGGGCTACCATCCCTGGGGTTGCACAGAATCATACACCACTGAGAGACTGACCACCACCACATGCTGGCATGGCCTATTTCCCCATTTAATCTTCAGTCCTGAAGGGTGGCAACAGCTTCATTTTACAGTTAAAATGAGAAGTGCAGCTCAGAAGAGTAAGGACCGCACCAAAGACTTCCAAGCAATCAAATGCAAATCAAGATTTAAGTCCAACTCCCCCTACGCCTCCTTCCACAATGAAGGATCGTGGATTCTACATGACTTTCTCTCTTCCATCAGATTCTATCTAGAATCTGGGAAGTCCTCCTCACAGGGCTGTACCTTCAGTGAGAGGGTTTCACGAAGAGGACAGACCAACCTTTCTTATCTCACTGCTGCACATGGGGGCAAAGTAACCACTAAGAAAGGAGAACGGGGCTTAAGTTATAGGACTAACTGCATACGGGGGGCAGGGAAAGTACCTGGTACAGAAAACCCGACTAAAAGATACCATGTACGGAGACACTATGATTGTGTGGGTTTCCCAGGCGGCGCTGTGGTGAAGAACCTGCCTGCCAATGCAAGAGACACAGGAGATGCGGGTTTGATCCCTGGATTGGGAAGATCCCCTGGAGAAGGAAATGGCAACCCACTCTAGTATTCTTGCCTGGAGAACCCTGTGGACAGAGGAGCCTGGTGGGCTGCCGTCTATGGGGTTGCACAGAGTCAGACATAACTGAAGCGACTTAGCATGCATGCATGCACTGGAGAAGGAAATAGCAACCCACTCCAGTATTCTTGCCTGGAGAATCCCAGGGACAGAGGAGCCTGGTGGGCTGCCATCTATGGGGTTGCAGAGTCGGACATAACTGAAGCAACCTAGCAGCAGCAGTATTTAAAAAAAAAAAAACTCCCAAGTTTGGACATCTGAAGAAACTTAGAAACTTAACCCATAATTTTCTTTTAGCTAGAAATATATTACTAACATACCTGTTGAATTTTAAGTACAAGTTAATGTCAACTGACAGTTTAATCTTCTCCTTCCAGTAATGAAACTAGTGTCAGACTCAGCCGCTGAGGATGCAAAGCTGTCTTTAGTTCTCTGTCCCCTGCTAGTCAAACTGTGGTCTGTGAATAAGCATCATTGAGGTTGCTCAGTGTAGAAATGTCTCCTAGGGAATCAGAATCTGCATGTTAACAAGATACACATGAAATTCTCAGAAAAACCTGAAATGGAGCAAAAATGCAGACTCAACAACACATGTCCAGGGCTCCATTCATTCCTAGTCAGCCTCTGTATTCATTCCATACAGACCCAACCCCTGCCCACACTGACTGTCTTGGGGTACCCGTGAAAGACCTAGGCCTCCCCAACTCCCTTGCACGTACCTGCCATCATCTCAGAGCCTGCTCCCTCCCAGTTTGAGATCTTCAAGAGACCACAGTGCTTCATTTCTTTATCCTCAGTCTGGAAACTACCTGGCCCACAGGCCTGTGAAGAAGCTGTTAAACACCTCTAATTTCAATATGAAACAGAGCTAGGAAAAGTTGGGTATGTCAACTAAGGTCACAGGCAGTTGGGCTGAGCCACAGCCAACCTCCTGAACCAAGGAGGCACAGATGTGACCACGCCCCTTTATTTCTCTCCAAAATTTCTCTCCCACACAACCCACTTTGGATATCTCAAGTCTTATCACATGTTCTGAGAAGTACTTTGCTTTTACCTAAGCTCCTTTATTTAACTTACATGCAGAGTACATCATGAGAAACGCTGGGCTGGAAGAAGCACAAGCTGGAATCAAGATTGCTGGGAGAAATATCAATAACCTCAGACATGCAGACGACACCACCCTTATGGCAGAAAGTGAAGAGGAACGAAAGAGCCTCTTGATGAAAGTCAAAGAGGAGAGTGAAAAAGTTGGTTTAAAGCTCAACATTCAGAAAACTAAGATCATGGCATCTGGTCCCATCACTTCATGGGAAATAGATGGGGAAACAGTGCAGTGTCAGACTTTAATTCGAGGGGCCCCCAAATCACTGCAGATGGTGATTGCAGCCAGGAAATTAATAAACGCTTACTCCTTGGAAGGAAAGTTATGACCAACCTAGATGGCATATTGAAAAGCAGAGACCTTTGCCAACAAAGGTCCATCTAGTCAAGCCTATGGTTTTTCCAGTGGTCATGTATGGATGTGAGTTGGACTGTGAAGAATTGATGCTTTTGAACTGTGGTGTTGGAGAAGACTCCTGAAGAGTCCCTTAGACTGCAAGAGCCAACCAGTCCATCCTAAAGGAGATCAGTCCTGGGTGTTCATTGGAAGGACTGATGCTGAAGCTGAAACTCCAATACTTTGGCCACCTCATGAGAAGAGTTGACTCATTGGAAAAGACCCTGATGCTGGGAGGGATTGGGGGCAGGAGGAGAAGGCGACGATAGAGAATGAGATGGCTAGATGGTATCACTGACTCGATGGACGTGAGTCTGGGTAAACTCCGGGAGTTGGCGATGGACAGGGAGGCCTGGTGTGCTGTGATTCATGGGGTCGCAAAGAGTCGGACAAGACTGAGTGACTGGACTGAACTGAAGCTCCGTAAAACAAAATTTCTACCCACACTACACTTTGAAAGATACAAAAATACAAATTTAAGTGATAGCTGCTGAGTACCTGTTCATACTTAGCAGACTAAAGTAATATCCTAGTTGCAGCCTGCCGTTCACCACCCTGCCCCCACCCCCTCGTTTTATACTCTTGAGAGGGTTGAGAGGAAAATCAAAGTAAAGGTTTGGTTTATCAACTCCAGGGACTTCCCCAGTGGTCCAATGGCTAAGAATCTGCCTGCCAGGGCAGGGGACACGAGTTTGATTCTTGGTTCAGGAAGATGCCACACGCCAGAGTAACCAGGCCTGTGAGCCACAACTATTGAGCCCATGTGCCTAGAGCCTGTGCTCTGCAACAAGAAGCCACCACAGTGAGAAGCCTGCACAACACAATTAGAGAGTGGCCCCCACTCTCTCCAACTAGAGCAGAACCGCACAACAAAGACCCAGCCAGGCCAAAAATAAATATTTCTTAAAATGTTTCCAAGAATCATTTTCTTCAGTTGCAAAGGAGGCTTCTAAATGAAACTCTGTAATCACTAAGATGTTAGTGGCAGAGCAATAAGCAGACCTCCCAATGGGGCTGAGTGATAACCACCGAAGTGTTTAGGCTGCTGGCCCACCTGGCCAGTCGAGACCACCCAGAGCACACAGGTTTTCTCCACACAGCCACTCCTGAACCCGCTGGGTGCGTCCCTGCTCTTCCTGGCTTGCACTAACACAAACAAAGCCTCAAATATACTAGCTTTGGTTTTTAAGGAGAAAAGTAACAAAAAAGGGGGGGGGGTAAAAAAAACCCACAGATCGTATGGGAAGCACACCTTTTTCAGGTGAGGAGAAAGGAGCTGACATTATGACAAAGAATCATACCAAACACCTCAGATTGAAGGAGGAAGTGTTTCATGACACTAATCAAACAATGCTGAAGTTTAACTATTGTTTGGTTTGAAGTTCTGAATAAGTTTTAAGTTTTTTATATTTCACAATTTGTATTTTTTATTAGAGTCTACTCCACAATCAGCTAAATAAAAGCAGTCATAAGACCCCACAAACTCTTGCACAATTTAAATCTTATGAATTTAATTTCATAAAAATTTAGGTGTGTATTCCTAATGACCAACCTAAAAATGCTGTTTTTATCTATGGTCTAAAATACTTCAATCTAACTACTTTAAAAGATTTAGTTCCAGTGTTAAAAGTAATCCCATCACTATCTCTTTCTGTTTGTTTTTACGTTTTGCAGCAAAAGATCCACAAACTAATTCAGCACGTAAAAAATAATTTTACAAAACATCCAAGCCAACCTTTAAAATCCACTTTTATTTTCCTTTTTCCTCTTCAGATACAGAACTTTTCCACACACTGAATTTCTTGCAGCTATGAAGTCACTTGATGTTGGTCAGGTACCATTTTATCCCTAAAATTTTGCTGGCATCAAAATATGACAGTTAACCAGTGTTAAATCTATAAAATATTTACATAGCACAGCACATTAAGCTTTAGACACTTGGCAATTAAACCACATAAAAATTGGACAAGACCCCCAACCTACATGTTCAGAATCAGGTGTTCACAGTCGCCACCTGGTGACTGTACATGGTTCAAAAGGCAGCAGAGGCAACAGGCAGTTACTCCGGAAGGACATGGACCACTATTATCTGGAAGCACATTATGTTATCCCAGTGTCATGTACCACTCCACCTTTCCTCAAGGTGGTCTCATAATTCTGGAATGGCAGGTCCCGCTGATACAAAATGAAGACAGACAACACAACGTTTACTCTGTAGAGACATCCTAACTCCTACTATGCATGCATGGTGATCTTGAATGCAACTCGTCCTAAAAACTTGTCACGGTCATTCTGGGTTTTTAGGTTGGGTGATCCATCGATCTTGCACTCAACCATTACTTCTCTTACGTCAGCATCACTACCAAAGCCGACCTGGACGGCAACTAGTGGCTGCAGGTAGTTCCCCTGGCGAATAGAGGAAAATACATTAATTCAAATTCTACAGTAACTTTATCTACACTTTTTAGGAGCTTGCCTATTCTTTAAAAATTAAAAAAACAAACAAGATTTTAACCTATTAATCAGATGTATTTTTTTATCTTCTAGCTTTTTTTCCTTAACTGAATATTCATTTACTTTTACTTTTTTTTTACTGATCAAAGTGTTTATGACTATGAATTTTCCTCTAAGCACTGCTTTAAATGTATTCCATAGATTGTGATTATGTTGTGTTTCATTATTTTTAGATACTCTATAAACTTGGTTTACGTTCCCTTCTTTACTCAAGAGTTAATAGAGAGGTCCCACTTCCTCCCTCTTTAGGAAGGGCACTTTTATTTCAATAATTTTTAGTTTTACTGTATTTGATCACAAGGTATTATTATATTTCTATCCTATGAAACTTGAAGATGCATTTTTTATGATAAATTTTTGTGACAGTTCCAGGTGTTTGAGAAGAACATGTATTTATCTATTAATATGTTTGATAAACATGCGGAAGGTTACCTCACTGATGCTACTTAGGTTTCTAAATATCCTTACGGTTGCTGTTTAACTTGATGCAAATATACTCATAACTGTTTTGCCATCACTGGTTTCTAAATACAAGCCTTCACCAAAAGGAACTAAGGGCTAATTCCAGGGCCGAGGCAGGGAAAATATAAGATGAACCTGGACCCCTTGTGGTGCCAGAAAGTAAGTTAGTGCTGTAGGAATCCAGGGAACATGCCTAAAAGACACAGAAGCTAGAGCCAGTCTCCACCAGCCAAATGCGGGAGAGTTTTAGCACCAAAATAAATGATTATAACGTATTAACAGCTAAATTATGTAACAATCTATGAGACTATATTGATACCACTTCCCTCCTGACATGCCATTCTGAAAAGGACATACCATTTCTTCTGAGGCATTCATGCCAAAAATGCACAACCTACATTTAACCATGAAAAACATCAGATAAACTCAAACTGAGGAACATAAGCCACAAAGTAAGCCCCAAAAGGCCTGCACTCATTTTCGAGGAGTTCAAGGGCATGAAGCAGACAGACTGAGGAACTGTTGCAGGTTACAGGCAACTAAAGATGTAAGAATGTAACAACCTGGACCAGGAAAACACTTTCTTGTGCAATAAAGAACATTACTGGAACAACTGGTGACATTTCAACATGGTCTGTAGGTCAGATATTAATACAGTTCAGCTGATTTCCTTTGTTAAGTACATGATGGTTATTATGATAATGTCCTTACTTTTAGGAAATTCAATGTAAAGAGCATTTAGTGTAAAGAAGCACCGTGTTTATAACCTATGACCAAGGGTTCATGTGAAAAACACATATGGAGACTGATACGACAAATGATGTAAAACATCAACACAGGCAAGTTGGGTAAAAGGTTAATAGGAATCCTCTGTATGGTGCAAGCCACTTGAGTTTAGAATTATTTCAAAATAAAATTAAAAGTTTACTACTATATATGTATAACGGTAAATATATATATATATATAACACATATATATGTATATATAAAATACACTTATAGAAAAAATGTGGAAGAAATTCCACTACAATAATAGTTATCTCTGGGTAATGACTTAACCACTTTTCTATATTCTTTAAATAAGCACACTCTATCACACGAAAGAGAAAATGCTATTTTGAAAATAATCATCTTTTAACTCATCTGCTTCCGTTCTGTACTCCACTTGTAGACCTGGAGTCTCCATTTGCCATCACCAACGTATGTAAAAACCAGAACAGATGACGCACACATCACACAGGGCGTATGTCTACCTGACCCAGACAACTGACATTTTAATACAGATGTGCCGGCTTCCCAAGAGTCTCAACCACTCAAGAATTTCTAAATACTCACATGCAGTTTTTTCCCATAATATGGAAAATATTTTAAATCTATCGTTCCATTGGAAGGATAAGTTGATAGAAATGCTGTGCTTTCGCTCTAAAGTTGAAAACAAAAGAAACTCTTGTTAGGTCACAAAAAATAGTTTTTAAAAGTATATTTTTATTAAAGCAATATCAATTATGAACAGTATGGAGAAACTACAATGTTGTTTCAACTGCATTTGCTACAAGAGGATTTTTTTGAAAAAAGACTTACTCATGTTGATTTAAACCGCCTGACATAAATTATCCTGATTTCCTGATTTATTTCCATGACAGTCCCTTTAACTTATAGCTGGATCTACTCATGCACTGTCTGTAAAATCATATCTGCGTTCCAACTACCAAATACCCGTTCTCTAGCCATTGACAGCAGAAGTGCACCAGTAGGTCTGGGACCAATGAATTCTAAAATGAAAATACTGTGCATTTCCAGACCGGGAAGCAATAGCTGCCACAACTCAGAATGTGCCACTCGGGCCTGGGAGGCAGCAGGTGCAAAACAACTATGATAACTGTAGTCAGAGGTAGAATGGATTATGCAGCTGATAAAAAATTCAAGGGAAAATTTAAAGTACTCTGAGCTAATACTCTTCTTATGCAATCTGAATATCACATTTTCCTTGAATTCTTTTATGAGCATATGTAAGTGAATTAAAGGTGTTACATGACTGCTGCAATTATATTCACGTGTTTAAAGATAAATTGTACAAGCACAAGGAATAGAATCAATATTTTATAATAACTATAAATGGAGTATAATATTTAACAATTGTGAATCATTCTGTTGTATACCCAAAACTTATGTAATATTATAAATCAATCATACCTCAAAAAAACTTTTATACACAATAAAAACACAAACCTAGTATTCTTCCTGAAAAATAACTAATTCACAAAATTTCTCATGTAACACATTCTGAATAGGTCCAGTATTAATGACTGTAACTTTACACATACTGAGTAGATGACAGAGACATCAAGTGATTAAAATCAGTGGCAATGTCACAAAGCAGTAATATAAAACATTACTAAATGTTTGAATTGTAGATGTGAATAAACTAATCTCTACTTGAGAGAGAAAACAGGAAACACTATAGCAAAACTAAGACTCTCCTCTTAAGGGAATGCCTACTCTCTGCTTACTTCACTGAACCACTGTGAAGTAGCACGTGTGTGGGGGGTGAGAGAAACACATGAATAAGCAATATAGACAAGGCAGCAAAGACTAATTTGATGACACTCCAAAAAGGGGGCAAGTTCTAATGATCCAGAACAAAAACTGTGAAAAGAACAAGCAATAACAAGGCTAAGAAAAGTATAGAAGCCTTTTTTCAACCACTATTCAAATACCATCTTATGTTGTACTCCTTAATTTAAAAAATGTGAAATCTAAAATAACATTTTACACAGGAGAAAAAAAGTCACTTTAATGTGTTTCTGTACATTACTTACTTTTGTTTAACCTTAGTATATGAGCTTAATTCCTAAAAACACAGAGATGTTCCCCAAAATGTAAAAGGTTTTCCTTGGGTTACAGTTTATTGAGCTCTTCAGTGTGTATGTTCAGCCAGATACGACGCTCAATTTATATTTACCTTGTTTAGGCCTAACAACCCTTTCGTGTGTGCGATCAATTACACAGAGGGGAACTGAGGCTCAGTTATGGCCACATGCTCAATGAACTGCTCCACTGGTTTGTATCAACACCATCAAGCTGGTAGAATTTTAAACTTGCATTTTATAAAGGTGTATCTGAACAATGATAAATTTTAGGGTAAAGCTGCATGTCATGGTTTTCTACTAGCAGTCACTAAATTCCACTGAAAACAAAATAAAGATTTAAAATGAATGCATTCTGTTTATTCTATATCACCATCATTTGGAAATCATTTGAAGAACACACACCAAATGCCCTAAGCAGTGGTTATCTCTGGGCAAAAATCTACCAAAATTTTTCCTTCTGTATTTTTCTAAATTTTCTTTAATGAATACGATTCATTTTTGCGAGGAAATTTAAAAAACTAATGACATAAATATGAATATTACATCTTTTGCAGGAACCATTCTTTAAAATTAAAGGCTACTTTTAAGAGCATGTCCTATCATCAATGTTTTAGTGTTTCCAGAACTCTTAACTTGTATAAAAAGCAATTAAAGCAGATCAAAGTTAAGAATGTAAGACAAAAGAAATACACTACATAAAAAGTAATTCAACTGAAGAATTTACACCAAGAACACTTGATACAGACAAATCTAATGGAAAAGAGCAATATGATGATATGCAATAAAGGTTTCCATCTGTTCACATAGCCACACCTCTAAAATGTATGTATGCCACCTGGTTACTCCTTTGTAACTAGCCTAGAGTAATGCAAGATTTTATAAGCATTTCTTCCAATTCTGTGTTTTTTTCTAAAAACAAAAATATTCCACAACAAAACAAAAACTCTATTTTGATTAGTTTATATACTTTCCACACAACTCTTCAAACCAAAAGGGACAGCAACTGAAACTTGAGTCATCAGACCAAAATTTTTCATTAACATTTCTCCCAACTATTCTAGAAGCAAAAGAAACCTAACAGATAAACAAGGAGAAAAACCCATTTATAACCCTAAGGGAAGAGTTACACAAAGTTGTTTATACTGGCCACAGGCTTACAGAAATGAAACCTTGGGAAAGGAGTGGAAAACTTTTGCCCTTCTGGCCTGCGTATGTGTGTTCATTCTCCTTTCATGGTGGTGTTGGCCCCATAGACTCACTGGCTCAAGTGTATCTACATGGTCTGCTCACGTTCAGAGGTAAACGCCCTTGAACACAGGACACTATCATAAAATCGGCACTTCCACCTGGCTGAGGGCTCACACCTGGCCTCGGGAACCTTCTCTTGGAAAGACTTGCAAGCAAAGGCGATCACAGAGTTACACATTTCCTAAATCTGTCCCATAGCTGAAACGTTTTCTTCTGTCTTAAGAGATGGCAGTAGAGTAGAGGCTCACTATAGTTTTAGAAGGATTTGTATACCAAGAAAAACTCCCCTCAGATGCAGAATCTGGTTTTTAAGTGAGATCCTGATTTTTAATCCAAGTTTCCTACTGAGCTGACTACAGCATAAGGAGATCCAGTAAGCTGCCTATGGTTACACATGCATACTTCAACCCAGATGAGAAAGCACAAAAATTCCTGGCTTTTTATACTACTCTAAACAACGAATAAATACTCAAAATAGATCAATACTCTAAAGCAGGAGTTCTCAAAGTATGGGTCCCAGACCAGCAGCATCACCAATACCTGGAAACTTAATTAGAAATGCAAACTTTGGGGTGTCACCCCAGACCTACTGAGTTAGAACCTGCAGAACTGGGACCCAAAAGACCCTCCAAGTGGTTCTGAGGCATGATCAGATTTGAGAACCACAAGCAAGTTTCTGCCCAAATAAGAAATTCATTCATGATTAAAAGGGATTACAGTTTTCTTTGGCAAACAACTTCAGAAGTGATTTCAATGTAACATTTCAATCAAGACACTTCTGTCATTATTAACTGGAGGTGGAATGCTAATATTTTATTTTACACAGTAACAAAATTAAATTTAGAACTTAACAGTTTCTCCTGAGAACTCTTACCCATCATTTACATATTTGTCTTAGTTGCACTTTGCAGCATGGAGAGAAAACAAAAGAAATCATGAAATGAAAATAGCGCAGCACTCTGGAAAAAATAAAGTAGGGATAAGAGAGCAAAATAATGCCTCTACCTTAAGGAAAAGATACCGAGTTTCATTAAATCTCAGATGCCACTGATGTACACCAATTTATGTAGTATTAAGAGGGAAAAAATTTTATACACTATTAAGACTATCAATTATAAGGCCAACTCCAATTTCAGTTTTATTCAGGTAGAAAAAAGAAATTGAATCTTAAAATCAATGAAATATGGTACATGTAAATATAAAGGGAAAGAGTGTGATATCAAGTGCACACAGAAAATAAGTCTTTTCGCATTATCATTAGCAAACAGAAGGCTGGAGGAGTTTATTCTAAGAATGGCACTACAATGGACTTTAAAATATGACAGGGAAGGGAAAAAATGACTAAATTCATTAGACTTTTAAAGTATTTTTAAGATACACTAGAACTTCAACAGAAATTCAGTTATTTTCTGAATACTGACCTTTCCAGTACAGTCTATCCTTGGTTCTCCTTGAGGCTTTAATCCAATTATCTAAGGTAAAGAAACACTGATTAACTGAAACATCACAACTGTATACAACAGAACCTCCTCCTTTGTTGCTGAGGACAAGAGATGGGAAGGCTGAGATGAACATTCTCTCTCTTCAGTCGACAACTCATGTCCAACTCTTGCGATCCCATGGACTGTAGCCTCCCAGGCTCCTCTGTCCATGGGATT
Source organism: Bos mutus (assembly GCF_027580195.1). Taxonomy (NCBI): domain Eukaryota; kingdom Metazoa; phylum Chordata; class Mammalia; order Artiodactyla; family Bovidae; genus Bos; species Bos mutus. The sequence continues at coordinate 125,880,790 of NC_091617.1, forward strand.
CTCCAGTAAGAATACTGGAGTGAGTTGCCATTTCCTTCTCCAGTGGATCTTCCCGACCCAGGTCTCCTGCATTTCAGGCAGATTCTTTACCAACTGAGCTATGAGGGAAGCCACTGCCTTAACATCTTTTACATTTGCCTTTTGATTTTATTTTAGAGGACTAGAATAGACTTTTCAATATAATAATCTTACCAATTATCTATCTCATTATAGTACTGGGGCAATTTAGAAAATTAAGTCATCAAAAAATTGACTGAAACACAGTATTATTGTACTTTGCTCCCCTTAAAATAATAGAAATCTTTACATTATTTATGTTAAGACATCACTAACACAAATAAGCACTGCAAAGGCATAATATAAGAAGTAACTGTTCTTCATGAAAATGTTAGGTCACCACCCAACCATGTTCCCATAGGCTTCTACAGAACCCTACTGTATCAGATCTATAAAACACATACACTGAATGAATCCCATTTTAAAGATGGGACCATTCAGCTCTATGTAATGAAGCTACTTTCATGTATGTAGTTGAAATAACTAACTGTGTGAATGATCAGATATTTATCCATGCATTTTGTGAGGATTTTTGACATCTTGAATTTATATACATTTTAGTTTATAATTTATATGCATTTTAATGTGAATGCCTTAAAATATAAGAAAATATAAGTACTCTCCCCCAAAGAAAAGTAGTGTTGCAGCCTAAATAATAATTTCAAGAACAATAACTATCTGTGTCCTTGCAATGACTGGAACAAACTATACTGGGATTTGATGCCCACCTACACTCCTTGTAGCATCTCAGTACTGATTCCCATTTGCCTGATAATATCTTCCTGTCAAGCCCTGCCAAGTTCTGCCTCCATCAGCAACTACAGTCTCAGACCCTCATTATTCAGTGGACATACTGGCAAAGAAAATAAACTTGGAAGTTTGGCCCCGTGGGAGAAGGAACCAGAGCTTCTTCTCTTGGTTTTCTATTGGGAACAAGTGTTCCATTAAACTAGGTGTCGCGAGGATACTTCTAGGAGGCAATGATTACAAAAGGCATTCCTGTTAAAGAGAATAAATTCAATCAACCTTAAAAGCTGGATCACCTGATTTCACATTACAGTTTGCCCTTCCTACCCACGGGTTCCACACCTGTGAATTCAACCAATCACACACTGAAAACATTTGAGCAAAAAAATTCCAAAAAGTTCCAAAGCAACACTCAAATTTCCTGTGTGTTGACAACTATTTTACACAGCATCTACACTGGATTAAGTGTAAGTAATCTAGAGATGCTTTTAAGTACACAGGAGGATGTGCACAGGTTATACACAAACTGCACCACTTTATAGAAGGAACTTGTACATCCCCAGATTTTGATGTCCTCAGCAGTCCTAGAATCAATTCTCCACCGATACCCATTTTAAAGATGGGACCATTCAGTCCCTTCAGTCAACTATGGATGACCATGAAGATCATTTCTTGTGTGGACTATGAAAACCCACTTCTACTTTATTTAACAGTATGTGGTATGTATGAGCTCCCTAGCACTTCTAGGGAAAGTAGGGGTCCCCTTCAAATAGCTGTTCACATTGCTCCCACTTGCTGCCCGCCTACCTTGCCTTTAGTTTCACCTCCACTTTAACCTTAATTCTTACAGTGCCTACCATGTGTCAGGCAATGTTTCAGAATGATCTCTACAGTGCTAAGGGGTAATCAGAGAACTGTCATCATCCACAGAGGGAGGGAAGGACAGACTGGAGGGAAGCCAGTCTGGACACCTAAGCATCTAGCTGGCTCTCCCTAAGGGAAACTCCTTATCTAGCAGTGCCAGCTTCAGAAGACTCAAGTTTCAGTCTTATTAGGGATGTTGACTTCAGTGATGTGTATACTCAAGACCCTGAGAGGTCTGCACCTGTTCAGGAACCTGCCTATTCTCTGAATAAATGACCAGGAATGATTTCACTCTTCAGGAGAGACCATGCAGGTATCAACAGGTTACCTGGATTGGAACACAACTCTGCAGTACATTTAGACAGTAGCAAGGCACAGGGTTAGACGATCACTTCATTATGCAAGGAAAGCATCTTCCTTTTGCCCAATGACCCCAAGACACTATTACTTAGACATAGAGAACATTATTAGCTTCTTGGTTTGCTGGTGGCTATACAATTCAGGCACTTCTTCTGGACAACATAGCATAATGCTGGATAGGCTCATTTTAATACAACTTTATCTGTATTTTTACTATTAATTACATAGTTGTATACTGTAAAGCTATTCAGAAAAAGTTAAATGAGCCCAAAGTTCACAGATCTGCCATGGGATTTTAAATTACATTACTGTTCAGATGCGAAGATGAGCACAGCACATTAATACCACCATGCTGTGGGCACGACCCCCAGAATACCTGATGCCTGAAGCCCTGATCTACACTTAAGTGTGTGTGTGTAGCTAGCTCCAAAAGAGAAAAGCCGAAGTTGTGTTACTCCCTAATTTATGACTAACTTATGAACCCACTGCTAACCTTTTACATAAGCTACCACCAAATGAGATAGCACTGAATAAACAGTTGTCAGCTTAATAGGAAATTAGAAAAAAGCAGCAGCAGCAAATTTTGTACATACTCTGTTCATTTTCACAAGAATACAAGGCTTTCCTTCTTGGTAGCCAAACGTGGGATCATCCACACCACTGCATGCTTCAAGTAAGGCAAGAGGAAACTGACATGCTGTGTATTCTGGACCCTTCTGCTCAAAAAAGGTTCCATTGGTACAATCTGTGAGATTCTTCTGTTCTTCTAAGCCATATGCTAAAAAGGAAATATGTATGTGTGAATAGATCAGTCAAAAAGGACCTTAAACACAACCAGAACCGTGTCACCCTTTGGACAATATTCTTCCAACACAAAAACAACAGGCCACGCACTGGGAAATTTTAGGGCAAGAACGTTAAGTCTGTTCCTCTAACCTCTAACGGCTATCCAGTGCTTTACAGTTTATTTAATTTCAATACAAACTGGATGACAGAGGGATCTCTTTCGTCACCATTAGGTGGCACCAGCCATGGCTACAACATTATCTGAATGCTTTCCATGTTCTTGGCCCAAAAGGCAAAATGGTGAGGAAATAAAAAGGCATGGCGGCCACCCTTACGGAGCTTACTTACATCGCAGTGGGGAAGACATTGCTCAATGAAATCATAACCGAAGGGCCTAAAGATACACGGAGCTATCTATATTCTATGTTCTAAACCTATATTCTAAACGGACTGCAACAGAGCTAATCAGTGAAAGGGTCCATGTGAGGTAATGTTAGCTTACCAAACGGTGTTTTCAGCAGAGGCTGAGGTGACGAGATAGATTCAAAGTGACAGGGGAGCAAAATGGTTACAACTTGGAGATGGGGAAGAAAGGAGAGGCAGACAACTCAGTGGTTTTCAAATGTGTGTTGTGCACTTGGCACGGTGTTAGACAAAAAGGTGGCACAGCAGTAAGCAGGTCTGCTGTGGTCTCTGTCCTGAATGAGCTTAGGCTACTGCAAGATACTCACTAATCAACAGTCAAGGCATGGTATCACAACGCCTCATGCTCAGTGCGTGGGGATAACTGGTACCAGAAAAAAAGCCACCTAAAATGAACTGAACCAAAACTGGAACCAAAATTTCCAAGTAAACACATTTAGTTTTGTCGTTCAGTTGCTAAGTCATGTCTGACTCTACCAGGCGCCTCTGGCCATGAGATTTTCCAAGCAAGAATATTAAGACTGGGTTGCTATTTCCTTCTCCAGGGGAATCTTCCTGACCCAGGAACCAAACCTCCATCTCCTGCATTAGCAGGCGGATTTTTTACCACTGAGCTACCTGGGAAGCCTGGTTAGTTAATTTTAACTATTTATTTAAAATTTGTTTGCCTGCTTGTCATGCTATGAGGCTTGAGGGATCTTAGTTCCCAGGGCAGTGACTGACCCCGGGGTTCAGCAGGGTAATCGAATACAGATTTTCCCCCTTAAAAAAAAAAAAGGTCAAAATTTTTGCTTTCTTCATTTACCAAAAATTAGGATACCATTGGAACCATGTACCAATTTAAAAGCCAAGAATGACTTAGGTATTGGGGTAAGGGGGAAGGGGGTAAACTTTTACAACAGAAAAGAGCCACTGACATTTATCACTCCTTTTTTGACTTTTCTGGCACAATTCTGCAGAAAGTATTCAAGGCCTACACCAGTAGCCTCCAAGGGCCTCTCCTGTATATACTCTGTTGGTACAGTTCATCAGGGATCATTTTCGTATGATGCCAACTTCCACTTCTACACAAAACCTAGGTAAGTGCAAAGAGTTGGATGATAAATGGTCAGAATACGAAGATGTCCCTATGCTGGGCATGATGGGAGCACAGAAAGGTCATCTTCTCAGAGAGAGCAACCAAAGAACCCCACATTTTCAAGGAAAGCCTAAAGGAAGACATAAAGAGGTGTAGGTAAACGGGGGGTGGGGAAACATCTGAAAGGGATCATCTGAACTAGATAAAATGTTAAGTTCTAATTAGTATTTATAGGGGAAAAAACCAAGATAGTGTATCCTTTAACAGGAGACTATCTTCTAAACATGAGAAACGCATCTCTAAGAACAACAATGACAATTCAAAGTTTAAAAAAAGGGAAGGGGGATGATTAACATTAAAGATATGAAAGTAACCCCCCAGTATAATAAAGTAAGAACAGAAAATGAGAGAGCAAATACCCAACAACTAACAGAATAGTTCTAGAAAGAGGACCAGAAAAGTGAGGTGAGGAAATTTTCAAGTAATAATAGTTTCCTCAACTGGAGGACCCAAGTCTTCATCCTGAAAGACCCCATCCAGTATTCCGCAAAATGACACTAGAGACTGACACCAATACAAAATTTTAGAACCGAAGGCAATATAATCAAACACAAAAACAAAAAACAAACAGTGCTGAACAGAAAAAGGTAGATACAAAGGAACTATTGATAAAATTCTATATTTAGTTAAACTACAAACAATACAAGCAAAATGCGGTCACTTTCAGAAATGAAAGGACTAAAAGCTTAAATTACATGTATCTTGTGTACAACACAATGAATGCTTAAATTATTTGTATACATTGTGAAATCACCATGGTAAATCTAGTTAATATCTTGCTCCCACATACAGTTACAAATTCTTTTTCTTGTGATGAGGACTTTTAAGATCTATTCTGTTAGCAACTTCCAAATACACAATACAATATTGCCAACAGCAGTCACTGTGCTGTGTATCATATCCCCAGGGCTTATTCACATATAACTGGAAGACTGGACCTTCTGATCATCTTTCATCATTTCACCTCCGCCTCCTGCTGCCCTTGGCGACCACGTCTTTTCTGGATCTATGAGTTTGGTTTTCTTGCTTGTTCTGTTTCTTATATTCCACACATAAGTGAGACCATTTGTTGTGTGTCTCTGTTTGACCTATTTCACATAGCATCATGTCCTCAGGGCCCACCCACGTTGTTGCGAACAGCAAGATTTCATTCCTTTTTATGGCTAACTAGTATAGTGGTAAATATACCATGGAACAGTATTCATGTATCTTTTCTTACAAAGTTATTTGAGAACATATGCCACCAAAACTAGAAAGTAAATAAAGAATAATAAAGCAGGAGCCAAGAAACAGTGAATCCAATTCAAAAATGATCAAACGAAGTCCCCAAATGATAGCTGGGTGGTGGATGCCTGAACAGAAACAAGTGCAGACTGCAGCAACGGCAAAGACTTAGGAAGGAGTTTGCAGCAAAAAGGACTTAAGAGAATACCTCATATGACAATATACAAATAAAAGAGTTAGATGAAAGTCTTATGTAAAGACAAGTATAAAAAGGCAAACAATAATGAAAACAACTTAGTAGTTCAATTACTTTTGAATTGAAAATAAGGGGACATCTGAGGCATGTGAGCTAAATCCTCATCTAACATAAAAGGAAGACAAGACAATACATAAAAGTGGTAGGGGACTTCCCTGGTGGTCTAAAAGTTAAGAACCCACCTTGCAGCGCAGGGGACACAGCTTTGATCCCTGGTTGGGGAACTACGATCCCACGTGCTGTGGAACAACTAAGCCTGTGTGCCACAATGAGAGAGCTGGTGCGCCACAATTAAGACCCAATGTAGCCAAACAAATAAAATTTCAATTAAAAAAGTAAAGAAGTTTTGTAAGAAAAAGTTTGAAAGCATGAAGTTATTTCCTGTTGAAAATATATCCACAATCAGATAATTTTTCACAGCCTTCAATGTTCCAATTCCAAGCCATGATCTCCACTCACCTGGGTGACTGCAATGGGCTTTTGACTAGCCTCCTTGGTTCCTCACCTAGAATCTAGTCTCAAAATACAGCCTGAGTGATCCTTTAAAAATCTGTGAGTTGTTATTTTCTGCTTAAGAACTTCCATCTTGTTTGCTGTGAAAGTCAAAGAACTGAGCAACAGCCTCTAAGGCCTCCCTGACCTCAACCCCTACTACATTCTCCCCACTCACTTCATCCAGCCCCTCTGGCTTCCATGACAAACTTGTAACACACTGGACCTTATGAGCCTCAGGGCCTTCCCACCTACTGCTAGACAGCTACACGGCTAGTTCCCTCATTCTCAGAGTTCTCCTCAAACATCCCCTTTCAACGAGGCCTTCCCAGGCCACTCTCTTTAAAATTGTGATTCTCTTAACTCTATTTCCTTTCTCTGCCTTATTTTCCTCCACAGCACTTATTACTTTCTAACACACCACTAGGTTATAAAAACTCCAGGAACTCAGGAAATTTTCATTTGTTCACTGATGGAAATTAGAGTGCTTAACATACACAAAAAAACCACATCCTCTGTTGAATAAAGCAAAGGACTGAAGCTAGAATGGAGTAGGGCAGGGAACTACTGTTCTAATTACAGGGCTTTCTTTACTATTTGTCTTTTAAACCATGAATTACACTTTCACAAAACATCTCTATTTAAATAATAAGTATATATTTAACTATCAAAGAAAAGAGATTTAGCAAGGTAGCTATTAGAAGGTACAGGATCAAAAGGTTTTTAAGATGGGAGTTGAGGATTTTTGCATGTTGACCGAAGGAATCCAACAGAGAAGCTAAACATATATACGAGAAGGATCAGTAATTAGCACCATGTTTCTGAGGCAGTGAGAGTGGACAGGTGGGCACAGATAAGAGGAAGGGCAGCTTCCCTTGTCAGAGCAAGAGGAATATCACAGTTGCAGAAACCTGGAGTTTCCACTTGAGTATTTCTACTTTCTCTTGAATCAGGAAACCAGATTATACGAAGAAAGTGAGTTAACAGGCGGGGGGTGGGAGTCGGAGGAGCTAAGGAGCTAGTTTTGAGTAGAGGTTGGAAATAATCCCTTCAGAGAATTTCAGCAGGTCTTCCAGGCAGTAGACTGGGTCCATTTGAGGGAGGTGATCAAGTGTTCACAGTTTACTTAGTCCTCAGAAGGCAGACTGGAAGGAAGGGCTCATCCATCTAGGAATTACACAGCTTCTTCGATTTGCAAGTTTATACAAATGGAGTAAGAGGCAAAGGATTTTAGAGTACTAGCTTCTATAAAATTGAAATGAAAAACCATGGAACTGATAAGCCTGTCCAGTAGAGAAGCTGAGAGTGGAGAGATTGGAATAAAATAAAGGGATCAGTGAACTGGAAGTCCCCGAGAGGCAGACAAATAGTCAGGGCAAGTTACACAAGCAAACGAGAAGGTGATATAGGGAGCTCCATCAGTGATCTTGGCAATGGAGTCCTACACATTCTAAGGAGCAACTGCAGGGGAGAGCAGCTGAGGAAGAGCTGCCTATTCATTCAAATGCTAATACCACAGAGTTAGGGAAAGCAAAACGCAGAGAAAACTGGGCTATTTGAAAGCTTTACAAACCCGTAACCAGGGACGGAGGAGCCTGGTGGGCTGCAGTCCATGGGGTCACTAAGAGTCGGACACGACTGAGCGACTTCACTTTCACTTTTCACTTTCATGCACTGGACAAGGAAACGGCAACCCACTCCAGTGTTCTTGCCTGGAGAATCCCAGGGACGGAGGAGCCTCGTGGGCTGCTGTCTATGGGGTCGCACAGAGTTGGACACGACTGAAGTGACTTAGCAGCAGCTTGGGAAAACTAACAACTGGGAAGACTTCTTTTAGTGATAAAACACCATTCCTCACTCTCACACAAGCACTACTTTGGATCCAAAGGCCCAAATACTTAGGAGGCAAGATTTATAATATAGTTTTGCTCTTTAGTCAAATGCTATTTAACGCAGGTATAAATGTTATGCCTCAATGAACTTACTCATGTATTTATATAGGGTAGTTTTAAAAAAAAATCAAATCAACTACCCATTAGGTTTAGAACTCTACACTTTCCAGAAGTTGGAATATAAAATAATCATAAATTCCTCATCAATAATCATAATTCTACTTGCCCAGTCCTCTCTTTAGCAGAAAGAGAAAGAAAAAGGCAAAACAAACTCTAAGAACAATGTTTTTAAAAGTAATCATAATTTGGTACTAGTTTCTATAACAACTAGAATCTTTTACCTTACCCTAAAAAATCATACTTACGCTTTAGAAATTTCTTAAGGTCATCAATGTACCCTTGATAGGATTCTGCATCAGACAGGCTGAATGAAAAATCCAACGCCGACACTGGTTTTGGAAAAACCATAAGTCCTATAGAGATAAGAGAAAACGGGGGAAATTAACTGCAGCAAATTCCCTTCTCTCTTTCCTTCTCCTTACACTCTTATCTCTAAAAAGGAAGGTCTCAATAAATTATGTGGACATTGTGTTCACAGGTAGATTCAGAGAACCACCAAGAACTCCCCACTTATGTCTGACTACAAAAAGACATCTAAAAGGAAAGAATCCCAAAGTCTTCAAAGTCACTTCAGACAAAACCAATTAGAAACCACCTCTAAATCTTAGAATTGCTCTGGTCCTTAGTGAAAAGACACAAATTTTACTTTGTACTTTCTACATTCATTTTCTATTCAGTGTTTTAGGGTTTGCCAATTTGTCGTTAATACATGGAGAAAATTTTAGCAAATCAAAATCTAAGCACTTCTGTCACTGAAATTACAGCTCTATGGAAGCATTCATAAAGAAAGCAAACCTTATTCAACGAAAGAGACCTATACAATTTAAAATCTATAATTAAATATTCTTCTTTCAGTAATAAACACTGCTCTGTAACTAAAATGTAGTTCTCTCATACCGAACTGGCATATAACCACCAACAATTTCATATCAGCAATCAACAACCATGTCTCTAGAACATGTCTGCATGAGTTTATTAACAGAAAATGTAAGCATGTTTTTGTGCAACAAACACAATCAGGCTTCCAACTTTAAGCTTTCCTAGATTTAAAAGCATTAGATCTACTTTGTCTTGCACAAAAGGCTTAAAATAAAAAAACCCTAAAATTTTCACTAGTCACTAAACATTCCCCATACATCAGTTACTATAGATAAGTCTTGCGTTAAATCTAAAGATAAACAACAACCAAGGCTATTTTAGTTTTCATTAAAATTTCTCAGACATCTAATTCATATTAGATCAAATCTATGTCTTTCAAATCCTAAATGCTTGCCTGTGTTGATTTGCAAGGCTCTTGAGTTAAACTCAATCCGATGCTACCCAATGATTTTCAAAAAGGCAGAGCAAGTCTTATTCCATATGTACACAAAAAAGCTCCAATTCAGTTACTACTTCAACATATCAGATCACTTGGATTTAGATGATCACAACTTTAGCTTCTCTTTGGGAGCTAACTATGCACACTTAAACACAGATCAGGGCTTCAGGGATCAGGTATTCTAGGGGTCATGCCCACAGCCGGAAGCCTGGTGTGCTGCAGTCCACCGGGTCGCCAAGAGCAGGACACAACGAATGAACAACAAGAACATGCCCACAGCATGGCTGTATTAATGTGCTGCGCTTATCTCTGCATCCTGTGAGGCAACATAATTTAAAATCCCATGGCAAAACTATAAACTTCTGATTCATTTAACATTTTCTTTATATTTAAGGAACTCAGTTTAAAACTATATACTTAAAACGTATATTGAATACATTTTACTGTTTATATTATTCATGCAATTATAAATGGTTCAATATTTCTGAAATATATCCGCTTATGTTCAATAGTAAGGCAGCAGGAGAAATAATTATCTTAGAATTCATGTAGGGACAAAGAAAACAGGGCTATAATGAGACATGAGGGAAAAAATCAGCATAGAGCTGGTCCTAGATATATGGTCAGAAAGATTAACGGAGTTATTCATGGTATTTTGATAAAATCAGCTAGACAAAGGAAAAAAGCCGTTAGAACAAACTGGTTGGGGAAACTGGTTCATTCTCGCTGCTGCTATGGCTGAGAAGTCCATGCAGTGAGCAAGGATCTAGACTAGAGTTCCTCAGCTGTGGTCCTAATGACATTCTGGATTGGATGAGTCTTTCTTGTCGGGGGGTGGGGGCGGGGGTTTCTCATGCATTGCAGGGATGTTCAGCAACACCAGTAGCGCACCTGCAGTTGTGAGAACCAAAAATATCTTCAGAACAGCCTTGGGGGCAAATCACAGCCGGAACAGAAGCAGTGCTGGACAGAAACCTCCTGCAGATTCCCACCTTCCCTGACTTGTGTGCCCACTCTGCCTGCTGCCAAACTGTACTCCTCCATGGAGAGCCATCCCTTTGCTGCAATCTCCGGAAGTTGTTCATATTTGTGGGAATCCGCTACACTGGGGCTCCGGGCCTTACTGTTACCTACTTCCATAAAAACTGCCAGCAGCGTGAGGAAAAGGCCCATATGCAACAATGAAGGCAGAGCTGGCATTCAAATACAAACTTTAAAAAGAAGAAATATGGGAGGGAGAAAATGTGATTTAAGTAAGTGTTACAGTCAAGATTTTTTTCTGTACTAAACTACATTCTCCAGTATCCTAGAGGAATTTTTTTCCCCATAAGACAATCAGTAGAGAACAAACATATTAAGTGCACACTCATTTTATTCTCTATTAATAGATCCTTATTTAATACTTGTGGAAACAGTGTCAGACTTTATTTTTCTGGGCTCCAAAACCACTACAGATGGTGACTGCAGCCATGAAATTAAAAAACGCTTACTCCTTGGAAGGAAAGTTATGACCAACCTAGATAGCATATTCAAAAGCAGAGACATTACTTTGCCAACAAAAGTCCGTCTAGTCAAGGCTATGGTTTTTCCTGTATGGATGGTGTATGGATGTGAGAGTTGGACTGTGAAGAAGGCTGAGCACTGAAGAATTGATGCTTTTGAACTGTGGTGTCGGAGAAGACACTTGAGAGTCCCCTGGACTGCAAGGAGATCCAACCAGTCCGTTCTAAAGGAGATCAGCCCTGGGATTTCTTTGGAAGGAATGATGCTAAAGCTGAAACTCCAGTCCTTTGGCCACCTCATGTGAAGAGTTGACTCACTGGAAAAGACTCTGATGCTGGGAGGGATTGGGGGCAGGAGGAGAAGGGGACGACAGAGGATGAGATGGCTGGATGGCATCACTAACTCGATGGACGTGAGTCTCAGTGAACTCCGGGAGTTGGTGATGGACAGGGAGGCCTGGCGTGCTGCGACCAATGCTTTAACCCAAGCTAGAGCTGAAATATATATAAGTAAATTACTCAGGGCAAAGTGAAACTGCTACTCAATATTCATAAGCATCACTTATAACTATATTTATCAATGTGGCTTTACTTTAACCCTCAATATTTATTTCTGTTTACCCTTGGCAAAAGACTCAAGATTTATCAGCCAAGTTTTTGTATCACTGTGTAAATATTAAAGGTCTTTATATCAGCATGTAAATATTAAAGGTCTTTGTATCAGCATGTAAATATTAAATAAAAACTTTCACATTATTTGACTCTGAAATTTACCATCTCCTACCTGCTCTATAATACAGACTTCCAGAGAAGATAAAATATAATCCAATTTTGTTAGAACCCATAATAATCACAACATAATTACCTGGACTAGGAATCTGGTCACGATATTTTGGAACCTCATCATTCAGAGTCTGAAGCATGGCCCACATTGTGAATGAAAAGAGTGCAGCCAGGAACCCATAAAAGACTAGGTAGAAGAGCAAGATCAAACCTGTAAAAGAAAACAAAACTCATAAAACTTGAAGATACACACATTGTGTGTGTTTGTCTGTGTGTAATGAAGCCAAGGTGGAAAAACAAACCAACCATCGCAAGGCTAGGATTCCAAGCTTTGCCATGCACACAGCCAAGTATCTTCATATTCCAAACATTATGAATTTGCCCAAGCAAGGGGTATTTCAGCAGGCAGCACCCACCCATCCTGTGATCCCCTCCTATCCTCTGATACTTCCAAATACAAGCAGCTTCCACAGATCATACTAATTCAAGATCAGAGCTTGAAAATTCCAGCACATAAGGGAGTGTTTCCCAAAATGAATTTGATGCCCTCCAGAAAAAAGATGATTTTAGGTTGGATAAATCCCCTTCATGTGTATGTGAGAAACAAAAGAATGAGCATTATCAACCCTGTATTTCATAATAATTATCTGCATAAATTTGAGTTTTGAAAAGTGAGTTGATTTAAAGAATAGCCAGGAAGCATGCAGAGAAGGCAAGTCATGAAGATGGTTATCAATGAATAAAGTTTAGGAAATACTGGCTGAGTGGAAGCCTCATGCAGAAGTGCAGAGAGGACAAGATGAGAACAGGCACTCTGACCAGGGGGACTTGACAGCTCCACTGCTAAGCACGAAGCCAGAGCTGGCACACGCAAGTTTCATATAAAGGGCCTAACCTTCTTTTTTTCTTCACAATCTGGAAACACTAAAATCTATCCCAAGCCAGTGATTTCTTTTGTGAACATCTAGAATTATTCTTCTCAAATGTCTGTAGTCAAAGATCTAACATTGTAAGTGGTCACCATCAAGATTATATGCTACAATACATTGCTAACGTCACACATTTACATTTGAACATTTAAAAACTGATCAAAAAATATTCAATTAATTCCCAGGTATGGCAACAGTAAAGAACACTTAATTCCCCAAAGCTGAATTAACATCAGCTTTATTTTCCAGTCTTAACATAAACTTGCTTATTAATATTTGTCCTTGAAGAAAGGCTAGAGGAGGCATTCCCAACCTAGGATCTGTGGACCCTTCACCCTCACCCATTCCCAGCAAAGATGAACTTCAGAGCTTCTGAGATTTCTATAATAATACATTTCTGAATACATCCATTTTTCTTTGTGGAGTTTATTCTTGTGATGCTCAAAAGACCCTGTGACCTCAAACAAATTGTGGCAAAAGCTAGATAACTTTCATTTGTTACCTGCAGGCCAGAAAACTGTTAGGGGAAAACAGTTAAAGCAATTTCATCTTAATTCAGACTGGCATTCCCCATCCTCCCCCACCCCAATTACCAGGAGGCCAAAATAGGGAGCGAAAGGACAGAAGGAAGGAGCACAGTACGTTCACCTCCAGACAGCAGCACTTCCCTACCACACAGAGCGATCCTGCTGCAGAAAAACAGAGGAAAACCAACCTCAAAGCCGTGATCAGTTTACTGTAAGGAAAACGAAACAGGTAAAGCCCAAAAGCTGGTTTAATGAGATACAGGGAAAAGCCATTCTTTCAGATTTGGCTCTTTGTAGGAACTAACAGATACATTCCTCCACACAGCAGGCCAGAGCACAAATAAATAAACGTAATGAGTCGGGGCTGTGTTCCAATAAAACGTCACTTAACGAAAACAGGCAGTCGGAGGCCACAGGAGTTTGTCAACTGATGAAGTTGATAGTAAACTGGAAAAGTTTAATACAGAAGTGCTAAGAGTTATTTAGCAGTGCTTTAAAGTCATCTAAAAGTATTCTTATCATGCCATTTTCAATTTTGATTTTCAGTTTCCAGGAAAAATAATGTAAATGAAATTTATAAAAGCAACAAGCAAATGAGCACATAGCAAGCACGAACAAAAATGTTAAAACTCCCTATACAGTCAGGTTCATAAAAACAGACACACAAATTAACAGCCATGTCCCAAACCTGATGCCATGCACTAGTGGCCATTAAGTCAATTGTGAATGTAGGCAGTGTACAACAAGTAAATAAGTGATTTCCAGCACTGAAGCCAATTTCCCCTACTTGATAAGATACTATTGCCAAGAACCAAACTTAACATTGAAAAACTAAAATTAACCTCACTTATAAACACCACATCCGGGCTTCCCTGATAGCTCAGTTGGTAAGAATCCACCTGTAATGCAGGAGACCCTGGTTCGACTCCTGGGTCGGGAAGATCCCCTGGAGAAAGGATAGGCTAACCACTCCAGTACTCTTGGGCTTCCCTTGTGACTCAGCTGGTCAAGAATCCCCTGCAAAGCAGGAGACCTGGGCTGGATCCCTGGGTTGGGAAGATCCCCTGGGAAGGGAAAGGCTACCCACTCCAGTACTCTGGCCTAGAGAATTCCATGGACTATAGAGTCCATGGGGTCGCAAAGAGTCGAACATAACTAACTTTCACTTTCATAAAAACCACATATGAAAGACCACTCACAAGGATGCCAGTAACTTTTTATCAACTTAATCTTCTTCCTCTAAGGGAAAAAAAAAACAACTGGAAAATAAAAACAGAAGTTATAAACTGCTGTTCTTACATGGGGGTATCTTGCAGTTAGTTTACTCAGATGCATCCGACAATGATAGGGATAAAACTGAGGGTACCTTAGATAAGGAATGGGCTTCCCTGGTGGCTCAGATGGTAAAGAATCTGCCTGCAATGCAGGAGACCTGGGTTTGATCCCTGGGACGGGGAAGATCCCCTGGAGAAGGGAATGGCTGCCCACTCCAGTATTCTTGCCTGGGGAATTCCATGGACAGAACAGCCCTCCATGGGGTCACAAAGAGTAGGACACGATAGCTCAGTTACAGGTAGGGCCGAGGGGACCTAATAAATGTGCCACGCCCACCTCAGTGCTGGTTAATGTGAGCAAGGGAAGTCATTAGGCTTCAAGGCCTGGACATCCACATTCGTTCAACACACTTTGAGACTGTGTGATCTGACTCCCTACTTCTTGCTCAAACTTCCTAGTTATCTAGATACCAGAAAGGCTATGCCTTATTCCCAGAGAATTTCGGTAAGAAACAATTTTCCCTGGGTAAATAAAATAGCAACCTGCTTACAGTTTTATGGACTGTAGCCTACCAGGCTCCTCCGTCCATGGAATTTTCCAGGCAAGAGTACTGGAGTGGGTTGCCATTTCCTTCTCCAGGGGATCTTCCCAACCCAGGGATAGAACCCGAGTCTCCCGCATTGCAGGCAGACGCTTTTAAGGGCTTCCCTGATGGCTCAGAGGTTAAAGCATCTGCCTGCAATGCGGGAGACCAGGGTTTGATCCCTGGGTTGGAAGATCCCCTGGAGAAGGAAACGGCAACCCACTCCAGTACTCTTGCCTGGAGAATCCCATGGACGGAGGAGCCTGGTAGGCTACAGTCCACGGTGTTGCAAAGAATCGGGACACGACTGAGCGACTTCACTTTCACTTACAGTTTTAAAAAACCTTTTTTAAAGCAAAGGCAGGTATAACTTTTTAAAAAAATCAATTATATGGACAAGTACAAATTTAAAGTCCTTTGTAAGTTTAAATTTTTATAAGGAGCTATTTATTGAGGTATAATTCACATTTCATTCACTATGAGTGGAAGTGCTTGGTCATATGGTAACTGTTTAGTATTTTGAGTTAAGTGCTAGACAGTCTTCCAAAGCAGCTGTAACATCCTACGTTCCCACTAGCAGAATTGCAATTTCTTCACATCTTTATCAATACTTCCTAGTGGGTTAACTTGCATTTCCCTAATGACTAATGATGTTGAGCATCTTTTCATGAGCTTATTGGTCATTTGTGTCTTCTTTGGAGAACTGTCTATTCAGACTGTTGGTCCATTTTTATACTGAATTTCCTTTTTTTATACTGAATTTCCTTTTTATGTAAGTTCTAACAGTTCTTCATACATTACAGACATGAGCCTTTTGTCATATACACGATGTACAACTATTTCCCCTCATTCTGTGGGTTGTCTGTTCACTTTCATGAGAGTGTCCCTTAAACAGAAAAGTTCTTAATTACAAGGAAGTCTAATTTACTTTTCTCCTTGGTTGCTTGGTTTTTGGTATTATATCTAAGATACCATTGCCTAAGCCAAAGTTAAGACCTGTAGCTATGTTTTCTTCTAAGAATTCTTAGTTTTAGCTCGTTTGGATCTTTGATCCACTGTGTATTAATTTCTGTACATGGTATGAAGAAGGGAGAGCCAAGAACTTCCAGATGTACAAGCTGGAACCAAGAACTTCCAGATGTACAGGCTGGATTTAGAAAAGGCAGAGGAACCAGAGATCAAATTGCCAACATCCATTGGATCATAGAAAAAGCAAGAGAATTCCAGAAAAAACATCTGTTTCTGCTTCACTGACTATGCTAAAGCCTTTGACTGTGTGGATCACAACAAACCGTGGAAAATTCTTTAAGAGATGATAATACCATTCCACCTTACCTGCTTCCCGAGAAACCTGTGTGCAGGTCAAGAAGCAACAGTGAGAACTGGATGGAACAACAGACTGGTTCCAAAGTGGGAAGTACATCAAGGAGTACATCTAAGCTGTATACTGTCACCCTGTTTATTTAACTTATATGAAGAGTGCATCATGCAAAATGCGAGGCTGGAAGAAGCACAAGCTGGAATCAAGATCGCCAGGAGAAAATATCAACAACCTCAGATATTACCACTCTAAGAGAAGGAAGTGAAGAGGAATGGAAGGAATAAGGAATCAATCCTTATTGATGAGGATGAAAATGGGAGAGTGAAAAAGCTGGCTTAAAATTCAACATTCAAAAAACTAAGTTCATGGCATCTGGTCTTATCATTTCCATTTCATGACAAATAAAATAGGCTTGGGGGGTGGGGGAAGTGGAAGCAGTGAGAGATTTTCTTTTCTTGGGCTCCAAAACCACTGTGACTGAACAACAGCAAAGAAAGAATTCAGTTACATTGTTTTGCATATCGATATCCTGCTGTCCCAGGACCACTTGTTTAAAAATCATTTGTTCCTCACTGAACTAATCAGCACATTGCTGTTGTTAGGTCGCTAAGTCCGGTCAGACTCTTTGTGACCCCATGGACTGCAGCACACCAGGCTCTTCCACTATCTTCCAGTATTTCCTGGAGCTTTCTCAAATTCATGTTCATTGAATCAGTGATGCGATCTAACCCATCTCATCCTGTGCTGCCCGTTCTTCTTTTGCCTTCGAACTATTTATATTATTAAAAATACATGTGTGTATTTACATATACACTCAAATTTTATATATTTATTTTAAAAAATATGGTAGTATAAAACATATTAAACAAGATTAAATAATTTGCCTAAGATTAACTTACCAATAAGAGAAATATCCAGACCAGTACCTCTCCATGTGGCACCTTACCTGGTCTGCTCTCCCTGGGAGCCTCAAGCAATCAACCTTTTGCAATCAAAACTCCTCTTCTCTGAAGTGCATCATGCAAGCATTCTGTGTTACTTCAGGTGACAAAAATTTACATGGAATAAGGTATCTGTTCCTGTTCTCCAAGAGTCCAGTTACAAGCAACAGACATATAAACATAGAGAAAGAATTAACTGTCTCTAACAGGAAGAGGAAGGAAAGGATTTCATCAGAGAAGGACTCCTAGAAAAAAGCAAGTTGGCTCACCAAAATGGAGAACAGGAGGGCGCTCTGGGCCACAGATTAGATGACTCCGCAGCAGGAGCAGCCAGGTGAGTATAACTTTGTGCCTCCCCCCAACACACACACACACACATACACACACACACACACACCCCCGGTGCCCAGCAACTACACACACACACACACACACACCCCCACCTTAGTACCCATCAACTACCAACAGTAGCAGCACCAGCTACTCTTTAGCAGGAGCAGGGAGCATGGGGCAGGGGGAGTGGGGGCAGGCTGGGATTCAAAAACTGGCCAAGGTATTGGATGGGTTGGTAAAAACCTTAAGGAGTAGAGGGAATCTCTATACCTCGACCAGTTCTTGGGTACTTCTGCCTCATCCCTGAATGCTGTGACAGGAAAGTCTAAATACAAACAGGAGGTGCAGAGAACCAATAATTACCAAATATTTGAGGAAAAAACTAATCCAATAAAGTACCAAATGCAACAAAGTATAACAAAAATTTACAAAGTGGACTTCTACATAACCTTTGAATTAAAAAGACAACAAAACATGAAATATTCAAAATACAAAACAATAATGCAGCCGAAGCAGAACACAAAGGAAAATCCATAGCTTTATATGAATTCACAAAAACCCCAAGACTAACCAAAAATGTCAGGTTTTAAATTCAAGACTAAAATAAATTCAAGGGAAAGTAAGAGAGATTTAAGATAGTATCACAAGTTAATTGAAACAAATGCATTTAATTTGATCAATAAAACCAGTTTCCAACTAGTAAAGAAAGTGAAAGAAAGTGAAGTCGTTCAGTCGTGTCCAACTCTTTGCGACCCGTGGACTGTAGCCCACCAAGCTCCGCTGTCCATGGGATTCTCCAGGCAAGAATACTGGAGTGGGTTGCCATTTCCTTCTCCAGGGGATCTTCCTGACCCAGGGATCGAACCCAGGTCTCCCACATTGTAGGCAGATGCTTTAACCTCTGCGCCACCAGGGAAGCCCCCAAAAACTTGAGAATAAATGAAATATATGATTTTGTGAGAAAATAAACATTTGCAAATCAGAAGTTTTTACAAAACAATAAACAGAGCTCTATTCTTAAAAGAGATACCACATCCAAATGGTTTTAGTTAGTTCTCCCAATTTTCAAGAAATAGATTTTTTATACATAAGCTATCTCTTTTGGATGCTCCATACGTTACCTAAATATTTATAAGGCTAGAACTCTCCAGACACCAAAACTGAACAGCCAGTAGTTACACAAGTCTCACACATTATATTTTATTTTACAAATGCTTACGTAGAGCTTACATATTATAGTGTGATAATGACAAAGGAACAAAGATATAGATTAGTAACAAAACGCAATATCCAAGAAAGGATCCATGTAAAATGCATGTAAAAACGTTGGCATTTCAAATCAGTGAGGAAATGATGGGTTATTCAATATACTTTGGGATAACTGGTCAGGAACAGTGTATAAAAGATTGTTAAATTTGTAATAATATTTATTTAAACAAGTAAAATTTTTAAAAGAATTAAGTGAACATGTATAAACCTCACCCAGATTCTACATAAGTAGACAATCTACTATATTCATCTATCTATTCAATAATTACCATCTATTTTTTTATGCATTTCAAGTTGCAGATGTTTGTACACTTTACCCCTGAACACTTCAATATGCATATTAACTAAAACTGAGGGAAAAATTACATTCAGTGAAATATATGACTCTACAAAGTACTATGACATGGATTTTTGACAAATGCATTCACCTCTATGATACAAACTGCTATCAAGATACACAACACTGTCATCACCCTATAAAGTTCTCTCATGCTCCTTCCCAGTCAATCCCCAGGCCCATCCTAGAGGCAAGCACTGTTCTGGGCTTTTTTCCAGCATAGGTAAGTACCGCTTGATTTAGAATTTCAAAGAAATGAAATGATATAGTACATTCTCATCAGTAAAGCTTATTTTCTGCCTAGCCTAATAGTGGGATTCACTCAGGTTTTCCATTATCTGTAGTTTGTTCTTTTTTTTTGGACTGTTGAGTAGTAGTCCACTATGTGGACACTGGTTTGTTTATCCATTCTACTGAACACCTGGGCTATTTCCAGTTTGAAGCTACTATGAATATTTTCATGTATTTCTGTGGACATATGTTTTCATTTCTCTTGGGTAAATATCTAGAACTGCTGGGGCATGGGGTACGTGTATATTTACTTTTATAGGAAACTGTCAGACTTTTATCCAAAGGGGATATGCCACATATGTTTTAAAAAGTATTACAGGTAGCAGTGATTACTCAGGGAAGAAACTGAGGATGGCAGTGGACTTACTGACTACTCACCGTAAAAATTCAAATAATGAGGTGACTTTTGTTACACGAAAAGAACAAAGCCAAGAGTTCTCACATTTAAGACCTCATTCAGTTTTCTTGGATTAGCCTATACTGACCACAAACTTCTAAAGCGCAGCTCAGCAAATCTCAGCTGCTGCCTGTTTTTGTAAATAAAATACTGAAACACAGTTAGGCCACTAGTTTACATATTGTTTAAGGCCATTTCAAGCTACTAATAGCAGAGGTGAGTAGCTGCAACAGACACTGCCTGGCTGGCAGAGCCTAAAATATTACCTGGTCCTTTGAAGAAAAAGTTTACAGCCGCCAGTTCAAAAGGCTTTGTTTTTCATTCCAAAGTGACACCTGAAACTATCTCACGCAACTCTTCCCTTAAAGAAGAAACTGAGACCAAAGGATTTTTTTTAATGACTTATCTAAGCTTCAGATCAGATCAGATCAGTCGCTCAGTCATGTCCGACTCTTTGCGACCACATGAATCACAGCACACCAGGCCTCCCTGTCCATCACCAACTCCCGGAGTTCACTCAGACTCACGTCCATCGAGTCAGTGATGCCATCCAGCCATCTCATCCTCTGTCGTCCCCTTCTCCTCCTGCCCCCAGTTCCTCCCAGCATCAGAGTCTTTTCCAGTGAGTCAGCTCTTCACATGAGGTGGCCAAAGGACTGGAGTTTCAGCTTTAGCATCATTCCTTCCAAAGAAATCCCAGGGCTGATCTCCTTCAGAATGGACTGGTTGTATCTCCTTGCAGTCCAAGGGACTCTCAAGAGTCTTCTCTGACACCACAGTTCAAAAGCATCAATTCTTCAGTGCTCAGCCTTCTTCACAGTCCAACTCTCACATCCATACATGACCACAGGAAAAACCATAGCCTTGACTAGACGAACCTTTGTTGGCAAAGTAATGTCTCTGCTTTTCAATATGCTATCTAGGTTGGTCATAACTTTCCTTCCAAGGAGTAAGCGTCTTAATTTAGAGATGTAGAATTCTAATGCAGGTCTACCTCAGTGTACTGGTAAACTTCTAAACTTATCAAGTAAAAATGCATATGCCCATAGGCTCACTTTGACTATAATGCCCTATCTGGAAACTCAAAATGAACTAGAAATTTAGTGGAATAGAAAGAATCATGGTGAGCTGAGGGGAATTATGAACAAGTTTCTCCACAAACAAGACTTTCACAGTATGGAGCTATGTCAATTAATCCATAATACTCTCAACTTCATTCAGCACAACGAACAGGTGAATCACAAGTGGACACTGACTAAATGACAATTTATCAGAAAAGCAGTTAAGTGTTTCCTATGTGCTGGATGCTGCAGGGCTATACATGCACCTGCAAGTCCTGCTCTGTGAGAACATCCGGTTAGAAGCAACATATAAACAACTCTGATCCAGGGCACAAAGTTTTTAGGTGTCACAGATGATAAATGTGGTATCCTTTTCACCTGGGCAAGTCAGAGAAGGCTTGTGGCAGAGCTGGCCCTCAATGCAGGAATCAGGGGAGAATTTACGATGCAGTGAATGGCACGGAGAGGGAATGAGCAGGGCACTCCAGGCCAAGGGGCCTTAGATATAGCCATTTGGCTATGACACAGTGGTATGTGGGGTGTACGGTATACAATGACAGATTATATAAGGTTGGAATACAATGACAGATTATATAAGGTTGGAAATATAGTTCTAAGCCAACATGTAATACACCTGGAACACCAGGCTATCTGGAACTGATTTAAATCTGAAAGCAGTGGGGATCCAAATACTTCTGGGGTATGGGGAGTACCTTGATCAAAGCTGCAGCCTTAAAAATCAATCTGAAACAGGGAGGTTGTACACAATAATTCTAACTGATGCCCAGGATCTTTCTGGGACTGCACCAGAAGGTAAGAGCCTACCTTCCCCAGTCAACAGCACTACACTGTTTTTTCAGCAGCAGATAAAGGTTGGAAAGCCAATGGCCCCATTTAAACTTGGAACAATTTTGAAAGAAAGTTACAAAAAGATCTTCATCTGATCCTTCAAGTTTTTTTCATCAGAGAATTTACAAGAAAAGACACTACCAGATCCTTAAAAAGTGGGGCAGGATTGGTGGGAATGTTAAGGACTATGCAATTTGCAACAGGTGGTTAGCATTAAGAATGCCAGGAAAAACAAGCCCCCTGGGCTTCCTCTGAAAGTGCCTGTTCACAAGATACTTCAGGGTGGGGTGAGGTGAGTGAGTGGCGAGAAGGTCAGAGAAAATTCATTCCTGGATTAACTGCAGCAGTGGTAATGAGCTGTGGGTCACCAAGAGATTCTAAAAATGTTACGGAAGTAGGACTATGCCTAGTGACAGTCTTCAAGAATTGCAAACAGAGAAGTGACTCAGAACTCCAATGGAAGAAGGGGAAAGAGCTGTTTATCAGCTGATGAATAAGGTAGTGGAGCTGTCTAAGCCTCACTCTCAGATTTATGGGATATGCAAGAAGCAACTGGAATCTGAGAGATATTAACCAAGAAGTAAAATCTGTCAGTCATTTTTGCAGTTGTTTTGAGATGAAGAAAATGAAGAGAAAACAAAGCCTAACACAGTGCCTGGGAAACATACTTTAGGAACCAAGAGAATCAGAAAAAGACTGGTTAGAGAAGTATGGAGTGGGAGGAAGGACCACTTTTTAGGGGCCAGACACTGACAACAGTGACAACAGGCCAGAAACTGCCAAAAGAAAACTACCTCACTTGGTGGACAAGGGTCTGTTCCTTAGCATGGCATCAGCAAAATACTAGGAGTAAGTTGTACTTAAGCACCAGCTCTACCAATGGCTCAGTAAACAGATATGGGGAGGTTGTTGCTGTTACTAAGTTGCTTCAGTCCTGTCCGACTCTGTGCGACCCCATAGACGGAAGCCCACCAGGCTCCCCGGGGAGGTTGTTAAGTCAGAGAATTCTTTTCAAAACTATTACTGGTTAAATAGCATGTATAGGGAGAGGAAGACACTATTAAATAAACCCTCATTAAATCTGAGAGCAGATAAGTTTAAAAAGAAAAAGCCTCTATGAAGTTCTCATAAGAGCCATAAGAAGCCTTAAAGAGAGCAATAAAACAGGACGCAGGAGACGGGATAATAACCCTGGTTCTGTTATTCTAATCAGATGCACGACCTAGGCATGTCAAACTCAGCCGAGTCTCCCATGAGAAAGTTAAATGGAAACTTTTTCTGAACACTAAACTATGAAATCCAAGTGTGGCAGAAAAAAAAAAGGAAAATGCTCAAATATCGGGTAAATCTTTATGCAATGACATACCAAAACCAAAGACACTAAAAAGTGTTGCAGAAGACTAATTACATTTAATTAGACTGGGAACATTTCACAATACTGCTCTTTCATTCAACCAACTTTTACTACATTCCCACCAAGTGCAAGCAATAGGTTAGGTGTTAGGGAATTCCAGAGTAAGATGTGAATAAGAAGCCTTCAGCCTAACAAATGCATTATGAAAGCATAAATGCTCCACTAGAAAAAGGTGTCACTGGATACACTGGAGGACTTGACACAGTCTCAAAGCAAAAAATGATTCAAAAATGTTTACCAGAGATCAGGCTGTCAAAGCTGACATCTGAGTAACTAGGTCAAGGTGAAGGAAGAAGGGGTTCAGAATCTAGGAAACAGGCCCAAAAGTGATGGGAGAGAACTACGTAGAACAGTAGATGACAAGAGAGAAATATGCCAAGTCTGCAAATAGTCTGCACGTGATGCTAAGGAGTCGGAGGGCAACAGAGATTTACATGAAGAGGTGGCTGTGAAACAGCCCATAAAGATTTTCGACAGGCCATCTTTAAAGATTCCGACAGGTTATAAGAATGCAAAAAGCCTTAGGGACCAGAAATGCAGTTTGTAAGCCCCAACACAGAAACGATACCTAAAGTCACCAGAAACCTAAGTTCTAGCAGTGTGTGTGGATGGTCCCCACAGAGGTGATAGAAAGTGCCAAGATACCCCCAACACATCAACCTCTAAGAAAGAGGTAGAGGAATAAAAAACACTCCCCTTAAATTTTAAGTGATAAAACCAGGTAGCTAACTGTACATTTTCACTTATTTATACATTTGAAAAAACTTTATACATAAGAAAATGTTAACAATGGTTATTCTATGTAGTCAAAAATGACAGATTTTACTTCAAAATCAATGTAATGAATGCCTAATTAGAAAATAATGAATTTATCTTCCAAAGTAAATTTTGTTCTTTTATGACACAATTTCTTTTTAAAAAATGCTAGCTTAGTAGAGGCTTCATCTTAATGGAAACGTTAGAAGTCTATAAAGGGGAAGGGGAATAGATATCCCCCAAGAGTAACCTTCACTTTTAAAAATTATTGTACACGTGACTTTTTTCCCCCTTTTCATACAGTTGTCCTGCCAAGTACTTTGGCACACTGTAATAAAATTGCTTGGAAAATAAAAGCGTTAAATGGTCTTTAAATATGATGATACACCACAGTGAAGATGTTACTAAGGACAGAAGGATTTTTTTTAGCTGCTTTTAATACAACTAATTCTAAAGCTGCAAATTCAAAGTCAATTTCAAAGAAATCAAATTATTTTGGGGGTGAGGGGAGGCTGCTCTGTAACACAGTAAAGCACATACTATTGTCATCACATAGCCTGGTGGGCTACAGTCCTTGGGATCGCAGACTCAGACACGACTTAGTGACCGCACAGGCTGCTGCTGCTGCTGCTGCTAAGTCGCTTCAGTCATGTCTGACTCTGTGCGACCCCATAGACTGCAGCCCACCAGGCTCCCCCTTCCCTGGGATTCTCCAGGCAAGAACACTGGAGTGGGTTGCCATTTCCTTCTCCAATGCATGAAAGTGAAGTGAAAGTCAAGTCGCTCAGTCGTGCCCGACTCTTAGCGACCCCATGGACTGCAGCCTACCAGGCTCCTCCATCCATGGGAGTTTCCAGGCAAGAGTACTGGAGTGGGGTGCCAGGGCCTTCTCCGCACCACACTATTATTACAGGTATCTGGACTACAATACACACACTTCCCCCTCCCTCCATCAACCCAGGAAGTGCTGCCTCCTGCCAGGTGATGGCTCAGTTAGCCTCAGCAGTTGCTGCTGCCACACCCACCACTTGACCTTCATTTACAGTCAGCCCACAGGGTAAGGCAAGGCCTGTTACTTTTCCAACAGTGCAAATTTTTGTAAAGTTTCTTTGATACAACATTCCACCAGAGAAAGAATACCTTACAAAACTGGGAAAATAAACACACTTGCCTTCTCCCTTACAGTCAAATACACAAGACTGGGATGGAGCCTGATCTCCAAAGCAGAGCATTTACTGAGGCATGACCCAGAATGGGAGCAGGTGATCGAAAAAAACTGCAATTCGTGGGCCTACAATGAAAGAGAAGCATATGAACAAAATGTAGATGTTAGTAGTTTCAGTCCAGAATCCTGATCCTGCTTGGAATCAGTACCTTGAGTTTAAGATTATCATTAAAGCATCTACTGAGAGATAACCTTAAGATAACGAAGGCCAAAGAAGCCTACAGGCAGATGTCATTAAATGACATCATGTCATGGGTTTCCCTGGTAGCTCAGATGGTAAAGAATCTGCTTGCAATGCAGGAGATCCAGGTTCCATCCCTGGTTGGGGAAGATCCCTTGGAGAAGAGAATGGTCACTCACTCCAGTGTTCTTGCCTGTAGAATTCCATGGACAGAGGAGTCTGGTGGTCTACAGTCCATGGGCTCGCAAAGAGCTGGACACAACTGAGCGACTAATACTTTCACTATTCCTGACTTGCCCTTACGTTCAGCCTGCATATCAGCTCTTAGGAACACTTTGATCACCTACACGGTATACATTAGAAAGCCGTGAAAATGGAATAAAGTACATGTATATAAACATTCTGAAACTGCTGAAACCAAGTGAAACACATTAGCCAAATATATAAGAACCTAGTCAAAATCCTCACACAGCTGTTTTAAAGACGGCAATGACATGGATCATGAGGTATTTTCACTTTATCCCAAATGTAAAGGGCAAGACTGCTTCTTAAATATTAATATACAGTGCACTTAGAAAGGAACCTCACTTGGGACAAATGTGCTGAAGACTTGAATGTAAAAGATAAAATCAGAAAACATCTTAAATGAATGTCTTTACAGAACCCTTGAGGTAGAGAAAGGTTGTCTCTATATGCCAGCAGCCCAGCAAATCTACCCAGGTCAAAAAAAGATGTAATAATCCCCTCCCTCATTAATTTCAAAAGCAAAACAAAACATCTGCACAAATGAGGTTTAAAAAGAAAAAAAACTATAACACACTTTCAGAATATAAAAGGTACACAGATTATCCGCAACCCAGAAATTCCACCAGTAGAAACATATTTCAAGGAAATCAATTTACAAAAATGCACAAGGATAAAGGAATGGGGGGAGGAGGGCCCAGTACATAAAATATGCACTAGTTTAAAAAAAATGAAGAATTACTTCTATTACCATAGGTATCTCCCATGTATACATAACATACATGTTAAACTAAAAAAAACAAACATGTAACTATACAATGGAACAGCTATTAAAAATGATATAAATCTTTATTTAATAACACAGGAAGAGGCCCACAATATACTCAAAAGATTATAAAGCATAATTTACTGTATGATCTGTTAAAAAATTAATAACATTATATGCATTAAGTCTGCCCACACATGTACTGAAATACATAGTGTGGACTATAGTCCACTTCTCCACTGGGAAGTGGATAGTGGACTTCTCCAGTTGGGAAGATCCCCTGGAGAAAGGAATGGCTACCCACTCTGGTATCCTTGCCTGGAGAATTCCATGGACAGAGGAGCCCAATGGGCTCCACTACATGGGGTTGCAAAGAGTCGGCACTACTGAGTGTCTAACAGGGGTAATGAGATCAGGCAACTCACTCATACACTACCTTTCTGATAAAGAAAGGCCAGAGGATACGCTTTCTCCAGGTGGACCCCATGCTTGAGGGTACACAGCGCTGATTCCTGCCTACAGGCACCACTCCCCAACATCTCCTTGGAGTGTCCTTATGCCTGCTGGGATAGGATTATGGACAGTTCTCACCTATTTATCCCATTCAGTGTTGCCTTACTATTATTACAATAAATGCAGAAATTTACTCTTTGCTGACAATTTCCATTTTGAAAATAAAGAGTATTGCCTTCATTCTTCTAAAGCTAATGCCAACTTCACCTGTACTCCTTCCACTGCCCTTACATAATCCCATTCTCTGATACCAAATAAAATCTCTATCCCAACAGCATGTAATACAAAGGTTAAAGAGCACACCCTGCATTAAGAAACGTCATTCAAAAAAAAAAAAAATGTCATTCTAACAAAGCGAAGACACTTAGTACTGGAACTGAGAAAGGTAGTCTACACAAATTCATCCCTCTTCACCACTCAAATATTTCTTCAGCAAAAAGTACACTCTAAAAACAAAAATAACTGTTTACAGCCCCCCCTCCACTTAATTCTAAATGCAAGATCTATTTCCTCATCACACTAGTGGGTTCCCCATAGACAGCCATTTGAATAAAAATCGTGATTACCATGCAGTAAGGCAAGGCATCTGTAAAATAATACAACCGCTGGACTAGGATTAAAGGACAACTGGGTTCTTTTCTTGGTTCTGTGGAATATATAATTTTACACAAACAAAATCACAACCTCTCTGGGGCTCATTTTCCTCATCTCTGAAGCAGGGTTTGGGCTAAAAAAAAAAAAACCCTCCAAGGCCCCCTTGCAACTTGTAATAGGGCTTTAAGCCGCCTTTCTATTCTAGAAGAGCCGATTTCAAGTAGCAGCAACAGTTTATTTCCTAAGTCAAAGCTAATTCACTCTCTTGATGCTTCTTTTCAAAGTGTCGTGCTCAAATAGTTCTCCAGTCTAGAAATACTCTCACGCAGAAAAGTCTGTCATGACCAACTAACAAAATATTTTTCAAAAGAAAAAAAATTGGTTTACTTAAGTTTAAAGGAGGGAAGCGCTAGTCGGGGGGAGCACGAGTCCTTATTCAGACGTTAACAGTTTTTCCAAAAAAAAGAGGCACTCGAAAGCAGCACCACACTGGCGGATGGTTTAAATATTTCTTTTAAAACAAAGAACCCATGCAGAGGAAAACTGCTAGCAAATACAACCATCACACGTTTTGAAGGCACAGGGTAAAAACAAACAAAAAAACAAACCGTGACTTTCAGACCGAATTTACTTTCCCCTAATAAAGTACGTTGGTAAGGAAGAAAACCTGTGTCACTAAAAAGGAATTAGGAAGGAAGCAACCTTTTTAAGGGTCTTTTCACTGGACAAATTCAACTGCATTTTCGGGTATCGTGTACTTGTGTGCTTAACACAGTCGTGCAGCCCACACACTGAACACTAGTTCACACTCTTCCGACCGGCTGGGGTGGCAGCGTGGACGAGTCACAAGATAGCGGCGGGAGTGGAAATTTCCTCTCCCCGGGCGTGGGGCAGGGTCTAGCTTCCCCGAACCGCTCGGCGCCGCCGGCCGCCTCCGCCAGGGCCTCTCGGGGCCGGCGCGCTCCGTACAAAGGAGGCCGGGCGCTCGGCCCCCACGCGCTCCGGGCTCCGGGCAGCGGTCCCCGGCTTCCGGCGCCTCAGGCCCCGGCAGCACGTGCGCCCGCTCCCGGCCGGGAGGAAGGAACCGACGCGGCCCGGCGGGGGCTGCCAGCGGGCCCCGCCGCCAAGCCCGCCCGCCAGCCCCGCGAGAAATGAATGGGGCCACGCTACTCCTCTGCCGCCGCTGCCGCTCGCGTTCCAGTCTGGCGGCCAAGACGAAGACCGCTGCGGGCGGCGGTGGCTCCTGGGGCCCCCACGCGGGGAGCCGCCTCCCGCCTTCCCTTCCCACCCGACCCCACCCGGCGTCCCCCCAGACCGCGGCCGGCCCGGGTGCCCAACCGTCGCCCGCTCACCCCAGCTCTTGGCGGTGCGCCCCAGGAACTCTCCGGTTGTCCGGTTGTAGATGAAGAGCTTCCACTCGGCCAGGCTCTGGTTGAAGGACTTCTTGTCTGTCTTCGTCATGGTGTGTGTGCCGACGGCGAGAGGAGCGGCGGCCGCGGGGGTGGAAGCGGCGAGGAGCCCGGAGGCGCGTCCCGGCACTAGCGGCGAAGCCCGGCGGCGGCGGCGGAAGGCGCGACGGCAGAGGAAACCTTCTCGCTGCGGTGAGCGCTCAAGCAGACTGCGCTGCGCCGCGCCGAGCCGGGGCCGCCGCTCCGGCCGCGGGAGCCTGACGTCTCCGCCCTCCGCAGCCAATCCCCGCGCTGTTCAGGCCCCGCCGCCACCGCCGCCACCGCCTCCCGCCCGCGGCTGGGCGCAGCCGGACGCGGCGAAGACGCCCCGCCCTTGCCCCGCCCCCACTCCCGCCCCTCCCCGCGGTACCCGGCAGGGCTCCGGGACGCTCTGAGTTCCCTTATCCCTGGCCGGAGGGAGCGAAAACTGTGCAAAGCAACTTAAAAAAAAAAAAAGTCATGAGAGCTTAATAAGAAGCAGGTTTATAATGACAAGCAAAAGATGAGCGTCCCTGACCCACAGGTTTCTCAGAAGGAGGACTCTGGGGAGATGCTGCGGGCGACCGGGACCCGGGGTCCCCTCGCTTCTTTGCCTGCTGCGGCGCGGGACGAGGAGAGCGCGGAAACTACTCCAGTCAGCTAAGTCGCCTTCACCGAGAAGGGGACCTCACCCCTCTCTCCGCAAACCGTTTCCAGGCGTTCTCCTCTGGGCTCTGTGACGTGACTTAAAAGATAGTCCGCTGAAGTTTTTCGTGAAGGTGTTTGATGTACTACATACCGCTGCTCGGAGAACGCCCTGACTTGGCTCTTTTGAAGGAGTCAACTAGGAATCTTAGGTCAATGGGGATTTCATCCAAAGTTTGCCAGTGTTAAGTAAGTTCAGTATAGTTTTCTCCAGCTTTAATTGAATTTATCAGTGAAACCAATACATATGTTTTCCTGAAGTTCCTATCAGCTGTTAAGATCTGCTTTTTCTCAAACACTCAGGCTGTACAGGAAATCAATTCTTCGTTTAGGGTTGATGCCTAGATAATGTTCCTGACTTTTCATCTTTTCCACTGCACGGTTGCTCCCTTTGGCCAGCGCTGAGGGTGCAGTCGTTGTTTTCCTACACGAGGTGGAGCTGAAGAGTGCCGTGCTCTGAGACCTGGGACAGCGTGAAAAAATTTAAGTGGAAGTTTGGGCAGGAGGTGGGGGTTTGTTTTGTTTTGTTTTTAGAGAACAGAAATAGAGCACCGCCTCTGTTTTATCAGCAAATAAAAATTATGAATGAAGGAATGTAGCACACACCTTATTGTTTGAAATGATGCATTATAGTCCATCAGAGAGTTTAAACAGCTTGCAAATGCATTAAAGGAGTAAATGGATAACAAAATTCTGGTATTTCTCTTGTTTCCTCACTTTGTTTATCAAAGCAAGGAATTATGTCTTTCACAAATGGAAAAGGGATAGAAGAATATCTTATTATAAAGTGATTTCCCCCTGTGCTTAGGAAAGCTAAATTTATAATTATGACCAAATCCAGTTATTTTGTCGAACCAATGACAGCAAAAGAGTTGTAGAAGACTTCTGTAAAGTTTGGCATGAAAATGGTATTAGAAATAGCAAAATATTGTGCAAGCAAACTAGAATGCATCTCTACAGTTCCTAAATAAGGTTGAAAAGGAACTGAGGAATGGAAGTAGTTAAGTATTTTTGTCTCATTTAAAATCGAACTACGAATTAGAGGACAGCTAAAATATTGGTGGAGTTGGTAGCAGGCTTTCTAGTTTGGGCAACAGTAAAGATGCAGAGTCTGTTTGAAATAAAATATAAAACCATCTGCTTTATTGATACTGTGTGTGTGTTAACAAGCACACTTCGGGAAATAACCTGGCGCAAACAGAAACACGGTAAACAAGAACATTATGAAACAGCGTTTCAAAGATATTGAACGCTGCCAGAGATTGGTAGTTTGTATATTTTTAATGGTCATTAATATGCTTTTCGTACATAATGCTTTTCCAATTAGGTAAATAAAAATATAATTCAGTAAGTGTTTTCAAAATTCATGGCTAGCTTAGTGTAATAACTAATCTAACCGATTTCAGTTGGGGAAAAGTTTACATCCTAATTCAAAACACAGCAACTATTTGTTTCTCTGATACATGATTCTTGAGCATTACTTGGAAGAGAATATGCTAAGTGTATTGGGGGATATTGGCCCACCAGGTACGAGCAGATGAAATATCAAATTTAATTGCAGTATTATTCCCTCTAGATTTACTTTACCATACTTAAGTCTCCCTTGTGAAAGCAAAGTTATTTTGGATTTCCCTGGTGTTACAGTGGTAGTCAGGATGGCCCAGTGGCAGTCAGGGTGGCCAAGTTGGAGTAGTAAATGGCAACCCACTCCAGTATCCTTGCCTGGAATTTTCCATGTACAGAGGAATCTGGCGGGCTATAGTCCATGGGGTTGCAAACAGTTGGACATGACTAAGCGACCGAGCGGTTCAGGGGACGCTGGTTTGATCCACAGGCAGCCAGGCCTGTGCACCACAACTAATGAGCCCACACGCTGCAACTGCTGAAGTCCGTGTGCCTGGACCCTGTGCTCCACAAGAAGAGAAGCCACTGCAATGAGAAGCATATGCACTGCAACTCGAGAGCAGCTCCTGCTCTTCACAACTAGAGAAAAGCCCGCACGGCAAAGAAGACCTAGCACAGCCAAAATAAATAAATTGATTTTTTTTTAAAGTATCAGACAAGAGTGATTCAGTGTCCGTCTCTCCTCCACCACCCAATTACCGCCTCCACGGTGAATGATGACAAAGCTCTGGGGAAACTTCGCAAAGCTGGATGAGGCAGAATGGGGAAGAAATAGTTGTGGACCACTGGCTCAGTCTGCTCTCCAGTCAGCAGAATTCATTTACTAGTTTCTATTGGGCACAAGCAAGATATTTTGGCTCTCAATTTTTTTACTTTGCTAAAACTCTTCATTTATTTCTGAATTTTACAATTATGTATACAGAAAAAAGTATTCCAGTTCTTAAAACAGCGTCTTATTTATAACTTAGTGTTGTAACTAGGACTGTGGTACTAAATCACTGAAAGACCATTGTCCTTCAGAGAATAGATATTAAGATTTCCTTTCTTAATAAAAGTCCTTTCTTTCCCACAAGCGACAGCTATAATTGTGTTGGCGTTTTATTGTATCTGAGAAACACAGTCATGAATACATATTCCTCTTCACAGAAAATGTTCTTTTCCACACATTGATTCTAATTTTGAATGCTTTTACTAATCCTTTAACAAACGGCATCTCTACTTCCTTTGCAGGTTAAAGGGCAGATCTCGAATTGTTGATTATCTTGAATTAAATGAACCAGTGCTTTCGTAAACCATGAGCCCAGAAATTGCTCTGTAAATGGTGGGGGAAGGCTGTTGGGTAATAATTTCTAATACTATCATACACGGTGTTCGATGTCTTATAAAACAGTGTATGATATGGTCTAACAAGGTTATTTACTAAATGAAATATAAATTCAAATGACCAACTCAATGTGAAAGATTATTTAATTAATAATTTGGCTATACAAATTAACAGGAGTAGGTGAAGTTGCATGTGAAACAATGGCAGAATACTGATGTTTTTTGAAACTGGATGATGGGTACATGAAGTTCATTATGCTTTGTTTACTTTGTATATCCTTGAAAGTTTCCAGAATAGAATGTTTGGGGTTTTTTTTTAAATGGGGGCAAAGGATAGGCAATTTTTTGATGCACATTCTTCTGATTCACTTAGTTGAAAAATAACCAGAAGAAGGTATAGATGTAATGTTTTCAAAAGAACTTTTTTTAATTTGAAAAGCTGAACCAATGGGAAACAGAGTTATGGGAACATAAGATAATATTATTGTATTCTAATTAGTAACCTTAGGTAAATTTGAGAAGCTATTTTATCTATAACAAGGACAAGTATATGTGTATACATACACATGTATATACATATACACATACACACACATATATAGGCCTAAAATAACAACTGTAAGCAGGCTAGGAGAGCAACTGGTTTTGAAGGGAGAAGAATATCTTCAAGCAGAAAGTATACTCCATGGCCACAAAGACTGGCATTAAGTTCCTAAACAAGTTTAGTCATATGGTGAAGACGTGCTTCTTTTGTTAAATGGAAATCAATTAAAACCAGCAGAAAACTCTTCCAAATATAAAGCAAACTAAAAGACAGTATTATTTTGAGCAGTTCTTGGAGGGTTTGAAAATATGATTATATAATCTCAGTGTTTGAGTATCCTTTCTAGTGGCACAGGGCTAGTGACATGGATTTAGTTTTTCTTTTTTAATTTAATTTTTCTTTTATATTGGGGTATAGTTGATTTGCAATGTGTTAGTTTCAGGTGTACCGAAAAGAGCTTCAGTTATACATATTCATATATCCACTCTTTTTCAGATTCTTTTCCTATATAGGTTACTACAGAATTTCAAGTAGAGTTCCCTGTGCCATAGAGTAGGTCCTTGTTGATTGTCTAGTTTACGTATAGGTTTGCTTTTTTCTGGGCTTCCCAGGTGGCTCAGACAGTAAAGAATCTGCCTTTAATTCAGGAGAAAGTGAAAGTGAAAGATGCTCAGTTGTGTCCGACTCTTTGCAACTCCACGGACTATATAGTCCATGGAATTCTCTAGGCCAGAATACTGGAGTGGGAATCCCTTCTCCAGGGGATCGTCCCAACCCAGGAATTGAATCCAGGCCTCCTGCACTGCAGGCGGATTCTTTACCAGTTGAGACACAGTGTAATGCAGGAGATCTGGGTTCAATCCATGGGTAGGGAAGATCCCCTGGGGAAGGGAATGGCTACCCAATCCAGTATTCTTGCCTGGAGAATCCCATGGACAGAGGAGCCTGGCAGGCTGCAGTTCATAGGGCCACAGAGTCAGACACGACTGAAGATGACTTAGCACACATAAACTATACATTTAGTTTTTTGTATTGATTTTTCTACTTAATTAAAAAATGTAAACCCCACAGAGCTCTGTTAAAAACACAAAACAATTTTTAGTCATAGAAAGAGTAAGCCATCAATCTCCTGTGGATTTGGGTTTACTTTTGTGTTATATGTCTCTTACAAAGAAACTTACTAATTTAATTCAAATTTCAAACTAAAAGGATGTCACGTGAAGCCATCTATTAAATATTTAGGCCCCTTGGACATGTAATATGCTAAAGTAGTATACCCTATAATTTTTTTTTTTTTTTTTTTTTTTTTTTTTTTTTTTTTTAAATTTTTTAATTTCAGATACACACATTTTTCTATTTATGGCTATTTCTATTTCTATAATTTTTCTATTTATGGCTATCATGAAGAACTCTCACCAAAGAGAGGCCAGGAAAAATTTCCTTGTACAAGGGCAGAGCAGACTTAAGAACAATGTCTTATACGTTACTGTTTTTCAGTAAACCTTGATAGTATTAATAATCTGAAACTCAAAATTTAGGCCCAGGTTTTTTTTTTAAATAAAACTGTAATCTCCTACCAAATTTGAGGTATTTGATTCCCTAATCAAACATCCTTCTGAGTATGTCATCCTATACCTGACAGTTTATTTCTGATTGCTTCTATGAAGACCTACAGGACCTTTTAGAACTAACACCCAAAAAAGATGTCCTTTTCATTATGCTGCTAAGTCGCTTCAGTCGTGTCCGAATCTGTGCGACCTCAAAGACGGCAGCCCACCAGGCTCCCCCATCCCTGGGATTCTCCAGGCAAGAACACTGGAGTGGGTTGCCATTTCCTTCTCCTTTTCATTATATGGGACTGGAACGCAAAAGTAGGAAGTCAAGAAACACCTGGAGTAACAGGCAAATTTGGCCTTGGAGTACAGAATGAAGCAGGGTAAGGCTAATAGAGTTTTGCCAAGAGAACGCACTGGTCATAGCAAACACCCTCTTCCAACAACACAAGAGAAGACTCTATACATGGACATCACCAGATGGCCAACATCGAAATCAGATTGATTGCATTCTTTGCAGCCAAAGATGGAGATCTGCTCTATACAGTCAGCAAAAACAAGACCGGGAGCTGACTGTGGCTCAGATCATGAACTCCTTATTGCCAAATTCAGACTTAAATTGAAGAAAGTGCGGAAAACCACTGGACCATTCTAATATGGCCTTAAATCAAATCCCTAACAATTATACAGTAGAAGTGAGAAATAGATTTAAGGATTAGGTCTGATAGACAGAGTGCCTGATGAACAATGGATGGAGGTTCCTGACATTATACAGGAGACAGGGAGCAAGACCATCTCCAAGAAAAAGAAATGCAAAAAAGGCAAAATGGCTGTCTGAGGAGGCCTTACGAATAGCTATGAAAAGAAGAGAAGTGAAAAGCAAAGGAGAAAAGGAAAGATATAAGCATCTGAATGCAGAGTTCCAAAGAATAGGAAGGAGAGATAAGAAAGCCTTTCTCAGTGATCAATGCAAAGAAATAGAGGAAAACAATAGAATGGGAAAGCCTAGAGATCTCTTCAAGAAAATTAGAGATACCAAGGGAACATTTCATGTAAAGATGGGCTCAATAAGGACAGAAATTGTACGGACCTAACAAAAGCAGAAGATATTAAGAAGTGGCAAGAATACACGGAAGAACTGTACAAAAAAGATCTTCATGACCAAGATAATCACAATGATGTGATCAGTAACATAGAACCAGAAATCCTGGAATGTGAAGTCAAGTGGGCCTTAGAAAGCATCACTATGAACAAAGGTAGTGGAGGTGATGGAATTCCGGTTGAGCTATTTCAGATCTTGAAAGATGATGCTGTAAAAGTGCTACACTCAATATGCCAGCAAATTTGAAAAACTCAGCAGTGGCCACAGGACTGGAAACGGTCAGTTTTCATTCCAATCCCAAAGAGAGGCAATGCCAAAGAATGCTCAAACTACTGCAAATTGCACTCATCTCACACGCTAGTAAAGTAATGCTCAAAATTCTCCCAGCCAGGCTTCAACAGTACATGAACCATGAACTTCCAGATGTTCAAGCTGGTTTTAGGAAAGACAGAGGAAGGATCATGGAAAAAGGAAGAGAGTTCCAGAAAAACATCTATTTCTGCTTTATTAACTATGCCAAAGCCTTTGACTGTGTGGATCACAATAAACTGTGGAAAATTCTGAAAGAGATGGGAATACCAGACCAGCTGACTTGCCTCTTGAGAAACCTGTATGCAGGTCCGGAAGCAACAGTTAGAACTGAACATGGAGCAGCAGACTGGTTCCAAATAGGAAAAGGAGTACGTCAAGGCTGTATATTATCACCCTGCTTATTTAACTTCTATGCAGAGTACATCATGAGAAACGCTGGGCTGGAAGAAGCACAAGCTGGAATCAAGATTGCTGGGAGAAATATCAATAACTTCAGATATGCAGATGACACCACCCTTATGGCAGAATATGACTAAGGAACATGAAGGAAGATTTAAATGTCACTTTAGGCAGCACTATTTCCTAAGAGCCTTGGTAATATCTCCAGGGCCATGGACATTCAAGTTCCTTGATTCTTAATTATTGTATTGCAATCAACTTCTGATAGGACCATAGCTACCATAGGTAATTACTTTTACACAAATTCATTATGTCTCATGCATTGTGTACAAGTATATAACTCTGCCTTATTGGGCATATTATGAGGAGAATGGTCTTTTGGTTAAATGACAGTTTGGGAGTTAGGAAATCCCCATAAATGCATATTGTGTTTCAACTTCCTGTAAATCACATAAGCTTATATCAGCTAATGATCTTTCCACAGAAAGAAACAGAAAGCAAGTTCAATGTGACCTAAACAATAAGGAAAATGTGCAGATGAACTTAGTGTAAAGTCCAACTTTGAGAAAAGTTTGACCCAGAGCTCAAATAAAATCAGTAAATCCTTGCTTTCCATTCATTGGTTCTATTACCTTAGGATTAGTTTCCAGAAGCTTCTGGGCCTACTTATTTCCAGGTATAAACTCAGCAGAAAAGAGAGAACCCTCAAAGCCACCCTCAAAGCTTAAATAAAACTCACAAATATAGTCTTCTTGACCCCCCAGCACCGCCCTGACTTGGGTACTGTGTTTGTCCTAAACCAACTGAGAAGGCCAGGGAGAGAGCTGTAATATGCTGATTGGATGAAGCCCAGGAGGGTCCATTCTTGACCTGGTGGCGTGGTCAATCCCTCTCAATTGCGTTGTTAAGAAATTTGGAATAGTGACAGTGGCAGACTTTGTTTTTTTTGGCTCCAAAATCACTGCAGATGGTGATTGCAGCCATGAAATTAAGACGCTTACTCCTTGGAAGGAAAGTTATGACCAACCTAGATAGCATATTCAAAAGCAGAGACATTACTTTGCCAACAAAGGTCCGGCTAGTCAAGGCTATGGTTTTTCCTGTGGTCACGTATGGATGTGAGAGTTGGACTGTGAAGAAAGCTGAGCACCGAAGAATTGATGCTTTTGAACTGTGGTGTTGGAGAAGACTCTCCAGAGTCCCTTGGACTGCAAGGAGATCCAACCAGTCCATCCTAAAGGAGATCAGTCCTGGGTGTTTTTTGGAAGAAATGATGCTAAAGCTGAAACTCCAATACTTTGGCCACCTCATGCGAAGAGTTGACTCATTGGAAAAGACTCTGATGCTGGGAGGGATTGGGGGCAGGAGGAGAAGGGGATGACAGAGGATGAGATGGCTGGATGGCATCACCGACTCGATGGATGTGAGTTGAGTGAACTCTGGGAGTTGGTGATGGACAGGGAGGCCTGGCATGCTGCGATTCATGGGGTCGCAAAGAGTCAGACATGACTGAGCAACTGAACTGAACTGAACTGAACTAGGAAGAGGAATGGGGAGATAAATTCTACAGACTTCTATTTAATTAAATGCCTTAAAAAACTAACATTTCAGGGAATTCCCTGGCAGTTCAGTGGTTAGGGGTCTGCACTTCCACTGCAGGTGGCCCCTGGTTCAATACCTGGTTGGTGAAGTAAGATCCCACATGCTGCACAGTATGGTAAAAAAAAAAAAAAAACACACACACACACAACCAAACCACCCAGTAAACAGCAACAGCAACAAAGAACCCCAAAACAACAACTAATATTTCAACCTAGAGTCATTCTTGTATTCGTTGATTCATTTAACATTTCTTCAGGGCTCCCTATATGTGAGATCTGGACATCACTCTTCTTGACTCCATCTCCAGGCCTCTTTTAAAAGAAAGCACCAAGGATTGGAGCTCAGACTGGAGGAAAAATTATGAGTCTAAGAAAACTGATCTCCCAAGAGCCTCCATATTTGGGGGGCTTGTTCCTTACATTTTCAGATTTCTGAGAAAGAAAGAAATAGCCATCTCATTGTCTACATAGCCTACCTGGCACAATGTCCACCTGTATATTCACACTTTGAGGGTTAATAGACTCCTCCAAGCCGGGGTCAAGAACCCTTAGGCTATATGATTGTCAAGATATATAAGTGATCCACCTCTATATATAAGATTTATAATGATACTGTGATTTGATAGTGACATTTAAAACAAAGTTTTGCTTTTCTGAGTGGCCAAGGAAAAATAAGCACATTCCACTTCTTGGAAGGCAACACCCCTTACCTAACTTGAGAGAAGGGGTAGATACAACCTATAGTGGTTGACTTAGGTTCCCAAATACCACCCAAATCCAGGTGGAGTTAGATCAGAAAACAATTTCTCTAGCATGTGAGTTCCTAAGCAAAATGGGAAGGGACAAAACTAAAAATTGTTAATTATTTCTGATGTTCCCATTGACTGTGTAGGAAGCAGCAAGAGAGAAAACAGAAAGGTTCTCTCCCCAGCCTCCCTTTGAGAAAGCAGCCTTTGGGAAAACACATGCAGAAAATGAGAAACAAGTGCAACTGAAATGTTTTCAACCCTGCTCTGGCTATACTGGCCCTGTTTACAGAGCTCTGTGAAATAACCAAATGAAACTGATACATGTCTAGGATATCATGAAAAGAAGAAGGCCCTGGTGACAGCTGTGCCATGGGCTGGTGTTAAGCACAGCTCGCTCTCTCTCGCTGTCTCAGCTCACTAAATCAGTGGTGCCTGAGGATTCATTTATGTTTTCATTCCCAGGGGGAAGACATGTTTCGGTGTTTAACAGGATGCTCTGATCCTCCTAGTGTAAACTCTGAGATTTATTTCCATGCCTTTGTTTGAGAGCAGGTGCACCTAACGTAAACTTGGAAGGTGGGAAAGGAAATGAAAATGAGAAGGCAAACTGAAAAAGCAGAGAAGGACAACAGCAGTCCTGCTGATCCAACTAGTAGAAAATAAGATGGCCTTTGATTCTCACCAAGATTTGACTCTGTGTCTTCAGTAAATATTATAGTGGGGACTTCCCTGGTGGTCCAGTGGTTAAGAATCTGTCTGCCAAAGTGGGGGACATGGGTTTGATCCCTGGCCTGGGAAGATTCCACCTGCCGTGGAGCAACTAGGCCCATGGGCCACCACTACTGAGCCTGTGCTCCACAACAAGAAAAGCCACTGCAACAAGAAGCCCATACATTACAACTAGAGAAAATCTGCACACGGCAATGCAGACCCAGCACAACCAAACACACACACACACACACACACACTAACACATACACACACATATATTAGTGGAAGTCCTGTGGGTGTTGCTGAGAGATAAAATGACAGAACATTAGAAAGATAGGATCTTAGTTCTAAGACAAATGTGCACGGACCAGGAGGAAACTAGATCCAAGCTTCAGTACCCACCTTTGCCCCATGTTCTTCTTCTGCAGGACATCCCCCTTCAAGAGCATGGCTTCTTGAGGGATGGATTCACTCACGCTAATCCCAGCAGAGATTAACTTCTTTTTATGTTCCCCAGATGAACAAATAGTAACTGATTCTCAGTTACTTTGGAAGTTAAGGCCAAGTGCTTACTTACAAAGTTTGTAAGAGGGGTTTAGTTAGGTGATAGCACGTGGGCACTTTGGACTTCTTGGATGGGCCAGCCTTCTGAAGTGAATGTGTTTTGATTTCTGAACGTGTTTTGATTTCTGGGTTTCAGTATTTATAAGACAGCTCATAGGATATGGTTCAGAATATTATCTATTGCCCTTGAGAAAGAACTACAGGTCCTTGACTGTGCTTAACTTGAGGGTTGGAGGAGGGTTTACACACATTGAACACAAGACATTGTCTTCATAGTTTTTTTTCCAAAGTCAGCTCCCTTTAGATCCTGGAAGTAAATAGGTCCTCTTCTTAGAGAAGCAGTTTGTCAGCCTTTTCAGACTGCAGCTCATGTGCTGAGGGAGCAGTTCATTAGTTTAATATAATGAACTTGTCTTAGAACTCTTCCTTGACTCCTGATTCTTCCCACCTCCCACCTCCAGGCTCAGGGTTGCATCTCATTCTAAGGATGATGCAGTGGGCCAGAAGCTTCCAACTCTCAAGCTCTTGTTGGAAATTCATTGGCTCAGATTAGATTAGTATTGCTCTTTCCTGCAACTGCCTTGACCTTGGTTTCTGGATTTCTAGTAACCAAGATCTGCCCATCTGCTTGTTCCTGACTGACCCTTGCTCTGTCCCTGAGTTCCTGATAACTGCATTTCCCTCCCAGTTTCACAGGAAGGTTATTGCCCTCTGTAATTGCCCTCTGTTCCCTCCAGTAACTAGATTTGTCTGACCTTGACTCCTAAACTCCTACACTTGAGTTATCTGCATATATTTCACCTCTCCTTGGCTCGGAATCATTCACCTAACACAGGTGTAAGAGTGTTTTTTATTTATTGTTTTTTAATTGGGGACATATATTTTACTTAGCTTTAATTTTTTAAAAATTGTATTTCCCTGACCAGGGATTGAATCTGTGCTCCCTGCAGTGGAAGTGCAGAGTCTTAACCCCTAGACCACCAGGGAAGTCCCAGAGCTTCTTCATTTTCTGAATGTCCTGAATCGCACTGAAAATAGCTTCTTAACTTGGTAGCATTGAATTACATCAGCTGACAGGAACACAAACAAGAAGGGCTAGGGAAAAAAAAACAAACAACCAAAAATTGGATGAACACCTAACACCTCACAATGTAAACAGGAGGAAGCTTAACTATCAGTGTGATATAGACAACAAACAGTGCAAACATTTCAGTAAAATCTGAACCAATTACAATGTTACCAAAAGTGTACTCTGGGTGCTTCCCCGCTTAAAAGGCAATAAAGGGTCCAGGTTGGTGGAAAGGAAAGTTTGCTTTATTTTGGATGCAGGCAACAGGTAGGAGGTAGAGCCGGGGGCAGACCACGCCTGTCCAAACACTGACTCCCCTCCCCTGACAGTCAGTGGGCAAGAACGTTTAAAGACAGAGCGAGGGGGCTACATGCAGAAACAGTAAGGTCAGCTCTGACAGTCATCCTGGAATTGGTCATCTATGGTCTGACCAGTGTCGTTTTGGTTGTTTTAGTTACAGTTAATCTTTAGTTCCAGGGTCAGTTTGTTTGCATCTCTTTGAGGCCAGTTCTTGCAATTGTGGTAGCTTATGTCATGGCTACAGTCTGGTCATCGTGTAATTAGCTTCTTCCACCTGGTGGGGGTTTCAGTATCTATAAGACAGCTCACAGGACATGGCTCAGAATATTATCTATTGTCCTTCAGAAGGAACTAAAGGTCCTTAACTATGCTTAATGACTGCATTATTATTATTTGGTCTCCTTTGACTGTTTTCTTTTGTTTTTATATTTTCTCACTTCCTAAACTTATTCATTGGCTAACATTTTCCCACAGACAAAAGGCAGGCTGAGGACATTGGGGTGGGGTGGGGCAAGGACCGTAGGATCCTGCTCCATTTCAATAGCAGCCATCTGGTCATAAATCCCATTTTACTTTTTACAAGAGATCAAAGGCTTAAGAATTAAGAATCATAGTCATAACAACTTCCATAATCACCTCACTAGGTAAAAAGAGGAGGAAAAAAGATTCAGTATACTGTGTTTTCTCTAAGGTATCTTGGCAGGAAAAAATGAAATGTGATTCAGTTTTGCAGGTAAGAATTTGTTTGGAGCATCTTTCTTAAAGACAATGGTTTCTGTAGACTCACAGATACAGAGAACAGACTTGCGGTTGCCAAGTGGTGGGGGTGGGGAGGACGGGAGGGGGATGGCCTGGGAATTTGGGGTTCAGTTCAGTCACTCAGTCATGTCCGACTCTTTGCAACCCCATGAACTGCAGCACACCAGGCTCCCTGTCCATCACCAACTCCTGGGGCTCACCCAAACCCATGTCCATTGAGTCAGTGATGCCATCCAACCATCTCATCCTCTGTCATCCCCTTCTCCTCCTGCCCTCAATCTTTCCCAGCATCAGGGTCTTTTCAAATGAGTCATCAGGTGGCCAAAGTATTGGAGTTTCAGCTTTAGCATCAGTTCTTCCAGTGAACACCCAGGACTGATCTCCTTCAGAATGGACTGGTTGGATCTCCTTGCAGTCCAAGGGACTCTCAAGAGTCTTCTCCAACACCACAGTTCAGGCAAACAACAACGTCCTGCTGTATAGCACAAGGAACTATATTCAGTATCTTGTGATAAACCATAATGGAAAAGAATATGAAAAAGAATGTATACATTTATATGTATGACTAAATCACTTTGTTGTATAGCAGAAATTAACACATTATAAATTAAGTCTACCTCAGCAACAACAATAAAAAAGAAAAGGATTTCTGTGTCTATTTCATCATTGAAACAGTTCAATAGACCAACTGCACTATAGGATTAAAAGACAAATTTCTCTGCAGAAATGGTATATGAAAGTATTTAGTTGTACTTTCAAGATTATGCAAGACTATGCAAAATTAGTTGCAAAACTCTTAAACTTTTTCTGGGTTCTGAAACCACTGATATTATCAGGGGTGTTTGAGCTGTTTAAAAGTTTGATAGAGTGTTCTCAGCTGCCATTCCAATAAACAAATAAATAAAAGTGTTTATATGACGAGAGTATATTTTTCTCGTGAAGGAAGGCTCAGAGCTGGTTCAGTGCTCAACAGTATCATAGAGAATCCAAATTCTTCCCATCTCATTCTCAGTGGGTCAGCTGAGTGTTCCCTTGGGGTCACTGCTGTAGCTGCTCCACAGGGACACATCCCCAAGCAGGGGGCGGGGAGCAGGGTTTCCTCACAAATCTGACTCTTTTTATTGGAGAAGAAAACCTTTCCCCAAAGCACATACCTCTTTTTCCCCTTCTTTCATTGACCAGAAATTGATTCTACAGTACCTTTCACTGAAAAGTGAAAATCTGCTATTGGAAAGCTTTTCGCCTTTCACTAACCCATGGAACATGAGCTTCACAGGTTGGCACAGTGGTAAAGAATCCACCTGCCAGTGCAGAAGTTTCAGGAGACACTGGTTTGATCCCTGGGTTGGGAAGATCCCCTGGAGAAAGAAATGGCACCCCATTTCAGTATTCTTGCCTGGGAAATCCCATGGACAAAGGAGCCTGGCAGGTTACAGTTCATGGGGTCCCAAAGAGTTGGACATGACTGAGTACACCACATGTATGAGGAGGAACATTTCCTATTACACAGGGTTTATTTCCTTGAAGTCATGACAGTTTTCAACCTTATGGGCCATGTGGATTTGTTTTCTTTTTTAAAAATATTTATTCATTTGTTTAGCTGTGCCGGATCTTCATTGCAGCACAGCATGTGGAATCTTTAGATGTGGCATGTGAGATCTAGTTCCCTGATCAGGGATTGTACCTGGACCTCCTGCATTGGGAAGGTGGAATCTTTGCCACCGGACCACGATGGAAGTCCCTTGTTTTCTGTTTTGAAGGCAGACCTTTCACTTTTTTTTATGTTATTATTGATGATTTCAGGGTTTCTCTTTATTTAGTCAAGTTTGGTAATTTATATTTTTCTAGAAAGTCATTCCCCCGGTCTAGATTTTTGAAGTCACTGGAAGGAAGCTGTATGTAGCATTAAAAATTAAAAAAACAACAAAAAAAATCTCTGCATCCTGTTTTTATTCCTAATGAACGTTATTGAGTCTTTTTGCTTTCTTTCTTTTCTGGAGCATACTTGCCAAAGGCTTTCTATGTTTTGATCTTTTCAGAACTTAGAGGTTGAAGCTATTATTTTGGGTGTTCTATTTCATACTATCTACTTTATCTTTATTAATTCCTTCCTTCTGTCTTCTTTGGTTTATTTTAAAATTTCTAGTTTCAGAGGTGAAGGCTAAGTTCATTTATTTTCAGCCTTTTTTGCTTTCTGACATCTGGATTTAACATTATAATTTGGTCCCTGAGAAACTATTCTGTTATGACTGAGGGCTGAGATGC
Organism: Bos mutus; assembly: GCF_027580195.1. Lineage (NCBI taxonomy): Eukaryota > Metazoa > Chordata > Mammalia > Artiodactyla > Bovidae > Bos > Bos mutus. The sequence continues at coordinate 125,925,344 of NC_091617.1, forward strand.
TTTGTCCCCATTTGTCACTGATTTCTAAGTAATTCTACTGCCCTCACCCTGTGGGGGAATTATAATTCCTTATCCCATTGACGCTAGACTTGCCCGTAAAAATTATACTTTGGCCAATAAAACATGAGTGCAAGTGAAGCCTACCTTTTACACATCACAGTGTGGTTCCTTCATCTTTCTTTTCGTTTGACAAAAAGACCAGCAAAGTCCTAGATAGGGCTGCTCCTTCAGCCTGCACATCAGACTGAAGGCGATAAAAGACTGGCCACCCACCGGGATCATGATGCAGTGTGAGTGAGAAATAAATATTTGCCGTTTTAAATTCCTGATACCACCTTAAATGCTTCAGCATGAATTTCTAAAGAATAAGAACATCTTCCTATATAGCCAAAATGACATTTCACATCTAAAAATATTGATGATCTCTTAATATTATCCAATACTTAAAACATATTTAGAACTCCTCTGGTGGTCCAGTGGTTAAGAGTCTGCCTGCCAATGCAGGGGACATAGTTCAATTCCTGGTCTGGAAAGATGCCACATGTGACAGGGTAGCTAAACCTGTGTGCCGCTGCTACTGAAGCCTGAGCACTTAAAGACCACACTCTGAGAAAAGAGAAGCCACCACAATGAGAAGCCCAAGAACCGCGACTAGAGTGTAGCTCCCCACTCATGGCAACTAGAGAAAGAAAGACTGCAAGTAGTGACAAAGACCCAGCAAAGTCAATAGAAATAAATAAATACAATTTTAAAAATATTTGAATTTCTTCATTTGACCTAAAATGTCCTTTATAGCTGGTTTGTACAAACCAGGAACCAATCCAGAGCCACCTGTTCCATATTGAGTGTTATGTTTTTCAACTCTCTTTTAACCTCCCTTTTTCTTATTACACTGATTTGTTAAAGATCCTGGGCCAGCTGTCCTAAAGAATGTGTTATCTTTACAATTTGCTTTTTCCCCATATTGTTGTTTAGCTTCTTCCTGTAGCCCCCATATTTCAGTAAATAAGTTAGATATAAGCATTTGGTTGGGCTTCCCGGGTGGCTCAGCAGTAAAGAATCCGCTTACCAATGCAGGAGACTCAGGTTCAATCCATGGTTAGGAAGATTCCCTAGAGAAGAAAATGGCAACCCACTCCAGTATTCTTGCCTGGAGAACCCCATGGACAGAGGAGCCTGGTGGTCTACAGTCCACAGGATCGAAAAAGAGTCGAACATGACCTAGTGACTAACAACAACAAAAACATTTGGTTAGATTTGAGTTAAACATTTTTGGCTAGAGCACAATATACCTGATGTGGTATATTTTGTATTGTACCACATCAAAAGACACATACAATGGATTATCTCACCATTAGTCATCGAATGGGACAGAGGACCATGAGTTTAAGGTGGGAGCAGTCTGATCCCTCCATTATCAGCTGTGTTTTTATCTCTTGTGACCAGAAAATAACCCAAATGTTACCACTTTGATACCATATGAATAACCACTAGCATCCATCCATAGAGGTTTTTTTAAACAATGAAAACTTAAAAAAAATGTCTCTACTATTTATTTTTATTTATTTATTTCGCCGTGCCAGGTCTTAGTTACCACATGTGGGAGCTCATTTCCTGACCGGAGATTGAACCTGGGCCCCCTGCCCTGGGAGTTTGGAATCTTAGCTATTGAACCACTAGGGAAGCCCCATGCATGGAGGTTTTACAACAGTCGATAATCCTTGCCTGAAAAATCAGTTCAGTTGGACCTATAAAGTGACTCCTCTGTAAAGTAGAGCTTCCCCTTCTCAATGGAGTCATTTGGTTTCTGCAGTAAAGTTGCTACTAGAAAGATAGGACAAACGTTTGATTCTTTCCTCTTTGTTATGTACTTCCAAAGCCAAGAGTTGGTTCAAATGTGACAAGTGAGTGATTCCCTGGATTTACCGTGTCATAATGGGCTTCTGGATTCTCTGAGATTTGATATGTTTCAGTCAACTATTGTAGTCCTCTTTTTGATATTCTAATTGCTTCTAATACAATCCCTAATAAAATTATTGATTCTAGTAGAATCCTTCAGATGGAAAAACAGAAGCAAACAGACCCCAATCACTGGACTCAGTAAGTCAATGGAAAGTTCAGAAAGGGGAAAAATGGGATAGATGGCCAGGACACAGACATAGGTATCCATTTTCCTCAGAGAGGTTCACAGTGCATCACTGTGAATAAGATGGATCTGATTTGTTCCTCTATATAACAACCCAAAGAATGTTCTCAGAAAGAATCACTTTGATAGAACCAAGAATCACTATCACTTATCAGATATACCAAAATGGCCAAACTGTTTCCACCACCCTGGCTTGAGCCAGGGGTGATGGGTTTATCTCTGGAATGTAGATGGTGAACCCCATAGGGAAAATCAGATCAATCACATCCCCTTCAAACAGACACATTATTCTGGTGAAATAAAGAACTATACACACACCTCCAGTAATATACCATCCATTTGGGAATACTCATTCCATTAACAAATATTTATTGATGAGGTAAAATGATGGGGCAATAAATATTAGCTATCAAACCATCAACTGAGATTCAAAAGAGAGAGGAATCCTTTGTAGCTGTGGAAGTCAGGCGAGTTTCACTGAAAGAGATAGGGTTGGAATGAGGCTTTGAAATCTGGGAAATAGTTGACAGTAAGAAGCTGTATGTTGGGAAGACTGTGAGCACCAGCTGTGAGAGGGCAGACAGCTTTATACGGGATTCTGCAGTGCCTAAGATTTCAGACACTGATGGAGAAAAGGGAACGTTCCTATACTGTTGGTGGAACAGCCACTATGGAGAAAAGTACGAAAGCTCCTTCAAAAACTAAAAATAGTTACCATATGATTCAGCAATCCTACAGCTGGGAATATATCCAGAAAAGATGAAAACTCGAAAAGATATGTGCACTCCAGTGCACACAGCAGCACTGTACACAATAGTCAAAACATGGAAAAAACCTAGACGTCCGTTGACAGATGAATGGAGATATATATATATAATGTACAGACATGACTGAGCGACTTCACTTTCACTTTTCACTTTCATGCATTGGAGAAGCAAATGGCAACCCACTCCAGTGTTCTTGCCTGGAGAATCCCAGGGACGGGGGAGCCTGGTGGGCTGCCGTCTATGGGGTCGCACAGAGTCGGACATGACTGAAGTGACTTAGCAGCAGCAATGTATATTATATATACATTATGTTACATATAATGTATATTATATATATTATAATTTATATATATAATGGAATATTATTCAGCCCTAAAAAAAGAATGAAATAATGCCATTTCGAGCAACATGGATGGACCTAGAGATTATCATACTAAAGTGATATAACCTGGACAGAGAATGACAAATATCATGTGATACCACTTATATGTGGAATCTAAAAAAGTGATACAAATGAACTTATTTACAAAATAGAAATAGACTCACAGACATAGAAAACAAACTTATGGTTACTGAAGGGGGAAGGACGGTAGGAGGGATAAATTAGGAGTCTGAGATTCACAAATACACACTATTGTATATAAAATAGATAAACAATAGGAACTATTGTATAGTACAAGAAACTATATTTAGTATCTACAATGGAAAAGAATCTGGAAAAGGATAAATATGCATTATATATATATATATATGAATCACTTTGCTGTACACCTGAGATTCACACAGCAGTGTAAATCAACTCTACTTCAATTAAAAAAGAAGACTTCAGACACTGAGAATATCTTGGAGTATGCAAGAGCCACTGCTGGTTGTGGCTGCTACCTCGTTGAGAAAAAGTGTACCATGTACTTTGAATCACTGGTCACAGTGATAAAATTAGCTACATGAGTAAGCAGTACTTAATTTCATTTTGGTTTAGTTTAGTTTTTAATCACAAGAGACTGTGGGCATTGTGCAAGAGGACAGGACTTTTCTTCAGAGGGCCACTTTGACTCAGCTTTTATCACCACGTGACCTTAGGAAAGATGGAGCCTCTCCAAGATTCAAGTCCCTTATCTGTAAAGTAAGGACAAGAGCCCTCATCCTTACAGGGCTCTGCTGAGAATTTACAGGAAGGTACTGAGAAGCCCCATGTAAATAAAACGTGTGAAACAATAAGTTAGAAATGTTTCAGGTTCTGGAAATGCCTGGAAGTTTTGGATTCAGTACTGATTTGTAAAATCAGGACTTGCCTGTGACTTCCTGGTACAGAGTGGTTAGAGTGGAAGGGCGGACCCAGCAGACCCACCCACTGAGTGCCTCAGCATGACCGTCTTGATGACTGGAAACTCACAAAACCATCACAAATGCTCAGAATCCTCTTCTAGAACAAGTAATGGATGAGAGATTTTTTTTCAGTTATTCACAGATTGAAGCTTTCTGATAGGCTGGGTTTTGCTGCTCTCCTCTAGTTGTAGGGAACAAAGAATAGTGATTTATTGGAAAACAATACCTCTTTTCCTAGCCTTAATCTGGACCAGCAGCTGTTCCCTGCATAGTCACATTCATGGGTCCCCAACCTCCACTGATACAATAATAATATAAATAAAGAGAAAGAAAGAAAGTGAAATCGCCCAGTCATGTCCGACTCTTTGCAACCCCATGGACTGTAGCCTACCAGGCTCCTCCATCCACAGCATTTTCCAGGCAAGAGTACTGGAGTGGGTTGCCATTTCCTTCTCCACGGGATGTTCACGACCCAGTGATTGAACCCGGGTCTCCGGCATTGCAGGCAGACACTTTACCGTCTGTAATGCGCTTGATTCACCAGGAAACCATCCTCGCTTTCTGTCCATGGAAACCTTATCTTCCACATAATCTGTGCCTTGTGCCAAAAAACACTGGGACCACTGTGAGGACTGTCTAAAGAGCTCCTTACTTTCTGGTGTGAGATTTGAAGACTGACCTGTGGGATGTCCCCTCTGGAAAGTAAGCAATACATACGACATAAACTTAACTCTTATGCCTGGAAAGTTCTGCTTAGATTATTTATTACAGACAATGTTAATGGAAGCCATTGATTCTCTGGGCCTGCTCTGGAAATGGTGCGAAACAAATGGAACACTGGAAAGACTGCCGAGTGTCTCCTCATTGTGCCATTTATATACAAGGCCTTATTAGGCAACGGGAAAAAAGCCTTTGTGCAATTTCATCAACTGTGATCTGGAAAGTATTAAGAGCCACACCCTCCTCTCAGAACTTCCCTCTTCCCACACAAAGCTTTTTCCTTTTGAAAAGGAGACCTTCGTTTATAAAAGAAACGTGTGCTCCTTTCTCCAATTATAGCCTACCACTAAATCAGTTTTCCATCAGGTGAAAGTCAGTCCTTTGTTCTGAATGACAACATGAACATTCATGGAACTGGTAATTTTTGCTAGTGAATCATGTCCCAGAACAAGGGTAGGATTGATGAATTGCTTTAAATCTGTCCCGGAGCAAGTCCAGATGAAGGTGCACACAGAGGAAATCAAATACACGAAGAAGACAGAAACGAAAATCAGCATGTGTTTAGTGCTATGTTAGGAGATTGTCTTATATATAGTCATTTCTACATGCTAAACACTTTACAGGTATTTTAGCATTTAATATAACAGCCCCATCAAGATAAGTATTATTATTATCCCTATTTTAAAATAAGGAAACCTCAGAGTGATTAAATAGGGACTTCCCTGCTGCTCCAGTGGCTAAGACTCCACACTCCCAGTGCAGGGGGCCCAGGTTCAACCACAGGTCAGGGAACTAGATCCCACATATGGCAACTAAGACCTGGCACAATCAAATAAATAAGTGGATAAAAATAAATATTAAAAAAAAGAATGATTAAATAACTTGCTTATGGTCACAAACTGAACCCTAGTCTCAGACTCTATTTACTAAATATTCCTTTTTGTTGAATCAACTGTAGATCCTGGGGGTCTTGAAGATTCTCTGTCACTTTTTCCAAATTCATGGTAATTTAAAAACTCATATGCACAACCTTGCCAGTCCCTGTCTGCCAGCACCTCAGCCTCCTCTCTTCAGTGATTTTGTTCTTTCACCCTACCTATGCCAGAGGTCAGCTGTGGCTCCCCAAATATGTTTCCTCTCCTTCCTGGGCAGATGACATTTCCCCTACTCATCTGTAGTCAGATGTGGCATTGTGACTGAGTTCTGCATGAAGGAATATGGAAACTGGCCTCTGCTTGCTCCATTATCTACAGCCATGTGGAGAGTGTCCAAGGCCCTTGAACAGCACTGTCCAGTAGAAAGACCACATGTGATTTTAAATTTTCTTGTGGTTGCTTTAAAACACACACACACACACACACACAAAGAAACAGGGGAAACTAATTTTTTTTAATTAATTAATTTATTTTTGTCCATGTTAGGTCTTTGTTGTGACTCGTGGGTTTTCTCTAATGTGATGTGCGGGTTTCTCTTTGCGGCGGCTTTTCTTGTTGGGGAGCATGGGCTCTAGGCATGTGGGCTCAGTAGTTGTGGTACACAGGCTTAGCTGTCCCACAGTGTTTGGGATCTTCTTGGATCAGGGATCAAACCTGTGTCCCTGCGTTGACAGGTGGATTCTTAACCACTAGACCACCAGGGAAGCCCCTGATTTTAATAATATATTTTATTTAACCCAGTATGTCAAAAACATTATCATTTCAACATGTGATCACTATAAAAATTACTGGAGATATTTTGCATTCTTTTTTCATATTAAGTCTTTCAAAAATGGTAATTTACACTTATCAGATCAGATCAGTCGCTCAGTCGTGTCCAACTCTTTGCGACCCCATGAATCGCAGCACCAGGCCTCCCTGTCCATCACCAACTCCCGGAGTTCACTCAGACTCAAGTCCATCAAGTCAGTGATGCCATCCAGCCATCTCATCCTCTGTCGTCCCCTTCTCCTCCTGCCCCCAATCCCTCCCAGCATCAGAGTCTTTTCCAATGAGTCAACTCTTCCCATGAGGTGGCCAAAGGACTGGAGTTTCAGCTTTAGCATCATTCCTTCCAAAGAAATCCCAGGGCTGATCTCCTTCAGAATGGACTGTTTGGATCTCCTTGCAGTCCAAGGGACTCTCAGGAGTCTTCTCCAACACCATAGTTCAAAAGCATCAATTCTTCGGCGCTCAGCCTTCTTCACAGTCCAACTCTCACATCCATACATGACCACTGGAAAAACCATAGCCTTGACTAGACGAACCTTTGTTGGCAAAGTAATGTCTCTGCTTTTCAATATGCTATCTAGGTTGGTCATAATTTTCCTTCCAAGGAGTAAGCATCTTTTAATTTCATGGCTGCAATCACCATCTGCAGTGATTTTGGAGCCCCCAAAAATAAAGTCTGACACTGTTTCCCCATCTATTTCCCATGAAGTGGTGGGACCGGATGCCATGATCTTCGTTTTCTGAATGTTGAGCTTTAAGCCAACTTTTTCACTCTCCTCTTTCACTTTCATCAAGAGGCTTTTGAGTTCCTTTTCACTTTCTGCCATAAGGGTGGTGTCATCTGCATATCTGAGATTATTGATATTTCTCCTGGCAATCTTGATTCCAGCTTGTGTTTCTTCCAGTCCAGCCTTTCTCATGATGTACTCTGCATATAAGTTAAATAAGCAGGGTGACAATATACAGCCTTGACGAACTCCTTTTCCTATTTGGAACCAGTCTGTTGTTCCATGTCCAGTTGTAACTGTTGCTTCCTGACCTGCATACAAATTTCTCAAGAGGCAGATCAGGTGGTCTGGTATTGCCATCTCTTTCAAAATTTCCCACAGTTTATTGTGATCCACACAGTCAAAGGCTTTGGCATAGTCAATAAAGCAGAAATAGATGTTTTTCTGGAACTCTCTTGCTTTTTCGATGATCCAGCGGATGTTGGCAATTTGATCTCTGGTTCCTCTGCCTTTTCTAAACCAGCTTGAACATCAAGAAGTTCACGGTTCACATATTACTGAAGCCTGGCTTGGAGAATTTTGAGCATTACTTTACCAGCATGTGAGATGAGTGCAATTGTGCGGTAGTTTGAGCATTCTTTGGCATTGCCTTTCTTTGGGACTGGAATGAAAACTGACCGTTTCCAGTCCTGTGGCCACTGCTGAGTTTTCCAAATTTGCTGGCATATTGAGTGTAGCACTTTCACAGCATCATCTTTCAGGATTTGGAATAGCTCAACTGGAATTCCATCACCTCCACTAGCTTTGTTTGTAGTGATGCTTTCTAAGGCCCACTTGACTTCACATTCCAGGATGTCTGGCTCTAGGTCAGTGATCACACCACCGTGATTATCTGGGTCGTGAAGATCTTTTTTGTACAGTTCTTCTGTGTATTCTTGCCATCTCTTCTTAATATCTTCTGCTTCTGTTAGGTCCATACCATTTCTGTCCTTTATCGAGCTCATTTTTGCATGAAATGTTCCTTTGGTATCTCTGGTTTTCTTGAAGAGATCCCTAGTCTTTCCTATTCTGTTGTTTTCCTCTATTTCTTCGCATTGATTGCTGTTCTTCAGCTTTCTTATCTCTTCTTGCTATTCTTTGGAACTCTGCATTCAGATGTTTATATCTTTCCTTTTCTCCTTTGCTTTTCGCTTCTCTTCTTTTCACAGCTATTTGTAAGGCCTCCCCAGACAGCCATTTTGCTTTTTTGCATTTCTTTTCTATGGGAATGGTCTTGATCCCTGTCTCCTGTACAATGTCACGAACCTCATTCCATAGTTCATCAGGCACTCTATCTATCAGATCTAGGCCCTTAAATCTATTTCTCACTTCCACTGTATAATCATAAGGGATTTGATTTAGGTCATACCTGAATGGTCTAGTGGTTTTCCCTACTTTCTTCAATTTAAGTCTGAATTTGGCAATAAGGAGTTCATGGTCTGAGCCACAGTCAGCTCCTGGTCTTGTTTTTGCTGACTGTATAGAGCTTCTCCATCTTTGGCTGCGAAGAATAGAATCAATCTGATTTCGGTGTTGACCATCTGGTGATGTCCATGTGTAGAGTCTTCTCTTGTGTTGTTGGAAGAGGGTGTTTGTTATGACCAGAGCATTTTCTTGGCAAAACTCTATTAGTCTTCCCATAAAAAATATTTGATTAAAAAAAAAAAAAACCCTTGATTTTAATTCAGTTTCTTTGTTGCACCACACACATTTCAGGTGCTCAGTACTGAAAAGTGTGGGCCTAGAATCTGAGCTGCTATGGAAAGAGCCTAGGACACAAAATGACTTTAGGGAATCACCTTTCACCCCCACCTCCTCCATAAGCATATGACTATGGTGTGAGCAAGAAGCAAACTTTGTGTGCCAAGCCACTAAGATTTAGGACTATTTGTTACAGCAGCTACTCTGACCAATACACAATAGCCACACCTGGTGTAACAATAGCTCTGCCTCCTCTTTAAGGGCCATTTCAACGTTCGTCCTCTTCTCACTTACTATATTCTCAGCTCCTTTTCTCTCATACCAAAACTCTAATAATTTGCCACCCCCACTTTCCTCCTCACCCAGGGACCCTCATCGTCTGGCTTGTACTCCCTTGTATACACCCTCAGCTCCCGTGTCCCTGCCTTCTTCCACTGTGCTTTCCTAGCAAAACCACACTGGGGTGAAGTCTACTTCATTTCCTGCAGCCAGTGTATGTGGACACACAGAACCAAACTGCCTCTGCTAAAATTAAATGACCAAATACTTTAATAGAGCATTTAGTGCTACTAGAAAATCGTCTGACATTTCCATTCTACACTACTCTATCCCAATTTTTCTTCTCTTCAGCCCTGCACATCTCCTGCCTTTCCCCTGTATCAGTGTCTGACAGGCTACCTGTTTCCAGTGAGAAAACAGCAGCAGTCCAAAGAGCTGTAAGATCCAAGTTTTATTTAAGCTTAATTCATTTAAAAATTTGAAAGAATGTTTGAGGGGAGATAGATAAATTAGGAGGTTGGGGTTAACATATACACTGTACATAAAATATAAATATATGTGCTTCCTTGGTGGCTTAGTGGTAAACAATCCACCTGTCAATGCAGGAGACTCAGTTTTGACCCCTGGGTCAGGAAGATCCCCTGGAGAAGGAAATAGCAACCCATTCCAATATTCTTACCTGGACAGAGGAGCCAAGCAGGATAGAGTCCATGGGGTCGAAAAAGTCAGACACGACTTAGTGACTAAAACAACAACCAGAGATATGTAAAACAGATAACCAACAAGGACCTACTGGGCAGCAAGGGAACTACACTCAATATTTGTAATAACCTATAAGGGAAAAGAATCTGAAAAAGAGTGCATACACATATATGTATGCACACATACGTGTGTGTGCATTTCTGCTCCATGCACTTGTACAACCACACCAGCCAGCCTATGCATGCATCCCATCCCCTCTTACCTTTCACACAAACTTCCAGTAACTCTTTTCTCTTTCTTGCATCATTTTGGTTTGCTTTAGATTTTTAAAAAATGCATGTATACTTTTTTAAAATTATTTATTTATTTATTATTTTTGGCTGTGCACAGGCTTTCTCCAGCTGTGGCAAGTAGGGGCTACTCTCTAGTTGCGGTGTGCGGGCTTCTCATTGTGGTAGCTTCTCTTGTGGTGCACAGGCTCTTGGGTACGCCGGCTTCAGTAGTTGTGGCACATGGGCTTAGTTGCTCTGTGGCATGTGGCATCTCAGTTTCCAGACCAGGGAACAAATCTGTGTCCCCTGCATTGACAGGTGGATTCTCAACCACTGGACCACCCAGGAATGTTCCCAGTTTGCATATTTTAAAATATAGCAAAAAGCACCAATCTTAAATGTAATGCTTGATGCATTTTTATATATGTATATAACTCTCTGATTCGGAGAAGGCAATGGCACCCCACTCCAGGACTTTTGTCTGGAAAATCCCGTGGACAGAGGAGCCTGGTGGGCTGCAGTCCATGGGGTCACTAGAGTCGGACACAACTGAGCGACTTCACTTTCACTTTTCACTTTCATGCATTGGAGAAGGAAATGGCAACCCACTCCAGTGTTCTTGCCTGGAGAATCCCAGGGATGGGGAAGCCTAGTGGGCTGCCGTCTATGGGGTCACACAGAGTCGGACACGACTGAAGCAACTTAGCAGCAGCAGCAGCATAACTCTCTGATTACTATTCATGTCCAGATAAAGAACATTTCTATCACTCCTGAAGCCTTCCCCATACATTTCATCCAAGTAAGTACCTGCTCAAGGGTATCCACCATTCTAACCTCTGTCACCCTAATTGATTATGCAAATAAGACCTCATATAAATGGAATATGACAGAATGTAATCTTTTGTGCCTGACCATTTCATTTAACTTTATACCTGTGATGTTAATTGCAAGCAGCAGGAATTCATCTTTTTTATTGCTGTGCAATATTCCATTTTATGAGTACACAACAATTTATTTACCTGTTTTACTGATTGTGGCAGATTTAAGATTGCTGCAAATTCCTTGACATTCCTCCCATTGAAAGATGGAGGGGTCTGTGTCCCCTTGAACTGGGCTGGTCTGTGACTGCGTTGACCAAGAGTATGGTGGCAGTGAGCTTAAGCTGCTTTCAGCCTAGCTTTTAAGAGGTTTGGCACCTCTTTCCTTTCTCTTGGAGCCCAGAACCACCATATAAGAAGACTGACTATTCTAAAGGCACTATGCTTCATGAAAGCCCATGTAAAGTGGCTGAGAGTAGAAACAGAGTTTTGGGGACTTCCCTGGTGGTCCAGGGAGAAGGCAATGGCACCCCACTCCAGTACTCTTGCCTGGAAAATCCCGTGGACAGAGGAGCCTGGTGGGCTGCAGTCCATGGGGTTGCTAGAGTCGGAGACGAGTGACTTCACTTTCACTTTTCACTTTCATGCATTGGAGAAGGAAATGGCAACCCACTCCAGTGTTCTTGCCTGGAGAATCCCAGGGATGGGGAAGCCTGGTGGGCTGCCGTCTATGGGGTCGCAGAGTCGGACACAACTGAAGCGACTTAGCAGCAGCAGCAGCAGTAGCAGCAGCAGCAGCTGATGGTCCAGTGGTTAAGAATCCACCTTCCAATGCAGGGGATGCAGGTTCAATCCCAATTAGGGATTGAACTAAGATCCCACATGCCTTGGGGCAACTACGCCTACACAACAGGACTAGAGAAGCCCAAGAAGCGATCAAGAGCCAGGGCAGCCAAAAAAGAAAAAGAGAGTTTCCTTGCCAGTCCCCATATTTTCAAATCATCCCACTGAGGCTCCAGAGATCGTAGAGCAAAGATGAGCTGTCTCTGTTGTGCCTTGTCTGATATCCTGACCCACAGAACCGTAAGACATAATAATACAGACATATTGTTATTTTAAGCCTCTAAGTTTGGGGATTGTTTCGTGCACAATAATCAATAATCAGGAAACTGCTGCTGCTACTGCTGCTAAGTCGTGTCAGTCGTGTCCAACTCTGTGCGACCCCACAGACGGCAGCCCACCAGGCTCCCCCATCCCTGGGATTCTCCAGGCAAGAACACTGGAGTGGGTTGCCATTTCCTTCTCCAATGCATGAAAGTGAAAAGTGAAAGTGAAGTCGCTCAGTCGTGTCGGACTCCTAGCGACCCCATGGACTGCAGCCCACCAGGCCCCTCCATCCATGGGATTTTCCAGGCAAGAGTACTGGAGTGGGTTACTGTCAGATATTTGGATTATTTCCTGTTTCTGGCTTCTAGGAGTAAGGTGGTTACAAACATTCTTGCACATGTCTTTTAGTAGTTATAAGCATCATTACTCTTTGGTATGGGCTTCCCTGGTGACTCAGACAGTAAAGAATCTGTCTGCAATGCAGGATACCTGGGTTTGATACCTGGGTCGGGAAGATCCCCTGGAGAAGGGAATGGCAACCCACGCCAGTATTCTTGCCTGGAGAATTCCATGAACAGAGGACCTGGTGGGCTGCAGTCCATAATGTTGTAAAGAGTCAGACACGACTAGGGGACTAACATTTTCACTCTTGAGTCTAAGCATTATCACCAGTTTTTCCTTTTCTAAATCATTCTCATCGATATATAAGAACACTCCCGTCTTAAAGAAACATATTCTGAACCCCAGCTGCTGCCCCATTTCTTTACTCCCCTTACAGCAATACTTCTTGAGTTGTCTACACTTCCTGTCTTCACTTCTCCCCTGCATCTACTCCAGCCACATTTTCATCTCCTCTACTCCATAGAAAGAGCTCTTGTCAATGTCCCCAGGGCCTTTATGCTCCCAAATCCACTGGGTATTTATTGGTCGTCATTCTTACTCAACTTTTTCAGCAGCATTGGACACACAGGATCTCTCTCACCTTGTTGCAGCACTTCTTCATTTAATATCTGTATAGACTCCACTCTTGATTGTTCTTTCACTTTTTTGGCCATTTCTCTTTAGCCTCATCTCATCATTCCAAATCTCTAAAAGTTAATATCTCCCAGAGCACTAGCCACACTCAATCGATATTCACACACAGTATCAAGGCTTTAAGTACCATCTATTTGCTGCTCATTTCCAAATTTATATTTCCAGCCTGTACCTCTTCCTTGACTTGTACTCAATTGCCCACTCTGATGACTTTATCTTTTACCTCTCTTCTTCTCACCTTACCATGCTCCAGCTTCAGTGATCTCTTGCTTTCTCATGAACTCCCAAGCTTAACTGCACTTGGAGCCTTTGACTTTGCTGTTTCCGCTCTCTTGGAATGCTCTTTTCTACATCTGTGCATGGCCGGCTCATTATCTTTCAGGACTGAATGAGTGACCAAATGAATTATTTGAAAGACATGTTTCATAACTTTGTATTTTTTCAATATTAGCTGTTTATTTAAATTATTTATTTGCTGTGGTGGGTCTTTGTTGCTGCACAGGCTTTTCTCCAGTTGCCGTGAGCAGGGGCTACTTTCCAGTTGCGGTGCATGGGCTTCTCACTGCAGTGGCTTCTCTTGTGGAGCATGGGCTCAGGCCTCGGTTGCTGAGGCTTCAGGGCTCAGTAGTTGTGGTTCCTAGGCTCTGGAGCACAGCCTCTATAGTTGTGGTGCACGGGTCCAGGATCTTCCTGGACCAGGGGTCAAACCCGTGTCTCCCACATTGGCAGATTGATTCTTTACCACTGAGCCCTCAGGAAAGCTCCTGTTTCATAACTTTAATAGTATTATTATTAGCATCTTTTTTATGAGCCTATATCTTGAATATAAAAATGAAGAGCATCTTTATATTCAAGATATAGGCTTGAGAGCATTTTAATGACCTATTTAATACAACACAGAAATATAAAGAATAGTACAACAAATGCGCAGGGACCTCCCATCCCTTATTAATTCAGGTGAACTCCCTTGGGCCCTACCCACAGTGGACAAATTGTATGACAGAATTTGCTTTCAGTGACTAATTTACATGGTTAATTAAAATCAAATCAACAAGGACAAGAGTCAATACATCACATATCCAGAAATAGTAACTGTATGGGAAAGGACATCTGATCCTTGCAGGTGTAAGTAGAAGAGAAGATTAAGGTGAGTCATGACTGGGGGGATGGTGAGTGCAAATATCTGGAGTGCTCTTATGTGGGAAAGCGAGTGAATTTCTGCGTCATTCCAGAATGTCTATGCAAGGGTAGATGTTGGATGCAGTCCAACACCAGCATGCTTGCCGTAACACTCAGGCAACTTCTGAATTTTTTTGTTTGTTTATTTAGGAAATTTCTTCAGCCTTCCCCCTACCCCAATTTACTTGACTCATTTTCTATTTTGGACCTAGAAACTGGCTTGCAAACTTGACCCTTGGTCCAAACTTTGGTCTAGCAACTTCTTCCTTCACCATGACTGCATTTTCCTCCAGAAGGCTACCTCCAACCCTCTGGGCAAATACCTTGCTGGGTTTGCCAGGACTTGCCATAGGACTTGGCCAAGGAAATCAAGTTGCAGCGGGTAGGTTTCAGCTCCATGAAGTGAAGGAGGTTGTCCTTCACTCTGTTCCTGGGCATGTGATTGAAGTGACTGGGAGCCACCTCTTCCAAGAAGCAAAGGGAACTCCTGAACTGGGGATTCAGTGAGGCGACTGAAGGCCAGCAACTTTCCCAAATCTAATCTCCCAAGGGTCCAAGAACTGCTATTACAGAGAGGTCTAGGACTAACCAAGGATAGAATTCTTTATGCTGATGTCCATTTTGTATTCCAGAAAACAGTGAAGTATTCCAGATTTAATCATTTTGAGTCTCTGTTTCTCTAGCTCTAAAAATCAGAAACATATGGGACTTCCCTAAATGTACTGTGAAGAACTTGCCTGTCAGTGCTAGAGACACAGGAGACACAGGTTCGATCCCTGAATCAGGAAGATCCCCTGGAGGAGGGCATGGCAACCCACTCCAGAATTCTTGCCTGGAGAATCCCATGGACAGAGGAGCCTGGTGGGCTACATTCCATGGGCTCACAAAGAGTCAGATATGACTGGGCACACATGTATGCACTGTAGTTACATCCGTGTTTTATACATAAGTTAGTGGTCCAGGGACTTCCTTGGTAGTCCAGTGGCTAAGACTCTGCGCTCCCAATGCATGGGGCTTGAGTTCAATCCCTGGTCAGGGAACTAGATCCCACGTGCTAAAACTAAGCCCTAGTGCAGCCAAATAAATAATTTTTAAAAGAAAAAAAGTTAGTGGTCCAGTGGTTACAACCCCATGCTTCCAATGAGGGGGCCTGGTTTCAATCCCTAGTCCAGGAACTAAAATCCCCCAGTGCAGCGCCATGCCCCACCCCCACCAAAATCAGGAAAAAATCAAAATACTATATACCATGGGAGTTATTGTAAAAATTAAGAGATGTTTGCTTTGTAAATTGTAAAGCACTTGAAAATTTAAACAGGTCTGACCAAATTGTTGACAGTGGTAATCTCCAAGGAGTGGCCGTGAATAAAAATCTTTGAATTTTTTTTCAATAAGCGTGTATTGTTTGTTATTCAGTTGCTCAGTTGTGTCCGACTCTCTGCAACCCCATCAACTGCGGTACACCAGGTTTCCCTTCACCATCTTCCGGAGCTTGCTCAAATTCGTGTTCATAGAGTTGGTGATGCCATCCAACCATCTTGTCCTCTGTCATCCCCTTCTCCTCCTGCCTTCAGTCTTTCCCAGCATCAGGGTCTTTTCTAATGAGTTGGCTCTGCATCAGGTGGCCAAAGTATTGGAGTTTCAGCATCAGTCCTTCCAATGAATATTCAGGATTGATTTCCTTTAGGTTTGATCTCCTTGCAGTTCAAGGGACTCTTAAGAATCTTCTCTGACACCACATGTATTGGAGAAGCATGTACTACATTTGCAATAAAAATTAAAGATTTTAAAATATTACATATAGTATATACTGATTATGTAATTACATAGGAACCCATAAATATGTTTCTATGAAGATATATATATCCTTTCAGTCCTTTTCTCCCTTTGGGATGATACTGATAGCCATCATGTTATAATATGAGTTAACATCACTTCATGCTATTAATTGAGGCTTCCTTGATGGCTCAGATAAGTGTCTGCCTGCAATGTGGGATACCCGGGTTCGATCCCTGGGTCGGGAAGATCCTCTGGAGGAGGAAATGGCAACCCATTGCAGTACCTGTGCCTGGAAAATCCCATGGATGGAGGAGCCTGGTATGCTACAGTCCATGGGGTCGCAAAGAGTTGGACACGACTGAGCGACTTCACTTTCCTTTCCTTTTCCATGCTATTAAACATTCTTTAATAACATTCCTATAATGATGTCTGTAGATTTATTTAACTGGTTCTTTATTGTCTGAGTTGACTCCAGTTTTTCGATATTATAAACAATACTGTGATGAATATTCTTGTGTCTATTTCTGATTATTCCCTTAGGATGGCTTCTTTTAACTTCAAAAAATGTGCAATGTGAGTGTTGTGCGTTAAGTTTTATCTGGGGCAAAATGGGGACTGCAGCCTGGGATAGAGCACCTCAGATACCTTTTAGAAACTGCTCCAAAGAGGCAGGGGAAGGTCAAGATATAGGTGATATGGCGAAGATGGAGTATGTACAATCAAGCACGTACTTTTTGCAGAAGGTTTCCGCTAGTCACAAAGAGCAGTCATCACCAGGAAGGATTTTAGTGTTCTTCTAGATGTGAGGAGATATAAGAATTGGGCTCATAAAAATCAGCTCCTGAAAATAACTATCTGAAGATCTGTTTTGCCAGTCCCCACCCCTACCCCAGTACAGAGTGCCTCATTTCTGCTCTCCACTTTAAACTCCTTTCAGGGTATGTTGAAAATCAATAGCTATAGCAGCACATGACCTAATCCTTGTAGAGGTAGATGGCAAGTGCCAATTTTCAGTTGACACCACTTTCTAGAAGTAGAATTGCAGGGTCAAAGGGAAAGCTTGTTTTCCAGGCTTCTGATCCTGTTACGAAAAAGCCTTCCAGAAAGATGGTACCAATTATGTTTCTGCCAGCAGTGCACTGTCCAACCAATTGAAACAATGAAAATGCAAGATAAGTGACAGCTGGATGGTTTTTCCGGTGTGTGACCCAGGAAACACTGAGTTGAGGAGGGAGATTCGTCGGCTGGTTCAGACCCTGTAGGGAAGTCTTACTCTACTACAGCCTTGTCATTCATTAACTACTTGAAGCCTCTATGGTTCATTTCCCCAGTGAGAAGTCCATTGGGTCAGATACACCGTCTCCACTGTGGCACCAATTGGCATGATCAGGAGAGGAGACAGTCCCTCCAGTTCACCCAGGGCCACCTTCTCAGAGCCAAGTTGATAGAGTGAACTGGTGGCCTAGTCAGCCTGGCCAGCTTCCTGCATGGCCGGAGGATAGAATGAGCCTCTTTATTTCTGGCCTCACTGTCTTTCACCCTCAAACTGTCTGAAAACTGGGTGTAGATCAGGCCCTGCAAGGGAGAAGCAGCCTGGCCCTTTCCCCTTTCCTTGTGGATCCTCCCTAAACCCCAACCTCACTTGAGGTTTTTATGAACCTGGGCCCTGTTGGACTGGCAGTAGGAACAAGCTCAGCACTTTCTCTATTATTTCCATCCCCCCGCCCCCACCACCCAAGAGCCCAAGACCTGGAGGAAATGAATAAAAATTCTTCTCATGCTTTCAAGTATTTCTTGTTGTTGCTGTTGTTATCAGAAGTCAAATCTGAAGGGGAGGAAGGGAGGCCTTGGGAAGTTTTTGAACTCTTATTTCTTCAATAGGTTTTGGTTCTCAGCTTATACTCTAATGCTTTGACATTTCCAAGCTAAACAAGAGATAATGTGGTGGGAGTGGGGTGGTTTGTGTTGGGAAGAAAGTATCATTTCTGGATAAGAGAGAGATATAAAACATCTATGGATTAGTGAAGAAGACCACAGGACTCAATATCTAGGGGTCTTCACCCTGTTATCCATTAATAGCCCCAAAGTGGAAGAATCCCTATGCCTATCCACAATAGAGCAGATAAATAAACTGTGGCATATTCATGTGGTGGAATACTATACAGCAACGAAAAAGAACACATTCTATGTACACAGAATATGGATGGCTCTCAAACACATAATGCCAGGTGAAAGAAGTCTGATCCAGAAGAATACATATCATATGACCCCATTTATACCAAATTAAACAATAAGCCAGATATAACTGTAGTGTTTAGGAATGCCTATTGGGTAATACACTACTAAGAAAAGTAATAAGTGATTTTCATTAAAGTCAAGATAGTACTGACCTCCGGTAGAACAGAGGGAGATTGGGAGGGAGCATCAGGGGGCTTCTGGGTGCTGGTAATGAGCTATTAATGCTTTTTTTTTTTCTATTGAGGTATAGTTGATATACAATATTTATTTATTTATTTATTTTTTTGATATACAATATTTATGTTTCAGGTATACAACATAGTGATTCACAATTTTTAAAGGTTACATTTCACTTATAGTTATTATAAAACTTTGGCTATATTCTTCCTGTTGGATAATATATCCTTATAGCTTATTTATGATTTCCCTGGTGGCTCAGATGGTAAAGCATCTGTCTACAATGCGGGAGACTGGGGTTCAATCCCTGGGTTGGGAAGATCCCCTGGAGAAGGAAATGGCAATCCACTCCAGTACTATTGCCTGGAAAATCCCATGGACAGAGGAGCCTGGTAGGCTACAGTCCATGGGGTTGCAAGGAGTTGGACACGACTGAGCGATTTCACTTTTCATTTTCATAGCTTATTTATGGTGATAAGCTATTTCTCGACCTGTGGGGTAGTTTTATGGGTTTTTACTCTATAATAATTTTTTAGGCTTGCATTCTATGTTTTGCCCATTTTTAGGTATATCTGTTGTTTTTCACAATTTGAAAAGTGTGTTTGTTGGTTTTATGTCTGTGTATATTTAGAAAGATTCAGCCAGTTCAGTTCAGTTCAGTCGCTCAGTCGTGTCCAACTCTTTGCGACCCCATGAATTGCAGCACACCAGGCCTCCCTGTCCATCACCAACTCCCGGAGTTCACTCAGACTCACGTGCATCGAGTCAGTGATGCCATCCAGCCATCTCATCCTCTGTCGTCCCCTTCTCCTCCTGCCCCCAATCCCTCCCAGCATCAGAGTCTTTTCCAATGAGTCAACTCTTCGCATGAGGTGGCCAAAGGACTGGAGTTTCAGCTTTAGCATCATTCCTTCCAAAGAAATCCCAGGGCTGATCTCTTTCAGAATGGACTGGTTGGATCTCCTTGCAGTCCAAGGGACTCTCAAGAGTCTTCTCCAACACCACAGTTCAAAAGCATCAATTCTTCGGTGCTCAGCCTTCTTCACAGTCCAACTCTCACATCCATACATGACCACAGGAAAAACCGTAGCCTTGACTAGACAGACCTTTGTTGGCAAAGTAATGTCTCTGCTTTTGAATATGCTGTCTAGGTTGGTCATAACTTTCCTTCCAAGGAGTAAGCATCTTTTAATTTCATGGCTGCAGTCACCATCTGTAGTGATTTTGGAGCCCAGAAAAATAAAGTCTGCCACTGTTTCCACTGTTTCCCCATCTATTTCCCATGAGATCAAGGGTTGCTATTTACTGGGCTCAGGCACCAGTTGATGCAAACATTTTACGTGATGTATTTCAAGGACGCCTCTGAGGCCACACTTGTTAGACTGCTCTGTGAAGGACTATTAGGACTGTGTGATAAGGCAGAAAAAGGAGAGCAACACAACTGCTGAGTCACAAAGCTGTTGACATTCTCGTCTATTCTACCTTCTCAAAGACTAGTGCAGCGGGAATCACGAAAGAATCGTTCCCGTGTAAAAGGTGGAGGATAATCTATTAGAAAGACATGAAATCAAATAGACCAGAGTCACAACTTGTCCAAGCCTGAGAGATCTCTAAAACAGCGAAATAATCCCTTCTTTTAGGGCATTAGGGAAGGATATGTGAGCTGATTGGTAGAGAGCCCGACACATGAAGATGATAAACGGTAGAAGTATTATCCTCATTTTATTCAAGGAGACACAGAGCCCGGTCTGGCTGAGACTTGCCCAAGGTCACCCAGTAACAAGGGGAGGACTAGAGAGTCAAGCCTGGGCATTTCCCTTTTGGAGCCCAAGGCACAAACTCCCCCACCTCTCCCATCGATAGCTGTGTTGTAATAGATGTTTCCTCTGGGAACTCAGGGGAGGGAGCAGATACATGGGAAACCTTGTCACAGAGAACGTGACTTTTGAATTGACCCTTGAAGAAGACGAAGGATGTGTCGGGCAGAAGAGAGAGCACAGATCAGTTTAGGAGACATGACAATTTGTAGAATCACAGGGAAATGGTGGGTGATTAAGTCGCTGAATTACCCTAAGTGTTAAATACTACACATATGAGGGTGAAGGTAAGAAGAGTTGCCTTGTTAATCAACAACAATCCAATATAAAATGAAAAGCTAAAAGAAAAAAAGAATAACTGCCCTGCTTATTTCAAAATGTTATTCCAATGATCGAAGGACAGCATATTTGAAAGTTCTTTATAAATTATTCAGATTTATGCAAATGTTAGGCTGTGTATGCACACACCTGTGAGCATGTGTGTGTATGCACATGTATACTTCAGGGAAAATTTTAACTTGGCTCATGTCTGTGGGTAAAACAGAAATCATGACCTCACCTTTTGCCCTATGGAGACCGCTCCCAAGCCTGGAGCACGGGATGCTAAAGGAAATTTNGAAAGGTACCTGAAAGATATTTAGCACATCCAGTGAATATATATATATATATATATATATATATATATATATGGGTTGTGCTAAATATCTTTCGTATATATATATATATATACGACCTTGGTCAGGTTACCTAAGATCTCGCCATTTGCAGGCCAGAGGTTGGTACTTAGAATCTATTGTTAATAAGCATTGTATTTAAAATACATATATTTTATTTTTGTTCATTTATGTCTTTGACTGCCTTGGGTCTTAGTTGTAGGGCTCAGGATCTTTAGTTACAGTATGGGAACTCTTAGTTGTAGCATGGAGGATATAGTTCCCTGACCAGGAATCGAACCCAGGCCCCCACATAGTCTGGGATCTCATTGTCTTAGCCACTGGATCACCAGGGAAGTCCCAAGCATGGAATTGTTAACATAAACTCCAGGATGTCTAGTATCTGTTGGCAGCACATTTCAGAGGGCAAAGTTGAGCTCATATTCTATGGAAACTCTATGAACAAAGGGTTGACTTCATTAGCAAAATCATCCACATGCTCCCTGGCATTTAGTGATCCTCTCAAAGTGTTGATAGCTAACACTTCTTCTGTGCTTACTATGTGTCAGATACTTTTATAAGTACTTTATGTAATTTCTTACTATTAAATTAATAATTATAAAAATATTGTTAATAATCACAACAATCCTGTAAGATATGCTACTTTGCTCACCTCCATTTTACAGATGGGGCGATCTTAGGTAATCTGACCAAGGTTACACAGCTAGGACAAGGTGGAGTTTGAACCCAGGCAGGTCTGATCCTAGACTCCACGTGCTTATCCATGTCCCTCCACTATCTTCAGCCTGGTTAATTTATCAATAACAGAGACCGTTTATAGGAAGTGACTGATTATTTACTTTATCTTTTTCAAATTCACCCTAGAATCTCTACACGTCTTAAAGTCATTACCAACTGGTAAACTCATTACCAATTTTGAATTCAAGGCAACACAAAGAATACAGATGAACATCACCGGTATTTCTGAGAGGCATTTCCGAATGTTTATTTACTTGTTCAAAGTTTTGAGAGTTTCGAAAGGTATAAAAATGTGTCGACCTAAAAAAAATGCACAACATGAGAACTGTGAGTTAAGATTTATTTGGGGCAAAATGAGGACTGCAGTCCAGGAGACAGAAGCTCAGATAGCTCTGAGAAACTGCTCCAAAGAGGTAGAGGTGAAGGTCAGTATATAGGTGATTTTGGTGAAGAGGAAACACATGCAATCAAGCACATATTTTTTTTTTTGCAGAAGGTTTCTGCTACTCTCATGAAGGTTTCTGCTAGTGTCATGAAGGTTTCTCCAAGTCATGAGGAGCAGTCATCACCATGAAGGATTTCAGTGCTTTTCTAGATTTGAGGAGATACAAGAATTGGGCTCATAAAATCGCTTCCTGAAAATATCTCTCTGAAGACCTGTTCTGCCAGTCGTCCTCCCCACCCTGACCCTGCCCCTGAGCACAGGGTGCCTCATTTCTGCTCTCCACCCTGAACTCCTTTCAGGAGATGTTGAAAATCAGCACATGAATTAATCCTTGTAGAAGTAGATGGTAAGTGCCAGTTTGTAGTTGGCAAATGGCTGACCCATGGTCAAGAACTTTAGGGAATAAAGGAGAGGGGAAACAGGTAAGAATGAATGAAGCTCTGTGATGATGGTGAATCAGAGAAGAGATTGGAGACAGAAGAATCTGAGAATGATGTAGAGTTGGAGTATCATGGGCCTCATCTGAACACAATTAACAGGCACAATTCCCGGTAACACTCAATGCTGAAGACGGCATGGTGGACTTCAACAGAAATAAAGATGTTTAATTAATATCCATCAAGGTATGCCAGCACAGCCCACAAGTACACATGGATAGGTAAAGATAATTTAGTTTGCGTGCCCAGGCTACTCTATAACCTTTTTTATTTTTTATGCATTTATTTATTTATTTTGCTGCGCTGGGTCTTCACTATGGCATGGGATTTTTAGTTGTGGCATGTGGGATCTTAGTTCCTAGACCAGGGATAAAACTCGGGCCCCTGCTTGTGAGCTCTGAGTCTCAGCCACTGGACTACCAGGGAAGTCCCCCTAACCTTCCTTTCTAAATTGCCTTCTGAGCTTCAGCCAGAGTGGATGAATTGGCAACTGCTCCATGAGCTGTGCAGAGTCCAGAGCTGACTCTGATGATGCCCTAAAGAAAGGGAAAGGTGTCCAGGCTCTCTGTCCCCCAACTCACAGTCCCAGAAATCACAGAACCTGTAAACCATGGCTCTTTTCTGCTACAGATGATTAAAGACATATCTTATCTGGGTTGTGCTCCTGGCAGGCTTTGGCACCAGTGTATGTGTGTGTGTGTGTGTGAGCTCAGATGCTCAGTCTTGTCCGACTCTTTCTGACTCCATGGACTATAGCCAGCCAGGCTCTTCTGTCCATGGGATTTCCCAAGCAAGAACACTGCAGTGGGTTGTTATTTCCTTCTCCAGGGGATCTTTCTTACCCAGGGAGCAAACCCAGGAGGGATCCCAAGGATCGAACCTGTGTCTCTTTCGTCTCCTGCATTGGCAGGTGGATTCTTTACCACTGTTCCACCTTTGGTACCAGTGAGGTTTTTCTTCAATCAGAAAAAAAAAGGAAAAAAGAAAAAAAATTGGCAATTGACAGAGCTAAGTAAACAAGCTGAGAAGAGGCCAAAGAATAGCGGTTGGATGATTCATAAGGTGGGGTGCTCCTTTCTTGGCAAAAAAAAAATATTATTATAAGATTGTAATCTGCTGGTGGCTGTCTTGTTCTTTAATGACTAGGCTCTCCTTCAGAATTCTAAGTGTAGGTTAGGTCTGGAAAAGAGAAAAAAGTTGAAACGAAGGACTTTTATTATGATCCGGTCTCTAGCCTCTGTCTTCCCTCTTTGTGAGCACTGTGGACATGACTGTGTTGCCCGTCTTACAGTTGAATCATGGTTGCACTTGTCCAGGTGATGTAGTTCATTCTATTTCGCCACCTTGGAAGACACAAGAAGGAAAGAGACTTTAAAGTTCTGCCTCGGTTTGCTCCAGAGAGACCTGGGGATTGTTTGTGGGTTACTTGATTTCCAGGTCCAGTAACTTTTTCCTCTGCTATTGTGAGCTCTTTCATTGTTTTCAGCAAATAATAGTCCAGGAGCAGCCAGAACTTTTTCTTTTTGACAGGAAGACCCCAGGAAGAGCTGTCAATTAGTAACCATTTACAAGGTACAATTGCTGGGTATCTGTCATCGTTTCCAGTACTGTTGAAGAGCTGAAAGTTTGGACATCCAGCTCTATCTAGATTAAGGAGGGGGAAATCGCACACATTGTTCTCTCAGGCTATTCCAGGAGAAGGTTTGCTTTAAAGAATAGTAGCTCCTATCAACAATCAGAAAAGAAGTTTAAGAAACATGAAGTTCCATAAAAATCCTTCCATTAAGAGGAAATGAGCAGTGACGAGAGCATGACCGGGGTGGGGTGCAGGTACGGAACAAAAGCCACAAGATTCCAGTCACACCTGTGCTCCTGGAAAATTGGGTGGGGACCAGCCTGGCCTGAAAGGACTTATTATTATTACTTTTAAAATACGTATTTGCTTATTTGGTTGTGCCGGCTCTTAGTTGCAGCATGAGGGATCTAGCTTTCTGACCAGAGATGGAACCCAGTCCCCCTTCATTTGGAGCACAGAGTCTCAGCCACTGGACCATCAGGGAAGTCCCCTGAAAGAAATTAATTTATTCAATTTCACTTCCAGGATTAAAAATAAGGCATGTGCTGATAATCTACGGTTAAATTGAGTTTTGGGGCATTATTTGCCTGGATTTAAACCTGAAATCTTTAATGTATTTGTTGTGTGTCTTTTGTCTAGTTATTTCACCTCCTTGTGCTTTTTTCTCTTCTTTGTCACTTCATTTTTTGTTTTTATTAAAGTGGTACATATCCACAATTTTTAAAAGTTGAATGGTTCTTCAAGGTCACTTGTAAAAAACATAGCTTTGTGGTCCATTTCTCCCTCTATTCCTATTTTCGTCTAGCTGCTTTTTTGAGTATATCCGTATTGCTAAACCATTTATAAATGATTTTTTTTCTGATTGAACATCTGTGTAAGGGATAAAGATTTTGTCCTCTTACTTGTTTGTTCCTTTAAACCACATGCATACATCTTTCCCCAATCCTCCTGTATATAATTTTTAGTTTGATCTATGTTTAGCTTTTAGATTATTGTGACTGTGGCAAGTGTCTTTTTAACTTAAATGTAACTTAACTTCTTAACTTAAATGTAACTTCTTAACTTAAAAGTAAAATGGGGAGGGATCAAATCATGAATTCATGAAGAGCGTGGAGTAAAGTGCTCAGCAGATGTTACAGAAATTCCAGAAAGTTTTCAATTAGCTATCCGACCTTGGGGCTGAATTTTCTCATCTGTAAAATTCAGGAGTTGGATCAGATAAGGTCTGAACTGACCTTAAAGGTCTTGATTTACAATTTACATTCTTTGCATTTTCCAAATGGAAATTCTGAGGCATACAGACAATAGTACCTGCTACTGATACAAGGCAACCTAGCAACAATCAGGTTGTGTAGTTTCCAATTATCTTATCAGAAGATGTTGCCCACAGTTCATAGGAGTACACTGGTATAACATTTCCAGAGGTCAATCTGGCAATACTTATCCAAAGTCTCAAAATTATGCCCCTAAATCCCATTTCTCAGAGTTTATCCTAGAACAAGAATAAGGAATAATTGAGGATGTTGCAAGATAGCTACAAGGATAGTCATTACAGGATTATTTCTAATAAGGAACTGAAAAAATACTGATAATCAAAACAGAGGATTGGTTAAATTATGGTACATATACCATATGAAAGGGCTTTCCTGGTGGCTCCGACGGTAAAGCGTCTGCCTACAATGAGGGAGACCCGGGTTCGATCCCTGGGTCAGGAAGATCCTCTGGAGGAGGAAATGACAACCCACTCCAGTACTCTTGCCTGGAAAATCCCATGGACGGAGGAGCCTGGTAGGCTACAGTCTATGGGGTCGAAAAGAGTCGGACACGACTGAGCGACTTCACTTTCTTTCTTTCTTTTTTTCTATACCGTATGAAATGAAATGCAGTTGTTATCATGATTAACAAGGAATGTTTCCACATGAGAAGAGCTTATAATACATTGTTTAATCAAAGACATATTCTCAATATAGACACTAAGACCCCAGAGTAGTTAAAAACCAACATACATATCCACACCAAATAGTCTACCAGATCCACCAAATATGAAACCAGTCCACTAAATGTATCCACCAGAATCTACCAAAATATAAATGGTTAGCTTAAGATAATGGTTCTTTTTTGGATTTAGTTTTTTTTTTAAAACTAATTTTATCCAATGAATATGTTGTGCTTTTTTCTGGTCTTTTTGTTTTGGAAAAATTGAAACATAAACAAAAAGTAGAAAAAGTTATGATAACCCTCCTCTTCACCATCTACCCATCACTGAATTTCAGTAATTATCTATGACCAGTCTTGCTTCATCTTGTATTATTATTTTTAAAACAAGTTTTATTTACTTTTAGTTTTTTAAAGTCTGCATTGACAATATTGCTTCTGTTTTCTGTCTTGGTTTTTTAGCCAAGAGGCATGTGTGATCTTAGTTCCTTGACTAGGAATGGAACCCACACTACCTACATTGGAAGGTGGAGTCTTAACCACAGGACTGCTGGGGAAGTCCCATATTGCTTTTTAATAGGAAAGAAAAACATCTCTGGAAAAAATTTCCAAGACTCTCATCTTAGAAGAGGTATGACTGTTCATTTCACTCCAACTACGGGACAAATAATAGGCTTCCCAGGTGGCACAGTGGTAAAGAATCTGCCTGCCAATCCAGGATCAGGGAAGATCCCCTGGAGTAGGAAATGGCAGCCTGCTCCAGTACTCTTGCATGGAAAATTCCAAGGACAGAGGAGCCTGGAGGGCTACAGGCCATGGGGTTGAAAAGAGTCGAACATGACCGAGTGACTGAGCACACACACAGCCCACAGGACAAATAATAGACATTAGTTCAAAATTCATAGTGGTCCAGAGCATGGCATTTTTAATCATATCAAGAGCCGTTCTCCACAGACCGAAACACATCCCGGTCAAGACTGGCTTCTGGTACAAGTACAGAAACTCAGGGCTACCAAGTGAAGGTGGGAAGAGGTTGGCTTTTGTGATCTCACAGGGCTGGGGCTGGGGGTGGGGGAAAGAGGGCAGACAGAGGCAAAGGTCCCTAGGGCCTCAGGCCTAATCTACCGGAGTCACAGGAAGAGCAGCACACAGGCTCTCAGCAATGGGAATGTGAGTCCCACTGCAGTCAGTCACAGAAACTGGAGTGGCCTCTGTATGATGGTCCTTGGCTCAAGTCACTTCTCTGTGACCAGGAGGCACAGAGCCAGGGCCATAATGAGATAGTTAGAGGTTGTAACAGTAATATTACAATAATATTAATAACAGCAACAGCTTGTAAACATACAGTATCTGTTCTGTGCCAGGTATTGTCCAAACACTATGTATATATGCACTCATCTCAGGCTATGGTTTTTCCAGTAGTCATGTATGGATGTGAGAGTTGGACTGTGAAGAAAGCTTAGCGCTGAAGAATTGATGCTTTTGAACTGTGGTGTTGGAGAAGACTCTTGAGAGTCCCTTGGACTGCAAGGAGATCCAACCAGTCCATCCTAAAGGAGATCAGTCCTGGGTGTTCTTTGGAAGGAATGATGCTAAAGCTGAAACTCCAGTCCTTTGGCCACCTCATGCGAGAGTTGACTCATTGGAAAAGACTCTGATGCTAGGTGGGATTGGGGGCAGGAGGAGAAGGGGATGACAGAGGATGAGATGGCTGGATGGCATCACCGACTCCATGGACATGAGTGTGAGTGAACTCTGGGAGTTGGTGATGGACAGGGAGGCCTGGCGTGCTGCGATTCATGGGGTCGCAAAGAGTCGGACACGACTGAGCAACTGAACTGAAATGAACTCAACTGAAGCCTCACAACATCTCTAAAAGGTGGGTGCTAGTATTAGCATCATTACCCTATTTTAGAGATGGGGAAAAAAGGCAAAAAATTAAAAAAAACCCAAGGTCATATGATTAGCAAGTAACAGAATCAGGATTCAAGGTTCAGTGCAATGAACCCATCAGTGATTTCACTGCTTGAGATTCTGAGCATCAGAAATATTGCACCCCTGGGAAATTCCCTGACAATCCAGTGGTTAGGACTTGGCACTTTCATGCTGGGTCCCAGGTTCGATCCCTGGTAACAGAATTCCCATAAGCTATGTGGTGTGGTTAAAAAAAAAAAAAAATGCCTCTGAGCAAATATAATCCAAATCCAAAACACTAAATTCTGAAGTAGGATATGAAATTGTATACATTTAAAAACCTTTTCCTGTGATGACTCTGATTTTTCTATTGCATGCTTTTCTCATGGTTTTGGTGCTGGTAGCACTTTGTCTGCGCTTGGATAACTAGTCCCAGGGTTTGGAAAGGGATTTGTGGTGCGCAAAGAGAGAGCAGATGTAGTTCTACAGCCAAAGGTGTGTTGGGTGCCTCAGGCCCCCACAAGGCGTTCTTCAGCCCACTTTGAGGACTCACTTTGGAATTTCTGGCAGCAGCTGTAGAACTGACAGTCCACTTTTTTTTAAGGGTGATTCACAAGTTCAATATATTTATTGTGGTGGTGGTTACACAATTATATATCTAATACAAACTTCATCAAACTGAACACTTACTGGTGAATTTTGGGATTTAATTTTTATTGACGTTATATTGGTTTACAACATTATACAAGTTTCATGCGTACAATATTATATTTTTACTTCTGGATAGCCTACAGTAAGCTCACCACAAAAAATTTAGTGTCCATCTGTCACCATCCAGTTGATCTCATTTACCTATTTCACCTTCTTCCCCACCTCCTGCCACTTCCTCTCTGGTAACCACTCCTCCGTTCTCTGTCTCTGTGCATTTGTTTTCTGACATCTCCTTCTGTAACGGCATGCTGTGTATCCCTCTGGCTTTTCTTCTTCCTTCTTTTATTCTTTAAGTATGTTTGGCAGCAAGCAATCAGAATCTCTACTATCAGTGCAAATCTAAACCTTAAGAGGTCTATTATCTTCTTCAGAAGTCTGAGGGTGGTAGGTTTGACAGCTCAGTAGTATCATCAAGAACCTAGGCCTGGGGAATTCCCTGGTGGTCCAGAAGTTTGGACCCTGTGCTCTTACTGCCAAGGGCCTGGAAAACAGCCAAAAAAAAAAAAAAAATCCAGGCCTTTCCATCTTGCCACTCTGCCTCTTCATGTTAGCTCTTATCCTCAGGTTCCTACCCTATGGTCTCAAGATGGCCACCTCAGGGCAAAGCACCATTGTTCCTTTATCACTTAAACAGTAAAAAAAAGAAGAGGACAAAGGGGTTTCTTTTTCCTGTGGTTCTTTTTATTCAGAACAAGGAAAAAAAATTCTGTCCAGAAAAACATCTCAAGAGGCATTTGCTTACTTCTCATTGGCCAGGGAGAGGTCACATGACCATGCCTAGACCAATTATTGGTAAAAGGGATGCTGGGCTGAGACCAATCAAGATTCATCTTCTAGGTAAAGTCATGCAGCTTCCCTGAGCAATATTTGGCATCTGTGTGCAAGGAAGGAGGAAAGATGGCTGTTGGGTAGGCTGCCTTTCTTTTCCTCTCATGTTCTTCCTCCCCAAAAGCCTTAAAAACAAAAACAAAAAAACACCAACCCTGCCCTCCCCTGGGGTAAGGTCCAGGTCAGGATTGGAGAATAGGGGACATGGTTTGCTAATTGATGCAGTTCATAGTTGTTTTTTTGCAGAATAATTGACCTTTGTATTTTCCTAATTCTCCTAAAGCCTCAGAAAATTCTCTAATTCCAATACCATAAAAAATACATCTGACCTTGTATTAGTTTCCTATGTCTGCTGTAACAAATTACCACAAACTTGGTGACTTAACACAAATTTATTCATTTACAGCTCTGGAGGCCAAAAATCCAAAATCTGTTTCACTGTGCTAAAAGTCACGGTGTTGGTTGGGCTGGTTACTTCTTGAGAATCCAAGGAGAGTCCATTTCCTTGCTTTCTTCAACTTCTGGTGGCTTCCTGTCTTCCTTGGCTTATGGCCCCTTCCTCCATCTTAACATGGGTTAACTGTACCAACAGCATCTGCTTCTGTGTATCCCACAGTCTTCTCCTCTGACTGACTCCTGCATCCCTCTTAGAAGGAGGAATGTGATTATTAATTCAGGATAATCTCCATTTCTCAACATTTGTTTTGTTTTGTTTTGTTTTCACTTTGTCTCCAAGATCTGAAACTGAAAGCCTTCAGTCAGCCATTCACATGGTGCTGGAACTACTGTAGCTCTGGAATGGAACCCAACAGCCACAGGCAGACTCAATATTCTCTTTTTTTTTTAAACATATTTATTTATTTGGCTGCAACAAGTCTTAGCTGTGACACGTGGAATCTTCATTGCATCATGCAGGAGTTCCTGCTGTGGCGCAGGGACTCTCTAGTTGTGGTGCACGGTCTAGCTGCTCCTCAGCATGTGGGGGTCTTACTTCCCCAACCAGGAATTGAACCCAAGTCCCCTGCATTTTGAGTCTTAACTGCTAAACCACCAGAGAAGTCCTCTGAGATTCTTAAATTATTCATACCTGCAAAGATCCTTTTGCCATATAAGGTTAACATTTACCAGGAATTAGGGGGCCTGACTCGGAGAAGGCAATGGCACCCCACTCCAGTACTCTTGCCTGGAAAATCCCATGGACAGAGGAGCCTGGTAGGCTGCAGTCAATGGGGTCGCTAAGAGTTGGACACGACTGAGTGACCTCACTTACACTTTTCATGTTCATGCATTGGAGAAGGAAATGGCAACCCACTCCAGCGTTCTTGCCTGGAGAATCCCAGGGACGGGGGAGCCTGGTGGGCTGTCGTCTATGGGGTCGCATAGAGTTGGACACGACTGAAGCGACTTAGCAGCAGCAGCAGCAGGACCTGACTGTGTTTGGGGGCTATTAATCAGCCTACCACATACCCTAATACCTGATCCTTCAATCTCAAATGTTTCAGAAGGGGGAACTTACTAGGCAGGAGGGAGTTGTAATATTTTCTCAGTGACAGCTCAGCTGCTTGAAATTGTGATTTTGGGGTCTATGGCTTAGGTCTGTGGCTGATGCTTGCAGTAGTGATATGTGCCTGAAGGACCAGAATGCCTAGCAGAAGGATGTCTTTCTTGGGAACCTGTTGGGGATGCTTTTAACTCTGTGTTTTGTATTTTTGTAGATGAATGAATCATGTTTGATTTAAACATGTTTATGGAAGTGTGTGATTTCCCTGGTGGCTCAGTTGATAGAGCATCGACCTACAATGCAGGAGACCTGGGTTTGATCCTTGGGTCTGGAAGATCCTCTGGAGAAGGAAATGGCAACCCCCCCCCGCCCCCAGTATTCTTGCCTGGAAAATCCCATGGATGGAGGAGCCTAGTAGGCTTCAGTCCATGGGGTCGCAAAGAGTTGGACATGACTGAATGACTTCACTCACTCACTCATGGAAGTGTATATGGAAGAGGTGGCAGATCCCAGTAACATGAAGTAACTTCCGTCAAACCTCATGCCCACATTAGCTTCCTCACAATTTTAATGAGTCCTCCATGTGGAGAGATGATTCCATGGGACACCTCAGGACATTATGTAGAATTTTTGTAGTGAACTTACAGAGCTCTTGGCCCATTTTCCTCTCCCTGCCTTCCTTTCCTTCCTAGTTTTGGTGATTTCCCTTCTTTCACATTCTCTTAGTGTCATCTTTCAGATATTCAAAGCCTCACATCCAGTTTCCCTTGCCATTTCTCAGCTCCTGCTGAGTATCTCCCCTGGGCAGTGGCTTGTGACTCTAGCTAATGTCTCCCCTACAGCCTTGCCCTACCCCTTGCAAATAGAAGCAAAGTTTGAGGCAGAGCGTGTGGGGTCCCAGGCAGAGTCATACCTTAACTAGACATGGTATATGCCAGGGACAAGTCAGTGAAGAGCTGGTAAATGCTTAAAAACTCACTCGTCAGAAAAAAGATAAATCTGCTTTGTAGGATTTGCCAATTTTCATGATGCAGACACACCCACTGTGATCTAATCCAAGCTACAGGTCACCCAGACCTTAGAGACGGGAAGAGGTGAGCATGCTGCAGGGCCAGTGCAGACATGGCCCTCATGACGCAATATTTTAATAGTCCATGTCTTCCAAAACAGAGTCAAACAATTTCTCTCTGGAATTTTTTCCAATGGAAATCTTCCATGCGCTCACAATCTCCCTGAGTCAGTATTTGGGGCAGGCAGGGGTATGATTAGAAGTCAGCTTTGATTTGAAATTGCATTTTGCTTTTCAGCCGTGCTGGGTCTTCATCGCAGTGCATGGGCTTTCTCTCGTTGTGACACGTGGGTTTTTAGCTACCCCAGAGCAGGTGGGATCTTAGTTCCCTAACCAGGGATCAGACCACTGTCCCCTGCATTGGAAGGTGGATTCTTAACCACTGGACCACCAGGGAAGTCCTGCATTTTGCTTTTAGTCTTTCCCATTGTCCTTCCTTCTTCCTTATACGAAGGCATGCTGGCTTATAGTCACTGGCAAGATGGTCACCAATTTGGGCTTCTCTGGTGGTCCAGTGGTTAAAAATCTGCCTGGCCAATGCAGGAGACATGGGTTCGATTCCTAGTCCAGGAATTAAGATCCCACATGCTGCAGAGCAGCTAAGCCAGTGTACCACAACTACTGAGCTCACGCTCTAGACCCTGCAAGTGGCAACTACTTAAGCCTGAGCACCCTAGAGCCGGTGCTTCACAGAAGCCACTGCATGGGAAACCTGTGGACTGCAACGAAGAGGAGCTCCCCTCTTGCCACAACTAGAGAAAGCCCACTCACAGCATTGAAAACCCAAGCGTAGCCAAAAATAAATAACTAAATACATAATAAATAAATCTTGAAAAAAAGAGAAAATTCCAACTTAATGTAACATCTGAGGTGAATGAGCTGAGCTATCTTTTCATCAAAGAAAGGGGGGTAGGAGATGTGAGCAGATAGAGCATGTCAGTATGTCACAGAGAATTCAGAATCCAGTGAATGGTTTTGGCCGTCTTCTTAAATACTTGTTCCCAAATCAAATGAATGGATTTATTTCTCTTCCTTTCTGCAGCCCCACACACAGGAAGGTAGGGCACAGTGAGTGACAGATTGCCCCAAAATGCTCTGCAGGAGGGAGAGGCAAGGTGGCCAGCAAATCTACAAACTGCATGGGAATCTTAAGTGACTTAGAATTGATTAAACACTCAACCGTGACAGGAAATGTGGCCGATAAAGTCGTAAAGTAATCACAGTCATGAAAACCCCACATGTCTGGGCCCAGTTCTGCCCTGTGGTATCTGCTGTGCTGTTTTTATGAGCCTGGCCCAGAACACAGCCAAGCAGAGGCGAGAGCCGGAGGGCACCCCGCTCCCTGGGAAGCGAGGCGCAGACAAGGGCATCCGCATGTTTGTTTGGTTGAGCTGCGGTCTCACCATTGTCTGCCTTGTTACCAGTTATGACATGTGCCAGGGCAGGCTTTGCCCCTTCATTCCGCTGGCATTTGTTAAAACAACATTTACCAAGATCTGATCTGGATCTGTCTTTTGGTCTGCCTGTAACTTTCCACTTTAGGGGAGATGTAATGAGGAGTTTACAAGTCTTAATTTCACAGCTTTGTAAGAACAAGGATTTTAAAGCATAAACCCAGGAGAAATTTTTTAATTTATTGATTTAAAAAAAGATTTTATTTTTTGGCCATGCAGTGCAGCCTGTGGCATCTTAGAAATTGAACCCACACCTCTTGGGGTGGAAGCCTGGGTTCATAACCACTGGACCACCAGGGAAGTCCTTGCAAGAAATTTTTTGAAGAGGAAAGGAAGAGGGGAAAGTGAGTTTCTGTTCTTAACTACCTACCTCCTGGGCATTATGCCTCTGGGTCCTTGACATCCACTAAAGGGTGACAAGAGGAGGAGGAAAAAAATTATTGATTGATATGGCCTAACAGAGATATCCAGGCAAATTCAGGACAAGTATGGTCTGTCCTAGGTGGTAGGCCTGTCTCCTACAACAGGCACATGGTAAGTCCTGAACTAGAATTTGTTGTATGAATAAATGTAAATGATTGTTTTTGAAGATGCAAAGAAATAAATGTTTCAAAAGCATTTTTCTATGTTTCTGCACCTGAGCTGGCTAGGCCACAGGCCCAGAGTTAGGGCCGGCAGAAGGAAAGGTCTACAGAATTGACTGAGGTACTCTCTTCCATTTTGTGAGGGAGGCACTCATTTCGGTTTTGTGCAGGTTTCCAGGCTGCACCTGCTGGCATGATCCTGAGAGAGAGTGCTGTTCAAATGTTCTAAATATTGTGCTCCAGCTGCCTCACTCACCTCACTCCTAGTTCTCTCCCCGCCCCAACTTGGTCCATTTAGAACCAATAAAATACATCTTTTAAAAAATTATTTCCTCCTTGGGCTTGGTCCATTGACTCTGCTCTGAGCCCCAGGGGAGGTGTTTCAGGGAGTAGAACAGGGGCAGTTCCTACCTGGGAAACCAGTGACCACATAGACAAGAGCTATCAGGTAGACCTGGGTTTACTGAGCACTTACTCTGTACTTAGATAAGTCCATTAAATTCTGGAGCTTTCCTGCTTCCTCAATAAAATGCAGATAATACTAGCTTCACTGGCTATTGTGACCACTGGTAATAATACCCAAAAAGCGCTAAGTGCAGAGCCTGGCAAATTGTAGGTGCTCAATACATAGGACTTTTTGCTGTGTTATTATTATTGGCGATGCTGGCAATGCTGTCTGGCCAACTCTTTAGGTGAGTTAGAGATAGAGTTAGAGATAGTTAGAGCTCACATGTGGGCTTGTCAAAAAAAAATAAAATAAAATTCACAGCAGCTGTGCAGGAGGAGAGAGGCCACAAGTTTGAGCAGCCCAGGTAGAGCCCTATCTGTCAGGTGCTGTGCTGGGAGTTTTCCTGTATTTTCTTTAGTCCTGACAGAATTGACTATCCTCAGTCAATTCTGTACATTTGTGGACAAGAGACTTCTAAAAAATATTTATTTATTTGAGACTTTTTAGTACAAGTATGTCCCACACAACATTTGGGATATACTTATACTAGCAAAAACACCAATTAATTGTTTACTAAAATTCAAATGTAACAGGACATCCTGCATTTGAACTGGCACACTTCAGAGGGGAATCTTTAGTCCAGGGACTCTGAAATGCGGCCCACCTCTG
Organism: Bos mutus; assembly: GCF_027580195.1. Lineage (NCBI taxonomy): Eukaryota > Metazoa > Chordata > Mammalia > Artiodactyla > Bovidae > Bos > Bos mutus. The sequence goes on from NC_091617.1 coordinate 125,960,860, forward strand.
GGTGTGCCTCTGGAATGCACGTCTGCACTGTGGCCTCAGGCTCAGCGCCCCGCCCTAAGAGCAGGTGAAGTTGTGAAGCTGTCTTTGATTCTTGTGGCCCCTGGCTCTCTCCTCCCTGCTCCTCTTTCCTGAAAGCTTCCCCTACTGCATGCAGAAACAGCGGGCATGGCAGGAATGTGCCTGACAGCTGGCCATGCAGATGGGAGAGAAAGGATGAAGAGAATAGGCTTAAAAATATGGAATAGTCAGCTGGCCCCCTGCACCTCAACCAGACTTCCTGGGAAATGCTAGCAGCTTTCTGGGCTCACCACAGTTCCCACCAGCCCTCTGTCTAGGGGCTCTGCTCTCTGCTGTGTGTTTCATAAGAGAACAAAATGAGAGAGGGCTCTTGTTGAGAACTTTTGCTTATGGAAGTGGAATTTTCGAAATATGCCCCAGGTTTCTTAATGGCATTGTGACATTCTGCATTGTGTTAATGGATAATCCTCAAAACATAAAGGGGGAGTGTTAAAATTATGACTGTCATACAGAAACAAAAATGAACACATGTTAGACTTTAACTCTTTAAGAAGGAAACTGGCCTTATGACCAGTTCAAGAAGTAATAAAAGCCACAGATTTATATGGGGTAAAGAAATGTTGAAATGAGTGAGCAAATGGACATAAAATTAGCTTCAGGGGTGTTATAAAGTGAGTTGTATCTCCCCAAATGTTTAAGTCCTAACCCTGAGGTACCTTGAACTGTGACTGTATTTGGAGATAAGGTCTTTAAAAAGGTAATCAAGTTAAAATGAGGTCATCAGAGTGCCTTAATCCAATATGACTGTTGTCCTTATAAGGAGAAGAAATTAGGACACAGACCCACATAGAAGGAGAGCCCTGAGCCAAGGGATTGGGGGCAGGAGGAGAAGGGGATGACAGAGGATGAGATGGCTGGATGGCATCACTGACTCGATGGACGTGAGTCTGAGTGAACTCCGGGAGTTGGTGATGGACGGGGAGGCCTGGCGTGCTGCGATTCATGGGGTCGCAAAGAGTCGGACACAACTGAGCGACTGATCTGATCTGATCTGAGCCAAAAGGAGAAGGTGGCCATTTACAAGTCAAGCAAGGACAGAGGCCTCAAAAGAAACCAACCCCAATGACACCTTGATCTAAGACTTCCAGCTTTCAGAACTGAGATAAATGTCCCTTGTGTCAGCCACCCAGTTTATGGTGCTTCGTTATCATAGCCCTAACTAATTCAGTGGGAAAGGCTCATTTGAACATAGATAATCAAGAATTAATTTACACCCCAGTTAGCTATTTATAATGTATAGAATTGTAAAATAGCTCTGTTAGAGTCAGATAATCTAGTCAGTTTAATAAGACATTTATGACTACAATCAGTAAACCACAGCTTGTGGGTCGAATCCAGTTCCACCACCTGTTTTTGTAAATAAAGCTTTATTGGCACGCAGACATATTTACTCCTTTCCCTTGTCTGTAGCTGCTTTGCCACCACAAGGCAGAGTTAAGTAGTTCTCATCCCCAAAATCTAAAATATTTACTATCACGTCTTTTACAGAAAAAATTTGTAGATCTTCCTCTAGACAATGCATCATTTTGCACTGAAGCATAGTTTCCCTATAGTTGGAATGCCCTTCAAGGTCATCCAGTCCAGTGGGGTTCCAGATTTTGAAATCTCATGTGTCAGTAAAATTTCCAAAAAATACATGAGGGGTGGTCACTGGTCTACATTTTTTACTTCTGTCAAATATCAACTACTTCATAAAAGGAGACATTTTAGCTCCTTGATAAAAGACGATATTTTGAAGAGCATAATGCTTGAAAAACTTGCTATGTTCTCCATTCTTTTTTTTCTTTGAGGTTCTGTCAAAATTTTGCCACCAACCAGCTGCAGTTCATGGTCTGGATTGTGGAACCAATAATCTGGCCCAACCTTAGGCACTAACTTCTGGCTCTGTTGAGAAAGACCCTCTAGCCTCAGACCAGGAGTCCTGGACTTAATCCTGGTACCCAGGCTAATTTATGCCTTTTGGCAGGCAAGGAGGTCCTTGTATGCTTAATTGGTTAGCTGTGTCCAACTCTTTGTGAGCCTTTGGACTGCAGCCTGCCAGGTTCCTCTGTCCATGGGATTCTCCAGGCAAGAATATTCGAGTGGGTTGCCATTTTTCTCCTCCAGGGGATATTCCCCATCCAGGGATCAAACCTGCACACCCTGTGTCTCCTATGTTGCAGGCAGATTCTTTACCTACTGAGCCATCAGGGAAGCCCCCAAGGAGGTCCTTTTAGTTCCGTTCAGTTGCTCACTTGTGTGCGACTCTTTGTGACCCCATGGACTGCAGAATGCCAGGCCTCCCTGTCCATCACCAACTCCCAGAGTTTACCTAAACTCATGTCCACTGAGTCGATGATGCCATCCAACTATCTCATCCTCTGTTGTTCCTTTCTCCTCCTGCCCTCAATCTTTCCCAGCATCAGGGTCTTTTCAAATGAGTCAGTTCTTTGCATCAGGTGGGGCCAAATTATTGGAGTTTCAGCTTCAACATCAGTCCTTCCAATGAACACCCAGGATTGATATCCTTTAGGATGGACTGGTTGGATCTCCTTGCAGTCCAAGGGACTCTCAAGAGTCTTCTCCAACACCACAGTTCAAAAGCATCAATTCTTCTGCTCTCACCTTTCTTTACAGTCCAACTCATATCCATACATGACTACTGGAAAAACCATAGCCTTGACTAGATGGACCTTTGTTGACAAAATAATGTCTCTGCTTTTTAATATGCTGTCAAGGTTGGTCATAACTTTCCTTCCAAGGAATAAGCATTTTTTAATTTCATGGCTGCAGTCACCATTTGCAGTGATTTTTGGAGCCCCCAAAAATAAAGTCAGCCACTGTTTCCACTGTTTCCCCATCTATTTGCCATGAAGGGATGGGACCAGATGCTATGATCTTAGTTTTCTGAATATTGAGCTTAAAGCCAACTTTTTCACTCTCCTCTTTTACTTTCATCAAGAGGCTCTTTAGCTCTTCTTCACTTTCTGCCATAAGGGTGGTGTCATCTGTGTATCTGAGGTTATTGATATTTCTCCCGGCAATCTTGATTCTAGCTTGTGCTTCATCCAGTCCAACATTTCTCATGATATACTCTGCATATAAGATAAATAAGTAAGGTGACAATATACAGCTTTGACGTTCTCCTTTCCCTATTTGGAACCAGTCTGTTTTCCCATGTCCAGTTCTAATTGTTGCTTCCTGACCTGCATACAGATTTCTCAAGAGGCAGGTCAGGTGGTCTGGTATTCCCATCTCTTTCAGAATTTTCCACAGTTTATTGTGATCCACACAGTCAAAGGCTTTGGCATCGTCAATAAAGCAGAAATAGATGTTTTTCTGGAACTCTCTTGCTTTTTCAATGATCCAGCAATGTTAGCAATTTGATCTCTGGTTCCTCTGCCTTTCCTAAAACCAGCTTGAACACCTGGAAGTTCATGGTTCACATATTGGTGAAGCCTGGCTTGGAGAATTTTGAGCATTACTTCGCTAGCGTGTGAGATGAGTGCAATTGTGCGGTAGTTTGAGCATTCTCTGGCATTGCCTTTCTTTGGGATTGGAGTGAAAACTGACCTTTTCCAGTCCTGTGGCCACTGCTGAGTTTTCCAAATTTGCTGGCATATTGAGTGCAGCACTTTCACAGCATCATCTTTTAGGAGTTGAAATAGCTCAACTGGAATTCCATCACCTCCACTAGCTTTGTTCGTAGTGATGCTTCCTAAAGCCCACCTGACTTCACATTCCAGGATGTCTGGCTCTAGGTGAGTGATCACACCATCATGATTATCTGGGTTGTGAAGATCTTTTTAGTACAGTTCTTCTGTGTTCTTGCCACCTCTTCTTAATATCTTCTGCTTTTGTTAGGTCCATATCGTTTCTGTCCTTTATTGAGCCCATCTTTGCATAAAATGTTCCCTTGGTATCTCTGATTTTCTTGAAGGGATCTCTAGTCTTTTCCATTCTATTGTTTTCCTCTATTTCTTTGCACTGATCACTGAGGAAGACTTTCTTATCTCTCCTTGCTATTCTTTGGAACTCTGCATTCAAATGGGTATATCTTTCCTTTTCTCCTTTGCAAAAGGAAGTCCTTGGGAGTTGGTTATTGCCAGAGCCAGCCTGGGCTCACACCCAGGTCCAATTATGTTTTGCTTTAAAATGTATACTTTTTCTTTATTTTTAAAAGGAAGTTTTAATTTTAAGTTCTAATGTTCAAGTTTAAGTTTAAATATTCAGTGCAGAAAACTTAGGAAAAAATGAAGAAAACAAAATTCATCTTTCCCCAGAGAGGTATAAAGTTTTAGTGAAATACAAAGTGAAAGAAAGCACCCTCCAATCTAAAAATTTTAAAGGGACAAACCCCAGAATATCTCCTCAAACTGAAACGGGGCCTAGAACATTACTGTAAGAATATTTATTGAAAGAATGAAGCCTAAACAACTGCAATTATTTTTCCCAGATGATCCAAGAAAATTCAGTCTTTTTACATTTTTGATAATCAAAATGGCTAATATGGTAAGTCTTCTAGGCTCCCCTCTGCCACCCCCCAAAATCTTTTATCTATTTTTTTCCCTTTATGATTTTTTTTTCTCCTTAAGGTTTGTAACTGCCAAGAACAATCATTTAAGGAGCAAGGATTATATATTTTTCATTATTTTCATCATGTTTTACTGTCTAAAACTTAATGTATGTTAAATTGCCCCAATGATAAACACAATATAATAATAATGATCTTTTAAAATCGATGTAGAATTCTCTATGATTTCTTTTTTCTTTCTGCCTTTTTTTTTTGGCAGCACCACATGGCCTGTGGGATCTTAGTTACCCAACCAGGGATTGAACCAAGGCCACTGCTGTGTGCAGTGAAAGTGCTGAATTCTAACTGCTGGACTGTCAGGGAACTTCCTCTATGTTTTCATATGAGCAATTCCCAAGAAGCAAAGCTTAAATTATTCAGTTATTTCACATTCATGCCTGGTCACCTAAATGAGAAACATCTTAAATTTGATATTCAAAGTAACCAATTGAGAATACTTTTTAAAAAAATGTATTAAGTATTTACGTATTGATTTATGACTGTGCTGGGTCTTAGTTGCGGCATATAGGATCTTTATACGATCTCCTTTATAGGATCTCCTTCACTCTGATTTGGCCCAAGTGAATCCCCACCTGGCATATGATAGGCAGAAGGCCTAAGATGGGCTTCTGTGTCTCCACTTATTGCAATTAGATTTTTCTTCTGTTGTGTGTAAAGAATACCTTCTCAACCACTCCCCAGGAACCATCTCTCTTGCCTCTCTTACCCACTCTGTAACTTTTAATGAAGACGTGGGTTCAGCTCTTGATACTTTGTTCCTCAACCTAGAGTCATTTGACCTGCTGCTACTTCCTGACCATGATCTTCAATTTGTTAGAAAGAGATGGCTGGATGGCATCACCGTTGCAATGGACATGAACTAGGGCAAACTTTGGGAGATGGTGAGGGACAGAGAGGCCTGGCGTGCTGCAGTCCATGGGGTCACAAAGAGTCGGACACGACTGGGTACTGAACAACAACAACTCAGGCTATTTGCTTCCTATACATTATTTCTATTATATCTACATCATGTCTTCTCAATAACACTGTAAAGCTGTGTGACCTTGGAAAAGCTATAAAACATTTATGAGTATCAGTTTCCTCTTTTAAAATGTGAGTAATATACCCACATAAATCTGCATTCTACGTGACACCACATGGCCTTTCTTAGATGGTTGTCTTATTTCTCTGCTGTGTCCCCAACACTACCCAGTATAGGGCTCAATGTAATTAAAGCTCAACACATACTTACTTGGCGACTGTTTAAATGTACTGCTGTGTTCAGTTGTGTCCAATTCTTTGTGGTCCCACGGACTGTAGCCCACAAAGCTGCTCTGCCCATGAAATTTTCCAGACAAGAATGCTGGAGTGCGGTGCCAGGGGATTTTCCTGACCCAGGGATCAAACCTGCTTCTTTTGAGTCTCCTGTATTGGCAGGTGGATTCTTTGAACATGCTTATCTTACTCAATTATTTTCCTGAGTTACTTCTAAAAAGTGAAACAGATTTGCTTTTGAAGTTTATCAAAACCAGTAGGCATTCACTTGAAAAAAATGAATGCAAGTAGACTTCACTTTTAAAAAATGTTTAATGCTTATAAAGCTAAATCTTGAGATCTCTACTCTTGGAATGCTGTGGTTAATAAGGTTTCTGTTAACTGTTGATTAGTTTTTTTGTTAAACAGACATTTTATCAAGTTGTAATCTACTTTCTGGCCTTAGGAAGGAGAATCTGGTGGACACACCTGTATTTCGCTTGGGTGACTCAGGACTCTGTGGTGTCTCCAGGGTAGGGTTTGGAGCTTCAGGGAGCTCAGTGAGGATAGAGGATGAGCAGGAGGGTGAATGGCAGGTGTTCTAACCCAGGGCTCAACTCCAAGGGCGTTTCTTCCTCCTGGTTCCTGATATGGTTGATGTTGTAGTTGAGTCTCGTAGTTGAGGATTACTGTTAGGTGGATTCCAATTAACCAAAAGAATTTTTGCCAGTGTTTTTGTAATTTTTGGCTCCCTTACTCAAGGGACAAAACTTTTAAAATAAGTTCAGCCAAGTTTCTCACCTTTGGGACAAACAAGATTGCCTTATGCGCGCGCGCGCACACACACACACACACACACACACACACACAATCACTCCAGATATATTTATGTCAAATATATATATCTCAGCCTTAAAATTCTTAGTTTGGCTGTGCTTTAAAAAAATTTTTTTTGTTGTTCTATTTAGTTATTTGGCTATGCCAGGTCTCAACTGGGATCTTAGTTGCAGCATGTGGGATCTAGTTCCCTGACCACAGATAGAACCTGAGCATTGGGATCATAGAGTCTTAGTCACTGGACCACCAGGGAAATCCTGGCTGTTCTTTTGAGAAGTGCTAATTGGTGTGCTACTGGTAAAGAATCCACCTGCCAATGCAGGAGACACAAGAGATGCAGGTTCAATCCCTGGGTCAGGAAGATCCCCTGAAGAAGGAAATGGCAACCTGTTCCAGTGTTCTTGCTTGGAAAATTCCATGGACAGAGAAACCTGGCAGGCTATAGTCCATGGGACCTCAGAGAATCAGACACGACTGAGTGATTAAGTACAATACTCCTATAGAGTGTTGGCTGGGCACCCACTTGAATTGAAAGCCACCATTTGTTCAAATTAGTTTCAAGGCCCATGTTTCTCCTTTAGGTCTTGAAACAGTCAAGAGATCTACTTTCCAAGATATGTGTGAAGAACTAAAGTGTGCCTGGGCAAGAAAATCTACAAGATGAATACAGATTATAATCGCTTCATTTAAGTGCAATTGCCCAAGTTATGCATTTTTTGGAGTATTTGGAAGATTGCTGTCAAAATGTCTGATTAGGGTTTTGAGTGACCCAAACAAGGATCCGTGTATAAACATTTAAATCTACAAGGCCGTAGATCCCAAACTTTGTTGCACACTGGTATCACCTGGAGAGCTTATGAAAATCTAGATGCCCAGGTTGTACCCCAGATCGATTAAAATCTGGCAGTGGGAGTTAACGCACTAGTATTTTAAAAGACTTCTGGGTGATTCCAAAGTTCAGCAAAAATTGGGAAGCAATGGAATATGGGAGTATACAAGTGAGCAATTTGTAGAATACTACTTAAAGAACTCAATTTACAGAATACTTTAATCCACAGACATCATGTGTATCTATATTTAACATGCTTCAGTCAAGGCTATGGTTTTTCCAGTAGTCATGTATGGATGTGAGAGTTGAACTGTGAAGAAAGCTGAGCGCTGAAGAATTGATGCTTTTGAACTGTGGTGTTGGAGAAGACTCTTGAGAGTCCCTTGGACTGCAAGGAGATCCAACCAGTCCATTCTAAAGGAGATCAGTTCTGGGTGTTCTTTGGAAGGAAGGATGCTAAAGCTGAAACTCCAGTACTTTGGCCACTTTATGTGAAGAGTTGACTCATTGGAAAAGACTCTGATGCTGGGAGGGATTGGGGGCAGGAGGAGAAGGGGACGACAGAGGATGAGATGGCTGGATGGCATCACCGACTCGATGGACGTGAGTCTGAGTGAACTCCGGGAGCTGGTGATGGACAGGGAGGCCTGGCGTGCTGCGATTCATGGGGTCGCAGAGTCGAACACGACTGAGCGACTGAACTGAACTGAACGTTATAATGGTAGAATATTTCAAAAATATGAAAAAGAGACATTCTGCAAATTAAAAATTATTTTGTGATCTGAAATATTTCCAAAATATTACAATCCACTCCCTTTTTTTTTTTTTTAAACAGGGGAGAAGGAAGTCAGAAATATTTATTTTCAGGTTTAAAATCCTTTTCATAAGTACAGAAGGGGAAGAAATACTGAAAGATGAAAGGAAGAAAAGATATAAACAAAGAAAAACTAAAATGATTATTTACTAAGAATTGAAAATGCTCATTTTTCTGAGCATACCCCAAAGCTCCATCCTCTGTTCCTAGGACTTGACGTCATTTTTCAAGGGCATGATGGCGAAGGCTCAGGCTTTTACTTTATCAAAACAAATCTGAGGGCTCCTTTTCCCAGCACTCAGTGAAAACCGAGACTGTACTTTTCTTTGTGAAGGAAGAAAGAATAAAGAAGTAAGGTAGGGAGGAAAAGAAGAAGGGAGGAAAGGAGGGAAGGAAGGAGAGCAAATATGTCCTAGTGGTGAGTTCATTTGTCTTTTGAACTGTTCTGTAGTTGAGGTACCCCTCCTGATTGATCAGTCCTCCACAACAGATTTCATGTATTAGGAACATTCGAGGATTCTGTCAGCTGAGACTCCTGCTGCTGGTCTGGTAGAGACAACAACTTATAATAACAAACATACGCCAGACCTAGATGAACCCTCCCCACAACCTGCGGGCCTGTTGGGGTCATTCAATTCTGCAAACAGTCCCGTTTCTATAATCTCTTCCTGCCAAGCTATGGGGACAGCACCTGTTGCAAACCTTTGAAAGAACTGCTTATCGTTATCATCAAATTCAACTCCTCGAACCTCAGAGAAATCATCGATTTCATTGATGTCTTTGGCATAAACCACTGATGGGTCTGGCACAAATGGAGGTTCAACTAGGCCGGCTTCCAGGCGAGGAAAATTGATGGTTTTGAAGAAATGGTGTTTCCTGGGATCATCAGACTTTTCTCTGTGAAGAGAGGAGATGGTCAGCCTGAGACATAGTAACAAACCCAAAGAGGAACTCTTCTAGCAATACAAAGCATGTGGTATTCTTTTCCTAGAATTACATTTCATTCTCATTGCAAAGATGATATAAAAATAATAATTTAGAAAAATAACATCTTTAAAAATCACCCCACAATTCTACCATATGCATTCAGTAGCATTTTCATTGTTTGTAGACCACTTTCACTTTAGATGTAATTTTTAGAGTCAAGCAGTTGGCATGACTTTTGTTCTTGGTGTTTCACGGAAACACCAGCAAAAGTCAGTGGGGCCAGAACCTGCTTGCCTACAACTTCCAGTCACATCCTCTTGCTTTGTCCTTCAGGGTTAGAGAGTACAAGTTAAGCATGTCTTTCCTCACCTGATCACCACTTACATTTTAAAAGATAGCAGTCATATCTCCTTACTGTTCATATGACACAATTTCTAAGAACCCCACCTACCTCCCCCAACTGCCACAATAATATTTAAAGACTTTAAAATAACCCATTAGCAATTTTTAGTAGCATAAATGAGCATACATTTGATACTCATGATTTTCATTATTTGTTTTCAAGCCCTTCTTCCCAATGCTAGAAATTATTCTGGTATTTGCCTTATAATAAGGGGGGAAAGTGTGTTTCTAGTTGAGTAACCTTTTGTGTTAGTTATCTTTTGCTGTGTAACAGATAGCCCCAACACTTAGTGACTTAAAACAACAAACATTTGCTATTATCTCACAGTTTCTGTGGGGCAAGTATCTAGGCTCTGATAAACCAGGCAGGCACTTCTGGCTCAAGGTCTCTAGTGACATCACAGTAAAGCTATCGGTCAGGGCTGTGGTCTCATCTGAAGGTTTGACTAGGGGGTCAGTGACAGGGGTAATCTGCTTCCAAGCTCACTGACATGGTTACTGGAAAGTACCCCCCTCACCATGTGAGCCTCTTCTTGTTATTACCTAATCTTGGAAGTGACATCTCCTTACTTCTAGCCTATTCTATCTGGTAGAAGCAAGTCAGTCAGCTCAGCCCATCCTTAAGGGAAGGGGTTACTCAAGGGTGTGGACGGCAAGAGGTGGAGATCTTTGGGGATTATGTCAAGGGTGGTCTACCATACACTCTCTTGGTTCTTTTTTTTTTAAAGAAAGATATTTATTTGGCTGCACCATATTTTAGTTGTGGCATATGGGATATATTTTTTTAGTTGTGGTATGTGAGATCTAGTTCCGCAACCAGGAATTGAATCTGGGCCCTATTCATTGTGAGTGAGAAGGGACCATCAGGGAAGTCCCCTCTTGATTTTCTTAAGTCCAAGTTTTCAAGAAATGTTTTAAAAAGTAGGGGAGCTGTTTTGCAGTATCAGGTTCAAACAATTTTTTTCTCTTTTTCTTTTGTTGTTGTTCAGTCAGTTTTATTGAAGTATATTCAAGGAATGGGGGTTGGTATCAGATAAATTTTAAATGTGTCAGAACTAGACTAGAGCTAAAATTCTATTCAAGTATATCAGGAATGAACCTCAGGTCTGTGTGTCTTGAAGACAACAGAGGAGTTAGGATGGGACCAGTTGCCATGAGAAAGGAGCTTGTACCACCTTGATGGCTGCTGGCAGGTATGAACGCACTGTACAAGAGGTCAAGAGGGCACCTTTAAAGTCACTCTGAGCAGATTTAACTTGGATAAAGGAGAGCGCCCAGGAGCTCAGTAACCATGGGGAACTTGCCAAGCCAGTCTTCACATCAAGATGCAGAGTTTTCTTATGCAGGAAACAGAAAGAAACTCACAAATCTAGACAACAGACTTGTGGTTGCCAAGAGGTGGGGGTGGGTGGGTGGGGAGTTTGGGATTAGCAGATGCAAGCTGTTATATATAGAATGGATAAACAACACAGTCCTTTTGGGTAACATAGGGAACTATATTCAGTATCCTGTAATAAACCATCATGGGAAAGAATATGAAAAGGAATATGTTTATATATGTATAACTGACTTCCCTGGTGGCTCAGATGGTAAAGCGTCTGCCTACAATGTGGGAGACCTGGGTTTGAACCCTGGGTCGGGAAGATCCTCTGGGGAAGGAAATGGCAACCCACTCCAGTACTCTTGCCTGGAAAATCCCATGGATGGAGGAGCTTGATTAAGCTACAGCGTGTGGTGTCGCAAAGAGTGGGACACGGCTGAGCGACTTCACCTTACCTTATTTGAATCACTTTGCTGTATAGCAGACATTAACACCATGCATCAGTAGAATGATGTATAGTTTTAAAAATCACGTATAATTTTAAAAATGCAGTTTTTTCATTGATGACTGTCTCTTTTTTAAAATATTTATTTAGTTTTTTCGGCTGCGTTGGTTCTTGGTTGCTTGTGGCACAGGCAATCTTGTTGCAGTGCACAGGCTCTAGAGTGCTCTGGCTTGGTTGCCCCATGGCATGTGAGCTCTTAATTCCCTGATCAGGGATCAAATCTGTGTCCCTTGCATTGGAAGGCAAATTCTTAGCCACTGAACCACCAGGGAAGTCCCCCCAAATGTACAGTTCTCAACTAACATCTCAACTAGGCCCAGATGGCCTTGGTTTGTCCATTAAGAAGGACCAACTGCTGCCTTTTTTGCAACTAGTCACAGACAGACAAGGACACAATGGGCCACGTTGAGGTTTCCCTCATGTTCCTCAACATCTCCCACCAGGTGCCCCTAGAGGGCAGGGCCCATGCCTTTTGCCCCTTTCCAATAAATGCCTCTGGTTGCTGATGCTAACAACAGAAGACTAGGCTCTCCAACTTCTGTTCTTTCCCTCTGTGTCTAGGCCACCACGGGGCTGCTCGCTTGGTTCTTTGGCACAAGTGATGTTTAGCCTCAGTTGTGGAATTAGAAATTGTGTGAAGGTCAGTTGACTCTTAAACATTTCCCTGGCAGCTTTCTTTAGGGCTCTTTTAAAATTTATTTTATTTTTTAAGTTTTATTTATTTGGTTACACTGGGTCTTAGTTGCGGCACATGGGATCTTTAGTTGTCTCATGGGAGCTCCAGGTTCCCTGACCGGGGATTGAACCCAGGCCCTCTGCAGTGGGAGTGGGAATCTTAACCCCTGAGCCACTAGGGAAGTCCCTGCTCAGGGTTCTTTTGACGCATCATCATGCTGTGCCCTTTGGACTAATAGAAGAGGCTATTGAAGGAAGCAGCACCTTTTCTAATAGCCAAATCAGCAGCTCCAGGGAGACTTCTGCTTATTAAATACACTTCAGAGCACTGACAGGGGCTCTTGTGTTACCAAGCCCCACACAGATTACAATGGATTTTTTGGTAACAGTCACTGAAGAAAAGATACCAGCTGCCCATACACAAGGACCACACTGTGGGGTTTGGTCTGCCAAGAACCTGAATTGGCCCGAAATTGTGTCTTGGAGAAGCGCGTAAGTCAGAGACTTACATGGTTATTTGTCCTTGTCTGCACTATCTGATCAGAATAAATCCTGCAAAGTACTTAAGTCTTCACTTTTTATTTTATTGGAAAACACCATAGTTGACTCTATCTGGAGTCCCTGTGTCAAAAAGATTTTTGGCTTCTCTGCAAAATTAACTCACAAACCCCACATAAAGGCAAAAGAGGAGATTCCCTTGAGTGATGTCTAAAAGAGCAGGGTTTTTAATTTCTTTCAAATGCTCGTGAATGCAACAGTGAGGGGGGCCCTTGACCTCTTCACTGTGTAACGCTCTGTCTAGGCATTTGCTGTCTTTGGAGGATGCCCACGACAGTAATCGAACATTATCTCGTCTGAATGAATGTTTAAAAAATACAAAGAGTTGAAATGAAAATGTTGGAAGGTTTTCTCTTTCACTGAACAGCTGGTTTTTATATGCCTTCTCTCTAATGTTGTAAACAGCTTTTATTCAAAACAGTCTCAACAACAGATGCTTTTTAAAAAGGTTTCGCTTGACAGAGCAGCTTCAAGCCATGATATGGTGCTTTAAGGTGGTGTTTTCCTAAAGAGGTTGGTCAATGTTTCATTTTATAGATTCAAAGTGTGCTTATAAAGTATTGAGATAGATTTTTATTCAAACACAACAAGTGGGTCATGTTTCCTTCAGGGAGGTGATCTAAAGAGACTGTTCACTTCTTCCAGTGCCTTGGCCACTGTTGACACTCCACCCCCGCTTCCCACCCCCTGCATGTGCTTGAAATCCAGGATGGTAGAGATGATCAGTGGTCACCATATTCAGTTCTCCTCTCCTCCTTCCTGGGCAGATAGAAGGCAATACGAGACAGCCTCCTGGCTCTTAGGGCCCAAGGATTCTTTCTGGCTAACAGAAGTGTGTCTGAACTGACCTGTGAAGTGGGTCTGAGGCAGGACAAAGCTCCCAGGTTTTCTACATGCACTTGTGTTGCCATAGCAACCGAAACCCACAAGTTCCAGTGGAGCTGAAAGATGGAGGTAGCCTGGAGCTCTGAGTCACCGCTCTGAAAGGAAATACGCTGGAGAACCACTGGACATATAAAGGACTTCGTGTGAATGAGAAATAATACTTTAAAGTGGCTGAGACTTTGGGATTTGCCTGTTATCACAACATGGCCTATTCTGACCACATTAATACAACCATGTTGAAATCTACACAAGAAAATCACTTCCAGATTTTACTTCCCATCAATGTAAGGTTTCATCTCATTTCAAAATACTCCTCTGTAAGTTTGGTTATCTTTGAAATGTTTTGAAAGTCATTATAAATACATTTTGTTTCACTGTTTTAAAAAATCAGGTCAAAAATCAAAAGCTTGCCTCCATACAAAAGCATTGTACGCTAAGGCAGCCTTGTTCTAGAGCTTCCATGACAACTACTCAGAGGATTTTAATTTCGCCCCCCAAGTTTTGGTAATTTTAAAAATCAGTCATATTACTTTATGGTTGTAACTTTCTATTTGTTATATGTTTTTAGATTTTGAAAATTCAATCCAAGTAATTTAAGACACATAAACTCATAGGTGAGTTAAAACATTAGCTGATATCACTCTTAGGACTACTTAATAATTGCTATCATTTATTGAATGATTCCTAACATACATTATATCTAACCTCCCTGTAGGCTCAGATGGTAAAGAATCTAACCTTGCATGTATTATATCTAAGCCTCAAAATATCCCACTGAGTGAGTTAGGGTTCTTTAGAAAAACAGAACCAAAAGGATGTTGAAGGGGTCCAGAATGCATGCCAGTGACATAAAAACTGGGCTTCCCTGATAGCTCAGTTGGTGAAGAATCTGGCTGTAATGCAGGATACCCCAGTTCAATTCCTGGGTTGGGAAGATCTGCTGGAGAAGTGATAGGCTACCCACGCCAGTATTCTTGTGCTTCCCTGTGGCTCAGCTGGTGAAGAATCTGCCTGCAATGCGGGAGACCTGGGTTTGATCCCTGGGTTGGAAAGGCTACCCAACCCAGGTCCCCACTTCAGTATTCTGGCCTGGATAATTCCATGGACTGTATAGACCATGGGGTCAAAAGCATCGGACACAACTGAGCTGTGCTGTAGGTATTTGAGAGTCAACAGATGCAGGTTTTGAAGTCCCCTTGTCTGCCTTTAAGATAAGCAGAGCCTTGGAAAAATACCTAACTCATAAATCCTCTCCCCAGGAGTTTCAGAGTTTTGAAATCAGGAAAGACTGACTCTTATCACCACTGAGAGAAGTCAGCACCACACATAAATAGACATTGTCACAAAGATATCATATCTCCCATCTAGTCTCCTAAGGGCCATTTATCTTTCCTAAAAGTCAACTGCTCTCCCATAAGTGCCCTTCCCCCACCATTTCAAAGAAATCATTTGTTTTCTGGTAAGTAACCTTCTCCCCATCCACCTTCCCTATTAGGATGGTGTGTAAGCCTGAAATTCTAACTGCCTCCTAGCCACAATTTTCTGTGAACTCCGGGTCTGAATGTAAATAAAAATCTGTCTCTTGTTAATCATCTTTCGGCAGTTTAATTTTCAGGCCTCCATTCCTAAACCTAAGGAGGGTAGAAGAAAAGTTCTTTCCTCTCCCAGCAATATGTATATGATAAAGAGAGAGAGAGAGGTTTATTTTAAAGAACTGGCTCAGGCGACTATGGAGGTTTGGCAAGTTCACATTCTGCAAGGTAGGCTGTGTGGCTGGAGACCCAGGGAAGAGGTGCAGTTCAAGTTTAAAGATAGTTTGCTGGCAGAATTCCCTCTTCTCCCAGGGAAGCCAGTTCTTTTCTATTAAGGCCTTCAAATGGATAGCAAGAGGCCCGTTCACATAATGAAGAATAACCTGCTTTACTCATGTGTATATATATTAATCTCGCCTAAAAATACCTGCACAGAAACATCTGGAATAATGTTTGATCAAATATCTGAGTACTGTGGCCTAGTCAAGTTGAGACACAAAATTAACCATCACGCCCACAAAAATCTCATTTTATATATTAGGATATTGAGACTCAGAGAAAATAATTCAATTGCTGGGGATAAAATGACCAGTATGTAGCAGAGCTGGGATGTGAGTCTACCTCTGTGAGTCAAAAAATCTTGGTTTTCCCCCTACGTAACACAATTACTTGCTGCCGAGGGTGCTATCACAGGTCAGCTTTTGTAATTTTTTTCTTCTAAAATATCTTGATCTTATTACTCCATTGTAAGCAATAAAACTTGACTTTTCTCAAAACTAATTTCAACTGTACTGGCAACATCATATGTACTTATTAAATATCTATTGACTGATTGACGGTATTTTACAGAGATGTTTAAAAGGGGCAGAATTTCCCAGAACTATGGCTATCTGTACTGATGGCTTTTAAGTTTTACTCATTTTTGAGTAATAATTTATTCACATAGCTCAAAATTCAAGCAACCAGTCCATTCTGAAGGAGATCAGCCCTGGGATTTCTTTGGAAGGAATGATGCTAAAGCTGAAACTCCAGTACTTTGGCCACCTCATGCGAAGAGTTGACTCACTGGAAAAGACTCTGATGCTGGGAGGGATTGGGGGCAGGAGGAGAAGGGGACGACAGAGGATGAGATGGCTGGATGGCATCACCGACTCGATGGATGTGAGTCTGAGTGAACTCTGGGAGTTGGTGGTGGACAGGGAGGCCTGGCATGCTGCAATTCATGGGGTCGCAAAGAGTCGGACACGACTGAGCGACTGAACTGAACTGAACTGAATGAAAATTGTTATTTTGTATCCCTGTCGCCAGCTCTCTCAATTTCTCTCTTTTTAGGTCAGTTAATCCTGGGACTCCCCTGGCTATCCAGTGGTTAAGACTCCATGCCTCCATTGCAGAGGGCATGGGTTTGAGCCCTGGTTGGGGAACTAAGATCCCATATGACACACGGAGAAGGCAATGGCAAATCACTTCAGTATGCTTGCCTTGAGAATCGCAGAAACAGTATGAAAAGGCAAAAAGATATGACACTGAAAGATGAACTCCCCAGGTCAGTGGGTGCCCAATATGCTACTGAAGAAGAGTGGAGAAATAACTCCAGAAAGAATGAAGAGATGGAGCCAAAGTGAAAAAAATGCCCAGTTGTGGATGTGACTGGTGATGAAAGTAAAGTTCAATGCTGCAAAGAGCAAAATTGCATAGGAACCTGGAATGTTAGTTCCATGAATCAGGGTAAATTAGAAGTGGTCAAACAGGAGATGGCAAGAGTGAACATCGACATTTTAGGAATCAGTGAACTAAAATGGATTGGAATGGGTGAATTTAATTCAGATGACCATTATATCTACTACTGTGGGCAAGAAGCCCGTAGAAGAAATGGAGTAGCCCTTATAGTCAACAAAACAGTCCAAAATGCAGTACTTGGGTGCAATCTCAAAAATGACAGAATGATCTCTGTCTCTTTCCAAGGCAAACCATTCAGTATCACAGAAAACCAAGTCTATGCCCCGACCAGTAATGCTGAAGAAGCTGAAGCTGAATGGTTCTACGAAGACCTACAAGATCTTCTAGAACTAACACCTAAAAAAAGATATCATTTTCATCATCAGTCAGTTCAGTTCAGTCGCTCAGTCGTGTCTGACTCTTTGCGACCCCATGAATCGCAGCACACCAGGCCTCCTTGTCCATCACCATCTCATAGGGGACTGGAATTCAAAAGTAGGAAGTCAAAAGATACCTGGAGTAACAGGCAAGTTTGGCCTTGGAATACGAAATGAAGCAGGGCAAAGGCTAACAGAGTTTTGCCAAGAGAACTCACCAGTCATAGCAAGCACCCTCTTCCAACAACATAAGAGAAGACTCTACACATGGACACCACCAGATGGTCAATACTGAAATCAGGTTGATTATATTCTTTGCAGCCAAAGATGGAGAAGATCTATACAGTCAGCAAAAACAAGACTGGGAGCAGACAGTGGCACAGATCATGAACTATTTATTGCCAAATTCAGACTTAAATTGAAGAAAGTAGGGAAAACCACTAGACCATTCAGGTATGGCCTAAATCAAATCCCTAACGATTATACAGTGGAAGTGACAAATAGATTCAAGGGATTAGATCTGATAGAGTGCCTGATGAACTATGGACGGAGGTTCATGACATTGTACAGGAGGCAGTGATCAAGACTCAAGAAAAAGAAATGCAAAAAGGCAAAATGGTTGTCTGAGGAGGTCTTATAAATATCTGAGAAAAGAAGAGATGCTAAAGGCAAAGGAGAAAAGGAAAGATACACCCATTCGAATACAGAGTTCCAAAGAATAGCAAGGAGAGATAAGAAAGCCTTCCTCAGCGATAGGTGCAAAGAAACAGAGGAAAGCAATAGAATGGGAAAGATGAGAGATCTCTTCAAGAAAATTAGAGATACCAAGGGAACATTTCATGCAAAGATGGGCACAATAAAGGACAGAAATGGTATGGACCTAACAGAAGCAGAAGATATTAAGAAGAGGTGGCAAGAATACACAGAAGAACTATACAAAAAAGATCTTCATGACCCAGATAACCATAATGATGTGATCACTCACCTAGAGCCAGACATTCTGGAATGTGAAGTCAAGTGGGCCTTAGGAAGCATCACTACAAACAAAGCTAGTGGAGGTGATGGAATTCCAGTTGAGCTATCTCAAGTCCTAAAAGATGATGCTATGAAAGTGCTGCACTCAATATGCCAGCAAATTTGGAAAACTCAGCAGTGGCCACAGGACTAGAAAAGGTCAGTTTTCATTCCAATCCCAAAGGGCAATGCCAAAGAATGCTCAAACTATCACACAATTGCACTCATCTCACACACTAGCAAAGCAATACTCAAAATTCTCCAAGCCAGTCTTCAACAGTACGTGAACCATGAGCTTCCAGATGTTCAAGCGGGATTTAGACAAGGCAGAGGAACCAGAGATTAAATTGCCAACATCTGTTGGATCATAGAAAAAGCAAGAGAATTCCAGAAAAACATCTACTTCTTCTTTATTGACTACGCCAAAGCCTTTGACTGTGTGGATCACAACAAACTGTGGAATATTCTTCAAGGGATGGAAATACCAGACCACCTTACTTGCCTCCTGAGAAATCTGTATGCAGGTCAAGAAGCAACAGTTAGTACCGGACATGGAACAAGAGACTGGTTCCAAATTGGGAAAGGAGTACGTCAAGGCTGTATATTGTCACCCTGCTTATTTAACTTATATGCAGAGTACATCATGAGAAATCCTGGACTGGATGAAGCACAAGCTGAAATCAAGATTGCAGGGAGAAATATCAATAACCTCAGATACACAGATGACACCACCCTTACGGCAGAAAGTGAAGAGGAACTAAACAGCCTCTTGATGAAAGTGAAAGAGGAGAGTGAAAAAGCTGGCTTAAAACTCAATGTTAAAAAAACGAAGATCATGGCATCCAGTCCATCACTTCATGGCAAATAGATGGGGAAACAATGGAAACAGTGAGAGACTTTATTTTCCTGGACTCCAAAATCACTGCAGATGGTTACTGCAGCCATGAAATTCAAAGGCTCTTATTCCTTGGAAGAAAAGCTATGATCACCCTCGACAGCATATTAAGAAACAGAGACATTCCTTTGCTGACAAAGGTCCAAGCCATGGTTTTTCCAGTGGTCATGTATGGATGTGAGAGTTGGACTGTGAAGAAAGCTGAGTGCCGAAGAATTGATGCTTTTGAACTGTGGTTTGGAGAAGTCTCTTGAGAGTCCCTTGGACTGCAAGAAGATCCAACCAGTCCATCCTAAAGGAAATCAGTCATAAATATTCATTGGAAGGACTGATGCTGAAACTGAAACTCCAATACTTTGGCCACCTGATGCAAAGAACAGACTCACTGAAAAAGACCCTGATTTTGGGAAAGATTGAAGGCGGAAGGAGAAGGGGACGACAGAGGAGATGGTTGGATGGCATCACCAACTCGATGGACATGAGTCTAAGCAAGCTCTGGGAATTGGTGATAACAGGGAAGGCTGGTATGCTGCAGTCTGTGGGATCGCAAAGAATCAGACAGGACTGAGTGACTGATCTGAACTGATGACACACAGTGCAGGCAAAAGATAAAATAAAAGTAAATTCAATCAATCCTATATATTCCTTCTATACTCTGCTTGAAATAGTCAATGCAACTATTTGAATTATGTATTATTTTTCTTCTTTTTAATGTATGCTGCTTTGCACCTCGCCTTTTCACTTTAAAATGTATTTTGGAGACTGTTGGACATCAAGTGTTTCTAGTATTTGAAAGTGTTGAAAATACTTAACCACACAATATGCAAATAATAAGAAAATACTGCTATTATTTAATACCAAGGCCTTATCATCAATCCAAAGTATTCTCCAAATCCCTGTGGCAATGCTGACAATAAATATTTATTTATAAGATAATATAAACATTATCTTTATATAATAGTTACCTGCTTCCTAAGCGTTGCTCTGGTGTCTTAGCCAAGAAGAGTCTGCAAATATCTTTTGCTTCCTCTGTGAAGTTACTGTGTTGGAATCTGACTTCCTCTTTCAGTGTTCTTTGCTTTAAATCCTCTTTACTGACTTTTTCCTTGTAATCTCTGAATGGTGTTCGTCCAGCAACCATTTCATAAATACTGCATCCCATTGCAAACCAGTCCACAGGATAGGAATAACTTGCTTTTTCCATTAGGATTTCAGGAGCCATATAACCATTAGTTCCAGCCTGTAATGCCCCAAGCAAAAAACAAAACAAAAACACTAATGTGAGTGTAACAGACACGGCTGATGCCTTCCCAATGCCCATTCTCCTTCTCTTTCCTTGTGAGGGAACCCTAATTTACTTGGAGTGGCCACGTGTCTAACCTGTTCTATTCCCCAACTTTCCCAATAGCCTCTGGTGTAGTCAGGGCAAGCCACGCAATCCATTTTAGCCAATGAGACATTAAGAGGACTTGGCTGGAGTGCATTATGAAGGAGAGAGATACTGTGACTCTTGAAGTGGGAAAATCAAGAGATTTTGGTCTCTTGATCAAAATCAAACCTAGACTCTTTTCAGAAAAGGCAATGGCACCCGACTCCAGTTCTCTTGCCTGGAAAATCCCATGGATGGAGGAGCCTGGTAGGCTGCAGTCCATGGGGTTGCTAAGAGTCAGACACGACTGATCGACTAGCACAGCAAACTCTTTTAGTCTCCTCACTTCATCCTTAGGTGAAAAATTCACATGGCTGTTGCTAAGAGCCCCTAAATTGTGCTTCTGCTTTTCATTCAAAGATAATAGAAAATTAGATGCATGATTTTTTAAAAGGTAGAGCTCTTTAATGATAATATTGGATGCTCACATAGTAGTATCTGTATAAGAGTTTTTTAGTCTATTTGGCATGTGATGATATTATCATCAGCCATCTTTGCCTATTTGTCTCTGCACTGAAAAATTAACACAAATATTTTAAATCAGAAAATTCCACACATGAAACTTCATTTAACATGAATGACTATATATTATAGGCACACTGCCACTGATAATATATACCAAATGATCATTGGGTTTTTATATATATATATATATATATTTTTTTTTTTACAGCTTCTCAGGTGACTCAGTGGTAAAAAAAATCTGCCTGCCAATGTAGGAAATGTAGGTTCGATCCCTGGGTCAGAAAGATCGCCTGGAGAGGGAAATGGCAACCCATCCCAGTATTTTTGTCTCAGAAATCCCATGGACAGCGGAGCCTGGCAGGCTACAGTCTATGGGATTGCAAAGAGTTGGATATTTCTGAGCAACTGAGCACACACAAAGACATACACACACATGCACACACATATATATATTACACATAATACACAATTTACCATCTTACCATTTTAAATGGTTAGTTCAGCTAGTAAGTACATTCACATTGTGCAATGAATCTCCTAAATTCTTTTCATCTTTAAAAGCTGAAACTCTGTACCCATTAAACAACTCCCCATTGCCCCCACTCCCCAAGCCCTGGCAACTGCCATCTACTTTCTGTCTTTATGAATTTGACCATTCTAGGTACCTCATTTAAGTAGAATCACACAGCATCTCTCTTTGTAACTCAGCATAATTTCACTCATTCATTCAACAAATACTTAACGAATACCTGCAACAAATCTTATAATTATAATGTATATATTTACATTAGAATGTGTTTTCACAAAAACTAAGCTGCTTTTGTTTAAAGTATAATGTATATATATAATGTATAACCTCTGCAGCACTTAAAAATGCTAACAACATCCTAAATGACAATTCAGTTCAGTTCAGTTCAGTTCAGTCGCTCAGTTGTGTCCGATTCTTTGCGACCCCATGAATCGCAGCACAATAAACACCTATTAATACAGAAAACATGAAAACATCAATTATTGACAGAGCTCTGAGAAACAGATGTGCTCTGTGATTTGACTCAGATTTTCAGGAGAGCGGTCAGACACAGAGCAATAGGTAAGTAAGATGTATCTACCATTCTCGTTCCAGAACCAGATCACTTGGAGCAAGTAGCTCAAAGAATTGACTCAGAAGAAAGGGAAAGGAATCTACATCAAGATGTTCATAGTGCCATTATGGCCACAAGCTGGAAACACCCAATGCCTTTCAGTAAAGACAACAGACCAGAGTCACATGTTAATACCAAGAAGTGCATATATGTAATGGATTTTGCATACTGTTTGTAAATGTGAATTCAGTACACCAGAAAAGGTTGAAAAACGTTTTTGTTGTTCATTGGGTGATTTTTTTTCTGTCTGGTTGCATAAGTATATATATATATTTTTTTCAATGTATTTTTGGCCGCATTGGGTCTTCATTGCTGTGCATAGGCTTTCTCTTATTGTAGACGGTGGGCTTCTAGTTGCAGTGTCTTCTCTTATTGCAGAACATGAGCTCCATGGTGTGCGGAGCTCACAGCTCAGTCACTGTGGCACACAGCTTTAGCTTCTCTGTGGCATGTGGGATCTTCCCGGACCAGGTATCTAACCCATGTATCCTGCATTGCAAGGCAGATTCTTAACCACTGGGCCACCAGGGAAGCCCAAGTATATGTTTCTTTTATGTGCACAATGTATGTACTACCTTAGGAATATTAAATTTCATGGGTGATTTTTCTACATGGATAATAACAATGAAAAACACGAATAACCCAAGCACTGATTAGGAGTAATTGGCCCGTGCAAGAAAATTCTGGAAGTGACTGCTCTGACAGGCTGGTCATGAGTCAGCGTGGCACTGCTGTTTTCATAGACGTGGACATGTAATTTGGGTGACCTTATGTTCCGGTTTGCCCAGGACAGTACCAGTTTACATCTGTTGTCCTGGCATCTTGTCCAGTGTTACATCTGCCCAGAACAAAAGGGTGCTGGAGGTCCTCTGAGGCCCAGGATATAGTCTTACTCATCATTGTTTCAAACCAGGTATTTACTCCCAAGTCTCCTTTCCTGCATGCCCCAAAACATGTTTGGCAGGTAAACAATAGTAACAATGGTAACCAGACGTTTTCCATTCAATATCCAACAAATATTTGTGGAGCCACCCCTGCAGTGATTTCTAGGGATACCAAGATATACAAGGCCTGGCCCCTGCCTCTGAGGATTTACAGGTTGGTGGAGACAGATCAAAAGGTTAATTCAATAAAGGAGGGTCAATGCCAAAATGGGAGTGGAAAGCAAACAAAGGGAGGCCAGAGGGTGTGTGTGTGTGTGTGTGTGTTGGGGATATTTCACTGAAGGGTGACAGCTGAGTTGAATTAGGAGGAAAGAACCTGTCACACAGAGAAGGTTGTCCGGGTAAAGGATGAGTGTAAGAGTTGGAGTCCAGAAAAACGTGGGGTGCCCAGGGAACTTTAAGGAGTTTCAGATTTCTAGAATAAAAGATCTGTGAGATGCAATGGTGGGAGGGGAATCTGGAGGGGGAGATGTGGACGAAATTGAGAAATGCTGTCTGCCAAGGTAACAAAAATCCATTCCCAGGCTCCCTTTTCTCTTCGTCCCTCTGTGTAGAGCCAGAAGGCTAAGTACTCCATCTCCCGGCCTCTGTTGCTCCCAGGGTGGCCATGTGATAATGTGACATGAGTTGTATTGAAAGGTGTGCAAGGCAAAGGCAATGAGAGTTGTGGAAAGACTTAAAAAAACGGAAATACATAAAAGATATAAGATGGATTCATGGATCCATAGGGGGAAGGATAGATGGATGGACAGGTGATAAAGCACATATAAAATGTTAATAATATACAATGAAATACTATATAAAAAAGAATAAAGCATGGATAAATGTTATAACATGGATAAGCCTTAAAAACATTATGCTAAGTGAAAGAAACAAGTCACCAAAGACCACTTACTGTATGACTCCATTGATATGCAGTGTCTAAAATAGGTGATTCCATAGATTCAGAAAGTAGATTAGTGGTTGTTTAAGACTGGGAAAGGTGGCACAGCGGGCAAAGAATCTGCCTGCAATGCTGGAAACATAGGAGATGAGGATTGGCTCTCTGGGTCAGGAAGGAGGTCGTAGCAACCCACTGCAGTATTCTTGCCTGGAGAATCCCATGGACGAGGAGCCTGGCAGGCTACAGTCCATAAGGTTGCAAGAAGTCGGACACGACTGAGCAACTGGGCAGGAACGTATGTGTGCAAGGTTGGGAGAAGGGGAATGAGAGTGACTGTTAATTGACAGGTGGTTTCTTTTAGGGGGTGAAGAGAATATTCTAAAACTGTGATAATGTTCACGTATCTGTGAATATACTAGAAACCACTGGATTGTACACTTTATATGGGTCAATTTTATGTATTTAAATTATATCTCAGGACTTCCCTAGTGGTCCAATGGTTAAGAACTTGCTTGGGACGTGGGTTTGATTCCTGGTCAGGGAACTAAGACTGCACGTGCCACAGGGCAAGTAAGCCCACAGGCCACAGCTACTGAGCCCACGTGCCACAACAAAAGATCCCGCACATTGCAACTAAGAGCCAGTGCAGCCAAATGAATATTTAAAAAAGTAAGTTATATCTCAATAAAGCTGTTTATAAAGAAATCTGAGTGCTGAAGAACTGATGCTTTTGAACTGTGGTGTCGGAGAAGACTCTTGAGAGTCCCTTGGACTGCAAGGAGATCCAACCAGTCCATCCTAAAGGAAATCAGTCTTGAATATTCATTGGAAGGACTGATGCTGAAGTGGAAACTCCAGTACTTTGGCCACCTGATGCGAAGAACTGACTCACTAGAAAAGACTCTGATGCTGGGAAAGATTGAAGGCAGGAGAAAAAGGGGACGACAGAAGATGACATGTTGGATGGCATCACTGACTTGATGGACATGGGTTTGAGTAAGCTCCGGGAATTGGTGATGGACAGGAAAGCCTGGCGTGCTGCAGTCCATGGGGTCACAAAGAGTTGGACACGACTGAGCGACTGAACTGAACTGAAAGCTGTTTAAAATGTCTATGGTAAAATCTAGGTAATGGGTATACAGGCGCTCATTGTGAATTCTTTCAACTTCTCTATATGTTTGAAAGTTTTCATAATAGAATGTACAGGGAGGGCTTCCTTGGTGGCTCAGTGGTAAAGAATCTGCCGGCCAATGCAGGAGACACGGGTTCAGTCCCTGATCTGGGAAGATTCCGCATGCCGAGGAACAACTAAAACGGCTGCCACAACTACTGAGCCTGTGCCCTAGAACCCACACTCCACAAAAGAAGCTACCACAAGAGAAGCCCAGCCACTGCGATGAAGAGCAGCCCACTCACCACAACTAGAGAAAAGCCCCCACAGCAACGAAGAGCCAGCACAGCCAAAAATAAATACAACTATATAGAAAAAAAAAGAAAGCACAGGGAAAAAAGGAAAGAGGGGCAGGGGAATGTGATGTCAGATGTAACCACACTGGCTTCTAGTTTAATGGGTACATGAGACTCTTCCAGAAGGGTCACAAGGAGGAACCACAGGAGAGGGGCATCTGTCCGCCCAGCTCCTTCTCATCTCCCATTGCCATTAGTCAATAGTAACCCTGTATGCTATAACTTATACGTGGAATCTAAAAAACTACAACAAATCAGTGGCTATAACAACAGCAACCACAAAAAAGCAGACTCACAGATATAGAGAACAAAACAGTGGCTACCAGTGGCAGGGGCAATATAGGGATAGGAGATTAAGAGGCACAAACTATTAAATATAAAATAAGCTACAAGGATATATTGTACAACACTGGGAATTATAGCCAATATTTTATAATAACTATAGATGGAGTATGTGTATGTGTTAGTTGCTTCAGTTCAGTTCAGTTTAGTCACTCAGTCGTGTCCGACTCTTTGCGACCCCATGAATCACAGCACGCCAGGCCTCCCTGTCCATCACCAACTCCCAGAGTTCACTCAAATTCATGACCATCGAGTCAGTGATGCCATCCAGCCATCTCATCCTCTGTCATCCCCTTCTCCTCCTGCCCCCAATCCCTCCCAGCATCAGGGTCTTTTCCAATGAGTCAACTCTTCGCATGAGGTGGCCAGAGTACTGGAGTTTCAGCTTTAGCATCAGTCCTTCTAATGAACACCCAGGACTGATGTCCTTTAGGATGGACTGGTTGGATCTCCTTGCAGTCCAAGGGACTCTCAAGAGTCTTCTCCAACACCACAGTTCAAAAGCATCAATTCTTTGGCGCTCAGCTTTCTTCACAGTCCAACTCTCACATCCATACATGACCACTGGAAAAACCACAGCCTTGAATAGACGGACCTTTGTTGGCAAAGTAATGTCTCTATCTAGGTTGGATAGGTTGGTCATAACTATCTAGGTTGGTCATAACTTTGCTTCCAAGGAGTAAGTGACTTTTAATTTCATGGCTGCAATCACCATCTGCAGTGATTTTGGAGCCCCCCAAAATAAAGTCAGCCACTGTTTCCACATCTATTTGCCATGAAGTGATGGGACCAGATGCCATGATCTTCGTTTTCTGAATGTTGAGCTTTAAGCCAACTTTTTCACTTTCCTCTTTCACTTTCATCAAGAGGCTTTTTTAGTTCTTCTTCACTTTCTGCCATAAGGGTGGTGTCATCTGCATATCTGAGGTTATTGATATTTCTCCCAGGAATCTTGATTCTAGCTTGTGCTTCTTCCAGCCCAGCATTTCTCATGATGTACTCCGCATATAAGTTAAATAAGCAGGGTGACAATATACAGCCTTGACGTCCTCATTTTTCTATTTGGAACCAGTCTGTTGTTCCATGTCCAGTTCTAACTGTTGCTTCCTGACCTGTTAGTTGCTTATTCTTGTCCAGCTCTTTGCAACCGCATGGACTGTATCCTGCTAGGTTCCTCTGTCCATGGGATTCTCCAGGCAAGAGTACTGGAGTAGGTCGCTGTTTCCTACTCCAGGGGGCCTTCCCGAACCAGGGATTGAACCGTCATCTACTTCACTGCAGGTAGATTCTTCATCATCTGTGCCATCAGGGAAGTCCATAAATGGAGCATAACATTTAAAAATTGAAAATCACTATACTGTACACCTATAACTTACATAATATTGTATATCAACTATATTTCATTTTTTAAAGAAATTTTATTTAAGTTTAATCTCTGCTAGGTCTTTATTGCTGTGTGTGGACTTTCTCTAGTTGTGATGCTCAGAGGCTACTCTCTCGTTGCAGCCCAAGGACTCAGTAGTCTGTGGCATGTAGGATGTTAGTTCCCACATCAGGGGTCAAACCCGTGTACACTGCATTGGCAGGTGATTCTTAACTACTGGCCCACGAGGGAAATTCCAACTATATTTCAATTTGAAAATGTTATTTTGAATTCTCTGACAAGTAAATGTTTAATTGTATTTTGAAATTATATCATGACTAAATATAATAAAAAACAGAATTGTTAAAGCATGAAAGAAAAAGACAGTTACGCTGAAGCTAGCTTGTCTACCCAGATATGTTATCCAGACCCTCAGCAGTCGCGCTGAAAACCAGGTCCCGCATCATACCAAAGTATGATGTTTCATCAGCTTCTTAAAGTGGAGGAGCAACTTGGCCTACAAGTGGTGCCAACAGGGTACTGCCCAAGAGAGAGAGAAAAAGGAGGCATCAGTGAAGACTGTCAGTGTGTGAGTTTGTGAGCCGGTACACCAGCTTCATGAAACTTCTCTATGATGGGCTTTGGCGTGGGGTATTTTTCATCCCGTGTTGGCTACTGGCTGGCCTCTCAGTCTAGAAACTAATGGCTGTCAGTATCATGAAATTTGCTCGAATTATTTCTTTGATCATTTTCTTCCTTTCATTTTCTTTCTTCTCTCTCTCCTGCTCTCTCTCTCTCTCTTTAAATCTGAACTTATTGTGTTTCTTACCTTTTGCTTCTATTTTCCATCTCTTCGTCTTTTTCTTTCCTTCCTTTTTTAATCTGGGAGACTTCCTCAGTTTTTCTTCTAACTCTTCTATTTTTTTTTAAAGTACTTTATTAATGGGAAATTTCAAACACACACAAAAGAAAAGACACTAGAATAATAAACCCAGTGTACTCTACTCCCAGCTTTAACAATTATCAACACATGATCAATCTTGTTTCTTTTGTCCTTACTCACTCTTATTGCCCTCCACTCTACTAACTCAGATATTACTTGAAGTATTTCACTATGAATCTTTAAAAGGTAAGGTCACTTTAAAAAAAAAAAAGCAAACAAACCCAAAGCACTACAAACACCATTATCTCACTTTAAAAATAACAATAATTCTTGAATATTATCAAATATCTGGACATGTTTCCCTATTGTTCAGTAAACTTGTCCTCTAAATTGTTTGTTTAAATTTAGATTCAAACAAGGTTCACACAATGTGATTGATTATATGTCTCTTAAATCTCTGTGACAATTTTTTCTGTCTCTCCTCACCACCTCCCCTTGCAAGTTTTTATTAGAAAAAAAATTGGTTAAACTCTAGAGTTTCCCACAGTCAGACTTTGCTAATTGCATTCCTGTGATGTCATTTAACATGCTCCTCTGTTCTTTGTGTTTCCTGTAAGTTGATAGCTAGATCTAGAAACTTCTACTGAACTTTTCATTTCTGCAAATATGTTTTTATTAACATAATTAACACAGAATAATGTGCATAGATCTTATACTGTTGGTTCAGTAAATTTTGATAATTGACTACATCCACACAAATAGAACCCAAACCAGATGAAGAACATTTCCATTCACGTCGAAAGCTACTTTGTGCCCCTTCTGGTTCCTTCTCCTCCCTGCTGCCCAGGCAACCACTTCCTGATTTCTGTCACCATCAATTAGTCTTGCATTTCATATAGAAGGAATTGTAAGATAGATTCTCCTTTGTGTTTGACTTCTCTTTTTTTAAACATAGTGTTTTTTGAGATTTATCCATGCTGTTCTGCAGACATATTTACACATATTTTATTTCCAAATGTCCTTTTTCTTCTCTGAATGTTCTTTGTTTTACAGCATCTGTCCCTGTTTCATGGATGCAATATCTTCCCTTAAATCTCAAAGATAAGAATTGTAGGTTTTCAAAAATGTTCTTTTTTACTCCCTGAATTGTTCCTGTTTGCTCCAAGTTTCTTTCTTCTGTTTGTTTTGGCACTGCCTTTCATTTTGGATGATTTTTTTCAAGTGACAAACGATCTTTGTTTATGCTTAACAGTGTGACACCAAAAAGCTGACAAAAGCTTGGATTTCACTGCAGGGTGATTATGCCAAGCCATGTCATCAAGGATCTCACCTGTAGACCTTTTTTGTTAGGCTATTCAGTGTCCCCAGAGGGAGATTCTCTAATACTCCATAAGAGAGGTGTCAGTCTGCTTGCCCTCATTATGGGTGCTGAGATGGAAAGCTGCTAAAGGTCTCCTTGTGTGTAGTATTTCATCCTCTACAGCTCTGAGTTGGGCTATAAGTTCCTGGGTCAGGCTTCTCTCTGTTGAATCTCTTGAGCTGGGGTGGGAGAGGCATAAAAAAAGACTATAAACCACATCCTACTGCATTTCAGATGGTGATGATGGGTAAATTCTACTTGGTTACATTTATTGTGAGCTTGCTCTGTGTGTGGCAAGCTTCCAATGAGCAGATTTCAGAGGCAAGTGACTTGAAGGATTAAAATCACTAATCAGGACACTGGATAAACATCAGTTGATTGGTAGAAGCTTTAGGGTAAAAGTGGAGAGCATATGCCAGTCCGTCCTGAACAAAGGATTGTGAGACACACACTGGGAGAAAAATTGGAAATATTAATAATGGGAAATAGGTATTGAGTGTTTATTACACGCTAAATATTTTCTCCAATGCTTTCTATGATTTTCTTATTTACTCTTCATGATAACCCTATGAGATAGAGACTACTTTATCGCCCATTTTGCAGACTGGAAAACTAACCCACAGAGGTTAAATCTTGCCCAAGGTCACCCACCCAAGATTTACACACAGGCTTGCGTTGTGAATTACTACACTACATTGCCTCTGTGGAAATGGCTGAGGTAACTTTTTCTTACTCTTCCAAGTTCCCTTCAGGATTTCTTTTTCTCCCTCTAGAGTATCCTCCTTCCCTCTCCCCATCTGCCAAGTACTAAGTCTTCATTGTGGTCCATGCTTGCTTAAGCTACATCTCTTCCCCTTTTCCCAGCAAGTTCTCTGTTCCCTGCCTGCATTTCTGCTCACCAGGTTGGCTGGGCTGCTCCACACCAGAGGCTGCTAGGTGGTGGGAACCAGACCTTGAACCATGCCGGGACCACGTTGCTCCCTCTCCAGGAAATAAGGGAAGAATCGGCCAGCTGGCACTATAGGCCCTTGGGGTTTTGAAGCATTAATAGTATGGAGGGTAACCTCAGACTCATTCCAAATAATTTTCAGCACTAAATTTACCTCTTGACTCTAAAGAGAAAATATCATCACTGACTCAATGGACATGAGTTTGAGCAAACTCTAGGAGATAATGAAGGACAGGGAAGCCTGGTGTGCTGCAGTCCACGGGGTTGCAAAGAGTCGGACATGACTTAGTGACTGAACAAAGAATTTACCTCTTGGCCCCAAAGGCAGAAAATATCAGTGATGGAATTTTGAAGGGCACCACCCCCTTGCAGAGTGGAGGTATTTCACAGAGGAGAAGAATGGAATTAGCAGTGCACGCCAGAGTCTAAGCACCCAAATTCCATCACAGCCTCCAGCTGAAAAAATTAATTGCCTGCCCTTTACGCCATTTGTCTTCTGCATGTGAACTGCCTCCTCAGAACGGGGTGGGAGGAGAGACCGGGCCAAACAGCACGGGGCAGGGTCCAGCCACGCTGACCTCTCGCAGCTCAGTTTAACTCCTGCAGTTACAAAGGGCCCCCGCACATCAGTCTCTATGGCATCAAAACAATCTTTTTCAGTCCGTGTGACCAGAACTGCCATCGCAAGGGCTGTAGGGATCACCCAAGTGTCAGCAGCAACAGGACTCAGTGGAGGTTTTTGTGTATAGTTTAACTTCTTCTTTTGATTCATTTTGTTTTGTTTTGCCATGGTTTTCTAGTGCCCTTGGATGGGCTCACTCTGTCAACACCTGGTCAGGCAAAACACAGTATGCCCAGCATTCAGGATATCAAACATCAAACCTCGTAGGGTTTAGGAAGCCAGTTGTTGTTCTTGAGTTGCTAAGTCGTGTCCTACTCTTTTCCGACCCCGTGGACTGTAGCTCATCAGGCTCTTCTGTCCTTGGGATTTCCCATGCAAGAATACTGGAGAGGGTTGCCATTTCCTTCTCCAGGGGGTCTTTTCCACCCAGGGGTTAAACCAATTTCTCCTGTATTGGCAGGGAGATTCTTTACCACTGAGCCACCAGGGAAGCCAGATGGAGGTTCAAATCCCCACCCACCTGCAAGCGGGCAGCAGGAGGTGCATCTGCCACTGTCATCACACGTGGGTTGCTTAGTCCCATCAGGGCCACCTGTCACCTACAGGTATCCAGACTTGGAGGGAGGTGGACACCCCAGGCGAGCATCAGGATCCCAGCTAGCTTGTGGGGACCTGTGTGGACACCTCCTGCCTGCCTTGCTCTTGCTGTCAGATGCTGGCTTCCCCTGACCCTGCAGCTGTAGTCGCTCTCACCCCTGGGCCCCTGAGAGCGAAGTGGCTGGGTCCAGGCTGGGCGGAATTTGCACACTGAGTTGTCCAAGGGTGGCTCTGGGCAGGAGTGAACTGTGACCTCAGCCGCGGTGATGAGAACAGGGAGTGGACTTTCAGAGGGGCTGAGAGGGCATAGTTCGTCTCTTAATAGTTTTACACGTCCATAAAAAAAGTGTGTCCTCCGAGCATGCGTGCCGTGTGTACAGTGCAGGTCTTTCAAGGTCAAGGTCACTGCCAGTTCCCAGTGAACCTGCAAAGTTGGCAATCTTCAATTCATCAGGAAAAGAAATGCCTGTATCGCGGGCCCCGGGTGTGGCCAGGCCGGGCTGGATTTACTGAGTCGCGCGGGACAAAGAGGCGGTCAAAGAAGCTATCTCCGCGTCTCGCGATGGCCCAGCAAACTGGCCAGCGGAGCAAGAAACCGCCCGCGGATTCTCTTCCCCCCAGTTTATCACAGACCAGATCCACTCGACAGCACAATCCAAACAGAAGAGGGAATCAGAATGTACATCTTTTGTTTGCCGTGGCAGGAGAACTGTTGAGCAGAGGAAAAAAAACAAGCTGAGCTTAGCGCTATCAGCTGTTTCCTGGGGCTCGCTCCTTCCTTCCTCCGAGGGGGGCCCGGCCGCTTTGTTCTCGTTCCCAGCTGTTCCTCTGCGCCTTTAAGCGGTGGCCTTTGCAGACCTCGGAGGAATGCGGCCCGGGACCCCAGGGGACTTTGCTCCGAGGCCCCGCCCTATGAGCTTAGCGCCCCCGGCTGCAGCCTCCAGATCGCCGCCGGCCTAACTTTTGTTCCTCGTCCGCCTGCCTTGTTGCTTTCTGCCAGCCGGGGAAAGCAACTTCCTGGGCCGGGGCGGGAACCTCATCAGAGGGGCTTTGCTACTCTCCCTGACAGCCCTGGGAGAAGGGGATCCAGAAAAGGGGTCCCTGCAAGAACGAATCCTGCACCTATACAGTCTGGCGTCAGTCAGCTCTAGTGCACATCCCAGCTGTACTCATTATTAGCTGGTCACCCCCAGGCCAGTTACTCAACCTCTTTGAGCTTCACAGCTCTGATCTCATAGGATCGTGATGAAGATTAAAACCATAAGACACACTGAGTGCTTTTTCAAAGTCTGGCATGTTTCACACCCTCAATAGGTGTTAGCCACGACCAAGCCAAAGCTGGTCCTGTAGGCAGGGCAGCTACACACACAAAAAACCCAGAAGCCTCTAAGACTCCATCAGATTGAAAGATGAGCCTGGTGCATCATCAGAGATCAATAGCAGTAGTTCTTCCTCTGGAGTGTGTCCTTGGGTGGATTCATGTTCTGTGAATCTGTCCAGTGGCAGGCTGATGCCTGTTTTCCATGATGCCTCTAAAAGGCTCAGAATAAAATCACAAAGCTCCATGTGGCTGTGAGGAAGCAAGATGATGGTGTGTGCCTGCTGGGCTCAGCTAGCAGGCGAGCTGTGCCCTCACCCACTGCCCACCCCGCTGCAGCCTTGGAGTCCTGCTGGCTCTTTGCGTCCCTCAGAGAAAAAGCACAGCAGCCAAGGTCCCTGGAGCAGCTACAGTGCCTTTCCGGTGAGGCAGAAACAGTGCAATAGTGGGGATCACGACAAAGGGTTCGGTGCTGGGCTTCTTGTAGAATAACCATAGCAATCATTTTTTGAGTGCCTACCAAGTGGCTTATCTCTGCTAGGCATTTATCTACCTTAATCTTCTCATCAAGCCTAAGAGGCGAGCAGTATTAACCAAGCTCAGAGAAGAGGCATGACTTGCCTGGGGTTAAGTGCAGGGCTGAGACCAGCCTAAGTAGCAAGTCTGGGCCAATTAGGAGGCAGTCTGCCTGGCTTGGCTGGCTGTCAGTCCTCACTGTCCCCACAACCAAGTGCCCCAGGTGTGGGGTCAGCCTGTGCTTCTACAAACAGCAGCCATAGTAAATGGCAGAACCGGATTGACAAACTCACTGTCCTTCCATCTCACTGATCCTGTAGACCACATTTCATCAGCTGCACTTGATCTGAAAGGATGCTCTGAGCCTCCAACCCATGTCTACCTTAAATTAGAAGATGCGGCAACTGGTTGTTCTCTGGATTGCATCATCTCGCAAGACAGCCCCCTCCTGCTGCAGACTGCAGACCTCACGGCTCTTCTTTCTCCTCACAGCCACAAATCAACAGACAATGTGCCAGCCTGCCCAGTCCCCAGGGAAGACCCAGGGCCAACCTGCTCTCCACACACCAAGCCGTGCAGACTGTCAAATTCTCTTTCCTCTCTCCTTTGGTAACTACAGGTTTGTTCTCTGTATCTCACTCTTTGTGATCCCATGAACTGCAGCCCGTCAGGCTCCTCTGTCCCTGGGATTCTCCAGGCAAGAATACTGGAGTGGGTTGCCATTCCCTTCTCCAGGGGATCTTCCCAACCCAGGGAGCAACCCAGGTCTCCCACATTGCAGGCAGATTCTTTACTGTCTGAGATATCAGGAAGCCCATATTATTTTTTACTTTCCCTATATAAGCAGGATTTCATTCTTTTGTATGGAGAAGTAATATTCTAATGTATGTGTGTATATATACATATATGTGTGTGTGTATATACACACATCACTTCTTAAACCGACTGTTGATGGGTATTTCCATGTCCTGGCTTTTGTAAATAGTACTACTATGAACACTGCATTCCCCTATTCTTTACCTTCAACTCCCTCTTCCTGACTGTTCTTCCAAGGCTGATTTGTCACTTCTCTGCCTGGAAATCTTCAATGGCTCCCCAGTACCCTTGGCACTGGGTTCGAATGCCTTTGTCCGACTCCTCCAGCCCTCTAGGGCCTGACATACGCCCTTTTTCCAGTTGCACTTGCTGTCACCCCTCACGCCCTGTGACTTCACACTCGAGGCAGCTACAGAGTCAGTCTGTTCTGTGGCTGAGCTCTAAGCCTCTGATCAGGGCTGTCCACTGAAGCACTGTGGACATGGAGGGTGCTCTTTGGGCGGGGAGCGGGAGGGGGTGTCCTGCACATCGTAAGATGTTCACAGCCTCCCTGGACCCTATCCACTAGAAGCCAGTAGCAGTTCCCCCTTCATGACAAACCAAAAAGTCTCCAGACATTTTCATAATGCTCTGGGGGCCCAAACTGCTCTCGGTTGCAGACCACCACCCTATGCTGAGCCCTGTGCCAAGCCCACTTTCCTTTCGGTTCACCTGGCTCACCTCTGTTTGCCTTACAAGTCTGCCTTTGGTTGTCATTTCCTCCTGGAAGCCCTTCCTGACCCCATGCTGGGGTTGGTGACCTTCCTGCGCACCCAACTGGGACAGCTTGCCTGCTGTACTGTCACTGCCCTGTGGCTTGATGGTCTCTTCCCTGTCCTGGACTTCATGAAGACAGGCATTTGTCTGTACTCAGAGCCAAGTCAGTACCTGTGACATGACCTCACCTAGTAAATCACCTTGACCCCCTCTCCCTTAGCTCATATCCAAACCATTACTGAAGCTGGGTCATTCTGGAATCTCTTTCCAAATCAAACACTGTGCTCTGACTACCCCTCACACCCCCCACCACCCCCCAACACATGTGGGCTGAGCTGCCATCATCTTTCACTGGGATTGCAAACAACCACAATCCACATGAATCCCCTCTGATCTGCTTTCACTTCAGATGGAGTCATTTTGTTCCAAAACGGAATTCTAAACTCTGCCTGCTTTGGTTAAACACTTTCAAAGCCTTTCCAGGGACTTCCCTAGTGGTCTAGTGATTGAGAATCTGCCTGCCAATGCAGGGGATCTGGGTTCGATTCCTGCCCCAGGAAGATTCCACATGCCTCGGAGCAATAAGCCTGTGGGCCACAGCTAGTGAGTCTGCGCCCTAGAGCCAGTGCTCTGCAATAGGAGAAACCACTCCTATAAGAAGACCACACACCACAACTACAGAGTAGCCCGCTCACAGCAATGAAGACCCAGTGTTGCTATGAATAAATAATAAAATTTTGAAAATAGATAAATAAATCCTCCACATGGAAATCTGTTTCTGAGTCAGTTTCTAGTGACACCTACCAAGACACCACCCAAACTGCTTTGCGGAGTGAATTTCTATCTTCTTTCTGATGTCAGTGAGTTTTCCCCTATGGCTGATGCTCAGAGTCTCACATGCGAGTGGGCTCACTTCAGTCACGTCTGACTCTTTGTGACCCTATGTACTGTAGCCTGCCAGGCTCCTCTGTCCATGGGATTCTCCAGGCAAAAATACTGGAGTGGGTTGCCATGCCCTCCTCCAGATAATCTTTCCAACCCAGAGATCGAAACTTTGTCTCCTGTGGCTCCCGCATTGTGGGCAGGTTCTTTACTATTGAGCCACCTGGGAAGCCCCAGAGTCTCACATGTTAACAAATCCTCCCTGAAGAGCCCCACATACCACATCTTCACAGCACTTGTCATCATTGAAAGGTTACATTCATTGGGTGAAATGAAGTTCTGTCTCCTTCACTAGACTGTAAGCTCCATGAGGGCAAGAAATGTCTCTTTTTGCTCATGGCTCTATGCCTTATTTTATTTTATTGTTTTTTGAGGGAGTTTTGGTGGAGACCAGCATGTGACAATAAAGTAACCAGAATGCCTGTCCTGTGTGGTTCTCAGAAGTAAATTCTCAAAGAGAAGAATACTTGGAGCAGGGTCATAAGGGCTGTGATATATGTAGTTGTCAACCCAGCAATGCTGGGTCTTTGTTGCTGTTTCAAGTAATTAAAACACACTCAGAGATCTTTTAAAAATCACTTATTTAGTGTGTCCCTAGCATTTTATTCAACACAATAAGAGCTTCAAAATAAATATGATGGCTGGGACTTCCCTGGTGGTCCAGTGGTTAAGAATCCAGCTTGCAATGCAGGGGACACAGGTTTGATCCCTGGTAGGGGAACTAAGATCCCACGTGCCACAGAGCAACTAAGCCCATGTACCACAACTACTGAACCTGCATGCCACAACTAGAGAGTCCATGCACCTGAACAAAAGGTCTCACTGCTGCTAAGTCGCTTCAGTCTGTCCGACTCTGTGCAACCCCATAGACGGCAGCCCGCCAAGCTCCCCCGTCCCTGGGATTCTCCAGGCAAGAACACTGGAGTGGGGTGCCATTTCTTCTCCAATGCATGAAAGTGAAAAGTGAAAGTGAAGTTGCTAAGTCATGTCCGACTCTTAGCGACCCCATGGACTGCAGCCTACCAGGTTCCTCCGTCCATGGGATTTTCCAGGCAAGAGTACTAGAGTGGGGTGCTATTGCCTTCTCCGAAAGATCTCACAGGACTCAATAAATATCTCATGCAGCAACTAAGACCCGATGCAGCCAAATAAATAAACATTCAGAAAATAAATGTAATGCTGGAGCTCTGTCACCCATCATCCTTCTGAGTGTGAAGAACTGATCAGAGGTAGGGCAAGGTAACCAAACATGTCATGAGCTCTTGGGTCACTGTGCTAATTTCATTCTAATTCCTGACAAAATAGCAAGTTTTAAGGATTGACTCATGTTCCTTAAAATCTGAAGGTCATTGCTCTCCACATAGAACATTGAACTTGAAAAGTCCTGGCACAAGCCCCACTGCCTGATTTTCCTATTATATTTACCTCATATCTCTAAAACTGCCAAGAGTTAGTTTTAATGTGTGCATGTGAATGTCAGCTGAAAACAGGCTGGAGTGCTTATCACATTTATTATAGGTGAATACTGACGGTGGCTGGGACCACAGTTAATGATATTGTGTCGGGCTGTGCGAGGCTGACTCTGAAATATTAGTCACATGTTTCCCTGTAAAGGTTGGGCTCCTTTTCCAAAGTCTTAACTCCATCAGAGTTAACTTAACTTAACTCCATCAACTAAGCCTGAGATTGGTGTACACATCAGACCAGACTTAGGAAGTTATGCGTCATCACACACACTCATTCTGAGTTTTATTCAATGGAGGGTCTTTTACAGCATTATAAACCAGAGGCAACATTCTGCCCTGTGTGTGAATTTGAAAGTTCAGTTCAGTTCAGTTCAGTCGCTCAGTCGTGTCAAGGTGGAGTCAAAACTATAAGTGCTCTTGAATCTGGCATACCTGGGTTCATCTCACATATGAGCAATGTGACTTTGGATGGGTAACTTAACCTGAGTTTCAACTTCTCCATCTGTAAAATGGAGCTACATCTTTTTGTAAAGGCTCTATCTAGATGCCATCATCACTTAATTGAGAGGTCAGAAAGTTTCCAAACCATCGAGCAGTTATTAGGGGCATCCACTGTTTCTATCTATCTGAATTCCATTCCTATTCTCTTCCATCCCTATTTTCTTTTCTTTTGGCCTTATGGTGCAGCATGTGGGATCTCCGTTCCCCAACCAGGGATCAAACCCAAGGTCCTTGCATTGGAAGTGCAGAGTCTTAACCAATGGGCCACCAGGGAAGTCCCTCCATCCCTGTTTTCTATTGGAGAACACTTCCCTCTGTCCCCAATATTTATATAGGACAGAACTTCTCCCTGGCAACTGAGAACAGAGACCTAGTCCTGGCCAGTGGACTTGGATATGATTGGGCATGTAACTTGAGTTGTCCATTGAGAGTCTTCCCTGGGAATTTGAAGGACCTTTTGTAAAGAACTGTTCCCTTTCCATGAGATTGTTTGGTTGCTAGGATATGCGTGGAGCTGCCAGTGGCCTCCACGTAGGAGCTCCTCAGAGTGAGAGTGAGGCCAGTACCAAGGAGGGCAGAGCTGGGACACAGAGGGAGAGCTTTCAGCGACACTGCTCAGACCCTGGATCAGGCCAAACTGCTAGGCTTCTCAGTTATGAAAACCATTAATTTCATTTCCTTAAGTAACTTCACTTTGTTCCTTAAGATCCCTGATTGATAGCCCAGTAAATCATAGTAAAATGTAGGCCATATGTTCATCTTCTGAGTTTATGAGTCTTTTCCTATAAATAATTCAAAGACTATCTCATAGATTCATGAAATCTTATAGATTAAGGATGTCCTGGGGCCTGCCTGAGATGGCTGACTCCGTGAGTCAGGGATAGGTCTGGGACAGGAAGCCAGGGCCTCTGCATTCCAGCCAGTGCTCTTAAGCATCCTTGCCTCTCATTGTGTGTCTTCCTCAGTCTTTCTCAGACTCGGGCAGAACTACCCTCACCTTTCCTACGTGAATCATTGTCCAACTACCCGCAACCAAGGAGACCCACTGGACAAAGGGCATCACCTTCTAGAAGTGGCTCCATTCCCCCAATAACCATGGCCTCTTCCACCGAAGACAGCCATGCTTTAAGAGAAATAGACACAGATGTGGGTCTTGATGGAACTTAGGTGAAGCCAGAGAGCTGAACTCTGGAAGTAAGGCTGTTCAGAGCCCAGGGCCATACTTCAATTCTCATTACCTCGTGTGGGGATTATTACAGTAATTCATCATACTTCAATTCATCATATATGCTGTTAATCATCTTCTTAAAGAAGCACTCTGTATATCTAGACAAAACTATAAGTTGAAAAGATACATGCCCCTATGTTCACAGCAGCACTATCTGCAATAGCCAAGACATGGAAGAAACCTAAATGCCCACTGACAGATGAATGGATAAAAAGATGTGGTATAAATACACAATGGAATATTACTCAGCCATAAAAAAGAATGAAATAAGGCCACCTGCAGCAACATGAAGGGACCCAGAGATTACCATGTTAAGTGAAAAAGGTCAGAAAGAGAAAGATAGATACCATAGTATTTGATATCACTTATGTGTGGAATCTAAAATACGACATAAATGAATGTTTCTACAAAGCAGAAACAGACTCGCGGTCACAGAAAATAGACTTGTGTTTGCCACGGGGGTGAGGTGGAGGAAAAGAGGATTGGGAATTCCGATTACCAGATGCAAATTAGTACATATGTTGCTAAGTCGCTTCAGTTGTGTCCGACTCTGTGTGATCCCATAGACGGCAGCCCACC
This sequence comes from Bos mutus, assembly GCF_027580195.1. NCBI lineage: Eukaryota > Metazoa > Chordata > Mammalia > Artiodactyla > Bovidae > Bos > Bos mutus. The sequence continues at coordinate 126,000,602 of NC_091617.1, forward strand.
AGGCTCCCCTGTCCCTGGGATTCTCCAGGCAAGAACACTGGAGTGGGTTGCCATTTCCTTCTCCAATGCATGAAAGTGAAAAGTCAAAGTGAAGTAGCTCAGTCGTGTCCGACTCTTAGCGACCCCATGGACTGTAGCCTATGAGGCTCCTCCATCCATGGGATTTTCCAGGCAAGAGTACTGGAGTGGGGTGCCATTGCCTTCTCCGATTAGTACATATAGGATGGATAAACTATAGCACAGGGAACTATACTCAGTATCTTATGATAAACCACAGCGGAAATGAATATGAAAAAGAACACACACACACACACACATCTTTGCTATATAGCAGAAATTAACACAACATTGTAAATCAAATATACTTCAATAAAACTCTTTAAAAAAGAAGAATCACTCTGGTCATGCCATTTTCTTGTTGAAAAAAATCTTCAATACTAGGTGCATATCACATTCTTTTCTTGCCTTTAAGATATAGTGGCCTTCAGAGCATCTATATTGAACTTTATATTCAGAGACTGTCAAACATGGATAGCGTGATAACAAACTCCATGAATACAGATGGCAGCTAGTGTGATTAATCTCACTAGGATTTTGTTGTTGTTGGTTTATGGTTTGGGCTCATTTTGAATTAATTGTCCTCATTTTATTTATCTATTTTTAAAATTAATTAATTTATTTTAATTGAGGCTAATTACTTTAAAATATTGTAGTGGTTTTTGCCATACATTGACATGAATCCACTACGGGTGTACATGTGTTCCCCATCCTGAAACCCCCTCCCACCTCCCTCCCCATCCCATCCCTCTGAGTCATCCCAGTGCACCGGCCCCGAGCACCCTGTCTCATGCATCGAACCTGGACTGGCAATCTGTTTCACATATGATAATTTACATGTTCCAATGCTATTCTCTCAAATCATCCCACCTTCGCCTTCTCCCACAGAGTCCAAAAGACTGTTCTTTACATCTGTGTCTCTTTTGCTGTCTCGCATATAGGGTCATCGTTACCATCTTTCTAAATTCCATATATATGCGTTAGTATAGTGTATTGGTGTTTTTCCTTCTGACTTACTTCACTGTGTATACTAGGCTCCAGTTTCAGCCACCTCATTAGAACTAATTCAAATGCATTCTTTTTAATGAACTGTCCTCATTTTAAAAGCAAGACACTTCTCAAAAATTCACAGGTGTCCGTTTCTGTTTTAAAAAGTCAGGGGACTTCTCTGGTGACCCAGTGGATGAGAACTCGCCTGCTAATGCAGGGGACACAGGTTCAATTCTTGGCCTGGGAACTAGGATCCCACATGCTGCAGGGCAGCTAAACCTGTGCACCGTGACTACTGAAGCCTGTGAGCCCAGAGCCCCTGCTTCACAACAAGAAAAGCCGCAGCAACGAGAAGTCTGAGCACCGCAACTAGAGTGGCCCCCCTCGCTGCACCTAGAGAAAGCCTGTGTGCAGCAACGAAGACCCAGTGCAGCCAAAAATAATAAATGAATGAATCAATATTAAAGAAAAAAGAGCCAGAACTTTGGATCTCTGTTCTCACAGTGTGGTCACTGGACACGAGGAGTGGCTTCCCTCCTTAGATGGAAGTGCTCACTCTGTTCTGGGCTCCACGGCATTCGCTTCACTTCTTACACTGCATGCCTCGCCATTTGGGTTTGCTCCTTCAGCTCTGCACAATTGTTGTTCAAAGTCTTTTTAATCCACATTATAGAATTATCTCACAAATGCAATTTCCCTGTAAGGCAAAATGATACATGCTTTCCTTTGATAGGATCCAATCGGTGTCAAAATGTTCTAGTGGGTTTCCTTAAATTTATGCAAAAATTTAGCAGGACTTTTCTTTACAGTTCTACCTTCATCCAGCTGATCATACTCTGGGAATATAGTGAGATCTGTACTTAAAAATTTTGTTTTTATTTGGTTGCACCAGGTTCTAGTTGGGGCATGTGGGATCATCGATCTTCACTGTGGCATGCAGGATCTTCAGCTGTGATATGTGAGATCTAGTTCCCTGGGTTCCCTGCACTGGGAGTGCAGAGTCTTAGCTACTGCACCACCAGGGAAGACCCAGTAATTCTTTATATGGTTTCTTGACATCAAAACATTAGTTAGTTACAGAAGCTGTATAAAATATGTTCCTTTTCATTTCTTCTGTGAAATGGATTGTGAGTATAATGATTTAAAATCCACTTGGGGGCCCAGTTATTGTGTGGGAACTGCAGTAAGTACGATACTGAAGGGCTTCACTTAGCTATGTAGACCAGTAAACAGTGAAGGAGGAACACATTTCTTTTTTCTTTCTTTCTGTGGCTTTCTAAACCTTCTCTCTGACCCCCTTTTTTCCCTCCATCCTTCCTGAAAATCTCCCTGGGCCTCAGAGGCAGGTCCAAGGACCAGGGCATAAACTTTCTTGGATGGGGCAAGTGGTCTAAACCCAGAAATCTGGTCTCTTGGGACAAAGAGGGACTCAGAAAAGGCAAAAGGGTGAGAGGCCTCTAGGCATTGTATGCACGCACGCTAAGTTGCTTCAGTTCTGTCTGACTCTGTGCAACCCTATGGATCACAGCCTGCCAGGCTCCTCTGTCCGTGGGATTCTCCTGGCAAGAATACTGGAGTTTCCATGCCCTCCTCCAGGGGATCTTCCTGACCCAGGGTTGAATCCGAATCTCTTATGTCTCCTGCACTGGCAGGCAGGTTCTTTACCACTAACACCACTGGGGAAGCCCTAAACCCCATCAACTGCCCTTGTTATAGTGGACAATACTGAGGAGGCACCAAAAGCTTCCTGCAGGTTCCAAAAGAGCCAGAGAGCTGGATGCAGGAGGAACTGTCTCTAAATATTCTCTTGGCCCATGAACAGAGCTGGAGGAAGACTGAGAAGGGATTTACAAGAGACTGAGCCGTGTGTCTCCTCATCCTTCAGCAAGGTGGAGACGGTGCCACTGGTCAGCATGATGCATGCCCACGGGACGCTCAGAAGGAACACTTCCTCTCTGCATAATGAGCAATACAAATTCAAAATAATATACTGAAGTAGTACACTTCTGATTTTGTGTGCATTGATAGACATGCATTCACGGTGTTTCTCTTTTCATAGTAAAGTCCCAGGGAGGCAAACACTCTGCTTCCTCCCCATCTTCTTGCTTCCTCCACCTCTACTTAGGAGATAGTTATACTGAAGTTCTCCATCCTTCTCCACCGCTTTCTCGATTTCTCCACCTTCGTTCAGCCTCTTTCCTTTCTACACGACCAGCAATTTATCTCCCGAATCTTTTTTATTTTTCCCACTATTTTTGGTTTTAAGCCATAAGGTATGTAGAATCCTAGTTCCCTTACCAGGGATCAAACTCAGGCCCTGTTGTCCTTGGGAGTGCAGAGTCTTAACCACTGGACTGACAGGGAAGTCCTCTCTTCTGCTTCTAGCCTCAGCATCTAAATCTCCAGTCTCCCTACTTAAAACTCCATCCTGCTCCTTCCTTCATCTCACTCTTTACTTCCAGGTCAATCCAACCTCTGCCATCTGAGTTTTGACCTTGAAAACCTCTCTTCCTGAGGACACTGTGGTTTCCAGAATGTCAAACCCCGCAGACTGTGTGACCTCTTGGCAGTACTTAACAGTGCTGACCACACTCCTCACTTAAATCCTCTTTTTCTTTGGCTCCTGTGGCAGAGGCCGCCAGTTACTTGCTCCATATTCCTTAGTAGTTACTTGGTCACCTTCCTTAGTAGCTATAATTCCTCTCTCCCTCTCAAAAAAGCAAAAACAAAAAAAGTCATTTATCAGCTGCCCCTGCAGGTGGGGTGGCCAGATAAATGTCCTAGCCAATGAGATTTAAATGGAAGCTGTCAGATGGGCCTTCTAGGGAAGTCCCTTAGAGGGAGATATATTCAGTTGCTGTGGGCATCCCTATTTACTCCTGACCCTTCTTCCTTTCTCTGCCTAGACTTGATGGCTGGGGCTAGAGCAGCCATTTTGCAACACATGGAAAAGGACAAAATCACAGAGATGTGATTCCTGCCATTATCCCATAGCTGTGGAACTAATATCAGTCATCCTTATCTCTACACTACTTGTTACATAAGAAAAATAACCCTTTCTTTTGTTTAATCCACTGTTATTTGGGTTTTCTATTATTGCTAGTGAAATCAACACTTAACTGATACAGCTCCAATGACTCTGCCATTTTCATCCTACTTCTTTAATCTCTTCAAGACCCCTCTTCTTCCACACCCCCTACACGTTGCTATTTCTTGGTCCTCTTCCTCCACTGTTTCTCTTTCTTTTCTTTGTGTCAGGCGTTTTTTTTTTTTTTTTTTTTTTATTTTTTTTAAACTTTACAATATTGTATTGGTTCTGCCATATATCGCAATGAATCCGCCACAGGCATACATGTGTTCCCCATCCTGAACCCTCCTCCCTCCTCCCTCCCCATACCATCCCTCTGGGTCGTTCCAGTGCACCAGCCCCAAGCATCCAGTATCGTGCATCAAATCTGGACTGGCGACTCGTTTCATATATGATATTATACATATTTCAATGCCATTCTCCCAAATCATCCCACCCTCTCCCTCTCCCACAGAGTTCAAAAGACTGTCCTCCACTGTTTCTCAAACAATCCAGTGGTGTCTGCTGCTTCCCAAGCCATGATGACTCCAAATTCCAGTGTCTAACTCAGACCTTTCATCACAGCACCTGCCTGTCATAGAAGAGCCTTATATATACTATACTCACAATTAAACTTTCCAGCTTTCCCATAACTGTTTTCTTCCTTCTAGTCACTGGAGCTAGGGACCTTCCCCATTCCTCACCCTCATACTCAGCTGGTCCTGAAATCCCAACAAGTCTCTTTCCAACAGCTCTGATTTACTTCCCACTTCATCAGTCCTAATGTCTTACACAGGCGCCATCATTTCTTCCTGCACCACTGCATATGCTAGCTCCTCTGCTTCCCATCTACGATCAAACTGGTGTCTAAAAGAATGCAAATCTGATCATGTCATTCCTTTTTAAAAATTCCTTCAATAGCTTCTTGTCCCTCACAAGAAAAGAATTCCAATGTCTTTGCATGATCTGAGCCTTACATGTCTTGTCAACATTCCTTCCATTATAGCCACATAAAATCACCTTCAGTTTCCCAAACTTGCCATGATTTTTCTCACTTCCTTGCCTGATTGTCCTCTCTGCCTTGCAGGCTGGAAACTGTGCAGAAACAAAGTTTTAAGTGTATGTTTAGGAACCTGACTTGACCCTTTATCTTCCTGGGACTTCTCCCATCTTTGTGCACAGAAACTCAATAGTAAAGACCTGTCAGAATTTGAGAGATTTTTGTATTGATCACTTAACATAATGTGATATAAGAATTAATCTTAACATATAAGAATTAATATTCTTATAATCCCTTTTTTAATCAAAGAATTCTCTGCAAGTCTCTTTGGACCAAACTGATCAAAATAAACATCAGTTGCCTTTGTTGACTTGTATATATCTTTTCATTTAAAATTTCACCTTTGTCCAATGTAAAACATTTCTCCATTGTGCACTCAACAGGAAAGGAGATATTTAATGGGCTAAGTGTTGGGGTTTCTTCTATTTATTATCCTATTAAATTTTACCTTCTGCTGCTGCTGCATCGCTTTAGTCGTGTCCAACTCTGTGTGACCCCATAGACGGCAGCCCACCAGGCTCCCCCGTCCCTGGGATTCTCCAAGCAAGAACACTGGAGTTGGTTACCATTTCCTTCTCCAATGCATGAAAGTGAAAAGTGAAAGTGAAGTTGCTCAGTCGTGTCCGACTCTAGCGACCCCATGGACTGCAGCCTACCAGGCTCCTCCATCCATGGGATTTTCTAGGCAAAAGTACTGGAGTGGGGTTAGAATTTTAGGGTCCAGCCCCTAAAATTTTCCCGAAGAGGAAATCAAAGCTCTACTGATGCAGGAACACAGCACCAGGGAGGTGGTCATGGGCAGGACATACCTAGCTCCTGGCTATGGATTCAGCTCTTGCTATCTATGGTGAAGGCACAGACCACCTCCAATTCACAAAGAAGGCTACCCTCTGCTTCCAAAGAGGAGAACAAAGTAGACCTCAAAGAGCCAGTAAAGCTAATCCTCTTACACCACTTAAGGCAAATGACAGCACAAGGGGTTTAGGAACAAGAAAATTAGAAGCATTAAGTCCAAGGCTCTGTCTGCTCTGGGAAAGAACAGCTTTCTCCCTTCCTCTCTGACTCTGTGGCCCACCTTTGGGCCAGTGGAGGCTCACTCACCCTCTGGGTGATGGGTTTACCATCCTGGATCTGCACGGCCAGCCCCAGGTCAGACAGTCTGCAGTTGCCGAGGTCGTCCAGAAGCACGTTCTCGGGTTTCATGTCCCGATAGACGATGCCGAGGGAGTGGAGGTGCAACACGCCACAGGTTATCTGGGCCGAGTAGAAGATCACCCTGCTCATGTCCAGGCCTGGTTCACCCACGCTGTAGATGTGGAACTTGAGGTCTCCACCATTCATCAGGCTCATCACCAGGCAGAGATGGGACTTGCTCTCAAAGGCGTACGCCAGAGAGACAATGAACGGGCTGCTGACCCTCTCCAAGATTTCCTTTTCCAAGAGAGCCATTTTCTCACCATTTTTCTTCTTCAGTCGCTTCTTGTCCAGTTTCTTACAGGCATACATCTTACCGGTGTTTTTCACCTGGACAGCACATACCTTAAGGAGAGAAAGAAAGGGAAAAGAAGAGGTAGAAATAGACAGCAGTGGAGAGAGGAAGGGAGTGGAGGATACAGAGGATGGAGGGGCAGAAACCAATCAAGGTGGCAAGATAGCAGGCTTACTGAGGAAAGAAAAGCTGTGAGTGAGAGGGTTCTTGGAGAAGGAGCTTCGACCACAGTGAGGTATCACGTGACGCATACTAAATGGGCCATTAAAAAAAAAAGGAATAACAAGTGTTGGCCAGAATGTGGAGAAACTGAAACACTCATGCATTGCTTGTTGTTGTTTAGTTGCTAAGTTGTGCCTGACTCTTTGTGACACCACGGACTGTAGCTCACCAGATTCCTCTGTCCATGGGATTTTCCAGGCAAGAATACTGGAGTGCCACTTCCTTCTCCAGGGGATCTTCCTGACCCAGGGATCAAACCCAAGTCTCTTGCAGTGGTAGACAGATTCTTTACTACTGAGCCACCAGGGAAGCCCTCATGCATTGCTGGAGGGAACTTAAAACATGAAGACTTTGGTGATTTCCCAAAAAGTTAAACACAGAATTGCCCTAAGATAAGACCCAGCAATTCCATTCCTCGCCACATATGAAACAGAAATGAAAGCAGGTATTCAAATTAATACTTGTACGTAAATATTTACAGCAGCGCTATTCACGATAGCCAAAAGGCAGAAACAACCCAACTGTCCATCAATAGATGAACGGATACATGAAATGTAGTATTCCCATACAGTGGAATGAAGTATTGATCCACGCTACAAGGTGAATGAACCTCCAAAACACTACTCAGCAAAAGTACACTTTTCAGTGAAAGAATTCAGAGACAAAAGCTCACATATTGTATGACTCCATCTATATGAAACATCAGAATAGGCAAGTCCATAGAGGCAGAAAGTAGCCCAGAGGCTGCCAGGAGCTTGGGGGTTGGGGTGGGGAAGTAGCTGTTAATGGGCACAGGAGTATTGAAAATGGAACTAGAGATGATGGCTGCATAACATTGTAATGTATTAAATGCTATTAAATTGTACACCTGAAAATGGTTAATGGCTAATCTTATGCAAATTTCATCTCAAAGAATTTTTTTTTCTTCTTAAAAAAAAAAAGCTGAACACAGCAGCGGTGCAAAACAGATTTATAGACTCTAATTCAAGATGATTGTTTTCTTAGGTACCTGAAGTTTTTCTCAAATTACCTCCATGAGCACAAGTAAAGGGGAAGGGAACTCTCCCATTGTATTGATATCTTGATATTCACCAAAGGGGCATTTCAGAGTGTTCCTGCCTCCTGGAAACCCCATGATCATGATTCCTGGCCAGTTCCACATCTTGTTTGTTTTTCCTATGGCATTCTCACTTTATTTCACCCAGCGACAAAAAAGAAGAGGTGAGAGCAAGCTAGGAATGCTTTCTCCACATGTGGCACTGAAATTAGTTCTAAGATCCCTTAAGATTAAAAAGAAGACAAAAAGAAGACAAACAGAACTCTATTATGCCGTCTATCTCCTCTTTCAGCCTGGCTCCTCGCAGACACTTACCTCCCCGAAACCACCTTTCCCCAGCACCCGGAACTCTTCAAAGTACTTGTCTGACACTGGCTGCATCTCGAAGACTTTCCATTGCAGAAACTTGTCATAGAAGGGACTGGCTAGGAACTCCCGGAAGGGCTGGTCCTGCAGGAAGGCCATGACCTCGGCCTTGGCCAGCTCCACCAGGGATGCTCGATCGTCGTCGGTGGTGGCTGCTTGGCACTTGGTGACCAGAGCTGGGCTGAAGAAGGGGTGTGGGCGCCCCGGGACAGGGGCGGCGGCACAAGTGGTCACCAGCCCCTGCAGCGCGCTGCCCTTGGCGGGGCCCTCTTCGGCCAGCTCCCAGCTCTGCACCTCCTCCAGAAAGCCCCTGGCCTCCTGGTACGCAGGCACCGTGGCCAGGAAGTCCCGGAAGAGGCGGCGGCCGATAGGCTGCTGCTCGCACAGACTATGGAAGTCGGTGGCCAGGGCCTGGCGGAGCTGCTCGCAGCTCTGCGGCCCGGGCAGCATCAGGCTCCGGCGCCGGCGCTGCAGCTCCTTGCTGTCGGCGTCCGAGGACTTCCGAGCCTGCAGGTAGGCCGTGTTGGCGATCAGGTTGTCCAGGCCCCCCATGTCGACCATGGCTGAGCACCGATCGTGCTCCCCTGGTACAGACAAGGAAGGATGGAGAGTGGCGGCGGTGGAGACGCGGTCAGGCCCGGGGCCAGCTGGCAGCTCTCTGATCCGAGACGCAGTGACTTCCAGGGGATTTACAGCGAATCTTTGGGGTGACGGATGGGACTGGTGGAGGGTGAGGAAAGAGGTTTCTCTAGTAAGAAGCTTTGCTGGCTATGTATAGCTGGCCAGGGACGGGCGCATCACGGATCACCCAGCAACCTGGAACACCTGCAGGGTCTACCTGTTCATCCCCTGGCCATGTTCCTCACACCTGCTTCCTGCATCCAGTGACCAATCACCAAAGGAAAAGACTCATTCTACGGTGATGCGCTGTTTGCTGTTGACAGCAGTGTTTTCAACTGTGTCTGATTTTACATTTCCCAGCAAGTGCAAGCTCTGTAAACCCCTAGGAGAGACGGGTCAGGAAGAGGAGCTGTGAGAAGCTGGAGAGGTTTTCCTTCCCCCAGTCTAGCAGCCTGATACAGAGCAGGTTACAGAAGGGGATGCTCTGAGCTGCGAGTCACTGGACATGTTCCCAGAGGCCCAGGTCGTGACTCTCAGGGCAGGGGCTGTGGCTCTCCCATGGCCGGTGGCACCCTCAAGTGCCTGTGGAGATCCTCAAGACATGGCTGCCTTAGTTCTGAGGAGTCTGTGACCTACAGTACCCTGTTAAAAGGGGAGGGTCACCCTGACCCGGAACATCCCGTGAAATGACATCAGCAGGGAAGTCGCCCACTTCACAGCAGGTGGCCCAGACTCTCCCAAGGGCACAAGCCTAATGAAGGGGACCTGAGAGTGAAGGAGCTGTGTGTGGAGACCCCAAGCAGGGATGTTCCAGGCATGGCCCCTGGACACCTCGGCCCAGGCTGCTTCATGAAACCAGGAAGCTTCCCTCCACGGAGATGACTCTGAGCTGCCCCAGACCACGACCTCACAAAGAACAGAAATTGGTTTAGACAGAGATCAGGCTAAGAATCTCTGCTCCAAAAATAACACTTGTGTCCTACAGGGAGAGAATTCTAGGGCTTTTTCTTCACAAAGCAAGGCTAAGGCAGCTTAAAAACAAAGTCATTCAGTATTATGCCAGAGTGTTTAAAAGGGAAAAGAAGAGAGAGAGGAAGGAGGACGGAGGGAAAAAAAAGAGCTGGTCAGTCTTTTTCCAAACAAACAACCTCTAGCACACTCTCTGTCAAAACATCACTGTGATGGCCATGGTGGGCCTGAGCAGAGCCTGCCACCTGGCCCCCGGAGCAGATATGCGCTTGGCCTCACGCTACCAAGAATTATGTAATGAACTCGTGGGTGCCCTTTGGCTCTGCACTGCTGCGCTGTAAACCATCGGACCAGTGCAGAGGTGGAGGATCTGCATGAGTGACCACTGTTCAGAACCATCACCTGCTTTGCAACCCACACTAAAAATGTTGATACTTTTTTTTTTTTTTTTGTCTTTGACAGGTCATCCCAGGCTCACATTTCTGAGTAGAGAAAAATCAATTGGAGACTCTCCCCTAAGTGGGAAATGACTTTCCTGTTTTTTTTTTTTTTTTTAAGAGTAAGGTTCTTTTGTTTATTTTAAATGTTTATTTACTTATTTGTCTGTGTTGTGTCTTAGTCACGGCATGTGGGATCTAGTTCCCTGACCAGGAATCAAACCTGGGTCCCCTTCTTTGGGAGCTTGGGATCTCAGTCGCTGGACCACCAGGGAAGTCCTTCCTATGGTTCTTATGAATATAGTGGCAATCCAGCAGGGCAGAACTTTGAGAAAATGGTATGGCTGTCATCACATCACTATTTAACCTCACTGAAAAAAAGATGTTTTTCACTGATGCCTGTATCTGCTATGAGCTGCTTGATTCCACTGGCACGGATACTTACTTTAAATCACCAAGTGATCACTTAACCCTGCACTGTCCAACACATAAATGCAAGGCCACAGATGTAATTTCAGATTTTCTAGCAACCACATTAAAGAAACAAGTGAAATTAACCTTAATAAGATATTTTACTTGGCCCAATATGTGCAAATTATTATCATTTCAACTTATATTTGATATAAACATTGCTAATGGGATATTTTACATCTTTTTTCGTGTCCTGAGTTTTCAGAATTGACTTTGTATTTTACACTTACCAATTCAAGTCAGTCACATTTCAAATGGTCAGTAGCCACATGTGGTCAGTGGCCACCTTGTTGGACAGTATGGACAAATTTTCTTCATGTAGCTTTGTCATTCATAAGTAAGAGAAAGTTTTTCTTATTTTTTTTCTAATTAGTAATACTATAGACCATCTGGGTAAAAAAACTCTCTTAGTAATTAAACATGATCTGACTGATGAGAATGGAATTTAAATAGTATGTTACAAAGTTTAGAATTTATAAAATGATTATACATCAACTACTGCAATTTTAAAGAGTACCATTATTTTTAAAATTTTACCCACTTGAAACAAAAGAAAGGTCTAGTTAAAAATGGAACACTTGGTGTGATTACTAACAATTAGGATTCAGGGGTTTTCCCAAATTGATGAAACAGTAATTGTAGATCAGTTAAAGAACAGCACTAAATCCTTAGCTTAGAAGCAGAGCCAAGTGCTGGGCACATTCAAGGTACACTGCACCAGTGGAGGAAATCATCAGAGATCTTGGACTGGAGATGTGGCCCTATGGTTATAAGCAGCCCAGCACAGCTTGGGAGAGCTGAGTCCTGGTTTTAGCAAGTCCTAGCTGTGTGACCTTCTGCAAGTTAGTTAACTTCTCTGAGTTTCAATCTAATTATGAGAAAAGAGAGATGATCTATGTTTATGCTTTTAAAAAATTATAGTTGGTATACAATATTATATTTTGCAGGTATACAATATAATGATTCCCAATTTTTAAAGGTTATACTCCATTTATATCAATGTTGATTTTTGAGTAAGTTCTTGAGAGAATTAAATACCAAACAGTTACTGGCACAAAGTTGACAACAAAGGTCCGTCTAATCAAAGCTTTGGTTTTTCCAGAAATGGTATGGACCTAACAGAAGCAAAAGATATTAAGAAGAGGTGGCAAGAATACACAGAAGAACTGTACAAAAAGATCTTCATGACTCAGATAATCACGATGGCGTGATCACTCACCTAGAGCCAGACATTTTGGAATGTGAAGTCAAGTGGGCCTTAGGAAGTATCACTATGAACAAAGCTAGTGGAGGTGATGGAATTCCAGTTGAGCTACTTCAAATCCTAAAAGATGATGCTCTGAAAGTGCTTCACTCAGTATGTCAGCAAATTTGGAAAACTCAGCAGTGGCCACAGGACTGGAAAAGGTCAGTTTTCATTTCAATCCCAAAGAAAGGCAATGCCAAAGAATCCTCAAACTACCGCACAATTGCACTCATCTCACACACTAGCAAAGTAATACACAAAATTCTCCAAGCCAGGCTTCAACAGTATGTGAACCGTGAACTTCCAGATGTTAAGGTGGATTTAGAAAAGGCAGAGGAACCAGAGATCAAATTGCCAACATCCGTTGGATCATCGAAAAAGCAAGAGAGTTTCAAAGAAACATCTACTTCTGCTTTATTGACTATGCCAAAGCCTTTGACTGTGTGGGTCACAACAAACCTTAGAAAATTCTTAAAGAGATGAGAATACCAGACCACCTTACCTGCCTCCTGAGAAACCTGTATGCAGGTCAAGAAGCAACAGTTAGAACCAGACGTGGAACAACAGACTGGTTCCAAATCAAGGCTGTATATTGTCACCCTGCTTATTTAACTTATAGGCAGAGTACATCATGAGAAATCCTGGACTGGATGAAGCACAAGCTGAAATCAAGATTGCAGGGAGAAATATCAATAACGTCAGATATGCAGATGATACCATCCTTATGGCAGAAAGTGAAGAACAAAAGAGCCTCTTGATGAAAGTGAAAGAGGAGAGTGAAAAAGTTGGCTTAAAACTCAACATTCAGAAAACAAAGATCATGGCATCTGGTCCTATCACTTCATGGCAAATAGATGGGGAAACAATGGAAACAGTGAGAGATTTTATTTTTGGTGGCTCCAAAATCACTGCTGATGGTGACTGCAGCCATGAAATTAAAAGACGCTTATTCCTTGGAAGAAAAGCTATGATCAACCTAGACAGCATATTAAAAAGTAGAGACATTACTTTGCCAACAAAGGTCTGTCTAGTTAAGGCTATGGTTTTTCCAGTAGTCATGTGTGGATGTGAGAGTTGCACTATAAAGAAAGCTGAACCCAGAAGAATTGATGCTTTTTTTTTTTTGAATTTTTATTTAATTTTTAAACTTTACATAATTGTATTAGTTTTGCCAAATATCAAAATGAATCCACCACAGGTATACATGTGTTCCCCATCCTGAACCCTCCTCCCTCCTCCCTCCCCATACTATCCCTCTGGGTCGTCCCAGTGCACTAGCCCCAAGCATCCAGTATCGTGATACTTTTGAACTGTGATGTTGGAGAGGACTCTTGAGAGTCCCTTGGACTGCAAGGGATCCAACCAGTCCATCCTAAAGGAAATCAGTCCTGAATATTCATTGGAAGGACTGATGGTGAAGCCGAAACTCCAATCCTTTGGCCACCTGATGGGAAGAGCTGACTTGTTTGAAAAGACCCTGATTCTGGGAAAGATTGAAGGTGGGAGGAGAAGGGTATGATAGAGGATGAGATGGTTGGATGGCATCACCGTTGCAATGGACATGAGTTTGAGTAGGCTCCAGGAGTTGGTGATCGACAGGGAGGCCTGGCGTGCTGTAGTCCAAGAGGTCACAAAAAGTCAGACATGACTGAGCGACTGGACTGGAACTGAATCAAACAAAGTCCACAGTTTACACTAGGATTTCCTCCACCACTCCCCCCCTTTTTTGCTGGAATATTTTAAAGAAAATCCCATCTGTAAATACTTTGGTATTATGTATATATATACTGGGTACATATATGTACATAAATATTACATACCTTGTGCAATACAGACAAGTAGGATTTGGTGAAGCAGCTCAGAGATGAGCTTGAGCAGAAAGCTACTCCCAACCCAGGTGCTGGGGAAGCGTGTTCCTAAACCTTAGGGCCACAGACACCCAGTGATGGGGTTGTAGGAGGTTGAATGAAGCATTCAAGTCCTAAACCCCAGTATGTGTGAATGTGACTTTATTAGGAAATAGGGATTTTCACAGATGCACTCAAGTCAAGATGAGGTCACACTAGATTTGGGTGGGTCTTAAGTCTGGTGACTGGTGTCTTTTAAAAAAAGGAGAGATCTGGATACAGAGACACAGAGGAGATATACAGAAAAAAAACAACAACAAAGACAGAGATTGGAGTAATGTGCCTATAAACCAAGGAACATGAAGGATTGCTGACACCCACCAGAAGTCAGGAGATAAGCATAGAACATGTTCTTACTCAGAGGCTTCAGAAAGAACCAACTCTGCTGACAGCTTGATCTTGGACCTCTGGTCTCCTGAGCTGTGAGAGAATGAATTTCAGTTGCTTAAGCTTCTTTAGTCTATAGAATTTTGTCAGCAGCCCTAGCAGGTTGATACAACAAGGGAGGCTGGGAGGTGAGTCATCTGAGATGTAGATCAGAGAAGGGCAAAGTTAGAGGACATATCTGAGAATAAGCAGATGGATAGTCAGCGTAAGTATCATGCCATTATCCCCCAATCACTGTTACCAACAATTCCTTAATATAATCTCATATCCAGAATAAACCTATATGTATTAAGTGTTGAGATTTGGACGTTTTGTTTCCTATCAAAATGGCAGACTTTCTAGTTGTCAGGCTTCTGTGGTATTGTGGTATAGCACCAAGAATTTCATTCAGCTCTATTGCAATTGATAATGAAACAGTCACTGTGCATCTGAAGGAACAATCCTTTCATTGGCAGGAATCTTGACCTTCTTTAAAAGCTATAACAGATTTCCTTAGTGGTCCAATGGGTTGAGACTCCATGTTTCCACTGCAGGGAGCATGGGTTCTATCCCTGACAGAGGAAGTTCCACATACTATGCGTGTGGCAAAAAAATAAAATAAAAGCCATACCAAGAAATTTTGGTTTTGAGGCTACTTAGACTAGAAGATTGGAGAAGGTAATGGCACCCCACTCCAGTACTCTTGCCTGGAAAATCCCATGAACGGAGGAGCCTGGTAGGCTGCAGTCCATGAGGTCGCTAAGAGTCGGACACGACTGAGTGACTTCACTTTCACTTTTCACTTTCATGCATTGGAGAAGGAAAGGGCAACCCACTCCAGTATTCTTGCCTGGAGAATCCCAGGGACGGGGGAGCCTGGTGGGCTGCAGTCTATGGGGTTGCACAGAGTCGGACACGACGGAAGTGACTTAGCAGCAGCAGCCGCAGCAGACTAGAAGATTCACTGGAAAAGACCTTGATGCTGGGGAAAGTAGAAGGCAGGAGGAGAAGGGGGCAACAGAAGATGAGATGGTTGGATTGCATCACTGACTCAATGGACATGAGTTTGAGCAGCTCCAGGCGATGGTGAAGGACAAGGGAAGCCTGGTGTGCGGCAGTCCATGGAGTTGCAAAGAGTCAGACATGACTGAGCGACTGAACAACAACAATAAGACTAGAAGAGGTTGCAACAACCCAAAGAATCTGTGGACATTGTTTAAATTCATAAATATTGATTCTTAAGAGCCATAATCTGGTATTATATAAACATCTTCCTCTCTAAATAAGACTCTGATTGTTCTAATAATGACTACACACCCATAACAGAAGATATTCTTCTTAAACAAGGAGTCATAAGAGCTGAAAGAGAAAATTAAGTAATTGGTATATTTGAAGGAAATAGAAAATACTTCCTGATAGAGGTTTAGTTTGAAAGTGGATCATGACAGATGCACAAAAGAAAATGAACTGTGTATATGTTTGCACAATGACACTTTAAACATTTATAAACAATTCTCCAGAGAGTAAGATATTTTATTAAAGAAGGCTAAGAGATTATTAGAGAAGACCAAACAATATAATGTTAACAAAGAAAAAGCAAAATAAAGTCTACTAAAAATATTACTATATATTTGATATATGGGGGAAATGTGAGAAACAGCAAGAAAAAGTTCTTGTGGTTACGATGAAGAGTAAAACCAAGTTTTGGTAGAACATAAAAGACTATTGTGGAAGTATAAACTATCAGGTTGAAGATAAGCTACAAAGATATAGCAGACATAAGGCTTCCCTGGTGGCTCAGTGGTAAAGAATCTGCCTGACAATTCAGGACACATGGGTTCAATTCCTGGATTGAGAAGATCCCCTGGAGAAGGAAATGTCAGCCCACTCCAGTATTCTTGCCTGGGAAATCCCATGAACAGAGGAGACTGGTGGGCTACAGTCCATGAGGTCAAGAGTCAGACACGATTTAGCCACCAAACAACAGCAAGTATATTGTACAACACGGAATATGGCCGATATTTTATAATAACTATAAATAGAGCATAACTTAAAAAATTGTAATTCACTGTATTATATACCTGTAACTTTTATAATATTGTACATCAACTATACTTCAATTTAAAAAATCAGTTGTAGTGAGTCCCAGTTTAAAAGAAAGACTATATTGTGGAATGGAATGGAGAAGTGTTAAGTGTTTGCCACAAATCTTGGTAAGTCTGCTTCTAAAATATTTTCTTTTTTCATATTCAGCAAAGAATAAAATATTAATAATTATGAGTTGAGAAAATAAGAGAATTATAAGGAGAAGTGAACCAGCCAAGCATTTGATCCCAGCTCAGGGTCATCTCGGAGAAGGCAATGGCACCCCACTCCAGTACTCTTGCCTGGAAAATCCATGGACGGAGGAGCCTGGTAGGCTGCAGTCCATGGGGTCGCTAAGAGTCAGACATGACTGAGCGACTTCACTTTCACTTTTCACTTTCATGCATTGGAGAAGGAAATGGCAACCCACTCCAGTGTTCTTGCCTGGAGAACCCCGGGGCGGGGAAGTCTGGTGGGCTGCCGTCTATGGGGTTGCACAGAGTCGGACATGACTGAAGCGACTTAGCAGCAGCAGCAGCAGCAGCAGCAGGGTCATCTGGTGGAGAGGGGAAGTTATATTAAAAATATTTTCAAGTATATAAATACTGTCATGTTTGATTAACAGTGGTAACACAGGGGTCATTTGGTAATAGCAAACAAGATGAAAGCTTTATTTCCATATACAGTGCATGCATGCTCAGTCCTGTCAGACTCTTTGCAACCCCATAGACTGTAGCCAGCCAGGCTCCTCTGTTCATGGAATTCTCCAGGCAAGAATATTGGAGTGGGCTGCCATTTCCTCATCCAGGGTATCTTCCCAATCCAGGGATGGAACCCGAGTCTCCTCTGGCTCGTACATTGGCAGGCAGATTCTTTACCACTGAGTTACCTGGGAAGACTTCCGTATACGGTAGGGGCCGTAATAGAAGGCTGGCTCTGGCATGGGGTAGCCTAAAGACAATGCAGCATGATTCAGCTGGTGAGACTTAAGCATCTCAAATCTGATCTTCCATTGCAATAATGACCTTGATGTAAAAAAGGGGGATTAGGAAAGGTGGAACTGAGGACTAAGTCATGCATATCAACTAAAATCCTTATATCACTCTCCTGACATCTTTTCATTTGTTTGTTCTGTGTTTTCATTCATCCCACTGGTAGAGATAGATAGATACATAGACAGGAGGCTTTTCTGGCGGTTCAGTGATTAAGAATCTGCTTTCCTTGCAGGGGACAAGGGTTTGATCCCTGTAGGGGAACTAAAATCCCACGTGATGCAGGGCAATTAAGCTAGCACACAGCAAGTACTGAGCCCACACACTGCAACTAGAGAGAAGCCCCAAGCACCACAGCTAAGACCCAGTGCCACCAAGTAAATGAAAAATAAATTGAAAAAAAATAGACAGATAAATAAAACATATTATGTCAGATATTGTTCTAGGCACTGGGTGTGCAACAGTAAACAAAAGAGGAAAAAAAAATCCCTGTCTTTATGGAGATTACATTGAGTGGATGAGAATATCAACAAACAAAATAAGTAAAATGTATAATGCATTAAATGGTGGCATTACAAACTACCCCAAAATATCATAACCTAAAATAATGATTTATACCTTCTCAGGACTTGGTGTTTCATTGGGCAACTCTCTTCGAGTTTCACTCAGTGGGCTCATTTACCCGGTCAGTTGGCAGATGGCTGAGCTCGGCTGGGACATCTGGAAGCCACTGGAAGTTTTCAGCAGAGGAATGCTCTGCGTGGATGGACATTTTAACAGGAGCACAAGCTGAAGGGGCCAAGGCTAGAAACAAAATCAATTTGGAGTCTGTGGTAGTAACTCTGATGAGAGGTCAGTGGAGGGGGTAGGAGGGTTTGCTCCTGAGTTGAATGTGGGGTGTGGCAGGAAAAAGATCAACTCTGGGGTTTGGGGCCTGAGTAACTGGATGGATGAATTTCCTATAAATGCAGCTGGAAATCCTCCAGAAGGATGGGTTTCAGGAAAGATGAAGAACTCCGCCTTGCACCTGTTAAATCTGAACTGCCTGCGGGGCAACTGAATGGAGATCTTAACTCATCTGCTGGGTCTGTGAGTCTGGAGTATAGGGGAGAGACCTGGACTGGACATGTTCGCTGTCACCAAGCATATAAATGGCATTTAAAGCTGTAGGACAGGATTGCGACACAGTGGGGTGAGAGCAGAGAAGGTTAAGGACTGAGCCCTAGAGGTCAGAGGGCAGAAGGGCAGAGGATGCTAGCCTAGAAAGGATGTCCAGGAAGAGTGATGACAGATGCTGCTGATAGACCAAGCAGGATAAGCATTGAAGAACTGATCGTCGTTGACAGTTTTATTGGCTTCCTTGTGTTGGAGAAGACTCTTGAGAGTCCTTTGGACTGCAAGGAGATCCAACCAGTCCATTCTGAAGGAGATCAGCCCTGGGATTTCTTTGGAAGGACTGATGCTAAAGCTGAAACTCCAGTACTTTGGCCACCTCATGCAAAGAGTTGACTCATTGGAAAAGAGTCTGATGCTGGGAGGGATTGGGGGCAGGAGGAGAAGGGGATGACAGAGGATGAGATGGCTGGATGGCATCACTGACTCAATGGATGTGAGTCTGGGTGAACTCCGGGGGTTGGTGATGGACAGGGAGGCCTGGTGTGCTGCGATTAATGGGGTCGCAAAGAGTCGGACACAACTGAGCGACTGAACTGAACTGAACTGAGCTGTGAAGCTGAAAAGGAATATCAAATGGGATAAAAAAATGCTAATTTTACTTATAAAAGTGGGTACTTATAAATGAGAGGTTATGCTATGTATAAAGGAAAGCCAACCAACTAGCGTTGTAGTATTTTCAGAGTGGCACACCAGCATTTACTATTTGGGCAGATAAATGAACTCTGTTTGACACTTTTAATTAAGAATTTTTCCAAGGTGTTTTTAGTAGCAAACTTGACTGAACTATTTCTGTTGGTCACCGTAATCAAGGGTATTGACATCACTACTATGTCATACTGCCTATTTTGTCAGGGTAAGGCGGTGGCAGGCAAGACAAAGTTCATATAGTTTCGATGAACAGTGATTAAGTATGTTATTTTAATAAGATACTGAAACAAGAAATTTGCAATTTAAAGCTCACTGGGGAACTTGGCAAGAGCAGTTTCAATGGAGTGATGCGAGGAAACACTTATTAGACTCAGTTAATAGGGAATGGAAGGAGAAAGTTGGAACCAGGCAGTATAAGCTTCTCTTTTAAAAAAAAAAAAAAAAGTTATTTATTGATTTATGGTTGGGCTGGGTCTTCGTTGCTGCTCAGGCTTTCTCTAGTTTTGGCCATGGGGGCTAGTGTCTAGTTGGGGTACATGGGCCTCTCATTGCCGTATTGTCTCTTATTTCAAGCTCCAGGGTGTTGGGGCTTCAGCAGCTGTGTCACGTGGGCTCAGTAGTTTTGGCTCCCGGGCTCTAGAGCAAAGGCTCAGTAGTTGTGGCACACTGGCTTAGTTGCTCTACAACCTGTGGGATCTTCCCAGACCAGGGGTCAAACCCACGTCTCTTGCATTGGCAGTCAGATTCTTTACCACTGAGCCACTAGGGAAGCCCAGTGTTAGCTTTTCTTTTAAGGAGTTTTGCTCTTGGGTGTGACCACTGGAGTGAGTGTCCAAGGTAGGGGTGGAGAGCACACGATCACTGGAGGAGAAGAGGTCAGGGGTTGAGAAACCAGGGTATTCGTAGCATCATTCATGTGAATGTTGAAGTCACTAAGAACGACCCAAAGAGTAGTGATGAAGAGATACACAGAGAGCCAGGAGCTAGAGTCTTCATCCAACAAAGGGGAGTGATTATGAGGCCATTAGTGAGAGGTGGAGTCTAATGATATAAGCATCAAAGCTGGGTGGTTTTAGGGAGGGAAGCAGCAACAGAGAGAAATTAAGACATTCCACATATTACCAGGCCCATCCATATGAACAAGCAGAAGGGTTGAGAGGAAGCAGTGTTCTCGGGGGAGAAGAAGGCTTGAGAGAGAAGAAGAAAGTGAAGTGGAGAAGGATGAAGATGGAGGAAACTTTTTAAAATAAATTTAGCTTTATTTTATTTTATTTGGTTGTACTGGGTCTTAGAGCATGCAGGATCGTCAGTGTTCGTTTTGGGTTGCGGGATCTTTAGTTGTGGCATGCAAACTCTTAGCTGTGACATGTGAGATCTAGTTCCCCAACAAGGGTTGGACGCTTACTCCTTGGAAGAAAAGTTATGACCAACCTAGACAGCATATTAAAAAGCAGAGACATTACTTTGCCAACAAAGGTCTGTCTAGTCAAGGCTATGGTTTTTCCAGTGGACATGTATGGGTGTGACAGTCAGACTACAAAGAAAGCTGAGCGCTGAAGAATTGATGCTTTTGAACTGTGGTGTTGGAGAAGACTCTTGAGAGTCCCTTGGACTGCAAGGAGAGTCAACCAGCCCATCCTAAAGGAGAGCAGTCCTGAATATTCATCGGAAGGACTGATGTTGAAGCTGAGACTCCAATACTTTGGCCACCTGATGTGAAGAGCTGACTCATTTGAAAAGACCCTGATGCTGGGAAAGATTGAGGGCAGGAGGAGAAGGGGACGACAGAGAATGAGATGGTTGGATGACATCACTGACTCAATGGACATGAGTTTGGGTAAACTCGGGGAGTAGGTGATGGACAGGGAGGTCTGGTGTGCGGCAGTCCACAGGGTTGCAAAGAGTCAGACATGACTGAGTGACTGAACTGAGGGATGGAACCCAGGCCCCATGCATCGGGAGCTTGGAGTCTTAGCCACTGGACCACCAGGAAGTTCCAAGACAGAGGATGTTTCATTAGTATGAATATCAGAGGTCACAGAGGAAGAGTTTCAGAAATTGAGGAGGAGTGGGACTGTGTGTGTGTTTAATTGCTCAGTTGTGTCTGACTCTTTGCAACCTCGTGGACTAGAGCCAGCCAAGCTCCTCTGTACGTGGAATTCTCCAGGCCAAAGAGTGGGTTGGCATTCCTTTCTCCAGGAAGTCTTCCTGACCCAGGGATTGAACCCAGGGTTCCACCTCCTGAGCTGCAGGAGGATTCTTTACTGTCTGAGCTACCAGGGAAGCCCCAGGAGTGGAGATGAAGGAATAAAAGGGAATGTAAAGGACTACTTGGGATTAGATTTAAGAGAATGGGAGGTAAGTTGGAAAGCCTGGGTTTCTTCAAGGGCAGGGTGGTCTCAAAGCAGAGGGTGGTACCCAGACCCTGAGTTTTCCAGGCGGGGAGGGGTGCACACAGAGTGCTGGAGCTCCCACTGGAACAATATGGCTGGAGTCAAGGGAGGTCTTATGTGCAGCACTTGGGCCCCTCCACCTGGTCTATGTAGGCAGAGCTTGCAGAGGTTTGGTCTGACCTAAGCTGGGAGGACCTGGTGTATTCACATGGTTAGATGATGGGTTTGAGAGCAGCCTGTGAGGACCTCATAAGGGCTTGAAGAGTAACTTCTTGACTTTACATCTGCCTTAAGGACCAAATGGCAGGGCTGTGGAGGAATTGGAGGGACTTCAGCACTCCTAAACTTCAGTAGGTATCTGTATGCACTCATAAAACTCCAATTCTGGACCATCAGTCAGACAGAAACTCAACACTACCAGCCTCAGGGCTGTTGAGGGCTATTTTAAGCCCAAGGTCTGGAAAAGATACATATCCATATCTTTATCCTTAAGAAGATTTAAGCCTATTATAAAAATTCAGTGTTAGTGTGTTCAATTTAGAGTTCAGTGAAGAATTTCAGGCTACCCTAAAATCTCCATCTTATAATTGGGGGAAGCTGCAAGATTCTGTATGTTTAAAACCCTGAAAAACATACTAGAAGAGAGTTGGAATGAATAAAATGTCTGCTCTTTTAAAAAGTCACTTCTTCCTTTACTTATTTCTTCTGTATTTTGATAAACTTCTTGAAAATGTAGCCCTTCTAATGAACTCCAAGGAGCTTTCTCAAATTACCTCCGCAGGGGACCAGAACAAGATGAGAAACACAATTATTTTGATTTGAGTGCTTTCTTGAAGAGTTGAACAATAAGACAAATGGAACAACCATTAGTGAATTTTCTTGTATTTTCCACTTAGTAACAAATGTAAAAAGGTGTTGGTTATGATCTTAAATAATAATATCCATTTCTGTTTTTAAATGCAGGTTTATTTTATATAGATTAAAATGCATAGCTCTTAAGTGTACAGTCTAAGAATTTTGACAAGTATGTAAACTCATGTAGCCATTACCCAAGTCAATTTATAGAACTTTTCTTTCATCATTGAAAGCTTTCTTGTGCCTTTTCCAGTCAATAGCCCCTCTGAAAGGCTACCATTCTTCTGATTTTTTATCACTATAGTTTAGTTCTACTTTTTATTGAACTTTGTAGAAATAGAATCATACAGTTAAATACTCTTTTATGCCTGGCTGCTTTTGCTCAACAAAATGTTTTGAGATTCATTCATGTTGCACCATGTATCACTTTTTCCTTTTATTTTTTTAGACTGCTACTCTATTCATTCCATTCTATGAATAGAATGTTATTCTTCTATTGATGGACATTTGGGTTGTTTCCAGTTTGGGGTTAGTATAAGTATGAAAAGTGCCTTTAAAGATTCATCGACATTTTTTTGTGGTCAAATGTTTTCATTTTTCTTGGGCAAATACCCAGGAATAGAATTGCTGGATCATAGGGTAGATGCATACTTAACTTTTTATGATCCTGCCTTTTATTTTCCAAAATGGCTGTTTCATTTCTTATTCCCACCAGCAAAGAAGAATTCCAGAGCTTCTGCATCTTCACCAAGACTTGGTGTTATCAGTCTTTTAAACTGGAGCTATTCTCTGGGGTGCATAGAGGCATTTCATGGCAATTTTAACTTACATTTCTGATGGGGAAAGTTAGGCATATTTTCATATGATGACTGTCTATTTGTATATCTGCTTTTGTGAAGTATCTTTTTAATTCTTTCGCCTGACATCTAGTTCTTTAATTAAGCTTTTGTTGACAATATGGCCTCATCAGGCAGTATTCTGTTGACTGACCATGTTCTTTAGTAGAGAAGCTGAATGTTTTGTAGACCTTGAGGCAGTGAAGGCAGCAATAAGATAGTTAGATAAGAGCTTTAGGTTTATATCTTTCTAAACAGTTTACATTTCTCAGGAAAATTATAGAAGCAATCAATTTTATCTGTGAAAGATTTCATGCACTATTTCAGTTCAAAGTTTCAAAATATAAAGACTAATTACTCTACAATCTCTGCATAAAAATAGAGTCAGGAAAAATACCTAAAAGTGGTATTATAGCCTGGATGATATGATTTTTATAGAGTTATATTTTTGAGACATATAATTTTATTCAAGAACTATCCAAATTCGTGTCATAAAGAACATGTACTCAGGCTCATTAGAGTTTTTTGCTTTCCAAGTCAGCATATTAAAAAATACAAACACAAAGCTGTCATTTCAGAGAGAAAATGAGCTCTAAGATCCTTTCCAGTTCTAGGAATCTATAAAAAGAAAGTGCATGTGTTACAAAATCAGGCTGGTTTGCCTGATGCATAGCAAGCCAAACCCTGAGATGCCAAGGGTTTGCAGGAGAGAAAGTATTGACGAGGCACCCAAGTGAGAAAATGGGAGAACAAGTCTCAGATCTGCCTTTCTGAAGGCAAGGGACCTGAGACATTTATGGGATAAATGAGTAGAGTGGTCTCAGGAGTGGAGAAAGGTGATTGGAGGTAGGGAAAGAGTGAGGTGATCAGTGTTCTGTACAGGTGTATCATGCTTCTTGGGAGACGCATGGTCCAAAAAAATAGAGGTGCTTAGCATGTTCCAAAGGTGGAGTTTTTGACCCTCTGACATCTAAAAGAGTCATTCATGGACACCTATACAGGCCCAGTTTTTTTTTTTTTTTTTTTCAGTTGCAGCGTGTGGAATCTAGCTCCCTGACCACGGGTTGAATCCAGGCTCCCTGCATTGGGAGCTCAGAGCCCTAGCCACTGGACCACCAGGAAAAGTCCCAGGCCCAGTTATAAGATCAGTGGTTCCAACCAGTCTTAGCTGGCTTGAACTGGACAAGAGCTGACTCTAATTTCCTAAAAAACAACTTATGCTCCAGTTACTAGCAAGCCATAGGTCAGAGGTGTCATCTATAAAGGTGGTTTATGACTCTTGTGATAGATTACCTAGGCTATGTGAAGATTGGAGGTAGACAATTAAGGAAGAAAAAAAAAACTAAAGCAAGCTTTACTTTGGCCACCTAATGCAAAGAACTGACTCATTGGAAAAGACCCTGATGCTGGGAAAGATTGAGGGCAGGAGGAGAAGGGGATGACAGAGGATGAGATGGCTGGATGGCATCACCGACTTGATGGACATGAGTTTGAGTAAGCTCTGGGAGTTGGTGATGGACAGGGAAGCCTGGTGTGCTGTAGTCCATGGGGTTGCAAAGTGTTGGACACAACTGAGCGACTGAACTGAAATGAAAGCAAGCTTAACCAGTAAGGGCAGGTTACAAGCAGAGGGGTTTTAACAAGTTGTTCCCTTATTTATTGTTTCATAAGACAAGCTCAAGAATTTCTGTTAGTCACCAGCTTCGTGGGGCATGGTTTCACATGTAACAACAACTCCCCAAGTATAAACAATTGTTAAGTTACTTGCTAACATGAATTGTGGCAGATGATATAGGTTGATTCATCCAACACCTGTTCCCAATGACTTTTCCTTTTTTATTCCTCTACTGTAAAAGTTGGTAAGTCAAACTTTTTTTAATATAAATGTATTTATTTTAATTGGAGGCTAATTGGAAAATCAAACTTTATCTCCCTTTCCCTTTGCTTTAGAAGGGGCTGTGTGACAAAATTCTGGCCCATGAGAAATAGACTAAAGACAGTGGGAAGGGTGGCCCTTCCCAAGTAAAAGTCAAAGTCTCCTTAAGGAAAAAAAAATCCTTCCCCCACACCTCCTCACTTTTCCCCAAGAATGTGAATATGAGGCATGCAGAACAGCAGCAATCCTGGGAGCATGGGGGAGAGGGCGTGAGAATGAGATTTTAAGATAAAGATGTCAAGGGCAGAAAGGAGAGAGTCTGGCTCCTGATAGTGCCACCGACCATTGTATTAGCCCTGCTTCCTACCCCGGCCTTCTCATTGTGAGACAATTACCCCCCATCTTTTAAAGCAAATGTGCTCAGGTTTTCTGATATTTGCTGCCAAATGTATTGCCAGCTGGTTCACTAGTGTTTAAAAGATACCAGAACAAACATGCAATTAACTCTACATTATGCACCATTATCTATTTGTTAAACCTGACTTATTAAGGATATAACTAGGTTTTCCAGGAACTCCAAGTCTTGAGACATAATTATACTTTTACATGGGAAGAAGGGCTTAACATTTTTCAGCATATTATTTGCCCCAGAACTTCCAGATGTACAAGCTGGATTTAGAAAAGGCAGAGAAGCCAGAGATCGAATTGCCAACATCCACTGGATCATATAAAAAGTGAGAGAATTAAAAAAAACCACAAAAACCTGCTTCATTGACTATCCTAAAACCTTTGAGTGTGTGGATCACAACAAACTGTGGAAAATTCTTAAAGAGATGAGAATACCAGACCACCAGACCTGCCTCCTGAGAAACCTGTATACAGTTCAAGAAGCAATAGTTAGAACCGGACATGGAACAACAGACTGGTTCCAAATTGGGAAAGAAGTACATCAAGGCTGTATTTTGTCACCCTGCTTATTTAACTTATACGCAAAGTACATCATGCGAAATGCCGGGCTGGATGAAGTACAAGTTGGAATCAAGATTGCTGGGAGAAATACCAATAATCTCAGGTATGTAAATGACACCACCCTATGGCAGAAAGGAAACAGGAACTAAGGAGACTCTTGATGAAGTTGAAAGAGGAGAGTGAAAAAGCTGGCTTACACCTCAGAATTCAAAAAACGAAGATAATGGTATCTGGTCCCATCACTTCCTGGTAAATAGATGGGGAAACAATGGGATGACAGACTTTATTTTCTTGGCTCCAAAATCACTGTGGATGGTGACTGCAGCCATGAAATTAAAAGACGCTTGCTCCTTGGAAGAAAAGCTATGACCAACCTAGACAGCATATTAAAAAGCAGAGACATTACTTTGCTGACAAAGGTCCATACAGTCAAAACTATGGTTTTTCCAGTAGTCACGTACGGATGTGAGAGTTGAACCATAAAGAAGGCTGAATGCCAAAGAACTGATGCTTTCAAACTGTGGTGTTGGAGAAGACTTTTGAGAGTCTCTTGGACTGCAAGGAGATCAAACCAGTCAATCCTAAAGGAAATCAACCCTGAAAGTTCATTGGGAGGACTGATGCTGAAGCTGAAGCTCCAATACTTTGGCCACCTGATACGAAGAGCTGACTCACTGGAAAAGCCCAGGATGCTGGGAAAGATTGAAGGCAGGAGGAGAGGGTGACGACAGAGGATGAGATGGTTGGATGGCATCACTGACTCAATGGACATGAGTTTGAGCAAACTCCGGGAGATGGTGAAGGACAGGGAAAACTAGGGTGCTGCTGGCTTACAACTCGACATTCAAAAAATGAAGATCATGGTATCCGGTCCCATCACTTCATGGGTGGCAAAGAGTCGGACATGACTGAGTAACTGAACAGCAACAAAATAAACTTTTGGGCTTCCCTGTGGCTCAGGGGCTAAGAATTTGCCTGCCAACGCAGGAGACAAGGGTTCAATCCCTGGGTTGGGAAGATCCCCTGGAAAAGGAAATGGCAACCCATTCCAGTATTCTTGCCTGGGAAATCCCATGAACAGAGGAGCCTAGTGGGCTACAGTCCATGGGGTTGTGACTAAACAACAAACCAAATTTTAAAACACTGATAAATCTAGTACTAATAATAACCTGCTTCAGTATTATTTGACCATTTATGATCACTTTAATATATTACTTTTTTTTAAGCCAAAGATTTTGTCATAAGCACCTACTCTTTTTAAGTAAACATAAACTCCCTTTTCAGCATATGAACTTCTGAATTTATTTTTTTCACTTTTATTGAAGTATAGTTGATATACCATATTATATGTTACAGGTGTATGATATAGTGATTTTTAAAGGTTATATACTCCAGTTACAGTTACTATAAAATATTGGCTATATTCCTTGTGTTGTACAATATGTCTTTGGGTTTATTTTATACATAATAGTTTGTACCTCTTTTGAGTGTTTGAATTTAGGTCATATATGGCAGCAGTATGCTAGGGCACAATAAAATGATGCAGGACACAATAAAATGGTAGAGAACACAATGAAATGGCTTGGCCAATATACCGCAGAATATACTGCTCTAAAACACAGTTATAAATCGAGAAGTATCTTCACAGAATTGAAAACAGAAATGTGTGAACAAACTTTAGAAAAGCAATTTTGGAGAAAAATATGTTCAAATAAGGTATTCTATTAGGATAATATAAAGTGAAAAGTGTTAGCCACTAATTCATGTCCGACTCCTTGCGACCCCATGGTCCATAGCCTGCCAGGCTCCTCTGTCCATAGAATTTTCCTGGCAACAATACTGTAGTTGCCATTTCCTTCTCCAGGGAATCTTCCTGACCCAGGGATTGAAGCCACTTCTCCAGCATTGGCAGGTGGATTCTTTACCGCTGAGCCACCAGGGAAGCCCACTGGGATAATACGGGCTAGTGATAAAAACACAGATTCTGGAACCAGTCTGCCTGGATTTTCATCCTGCTTTTCATTCCCTGGTGTTTTAAAGTTGGGCAGGTGTCTTAGCTCAGGCTGCCTTAACAACATACCATAGATTGAGTAGCTTAAACAACAGGAATGCATTTTCTCAGTATCTCAGAAATGTATTTCTACAGTTCTGAAGGCTGGAAATTCTAAGACATCAGCATCAGTGTCTGGTGAGGGCTTTCGTGGGGTTGCAGATGACTACAGACACTGTATCCTCCCATGGCCTTTTCTCAGCGCATATGAGTGCCAGGGTAGGAGGAGACACACACACACACCCACACACACACACACACACACACATACAGAGATGTCTTTCCCTTCTTAAAAGTTCATCATTTCCATAGGATAGAACATATACATTAATTTTGGGGGAACACAATTTAGTCCATAGCAATACTTAGCCTCTTGTGTCTATGTTTCCTCAGCTTAAAAAAAAAAAAAAGAGTTAATAACAGAGAAGGGTTTTGTGAGGATTAAATGAGTTAATACACGTAAAGCTCTTAGAAGAGAATTTGGCACATAGTGTTATACAAGGTTTATCATGGTTACTGACCATGTTTCAGCAGGCTTCTAATAGGGAATTCTACCTTCTCAAAAAAATGATCAAAATGTATATAAATTAGCATTAACCAGGATTTCTCAACCCCAGTGCTATGGGGCCCCATAATCCTCTGTTGTAAGGGACTGTCCTGTGCTCTGTTGAGTGGTTAGCAGCATCCCTGGCTTCTACCCACTACATACCAGTAGCATCCCTGATCCTAGCTGTGACAACTGCAAATGTCTCTGGACATTGACAAATGTCCCATTGCTATAAATCTATCAAGGACATAGAAGCAGGTACTTGAATTTACAGTTATATATATATATATATATATGACCAGGAATAGGACTGCAGGATCACATGACAACTATATGGGGCTTCCCGTGTGGTGCAAGTGGTAAAAAACCTGCCTGCCAATGAAGGAGATGGAAGAGATGTGGGTCAGGAAGATCCTCTGGAGGAGGGCATGGCAACCCACTCCAGTGTTCTTGCCTGAAGAATCCCACGGACAGAGGAGCCTGGTGGGCTACAGCTCTTTGGTTGCAAAGAGTCAGAGATGACTGAAGCAATTTGGCAGCATAAAAAAAAAAATATATATATATATATATATGCTGCTAAGTCGCTTCAGTCGTGTCCGACTCTGTGCGACCCCAGAGACAGCAGCCCACCAGGCTCCCCCGTCCCTGGGATTCTCCAGGCAAGAACTGGAGTGGGTTGCCATTTCCTTCTCCAATGCATGAAAGTGAAAAGTGAAAGTGAAGTCGCTCAGTCGTGTCCAACTCCTAGCGACCCCATGGACTGCAGCCCACCAGGCTCCTCCATCCATGGGATTTTCCAGGCAAGAGTACTGGAGTGGGGTGCCATCGCCTTCTCCAATATATATATATATAATGGACTATTGCTGAACCATAAAAAGAATGAAATCGTGCCATTTACAGCAACATGGGTGGACCTAGAGACTATCATGTTAAGTGAAGTCAATCAGAAAGAAAAAAGCAAATACTATACAATATTACTTACATGTATTAATAGAATCTAAAATACAGCACAAATGAATGTATCTATGAAACAGAAACTGGCTCACAGACATAGAGAACAGGCTTGTGCTTGCCAAGGGTAGGTGGGGTGGGGAAGGAATGGAGTGGGAGTTTGGCATTGGCAGATGCAAACTATTATACATAGAATGGATAAACAACAAGCTCCTACTGTATAGCACAGTAAAATACATATGATTTACGTGAGAAACCATAATGGAAAAGTATATAAGCATATCATCTTAGTCACTCGGTCATGTCCAACTCTTTGCTACCCCATGAACTGCAGCCTGCCGTGTTCCTCTGTCCATGGAATTTTCCAGGCAAGAATACTGGAGTGGGTTGCCATTTCCTTCTCCCAGGGCTCTTCCTGACCCAGGGATCGAACCCAGGTCTCCTGCACTGTAGGCAGACTCTTTACCGTCTGAGCCACCTGAGCCACCTTTACCGTCTGAGCCACCTTTCATGCGTGCGTGCGTGCGTGTGTGTGTGTGTGTGTGTGTATGACTGAATCATTTTGCTATAATAGTAGAAATTATCACAACACAGTAAATCAACTATACTTCAAAAAGAACATATTTTTAAAATGTTTCTTTCTTTTTTGCCAAGGATAATATTTATTAGTAAAATAAGGCTCATGTTCAACATTCTAGTTTCCAGAGATAATCTTTTAAAGGGAAGGTGGAAGGACACTTAAAACAGAATTGAATATACCTAAGGCTCCCATGGAAAGACCTAATGGAAAGACCCATTCTGATGGAAAGACCTTATAAAACGGATGGTCTACACCAACACTGTCCAACAGAACTTTCTTGCATGAGGGAAATGTTCTGTTTGTGATATCCGGTATGGAAGCCATCATCTACATGTGACTGCTGGGTGCTTGAAATGTGGCTGGTATAACTAAAGGACTGAATTTAAAGTTTTACTTTAATTAATTTAAATTTATTGGCTAGTAGCTACACTATTTTTTTTTTACAGCCTTTTATTTTTAATTGGGGGATCATTACTTTACAATATTGTGATGGCTTTCTGCCATGCACCAACACGAATCAGTCATAGGTATATATATGTCCCCTCCCTCCTGAACGTCCCGCCCACCTCCCTCCCCATCCCACCTCTCTAGGTTGTCACAGGGCACTGGCTTTGGGCTCCCTTTGTCATACAGCCAATTCCCACAGGCTATCTACTTTACATATGGTAGTATGTATGTTTCAATGCTACTCTCTCAATCATCCCACCTTCTTTCTCCCCAGCTGGTCTTTGCATCTCCACTGCTGCCCTGTGGATAGGTTCATCGGTACCATCTTTCTTGATTTCATACATATGCATTAATATACAATATTTGTCTTTCTTTCTGACTTCACATTGTATAATAGGCTCTAAGTTCCTCCACCTCATCAGAACCAACTCAAATGCATTCCTTTTTATAGCTGAATAATATTCTATTGTATATATGTAACATAACTTCCCTATCCATTCATCTGTCAACGGACATCTAGGCTGCTTCCATGTCTTAGCTATTGTAAATAATGCTGCAGTGAACATGTGTCTTATTCAATTATGAAAAAGACATAATTGGTTATAAGGTAAGGTTATAAGGCCAGTAGTGGGGTTGCTGCATCATATGGTTGTTTTATTCCTAGTTTTTTAAGGAATAGCCATACCGTTCTCCATTGTGGCTGTATCAGTTTGCATTCCCACCAACAGTGCAAAAGGGTTCTCTTTTCTCCACGCCCTCTCCAGCATTGATTGTCTGTGGACTTTCTGATGATGGCTATTCTGACAGATAATACCTCATTGTAGTTTTGATTTGTATGTCTCTGATAACGAGCAATGCTGAGCATCTTTTCTGCTTATTGGCCATCCGTATGTCTTTGGAGAAACGTCTGTTTAGGTCTTCTGCCCACTTTTTGATTGGTTGTTTGTTTTTCTGGTATTGAACTTCATGAGCTGCTTGTATATTCTGGAGTTTACGTATTTGTCAATTGTTTCATTTGCTATTAATTTCTCCCGTTCTGAGGTTTGCCTTTTCACCTTGCTTATAGTTTCCTTCACTGTGCAAAAGCTTTTAAGTATAATTGGGTCCCATTACACTAGTATGTGTATTGCTGTGGTTTATGTCAGAGTGTTTTGCCTATGTTTTCCCTGAAGTTTTATAGTTTCTGGTCCTACATTTAGGTCGTTAATCCATCTTGAATTTATTTTTGTGTATAGTGTTAGGAAGTGTTCTAATTTCATTCTTTTACATGTAGCTGCCTAGTTTTCCCCGGAGAAGGCAATGGCACCCCACTCCAGTACTCTTGCCTGGAGAATCCCAGGGACGGCGGAGCCTGGTGGGCTGCCGTCTATGGGGTCGCACAGAGTCGGACACGACTGACGCGACTTAGCAGCAGCAGCAGCAGCCTGGTTTTCCCAGCACCACTTATTGAAGAGACTGTCTTTCTGCAGTGTATATTTTTGCCTCATTTGTCAAAGATAAGGAGACCATAGGTGCGTGGATTTATCTCTGGAATTTCTATCTTGTTCCATTGTTCTATATTTCTATTTTTGTGCTAGTATCATACTGTCTTGATGACTGTAGTAGTGACACTACTAAACAGCGCAGATCTATACCTTCAAGAAAGAAATGATTTCACATGCTTTCTTCCTTAAGGGAGTCTGATTCGCCCATGGGCAGGCCCCCCTTCTCCCCTTACCTTACATAGAAGGATACTACCAGGCAAATATGAGGGTGTGTGCAGTGTTGATAGAACCGAAGGCGATGTCTTTTTGGAGATTTTTTTTTTTTTTTTTTTGTGACTGAAAACTATAGACTGCTTCATGTATTGGCATGTTATTCTTGCTCAGTGGCCATACTAATCTTCTCTGTATCATTTTTTGGAGCTTTCTGTGACTTTTTTTTTGAGAATACTTTTGACCTGGTTGGCTGAATCCTGGATGTAGGAGCTGCAGATATGGACGGCTGACTGTACTGTATATGTTGCGAGAGAATGTGTTCTGTCCCTTCTAATTCCTAGAGCACTGAGTGTCTCTTAGACGGTACATTACATTCTACTACACAATGCTGTTGTAAATCTAACATTCCCTAACAGACCTGCCACTTCTGAAGAGAGAAAATTTTGTATTTGTATTTGTATTCAAATTCCTTCTATTGGTATGCCAAGCAAGAAATAATAAAATTTTGTTATAAACATGTAATGTTATTCCCAAGTGGCACAGTGGTAAAGAATCTGCCTGCCAATGCAGGAGATGCAAGAGACTGGGTTGGGAAGATCCCCTGGAGGAGGAAATGGCAACCCATTCCAGTATTCTTGCCTGGAAAATTACATGGACAGAGGAGCCTGGCGGGCTACAGTCCATGGGGTCGAAAAGAGTTGGACACGACTGAGTGTGCACACACATTTACAATGTTATATATAACTTTTTATAAAAGTAGAGAAATATCAGAGTAGGTATTAGCATTGTAGGGTTTAATGTACAATAAAGGTCTAAGAATTGCTATTATAACAACCACACAAAGCTTGTTTTATGCTATGTATTATTTGGATTTATAAAGTCACATCCCTGGTGGTCTGGCAAGAATTATGGTTATTCTATCACACTAAAATTTTGGTATAAAGAATTTAGTTATATTTTCTTTGTAAGTCCCAATAAGTTAAGACAGTAGGCATCTTCTTACAGGCTAGGATAAAATTCAGCTGGCATAGAACATTTCATCTGTGCTAAAATAGTTCCAAATTTTTTTTTTTCCTTGGCCGAGGTGAGTTAGTAGCATGTGGGATCTTAGTTCCCCAATCAGGGATGATACCCGAGCCCCTCAGATTGGAAGCTCGGAGTCTTAACATTGGACAACCAGGGAAGTCCCAGTTCCAAAATTTTTACCTAAGATTGTCATCTGGGCAGTTTTTCCTAATTTTCCTCCCTGCCCATCTGCTACACACATCCTATTTTGAGAATCTTTCTGGGAGATCCCATTGTTACTGATGAAATGTGCTTTTCAGATGTGTTGAGGTGGTTAAAAAATAAAAGGTTGAAAACCATTCTTTTAAAAACCCATGTTGACAGTTCCTTACACATTGTAGGGACACACGAACGTCAGGATTCTTACAAGAAGCAAACAATAAACCTTTCTTAAAGGCCATTCTCTGATTAAGGCAGAGATCGCAATGGCAGTAGTGACCTACTGGGTTCGCTAAAATTTCCTTCAGGTTTTTCGTAACATCTTGCAGAAAAATCTGAAGGAAGCTTTTGGCCAATCCAATACAAAGATGGCTACCATTTATTGAGTGTGTACTCTGTTTCAGGCATTGTTCTAGGCAGTTAACATCACTAATTCATTTAATCTTCATAGCAGCTCTATGAGGTAGATAATATTATTATTCCATTTTAGGTGAGGAAATAGGCACAAAGAAGTTAAGGACTTTGTGCACTATCACACAGATGCAGCTACAATTCCAAGCCAGGCTGAGTGGCTTCAAAACAGGCGGTCTTACTACTATGCTGCGTGGCAGCTACAGCCACTCAGGAAAGCTTGTTTTCAGCCAACCTAGGAAAAGCAGCTTGAGTTTCAACCGTTGATTCAGGTTTAACAAGTGCATGGGCAAGAGAAAGTATCAGATTGATCGTAAAGCTTATTCCTAGAAAATCTAGGAAGATGAAAACTGAGAGCAATCAAAAAAGATAGATTTTTCTAAATGTGTGGATACGCCCCAAATCAAGTGGTTGAAAAATGTACTGCTTGATAACAGAGAACAGATTTGTGGTTGCCAAGGGGGAGGTGTGAGGAGGGAGGGATGAACTGGGAGTTCCGGATTAGCAGGTGCAAACTATTAAACATAGAACGGATAAACAACAAGGTCCTATGCATCACAGAGAACTGTATATGGGCTTCCCTGGTGGCCCAGAGGTAATCTGCCTGCAATGCAGGAGACCTGAGTTTGATCCCTGGGTTGGGAATAACCCCTGGAGAAGGGAATGGCAACACTCCATCATTTTTGCCTGGAGAATTCCAAGGACAGTGGTGCCTGGTGGGCTACAGTCCATGGGGTTGCAGAGTCCAACACAACTGAGTGACTACTACTTTCATACACAAAACTGAATCACTTTGCTGTACAGCAGAAATTAACTGCTGCTACTGCTACTGCTAAGTCGCTTCAGTCGTGTCCGACTCTGTGCGACCCCAAAGACGGCAGCCCACCAGGCTCCTCTGTCTCTGGGATTCTCCAGGCAAGAACACTGGAGTGGGTTGCCATTTCCTTCTCCAATGCATGAAAGTGAAAAGTGAAAGTGAAGTTGCTCAGTCGTGTCCGACTCCTAGCGACCCCATGGAGCCTACCAGGCTCCTCTGTCCATGGGATTTTCCAGGCAAGAGTACTGGAGAGGGGTGCCATTGCACAACATTGTAAATAAACTGTAATTCAATAAAAAATTTTTAATGTACTGCTATACTCATATCTGTAAGGTGTGATGAAATATTTCTGAGATGGGAAACCTAAAATTAAAGAGAGCTCAACATTTACAAAACCTTTTAATATAAAATCTAGAAATCTTGACGTGAATGATTAGGAAAAAATGTAACAGGCAAGTCATGAAGGTCTCATTACCATCCTCCACAAAAGCTCACAGCACTACAAGAAATCTGTTTATAACAATTTTTCCTCAGAATACTTTTATTCAGAACAGTTAGGAATGTTTTGCCCCATAACTAAAAGCACATTATTTTTTAAAGTTCCACTTCTGTTAAAGCATCTTCCAGAAATCACTAAAATGAAGTAACAGCAGCACTTACCATGCACTAGGAGCTGTTTTCAGTTTTACATTTGTATTAATACATTTGGTCTTCAGTCCTCAAAATGATCTGGTGAGGGAGGTATCGTTATTGTTATCTACATTGTACATGAGGAAACTTAAGAAAAGGGAGAAGCAACTTGTTCAAGGTCATACAAGAAAATGTTGGCACTGGGATGCAAATCCAGGTGTTCTGGCACTAGGGTTTCAGCTCTCAGGCTTTAAACTCAATATCAACATGTAGAGAAAAGACTTCCTGAAGGCATATTTTTGCTGAACAAAACCTGACTGTGGTAGAAATGGAATGACATAAAGATGGCTATAGAGGAACCATTATGTAAGCTTTTCTCATGTATTTTGTTATACCATTCAAACATCCAATATAGAAATAACTTACATTTATTTGTATTTAATTCTAATTTTCCTTACATCCAAATCAGTGATATTTTTAAAAATAAGGATTCACTAAAGTAAACATGGAATTTTTCTTTCTTTTCAGAGTATTACTCAAAGATAGCCCTTGGCAATATTCTAGAAAGCAACAAAGCATTGTTTTAATATTTCCTTTCTTATCAGATGTCTACTAAACTTCTAAAGGAACACTTAAAACACTTTTTTCTGATT
Organism: Bos mutus; assembly: GCF_027580195.1. Taxonomy (NCBI): domain Eukaryota; kingdom Metazoa; phylum Chordata; class Mammalia; order Artiodactyla; family Bovidae; genus Bos; species Bos mutus. The sequence continues at coordinate 126,036,764 of NC_091617.1, forward strand.
CTAAAAGCTTTCTATATTAGCGTCACTTAAATAATTTAAGGCTTATTCTTTAAGCCTAAAGTGAATATTCACCATCACATGTATCCTAGGTATTGCACACTAATTTAATAGTGGTTCACACCTTTAGAGATGAGGGCACGGATCAGTAAGATTTGGCTCTATGTAGAATAGCCGCTATTCAAGATTCTGAATCCTATATATTTAAAACAATGTATTTTCTGTGTCATATTAGCATGTTTCTCCAAAATAGTGGCAGCAAAGTATGCATCGCAATTGCCGGTACCAGCACTGAAACCAGTGTCCCCCCAAACAGCCACTGCTACCTCTAGAGGGGATGGTTTGGAAATGTTTTCTTTGGATGGCACCACTGGTGTTTGGTGAGTGGAGGCCAGGAAAGTGTGATATCTTGTAATGTAGAGTCTCACAGGAAGAAACATAGTTCAACATCCTACATGACTTTCAAATGTCCACTCATGTAGTTGAAAAATCTGATTATCTGTGGCTAGAACCTGATTTCTTTCTACATGTAGACACAAAGCACAGTTCTGCCTAGCTTTAAAATCCACTGAAGTTACCAAATATGCAGTTAAAATGTAAATCAAGATTGTACATTTGTTTTGTTCAGAACTTTACTAGCACAATCCACCACTTTGGGAGGAAAACGTCTTATCAGTGGAAAAGCTCCTCACCTTTCTGAGTAACAGCGGTCTACATTGTTGCTGTCTTCCTGCAGCAATTACACACACACACACACACCACACACACACACACTCACCAGCCTACTTCATTACGTCTTCTGGTGTAATTGTGTCTAAGAATTTACATACTGAAAAAGAAATGAATTATACTTTCATTTCTACTTTATATTACAATTCAATTATTACTATATACATTTTAATTATGTGTGGAGACATTTACGTTAGTTTACTGCAGGAGAGTAAAGAGGACATATTTTATTAAAAAGCAAGTAATAGGTTTGGTAGGATGATATCTTCTTAGATGTCAGCTGTAATACAAGAATACAACTTGCAGAGATAGAAAATTAAATAGCCCAAGCTCACAGATGTGTTTCCAATACACTGCTGCTGCTAAGTCACTTCAGTCGTGTCCGACTGTGTGACCCCAGAGACGGTGTCCCTTAGTGAAGTAAAATTCAACATTGTTTAACCAAATGGAAAGAAAAACCTGTTCACTGCTTAACTTCTGCACTGGAACTCATGTCACAGTGTGCCCTTTCTGATGAAACAACGTATATTCAACCTTCAGATGGCTATGCAGATGAGCTGGTATCACCCCAGATGGATAGGATCAGGGCTGCATTGTCCCAGTCCCTCCTCCTCTTCTACCCTCAGATGCTGATGTGGAATAGAAACAGAGCTTTGTTAGGAGGTGGCCTGAGGTTTTGCTGTGTGGAAAATCAACTTATTACCACCATTCTCCAGATTTCATTTACATACTGTCATACAGACTGAAATAACTCAACATTCTTACTATTTCTCTCTTCATTGCAGAGCCAAATATTTGGTTTACATTTTATAGACACCACCTTTTAAGAAGGTAAAAGAGAAGCTAAAATAGCTTATTGCACAATAAGAAACACATTCAATTGGTCCAAACATCAACAAAGTACAAACATAGTTGTATATTGTAATTAATTCTTTCAGTAGCTAATTGTGAAAAAAATAATAAAGCAAAATTTACAAGAAATCTAATACATAGTAAGTTGAAAGCATACAGAATTCTAATTTTTAATTATTATACTTTTAATATTCTTTTATGTAGCCACATTCCTTAGACTCAAAAAGATTCAGACTGGCAAACTCCACAACTGCACAAGTGAACGATTAAGATTTCAAGATTTTAGTTGGCTAAATGCATAGCAATAGCCTATGTTATGAAAAAGTTCAAAATGAACTTGTGGCTTCTAAATTATCCTAAGATATTTCCATTGAATGTGAATTGATAAAATTTAAGTATTTTCTTACATTTATGTTTGTAGGTAATAAAGTTATTAATAATTTTATTATTACCAAAGAACAAATGAATATTTTTTCAAATTAACCAAAAGCATTCACTTGCCAAATTAGTTTAAGTTGAAAGTTGAGCATAAACTTGCAATAATGACAATTCAAATGAGGTAAACAGAATAAACCATTTATTAAAACATCATGTGGTAAAGTTAACTTTTTGACCCAATGTGACAATGGTAAACATTTCCCCCTAAAACACAGTTAAATTATAACACAATACAACCAGAAGCTGAAAAGACTTCTGTCCTTTACCACTCACTAGGTGAGTGCAGATCTAGGTTTTCTTGATGAGTCAAGAGAGAGAGGATTATAAAGACACTCGAAATCCCATATACCCAAAGGTTAAATTTTATTTACCCTGTTCCCTGGTCCAAACTTAAAATTATATCAAATAAAAATTTCATTAATTATCCTCCCCCCTGCCAAAAATAAATATTAGGAACACATTAAGGATAAGAACTGGGTTTTAAACTGTACTTTATTTGTTACTATAACATTGTCTTTTAAAAAAATTGATCAACCATAAGCATGCAAAAAATTCTCTTCTGAACGGAACCGCTTCAATAACTCCTTGGATATCGGTAAGTAAATTATGAAGGTTGTTCAATTTATAGTCCTCTCCTTTATAGCACTTCTAAGCAGTGTGTGAGACACATACCACAGAGGTAGGAAAGACCATCCTTAATAAATTATCTTAATTGTAGAGAATTTCTGAAAATAAAACTGAAAAAGGCCAAACCATGCCTTTGATGAGTCCCAGAAGACCACAGATCCATCTCCTATTCGAAGACTTAGACCCCTGGAGAGTTCTAGCCTCTGTAGGGCACCTGATAACAAGATCCACCAGGGCTCCAAACAACTGACTGCTTGAAGAACGCCTTCGGCTGCTCTCACTTCCCGATTCTCTGGACCACCCAGTCCTGCTGGCAGAGAGGGCAGCGATTGTTCTGTTTCACCCACAAGGACATGCAGCAGTTGTGGAAGGAATGATTACATTCTCCCCAGACCACTTGGAAAAAAAAAAAAAAGAATATTTGACATTACATATTTCAATTTAACTTACTGAACTCAAAATTCTATTTTGTTATGTAATAATTATGGTTCATAATCTTAAAGATGGTTAACTGGCCAAAATAAATTTTTTTTAGTCATAAAGAAAAAGAACCTTACATATAGAAATTACACTTTAAAAAATGAGGTAAGGGAACTTCCCTGGTGGTCCAGTGGCTAAGACTCTGCGCTCCCAATGTAGGGGGCCCGGGGTTCAATCCCTGTTCAGGGAACTAGATTCCGCATGCCACAACGGTGCAGTCAAATGAAAAAAACAACGAGGTAAGGCACCATGCTCGGAAACCTGACATCACTGTTGGAATCTGAGGATGCTGTGGTGGCTTCCCACTCCTACATAGCTCCACATGCTGTCAGTCTTTCTCACGTTGGGAGATTAAAAGACCTGTGTACGTGTACTAAGTTGGTTCACTTGTATTTGACTCCTTGCAACCCTATGGACTGTAGCCTGCCAAGCTCCTCTGTCCATGGGATTCTCCAGGCAAGAATAGTGGAGTGGATTTCCAGGCCCTTATCCAAGGGATCTTTCAGACTCAGGGATGGAACCCACATCTCTTGTGCCTCCTGCACTGGCAGGCAGGTTCTTTACTAGCACCACCAGGGAAGCCCTAAAAGATGAGTCTTCCTTAGATCCCAAACCACTCCACTCAGGCACTGACCTTGGAGACCTTTTGGGCCTTTAAGTTAGTTTATTGAAAAATATCCTCCTGATTTTTAAATTTTCTTTCTTTATTTTTGGTTGTGCTGGGTCTTTGTTGCTGCTTGGGCTTTTTCTCTAATTGTGTCGAGCAAAGGCTACTCTCTAGTTGCGATGCGTGGGCTTCTCATTGCCATGGTTTCTCTTGTTACAGAGCACGGGCTCTAGGTGTTCGGGCTTCCGTATCTGCGGTTCCCGGGCTCCAGAGCACAGGCTCAGTAGTTGTGGCACATGGGCTTAGTTGCTCCACGGCACGTGGGATCCTGCCGGACCAGGGATCAAACATTGTCTTCTGCACTGGCAGGGGGATTTCTTACCACTGAGCCACCAGGGAAGACCCTCCTGAGTTTTATCTACTAAGATATAATGAGTTTTAAATGTTTTCAGCTCATAGCAGGCTATTATAAATAGGTGGCATGCTTCTAAAAAACATTATTAGTGGTACCTCTGAACTGTTTCTTTCCTTGGACTGCAAGGAGATCCAACCAGTCCATTCTAAAGGAGATCAGCCCTGGGATTTCTTTGGAAGGAATGATGCTAAAGCTGAAACTCCAGTCCTTTGGCCACCTCATGTGAAGAGCTGACTCATTGGAAAAGACTCTGATGCTGGGAGGGATTGGGGGCAGGAGGAGAAGGGGACGACAGAGGATGAGATGGCTGGATGCCATCACTGACTCGATGGACGTGAGTCTGAGTGAACTCTGGGAGTTGGTAATGGACAGGGAGGCCTGGTGTGCTGCGATTCATGGGGTCACAAAGAGTCGGACACGACTGAGCGACTGATCTGATCTGAACTGTTTTCTGGAAGTGGTGATGATCTGTGTTAAGTCATTCATAGGCAGTGCAGTTCCTCATGTGACAAACAGAATGGAATTTTCAAAGTGGTTGGCTTTGAAAGACAGGGCTGTTTCAAGAAAAGAAGGGCCTCTCTATGATCAAAGAAAGCTGGCCTACCCCTCACAATCCTCAATTAAATTAATATTTTTAAAACAGCATCAAAGAAAAAATTTAAATCAAGGGAAATCACCCATAATACGGAATACAACCTCAAATATGGGCTTCATTTGTCCCTTGCTTGACCAACTTAGCTATATAACAGAACAATGAAAAAGAAAAAAAAAACCTTTTAATGAAAATTGGTTGTGGGGGTTGGAAGCTAGGGGGACTCATTTTAAGTCTTTCAGAAGAAAGAAACAGGATTTGATTAAAACTACATGAATCATTCAGAAGCTGTATGTAAACCTTATAAACAAAAGTACAAAGTTAATCTTTCATTCCAGGAAAATCTTTATATACTTTTATATAGCAATCTTAGAAGTGATGACCTCAAGAGCTAGAGCATAAAAATCTGAGTTGCTTACAATATTTAACCTAAGACAACTTTTTTTTTTCCCCTAAGACAACTACTGTAGTACCACATGTAAGTAAAATTTAACAGATTTCTATCTATAAACTACATCCAAAGGAATCTGGAGATTTAGAACTGTTTTCACCTTAGTAGAAAAGTTAAATACTGGATCATAAAAGAGTACTGAAAACTGAAATGCTTTGTTAGAATAAAATCCTGACTGACCAAAACTAACCTGTAACATACTCAAAATTTAAAGGATGTTTTGGCAAATTCCTTATTTTATATTTTTCTTAATAGAAGAAAATATATTTCTTTTTTGATTATTAAAACATTTACCATGCCCATGTCTACAATATATAATCAATTCTTCTGAATTACAAGCAATTAAAGGACTTACAGATAATCCTATTAAAACCCTTTGAGAACCAACACATTTTATATTAATAATGAATCGCTGCTTTACAGTTTATTTTTGTGTATTGATAAAGCCAATCTTAATTGCAAATTCAAACATCCCCACTGAGAGAAAACCTTCAGTTGAAAAAGCAGAAGAACAAAATTACAACATACCAACACAATCCTCTTGTTTGTTTTCAGCTTGACATCTAAGACAGGCATCTGAAAGCAAACAAACAGCAATTCTCATTCTGATGCTCAGAATGCAATTTTTAAAACCCCACATACTTTAAAGTCAAATAAAAGGCCCAAAGGGTTAGAGATGTAGATTAAAAGACTCATACTATTAATTTCTCATCTGAACATAACTGCTTAAAGATGAGTCAAGTACAAGGCACTCTACTAATTTACTTATGACCAGGAGCAATTTCACAAGGGTTACTGACCCTCTATTTTTACAAGCGCTGATGAAAAGATGTCCTGACAGTGGATGTAACCTCTAGAGAAAAATATGCTATATTCCGCTATATTACTCACTGGACACATGCACACGTATCAATTTTACGCATAGCTTATTTTCAAGACATCCTTTAAAATAAGCCACACATATATATTGGTATTTGCTTACATATATATAGAAACTCTAGAAGGATATTCAAGAAACTAATAATAAAGTTCACCTGGGAGGAGATGGACTGGGAAGAGGTTTTTCACTGCATACTTTCTCAAGTTTTTAAGTTGTGACTGTACAACCTACATAAAAATCAAACTTAAAAAAACCCTAAATATTAGGTTTCTCTCTTATTTTTTCTTTTTTAAGGAAATGCTCCCTTTACAAATAATCTGAGCCTAATGCATTTACCCAACAACGGTAAAGTATTTTAATAAATTACCTGGGAGTAAATATGAGGAATGGGAACCAAAAGGATATACTAGACATTTTCAAAATTCAGGCTGTACTACCATTTGCTTGATGAAGAAGGTAATATAGAATATTTTAGGAACCAAAGAAATGGACTCATTCACTAGCTGACAGCAGTCAAAGTTGGGTGAAAGGAACTTCAAACTAACAGAAAAAAAAATAGATTTTAATATAAATCAGAGAAAAATTCTATAAAAATAGAAACAGGATAGAGTTGAAGCCTGCTTCTTTTCTTCCACTGGATATAGCTCAGGCATTTGTTTGGTCCTCTCTGCATGCTCTTACCCTTAAAAAAACACACCACCCTGGCCTCTTCAGTGTGGATTAAAAACAACCACTGCCTCCTGAGGCTTTCTTCAATTTCACAGTTACTGAGTACCTACCCTGTGCAAAGAGTAATGCCCGGGGGGCCACCAAAATGACCAAGTCTGGGTCCCTGGTCTCACCAGTAAATGGGAAAGCAGATAGGTAAACAATTAAATATCGCAAGGATCATGATATAAGGGGGAAGACATGCCTCTGGTTCTGTGCAGTCACAGAATTAGAGTTCATGATCCCAACTGTCTCTTTTACAAGTTAGGAAAACAAGGCTCCAGAAGGTTATGTCAAATGTCCAAGTTAACGGATAGCTGTGGAAGGTTACTCTGGCTCTTTATCCCTTCACAGTGCAAGCAAACCTAGTCCCCTCTTCCTCACTGGTGCTTGCTAGCTGCTCCTTTCACAATAAAGTCGGCAGAGTGGAAACCAAGGAAGAGTGTGTTAACTATATTAGAATGGGCTGACTGGCAACTCTTAGATCAAGAAGTTATAACAAATCATTTAGGTGTATGAGATGAATTCAAATATCAAGGACACGGGATTAAGTGGGTTTTTTATAGAATCTAGAAGTCTCTGAATTATGCCTACAGCTTTGATTTAGATTCACTATCAACAACTGACCTGAACAGATAAAAATTCCTAAAGTTTCAGATGAAAGAAAACATTTTTTTTTGATGATGTTCTTAATATCTAAAACAGCGCATTTCTAAGGAGTACAGTAACACCTTTTAGAATGATGCCAGAAAACAAACTTCCTTCTGCTGTCACCTGACCACTAAATGGATTTTAACACTTCATAAACAAAATAGAGAGGTCTAGCCCAGAATACTTTCCTGAACCCAAAGTACAGCTGTTGTAAATCTGAAACATTAATCCACAGTAGCCAAATACTTGTTATAATTAGAAAGTTAATGTGAGAAGTGAGTCATTTATAGCCCATACTTTGACTTACCTTAAATATCCCAGTAAAGTTTATTTCTTGCAAACTTTCAACCATTATATTTTGCATTTCTACCTAATTTAAAAGTTTTCTTTGGGGAGAAAAATAAAATGCTCTTTTAGGAAAATTATTTTAAACTAAAAAAGAAAAAAATCCCACAAACTGGAAGTTATGATTCTAGCTTTCAAGAAAGGGTTAGGGCAAGGGGGCTGTATTGCAGGCCCATAAACTAAGTACCTAAAAACCCGATACACAAAATAAGTGGATCACATCTGAAATCTAGTTCTTTTAAAAAGTAAAAAAAAATTTGAATCCCATAGTTGCAAATTCTCTTTATAACAAATTCCTACGAATACATAACATAAGCGCATACCACAGAGAGAGTAAATTGTGAAATCTCTTATTTCTGCTAGGTCTGAATTTTCAATGCTCAAGAAGGGAAAGCAACTTTTAAGTTATTTTCTCCAACTGTCTCATTTTTCAGTGCAAGACACAAAGTTTTCAAACTACAGAAGCCTCAGTTTTCTCCAACTACCTTCAAGAAATGACATCTAAGACGCTCTTAAATGCTGTAGTTTTAAATGCCCTGTTTAAAAATATAACGTGCATTTAAACAGCAGTTCTGTTTTAAGGTCGTCTAAGATCTTAAAACAGAGACCATATAAAACACAACGAGATGAAGCTGTTCTGAAATGCTTCATTTGGTCCAATATTTTTATTAAAAATATCATAGAAAGAAGTAACAAGTCTGCAAAAGAGGGCTTTCCATAAAGGCCGGACTTGAGGACACTACCCTTCTCCAGGAAATGGCATGCTAGGATGGGGAGTGGCCAGTAAAGAGATGAAGCTTCATGTCTCTGAATAAAAGGGTTTACATTCTTCTAGTTCAAGCGAACCGAGCGCTATCTGACCAATCTTCAATCATCCAGGTTTAAAAGCCAGCAGAACAGTAGCCAATCCAGAAAGGGGACGACTAGGAACTCTCTTCTTCCCTGAGCCTCTCCAGAGCACGACTAGTGGTCATTTTGGGGGAAGATGACTCCAGAGCATCACTTTGATGTGTGACCAGAACCATCAGACTGACCCGCTGACTCAGGGCCTTGACCTTGACCTCTGTGTGGTTTGCTTTCGGAAAAGGGTGCCGTCGCTGGCCACACAAACCGAAGTGGTTCCTCTCAGCTCCCGTTAAATCATCTACTTTTACTGTCGTGATCACACCGATCACTACTGGAAATGACCTTGTTTAATTGTCCTGCCTGCTACTCCTTTTTTGCCCCCAGAATACCCGTCCCCGGCACAGGTCGCCTGCTGAACGACCCCTCGGCCCCTGGCAGCGGCCGCAGCCCTCGGATCAGCGGCAGCTCGGCGTGGCCCGCGGTCTCCCTGGGCCGGGGCAGGGCGATCCCGCCCTTACTCCTCCCGGAACGGTCTCTCGGAGGCTTGGTCCTTCAAGCCCCTACGCCCGATGCCGGGCCTGCGGAGGCCGCAGCACAGCCGGGGCCTCGCGTGCTGCGCTTACCCATCACCTGGACCCTGCAGATGGCGCACGTATCGCACTCCACGTCCCAGCTCCACATGGCCACCGCGTTCCACTTCTTGAGAGAGAACATTTTGTCGCCGCCCGACTTGGATCCTGCGCTCCCCGAGTGAGAGGACAGGGCGCAGGGTTCCTCACCGTCTTCCACGTCGGCCATAGCGGCGGCGCGGAGCCGGCGACGGAGACGTTGGGTCGTGGGAGGCGGGCGGTTATGGCGGCTCCGTGGGGCCGTCCGACGGGCCACAGCGCCGCCCGCAGGCCGCGGGTCGCCGCGGGGGTCTAGGACGGGGGAGCGCCCGCGATTGGCTGGCGCGGCCCAGTGACATCACCGTACGCCGGCACCAGCGGCTTCCCGGTGTGCTGGTTCCCGGTACTCGCGTCCCCAACGCCGGGCCAGCTCAGCGGGCTGAGAGACCCCGGGCCGACCCTGCGCGGTGGAAACATGTGTCCTGTTTTATGTCTTCATGACACCGCTTTTAGAAGATGTCTTGTTGATATATTCGTCCCTCTCAAATGTAAACGCCCTGGGAGCGGGGACTATTTCTTGATCATCGCCTTCGTTTAAGAAATGCAGCCTCGGGAAGGGACAGTTATTTGTTGAGTGAATGAATGACGAGCTAGAAATCTGGTTCAACGGTTCTCAAATATTTTGGTCTCGGGACCCCTTTACACTTAAAAATTACTTAAGGACATTTAAGAACTTTTGTTTGTGTAGGATGGATGTGTACATATACACGCTTATACATATGTATTTCCTTTTTAAGAAAACGGGAAAATTTTGAATATATTAATTCACTTCAAAACAGTAAGAAATCCATTACAAGTTATCCTTAGAATACCAATATTGTACACTCACAAGAGAGAATGAAGAAAAATAGCTATGAGTGCTGTGCTGTGCTTAGTCTCTCAGTCGTGTCCGACTCTTGGCAGATCCCATGGACTGTGTAGCCCGTCAGGCTTATCTGTCCATAGGATTCTCCAGGGAAGAATACTGGAGTGGGTAGCCATTCCCTTCTCCAGGGGATCTTCCCAACCCAGGAATTGAACCGAGGTCTTCTGCATTACAGACTGATTGTTTACCAGCTGAGCTACCAGGGAAGCTCATAGCTATGAATACTGTTATGTAAATAGTTTTGACGTTGTTGGTCCCCTGAAAGGATTCCAGGAACCCAGGAGACCACACTCTAAGAAACTTAAAGCTAGTTTAACTTTTTATATGCAGGAATAATGAAGTCCCAAAAAGTAATTTATAGTAATTCTGCTATATTTATAAAAGTAATTTATAGTAATTCAGAAAAGTAATTCTGCTGTTCTGAGAAGGGGACAGTGGAAACTAGGGTTCTTCTATTACAACCAGCCCAGGGTCATGTTATTATGTTTTCCCAAGCAAAGCAGGTAACATCTTCATTTAAAAGATACCGAAGCTGAGGCAGGGAGACCGGAAGATGCTTGGTCACCACTACCACCTAGTGGTGGCCACCTGCTGTGTCAGGATTAGGACTCAGAGCTTCCCACCTCTTTTTATTGGGCCTCATCATTCCCTCATCTCCTGCGGTCAGGCCTGGTGCCCCTGGGTCTAGGCTAACCAAACTCCAGAAATCTGGCAGAGGAGTCAAGGATGCATTAAAATGTAAGATTACAAATATGGACACAGGGTCACATTTGTGCTGTTTGTTGAGTGGTGCATTAAGTGCTGTAAGACCGATGGTAGATAGTGAAGTTGCTCAGTCCTGTCCAACTCTTTGCGACCCCATCTTTGCGACCCCATGGACAGTAACCAACCAGGCTCCTCCGTCCATGAGATTTTCCAGGCAAGAATACTGGAGTGGATTGCCATTTCCTTCTCCAGAATACTGGAGTGGGTTGCCATTTCCTTCTCCAAGGGATACTGGGTTGCCATTTCCTTCTCCAAGGGATCTTCCCGACCCAAGGATCGAACCCGGGTCTCCCGCATTGTGGGCAGATGCTTTACCATCTGAGCCACTGAGGAAGTCCGTTGGGTAAGAGACAGAAACCTTCCTCAAGACAGATTGAGTGAGGGAAAGCCTCATAGAAGAGGTAAAGTTCGAACTGGGGGGGAGATGAGGGGCCTTGGAGGCCAGGAAGTAAATGGAGAAAGCAAACGGACAGAGCAGTAGTAGTGGTAACAGATGTAAATTTGACCACAGTAACTTCATGAGCCAGACAAAAATGTCTGTAAACAAACCCAGATGAACCATCCAGAACATGTTTCATTCACATTAAGCTACCGCATATCTGACTATAAATGATTATAAATGCTAGATAATTAATTAAAAAAATAAAAAAAAAAGACTGGAACCAGAAGACGATAAAAATGCCCCAATTGGTGGGAACTGGGCAGTTTGAAAGAGAAAAAGAGGGACCTTAGATGAAAGGCCAGAGGATGATTAAGAAGGAGTGGTACCTGTTGGTGTTGAGTCTGAACCTCACCTCCCCACCCCTGGATTATTGTGTCCTGACTTCCTTCCTATCTCTGCTCCCCACTCTAGCATTCAATCTAAAGTGCCTGTTTAATTTTCCTATACTCCTTTTCCACCCAGCACTCTCCTGTTCAAAATGTTCCACGGCTCTGCATTATCATTACAGCAAAATCTAAATGTGCCAGTTGGTCCCTTAAATCCTGCTGCAATATAGCACCAATCCACTTTTCCAGTGTCATTTCCTAAACACTCCTCACTGGGACCCTCATCAGATTAATTAGCTCAGGCATCCAAACACACCGAGGACTGTCTTTTTCCCCCCCATCACATTTTAACATTCCTGAAATTGGTTAGAACTTCTCTCTACCTGTTCCAGCTACATTGCTTCTGCATTGAGGAAAAACTCACTTATCTTGTTGTCCTTAGTGAGCATCCTTTGCCACTATTCGTTCCTCCCAGAAAAATCATGACACGTGGCACTTACTGTGTTTCTTCCTCTCTTTTGGCACCAGGTCATATAACAACCCCAAAGTGCTGTTACTGATGTTCATCAAACAATTGTAAGGTGTTTTTTTTTTTAATTGACAGCTCATAAATGATAAAAACCTTAAAATAGTAAATTGAGTATCCAATGGGAAAAAAGCAAGTACTATTAATAGACTCTTCAGAAACTGCTACATATATACTAGCAGACATGTAACACATCAACTCATTTAAAAACTTAAATTGTGGTAAAATATATATAACGTAGAGTTTACCATCCTAAAGATTTAAACTTTATTTACTTACTTATTTTTGGCTGTGCCGGGTCTTCTTTGCAGGCGGGGTCTCTTCCAGTTGCAGTGCCGGGCTTCTCACTGCAGTGGCTTCTCTTGCTGTGTGGCACAGACTCTAAGGCGCAAGGGCTTCAGTAGTTGTGACTCCTGGACTCTAGAACATAGGTTCAGTAGTTGGGGTGCATGGGCTTAGTTGCTCCACGGCATGTGGGATATTCCTGGATCAGGGATGGAACCATTGTCTCTTTCATTGGTGGGTGGATTCTTTTTCCCATGAGCCACCAGGGAAACCCCCATCCTAACCATTTTTAAGTGTATATAGTTCAGTAGCATTAAGTACATTCACATTGTTATCAACCAATCTCTAGAACTTTTTCATCTTCCCAAACTGAAACTGTATTCCATACCCATTAAACAACTCTGCATTTCGCCCTTGTCCCTCTGGCACCCACCATTTTCCTTTCTGTTTCTGAGTTTGAATAATCTAGGTACCTCACATAATTGGAATTATACAGTGTTTGTCTTTTTGTAACTGGTGTACACAGCATAAAGTCCTCCAGGTTCATCCATGCTGTAGCATGTGTCAGAATTTCCTTCCTTTTTAAAACTGAATACTATTCCATTGTATGTATCGACCACATTTTGCTGATCTATTCATCCATCAGTGGATACATGGGTTGCTTCTATCATTTAATTATTATGAATAACACTTTATGAACATAGGTGTACAATTATCTCTTCGTGATCTTGCTTTCAATTTTTTTGGATATATAAACCCAGAGATGAAATTGCCAACTCATATTATACCAGTTCATTTTAATGTGAAATTTTCACATTCACTATTCTCCAGGCTGCTCTTTTTGTTTAATAGTATAACTAGCGCATCTCTCCACATAAGCTTTTTCATATGCACATTGTTCTTCCTAATGACCGCACAGTATTCCACTATATACATTTCCTGTGATTTATGTCTCTGAGAACCAGTTGAGAGACATTTAGTTGTTTCCAATGTATAATTAATAGTGCTGCTGTAAACATCTTAATACATATTTCCTTAGATATTTCTATATACACGGAGAAGGCAATGGCACCCCACTCCAGTACTCTTGCCTGGAAAATCCCATGGATGGAGGAGCCTGGTAGGCTGCAGTCCATGGGGTCTCAAAGAGTCAGACACGACTGAGCGACTTCACTTTCACGCACTGAAGGAAATGGCAACCCACTCCAGTGTTCTTGCCTGGAGAATCCCAGGGATGGGGGAGCCTGGTGGGCTGCCGTCTATGGGGTCGCACAGAGTCGGACACGACTGAAGCGACTTAGCAGCAGCAGCAGCAGCATATACATATTTCTATAGATAGATATACTCCAGACACGTGCAAGGAAATATGTATGCATGCCTGAGTCAAGGCTATAGGTTGTTTGTTTGTTTTCATTTTGATAGACATTGTCAAAATACACCTAAAAGAACACACAGATTTTACACTCCCATCCCGTGGATGTCAGTGGCAAATCTTTAAAAAGTTCTATTTTTTTTTTTTTAGCAGAAACAATTTACCAGGAAGCCTCACACATCTTAACATCAGATATATAAGTTCTGGAGATTTGTTAAGTTGCTGTCACTATTCCATAGGCTTGCTTACCCTGACTATTTCAACTCATGCCCTAATGTTTACTTTTAATGAATGAGGATCCTGACTTCCTTGCTAGGAGCTAAGATCCTCAAGAGAGGACATAATTTACCATAACCATCCTCACCTCCACAATTAGATTTTTGCCCGGAACATACCAGAACTTGTTACATTATACATAGAATCAATGGCAGTTTCTAAGTGCTAAATGAAGAGATCTTAAGCCTTTTTTTTTTTTCTTCTATTTTTCTTGTGTAGCTATTGTAAGTGAAATAACTGGAATCACTCAATTCTAACATCAGCAATAATACCAGTCATTAATATTAATTTTTGAAAACATACAATGAAACAGGTATTATCTTAAAATACTTGACATGTGTCACCTCATTCAATGCTCACCAAATGACTATGTGCTCTTCTTATCTGTATCTTATGTAAGGAGAAACTGAGGCACAGTGAGGTTAACTGACCTGCCCAAGGTCACCTGAAAAGCAGCAGGTTTCCACAGAGAATTCTGGTTTCATTTTAATTGCCCAATCTATGCTTTTTATCCCTGCAACATGTACAATTTAACAAACCCAATTTATCATCAATATATTGATCCATGACACCTCTTCCATTGCCCATGGAGCTGTCTGAAACTTTAATGCGGGTATAGGTTGCAGTAAGCGGAGGTTTCCTCATTTGGGGTAAGATCCCTATTTTTAGAGATGTTGTCTTTCAGAAAGTGGTTATTATTTCCCAAATTCCTGTTGCTCCCAACCATAGATACATTTATGAAAGAAGATTTTTTTCTTTTCTAGATAAAGATCATAACTTCCTTCAAATTATAAACTTGACATGCACAAGAGCCCCAAAGAAGAATTCCACTTATTTTTACTAAGACCTGTTTGTGAAACCCACATTTTAGAAAATGATAAACATGATAAGACTAACACTATTCTGAACTTTCATAAAAGAGTCTTATCAAATTTTAGAACTTGAAAGGGGCTTGGTTACAGTGATACTTGGTTACAAGCCACTTGGTTACAAGCAATATTTTTCCAGGCGCATCTAGTTGTCCATGGAAATAGATAGAATCCGTATGGATACATGGCATTCGTATTCAGTTTTTAGCCTGTGAAAAAATGGACAGGAAATCATAATTAGAAAAAAAGAAAAAGGAAGTTCAACTTCATACAGTAGAAAGGAAGCATATGTAAATCATTACCCGCCCTAAGAGGCAGAATACCGAAGACTGAAGAATTGGTGCTTTTGAACTGTGGTGCTAGAGAAGACGCTTGAGAGTCCCTTGGACAGCAAGGCGATCAAACCAATCAGTCCTAAAGGAAATAACCCTGAATATTTGTTGGAAGGACTGATGTTGAAGCTGAAGCCCCAGTATTTTGGCCATCTGATGTGAAAAGCCAACTCACTGGAAAAGATCCTAATGTTGGGAAAGATTGAAGGCAGGAGGAGAGGGGGTGACAGAGGATGAGATAGTTGGATGACATCATCATCTCAATGGGCACGAGTCTGAGCAAACTCTGGGAGATGGTGAAGGACGGGGAAGTTTGGCGTGCTGCAGTCCATGGGGTCACAAAGAGTCAGATACAACTTACTGACTGAACAACAAAAAGAGGCAACACAGCACAGCTTCATAAAGAATTGATATAAATTCACCGTTGCAGACCCACAGTAGGCTAACAGGAACCAGAATATGTGTGTGTGTATGTGTATGTGTGTGTGTTTGTGTGTGTGTGTGTGTGTGTGTGTGTGTGTGTGTGTGTGTTGGGGTTGGTGGGGAAAGTTCAAAGAGAGGCGGCAGAGTTTGCACTAATCTTTGAGAGAACTGTGCTGTTCTCTTCCTGCTTGTCCCTTGGTACAGTCATCATCCATCAGAGTGCAATGATGGTTTAGGGGAGTGTGACTTCGAACTCAAATGCTCATGCTCTCACCAAGCCCATGTGCTACCCATGGTACCATCTACCCCAACAGAGTACCCAGGCTCCATTCAGTGGAGCTGCTACTCACATGCATAGATAGCCAAGAGCATACCTTTTTCTTCTTTTTATGAGTACTACTAGATTTCTTGCTGTTTTTCCAAATAGATCTGAAGGTGTCTGAAGAGATCTGGGGAGTGACTGTAATTTTTAAAACTGGCAGTTTACCTGAGAGGAGGAAGAACATAATAGTGATGGGTAGGCTATTTCACAATTCCATGAAGGACTGAGTCTTAGCATTCTGAGCAGGGCATTCTCCCACATTTTATTAACTGGGAAACTTTCCTTTTACCTAATATCTTTTCCTTATATCTCCTTGATGTGAGTGATCATAATAATTTCTGTAATAACTTCTTGTACTAGTCCTTTCTTTTTCTATTCCACTGTCATATCCTTTACCTGGATCATTCTAATTGCCTTCTAACTAGTCCTCCTAACCTCAGACTTCCACAATCCCAAGTCCATCCTGGACCCAGGTTCCAGATTAATCATCCAAAAGCAAAATTCTGATCTTTTAGTTCATCAGCTCTGATAACATTATTGACTCTCCATCTTTAGCAGATATCTCTGGTTTGTGCTTGCCAAGCCTCCACTGTGGCTTCTTGCTGGAACAGAACATTGAGTTTCCTTTGGGGTTCCACTCCCTGCCCTCCAGGGTTGGGTATATAACTCAGACCTGGCTGATTCATGCATTTCTTCTCCCTGGCAGTGACTGGTCAATGGGTGTCCATGTAACTTGTGGTGGTCCAATGAATGTGAAGAGAAAGGATCTTTCTTAAGATTAAACAGGCAGAATGTAAACTCCTAGCTTGTGCTTCCCTACTTGCCACTGTGCAGAAAGAATCTGCCTAAGAATAAAGTCAACCTAGAAGCAGGACTTCCAGGAGGTGGGAGTAGACGGCATCATTTGAATCCCTGATTCTAAGGGAAACTGTTCAGTTCAGTTCAGTTCAGTCGCTCAGTCGTGTCTGACTCTTTGCGACCCCATGAATCGCAGCACACCAGGCCTCCCTGTCCATCACCAACTCCTGGAGTTCACTCAGACTCACGTCCATTGAGTCAGTGATGCCATCCAGCCATCTCATCCTCTGTCGTCCCCTTCTCCTCCTGCCCCCAATCCCTCCCAGCATCAGAGTCTTTTCCAATGAGTCAACTCTTCGCATGAGGTGGCCAAAGTACTGGAATTTCAGCTTTAGCATCATTCCTTCCAAAGAAATCCCAGGGCTGATCTCCTTCAGAATGGACTGGTTGGATCTCCTTGCAGTCCAGGAGACTCTCAAGAGTCTTCTCCAACACCACAATTCAAAAGCATCAATTCTTCGGCGCTCAGCCTTCTTCACAATCCAACTCTCACATCCATTACATGACCACTGGAAAAACCATAGCCTTGACTAGACAGACCTTTGTTGGCAAAGTAATGTCTCTGCTTTTGAATATGCTATCTAGGTTGGTCATAACTTTCCTTCTAAGGAGTAAGCGTCTTTTAATTTCATGGCTGCAGTCACCATCTGCAGTGATTTTGGAGCCCCAAAAATAAAGTCTGACACTGTTTCCACTGTTTCCCCATCTATTTCCCATGAAGTGATGGGACCGGATGCCAAGATCTTCGTTTTCTGAATGTTGAGCTTTAAGCCAACTTTTTCACTCTCCTCGTTCATCTTCTTCAAGAGGCTTTTTAGTTCCTCTTCACTTTCTGCCATAAGGGTGGTGTCATCTGCATATCTGAGGTGATTGATATTTCTCCCGGCAATCTTGATTCCAGCTTGTGCTTCTTCCAGCCCAGCATTTCTCATGATGTACTCTGCATAGAAGTTAAATAAGCAGGGTGACAATATACAGCCTTGACATACTCCTTTTCCTATTTGGAACCAATCTGTTGTTCCATATCCAGTTGTAACTGTTGCTTCCTGACCTGCATACAGATTTCCCAAGAGGCAGGTCAGGTGGTCTGGTATTCCCATCTCTTTCAAAATTTCCCACAGTTTATTGTGATCCACACAGTCAAAGGCTTTGGCATAGTCAATAATGCAGAAATAGATGTTTTTCTGGAACTCTCTTGCTTTTTCAATGATCTTTTTATTCATAACAAGCCCCTTCTTACCACGGGCTGGGGCTATGTTAATAAAGTGACTTTCAGAAATTCCCTAAAGAGTGGGACTGCTTGCCAAGGGAACCAACCTGGAATGGAGGTTTGGAACTTTCAGTCTCTGATTTCCAGGGAGGGGAGAGAGGCTGGCACTTAATGGCCAATGACTGGCCATTGGTTAATGGCCACCAACAGCCAACGATTTAACCAACCATGCCTATGTGATGCGGAGAAGCAATGGCACCCCACTCCAGTACTCTTGCTTGGAAAACCCCATGGGTGGAGGAGCCTGGTAGGCTGCAGTCCATGGGGTTGCGAAGAGTCGGACACGACTGAAATGACTTAGCAGCAGCAGCAGCAGCCTGTGTGATGAAGCCTTCGTAAGAACCAAAAGGATGAGGTTCAGAGAGTGTCTAAGTTGGGGAAACAATGCTTCCATGTGTCTCTGTGCTGGGTCCCAGACTCCAGGAGGACAGAAGCTCCTTTGGGACCTCACCCTGTGTACATCTTCAGCTGGCTGAAGATTCATAGCCTTTAATGTCCTTTGCAATAAACTGACAATTGGTGAGTAAACTGGTTTCCTGTATCCTAATTGAACCTAAGGAGGGGCTCATGAGAGACTCTGATTTATAGTCAGTTGGTCAGAAGTACAAGTAACAAGGGGCTTCCCAGGTGGCACTAGTGGTAAAGAACCCGCCTGCCAATGCAGGAGACATAAGAGACAAGGGTTCTATCCTTGGGTCGGGACGATCCCCTGGAGGAGGACACGGCAACCCACTCCAGTATTCTTGCCTGGAGAATCCCCATGGACAGAGGAGCCTGGCAGGCTACAGTCCACAGGGTCACAAAGAGTTGGACACAACTGAAGTGAATTAGCATGGCAGCACGGCACACAAGTAACCACCTGGATATGAACTGAGGTTGAAACTTGAAGCTGGCTGTAAAAGTGTGGGATGAGGTCAGGCTGGGTACAGTAAAGGGTGGTGGAGGGCAAGGGGCTTGGAGCTGTAAGACAATATGGTTTATAATTTCAGGACTTGGAAAGGGCCAGAACCTGGGTCACTGAGGGTCTGGGTGGTAAAAATGTGGCTGGGAGAGAAAGGAGTCAGTATCCTAGCTGGATGATTTCCCCTGGTGATTGATGGTTATCAGTACTTGGTGTGCTAGGGAGTCCTTTCATCCCATGGCTCATACAAAAAATCAGGGTGTGTGTTAATGTGGTGGAGGTCTGCTCTGATGCTCCACAGTGGGGTTGGTCCAGGACAAAATCTAAGGTAATCATCTTTCAGGGGCATGCCTATATTGGGAGGGCATGCAGTAGCCCCTTGTTTTTCCTAGGTCTATTTTAAAATTAAATTAATTGATTTAAACTGAGTAATTTAAAAATTAAAGTCAATTTAAAATTTAATTATTAAAAGATTAATTAATTTTGCTGTGTTGAGTTTTAGTTGTGGCTTTCGGGGTCTTCCTTGTGCCAAGTGGGATCTTTTGTTGCAGTGCACAGACCTTCTAGTTGTGGCATGGAGTCTTGGTTGCACTGTGGCACGTGGGATCATAGTTCCCCAACCAGGGATCCAACCTGAGTCCCCTGTATTGGAAGGTAGATTCTTATCCATGGGACCACCAGGGAAGTCCCTTCTTGGGTCCACTTTTGGCCCAGGTGTGTGTCTTCTACGTTCCCTCGTAGAGCAGCAGGTTATACAGATGCAAGTCTGCTAGTTGACTCAAGGGGCCATGCCGAATGTCTAATAAGGAGCCTGGTTTCTCTCACTTGGGCCACTCTGAAGGGGTCACTGGCTTCAAAGGCCTTTGACAAAGGACTGGCTGACTGATCTATAGCAATCTAAAAGAGTGAGGCAAAGACAGCCACCTCCCTGCTTGATCTCTTTTCTCCTCTTCTAAAAGAACTCATTTTTTTTTTAAGTGTAACAATGTGCCCAGCTATAAAAAAAAAATCTATTTTCCAGTCCTCCTTGGCATTAAGGGTGGGCATGTGACATACTTCTCACCAACTAAACATAAGCCAAACTATCCTGGGAATTTCAGAGATTTTCCTCATATAGGTGCCCACAATTTTTCCTTGTCCTTTCCTTCTTCTGTTGTGGGATAGAAATGGGAGGCTACTGGTGAAGCAGCCACTTTGCAACCATGAGGATAAACCATGAGGATAACCTTGCTGAGGTTAATGGTGACAAAAGAGAGGGAACCTGGGATGTGAATGACATGGTGGAGTGTCTCTTACCTCCCCAGTCTTCCTCTACTTTATTAGACCACTGTAGCTGGTTCTTTTCCACACAGCCAAGTATCATCTCAATAGGTGTGAATCATAGTCATGGAGAGAAACAAAGCTCAGAGTTGAAAAGAAAGAAACAGGATAGGTCCAAAGTAGAGGAAAACAAGGTCTTCAATAGGAAAACAAGGTCCAAAGTCTTGATCACTGAGAAAGGCAGGAAGAGTGTGGGATTCATGGCTCTGGCTGAAAGGAGTTTCAGGGGTTGGAAACCATTTGAAATGGGGCCAGCAGTATGGTTTGGGGGCCAGCCTGAAGCCTCAGAATGTTGGTATAGCAACCAAACCCACAAAAGACTGTCATGTTCCCTGAACATACTTTCGGTCATCAATTTCTTCTCCTTGTAAAGTTTTACCCATTCTTCAATGCTCAAAGTCCTTAGCAGAAGCTGAGATGACTTAAGATAGTATTAGATACTGAGATGGAATTATATAATGGTGACTGGCATGGTGAGAAAGCTATGCCCTGCTCAATTCTCTAAAAATATTTCAATCAAAATAACGCATGCTGCTGCTAAGTTGCTTCAGTCGTGTCCGACTCTGTGCGACCCCATAGACGGCAGCCCACCAGCCTCCCCCGTCCCTGGGATTCTCCAGGCAAGAACACTGGAGTGGGTTGCCATTTCCTTCTCCAATGCATGAAAGGGAAAAGTGAAAGTGAAGTCGCTCAGTCGTGTCTGACTCTTAGCGATCCCATGGACTGCAGCCCACCAGGCTCCTCCATCCATGGGATTCTCCAGGCAAGAGTACTGGAGTGGGGCGCCATTGCCTATTTGAAATAGTCCCCTTAATTTCTTTTATTTCTCACATAACTATCATTATTTCTTTCAAAATACTTAAGCATTTTCAATCCCCTATTAATTCAGTTTTTAATGCAATATTCCCCCTTTTTAAAGTCCTCCATTTTTCTGACCTAAACCATCATCTGGGACTCCCTTTTCTACACTTCTTCTGATTTCTGGATTCTGTATTCTTTGTCTATGTGAATTCCCTCACTTTGCTCAAGTATATTCTCTGGAAGCTTTCTGAGAGTGGATACAGAGGAGGTACAGAGTTTGAGTCCTTTCAAGCTACAGACATCTCTAGTTTCCACTCACGCTTGGTAAGGAGTTAGGAATGTGTAGAGTTCTCACAGAGTCGTCATGGCAGGGCTCCTTTGCCTCTAGTTTTCAGTTACGAAGTCTATGATTTTCCTGACTTCCAGTCCTTTGTATGCAATCTTTCTTTCTCTTTTTATATACTGTTGTGTGTGCTGTCGCTCAGTCGTGTCCAACTCTTTGCGACCCCATGGTCTGTCCATGGAGTTCTCTAGGCAAGGATACTGAAGTGGGTTGCCATTCCCTTCTCCAGGGGATCTTCCTGACCCAGGGATCGAACCTGGGTCTCCTGCACTACAGGCAGATTCTTTACCAGCTGAGCTAGCAGGGAAGCCCCGTACGTTGTTAGGATCTACCTTTTATTCCTAGCATTCTGAAAGCCATGATTGTCATGCACTGTGCTGAGCACTCAGTGGGCTTTTTCAATATGCAGATTTATGTCCCTTGGTTCTGGGAAAGTTCTTGGTTTATTCCTTTGATAATTCCCTTCCCTCACTTCTTTCTTTTCTTTCTGAAATTATGAGTTAGCTACTGGTGCTCTTAGACTGATCCTCGTGCTCATATTTTCTCACCAATTTTTCATCTCCCTATCTTTTGCTCTACTTTTGAAGACTTTCTTGACTTCGTTTTTCAACATTTGTTTGAAGTTTTTATTTTCACTTCTAATAACCTAATTTTTTTCCTAATCTTTTTTCATAGCATCCTGTTCTTGTTTTATAGATGCATGATCTTCTGTTTGAGAGTGTTTTAACTTATTTCTTTTTAAAGTTTTTCACATAGTCTCTATATCTTCAGGGCTCTTTTATTCTCTTTGTTTCAGGCACGGTTTCCTGTGTTGGAGAATTGCTTCATGTCTCTGGAGATTCTGAGATTTCTGTTCACAGTGAAGCAAGAGGCATCCAAAGGCTGATGGGAAGCTCCTGTGTATGTGCAGGGCTGCTTTGAATGGTGAGGGAGTGGCCAGCTCTCAGCATCTGGAATTCCTTTCTCTGGGGCTGTTCAGTTTTTCAAAGAATACCCCAGTCTTCTACATGACTATCAGCCTTCTGGAAGCAAGGCAGACAAAGATATCTTGGGTGAAAAGAAAGGCTGAATCCCAGATGTTCAATGTGTAGAATTTTCCTTACTCCTCCTATTTCTAGCTTCTCATCTAAAGCTCATTGCTGGGTGTCCTGGGTCTGCTGAAAGGCTGTTTCATTTTTCCAGAGAAAACTCCCTAAGTGTTTTCTTTGCTTCTGCTCTTGCCTCCCCCGGAATCTGTTTCAATTTAGAGCTGGAATGATCCTGTTAAAACTCAGCTTAAAATTCTCAGGTGCTTTTCCGTCTCAATAGAGTTAAAAAAAAGTTCTCGTAGTTGTCTAGAAGGCCCCCCACCCTCCACACTTACTTCTTGGAATTTTTACCTTATTACCTTCCTGTTCTCTCTCACCCCATTCCAGCCCTGCTGGCTGCCTTTCTGGCACTGGAACACACCAGGTAGCCTCCTGCTTTATGACCACTGTGCTTGCTATTCATTTACCTGGAATGCGCATCTCACAGATACTTACATGGCTTGCTCCCTTCCTCCTTTGGGTCTTTATTCAAATGTCCCTTTTCCCTGGCAGCCTCCAGCCCCTGACATATACACACTATCTCCTTTTCTTGCTTTATTTTTCTTTGAAATATAATCTCTATATGATACACAATCATATATATTTTCCTTCTTTGTGAAGTAGCTGATTTAATGTCTGTTATTCTCCACTAGGAAGTAAGCCTCATGGAGGCAGGAATTCATTGCTCAATTACCAGCATTTAGAATAGGGCCTGGCACACAAAAAGCATTTAATAAATGTATGTGAAAGAAATAAGTATGAATAAATAAACAAAGTGATCCTGAAGTATTCTTTTCAGGATTAGTCAAAAAACAGTGCTGTAAGATGTGGATTGAGACTTGTCTTTCTGTTAAATTTTTTTTTTAAACACATAAAGTTGATGTTTCTGAGGAAACATCGTTATTGTGTGTATTCCATCATTAAAATAGGTCATTAAAACTCCTTGGCTGGTAAATAAATAGCCTTAGGCTATTAATTTGGATTTCATGAGAGAAGGAGAATTAGAATTAAAAATTAGCATAATAACTTATTAATTATAAGAACACAGAAGCAATCAGAAGAACATTAGTTCTCTAACCAGTAATATTACTAATTGCTTTTAATGTTTAAAATGATGTCATATTAGGGCTAAATGTCAAGATATTTTCCCTGTAGAATCCAACCAAGTAACCTTGGTTTGAAGGGTCTTTTCTGGTATTCAAACTAACAAATCTGATTGAACTGCTCCAGCAGAAATATCTCATAATTATTTGGTTCAAAATATGAATGCATTCAAACTATTCATATGTATTACCACATTTGGGAAAAGCGGATTTCTTGAACTAGAAGGGACATTTTAACGCTTTCTAAATGACTATTTTCAGGCAGGTATTTCATGATCATCTTCCTACTTATGCAAATTGAACCATTTACCAGGCAAGCACCATGTTTTGCAGCTCCAAATATGCGCTCAGTGATAATTATTTGCCATCAGCCATCTGAGACCACCCATCATGAGCACCCACTGCAGCCTTATAATGTCTCTGGTGCAGTGTGGAATGAGAAAGCTGCTACAGTGCCAAGAAAAACCAAATGAAATCATTGACCTGCCTTCTGTTTATTGAGCCTAAATTAAAGTTAAATTTAAGTTACTTTTAACAGAATAAATCTGTTTAGTTTAAATTCAACTTAAATGGACTAGGAAGTAGATGTTCTGTTTCTCTAAAAATAAAGGGAGGATCTTAAAATCCTGGAATCATTTGATTGTTAAATGGCAATGCAGTAATTTCAGTTTAAAGATGACAGTGGGAAAAAAAAGTGACAGTGAAGTAAACAGTAATATTATAATTCTCTCTAAAGCTGCCAGTGTTAAAAAAAAAAAATCTGCAGTGTGAAATTATGTCATGCCTCTAATAAGACTTTTACTATAGAAATGATAGAAGACTGGATGCTTATATCATTTCATTCTCTCCACATAATCTACCAGATAGTGTACCAAGACGTGTCCCGTGTTTTACTAACACTGAGTTTGGATTTTCAAATGTGTCTATGCTGTCTTTCATTGAGCTTTATTGAAAACGACCTTTCTTTGTACACACTGCTATTTTTACAATGGATAACCAATAAAAACCTACTGTATAGCACATGGAACTCTGCTCAATGTTATGTGCCAGCCTGGATGGGAGGGGGCTTTGGGGGAGAATGGACACATATACATGTATGGCTGAGTCCCTTCACTGTTCATCTGAAGCTATCACAACATTGCTAATAGGCTATACCCCAGTACAAAATGTTTTGGTGTTACAAAATAAATAGATAAATAAAATTTAAAAATAAAATAAAATGACCTTTCCTCATTTTTCCACCAGCAGTAAGAGTGGCTATCATTAATTCTGGACATGTGTATTGTGAAGGAGAGGACAGGTGTGGCCAGTACTAAACAGCTGGTTCCATATGTGAGCCTCTCACTTTCAAAGGATTTTGGTTGTTGCTTAGTGGCCCAGTCACGTCCAACTCTTTGTGACTCTATGGACTGCAGCCCACCAGGCCTCCCTGTCCCTTACCATATCCCGAAATTTGCCTAAGTTCATGTCCATTGCATTGGTGATGCCATCCAGCCATCTCATCCTCTGATGCCCTCTTCTCCTTTTGCCTTCAATCTTCCCCAGCATCAGAGACTTTTCCAATGAATCAGCTGTTTGCAGCAGATGACCAAAATATTGGAGTTTCAGCTTCAGCATCAGTTCTTCCAATGAGTATTCAGAGTTGATTTCCCTTAAGACTGACTGGTTTGATCTCCGTGCCATCCAAGGAGCCCTCAGGAGTCTTCTCCAGCACCATAGTTCAAAGGCATCAATTCTTTGGCATTCTGCCTTCTTTATGGTCCAGTTCTCACAACTGTACATGACCACTGGGAAGACCATAGCCTTGACTATACAGACCTTTGTCGGTAGAGTAACGTGTCTGCTTTTCAATATACTGTCTAGGTTTTTCATAGCTATCCTGCCAAGAAGCAAATGTCTTCTGATTTCATGGCTGCAGTCAGCATCTGCAGTGATCTTAGAGCCCAAGAAGAGGAAATCTGTCACTACTTCCACCTTTTCCCCCTCTATTTGCCATGAAGTAACTGGGCTGGATGCCATGATCTTAGTTTTTTTCATATTTAGTTTTAAGCTGGCTCTTTCACTTTCCTCCTTCACCCTCATCAAGGGCTCTTTAGTCCCTCCTTGTTTTCTGCCATTAGAGTGGTATCATCCGCATATCTGAAGTTGTTGATGTTTCTCCTGTCTGTCTTGATCAGATCAGATCAGATCAGTCGCTCAGTCGTGTCCAACTCTTCTCGATCCCATGAATCGCAGCACGCCAGGCCTCCCTGTCCATCACCAACTCCCAGAGTTCACTGAAACTCACGTCCATCAAGTCAGTGATGCCATCCAGCCATCTTATCCTCTGTCGTCCCCTTCTCCTCCTGCCCCCAATCCCTCCCAGTATCAGAGTCTTTTCCAATGAGTCAATTCTTCGCATGAGGTGGCCAAAGGACTGGAGTTTAAGCTTTAGCATCATTCCTTCCAAAGAAATCCCAGGGCTGATCTCCTTTAGAATGGACTGGTTGGATCTCCTTGCAGTCCAAGGGACTCTCAAGAGTCTTCTCCAACACCACACTTCAAAAGCATCAGTTCTTCGGTGCTCAGCCTTCTTCACAGTCCAACTCTCCCATCCATACATGACCACTGGAAAAACCATAGCCTTGACTAGATGGACCTTTGTTGGCAAAGTAATGTCTCTGCTTTTGAATATGCTATCTCGGTTGGTCATAACTTTCCTTCCAAGCAGTAAGTGTCTTTTAATTTCATGGCTGCAATCACCATCTGCAGTGATTTTGGAGGCCAAAAAAATAAAGTCAGCCACTGTTTCCACTGTTTCCCCATCTATTTCCCATGAAGTGGTGGGACTGGATGCCACGATCTTCGTTTTCTGAATGTTCAGCTTTAAGCCAACTTTTTCACTCTCCACTTTCACTTTCATCAAGAGGCTTTTGAGTTCCTCTTCACTTTCTGCCATAAGGGTGGTGTCATCTGCATATCTGAGATTACTGATATTTCTCCCGGCAATCTTGATTCCAGCTTGTGTTTCTTCCAGTCCAGCGTTTCTCATGATGTACTCTGCATAGAAGTTAAATAAACAGGGTGACAATATACAGCCTTGACGAACTCCTTTTCCTATTTGGAACCAGTCTGTTGTTCCATATCCAGTTGTAACTGTTGCTTCCTGACCTGCATACAGATTTCTCAAGAGGCAGGTCAGGTGGTCTGGTATTCCCATCTCTTGAAGAATTTTCCACAGTTTATTGTGATCCACACAGTCAAAGGCTTTGGCATCGTCAATAAAGCAGAAATAGATGTTTTTCTGGAACTCTCTTGCTTTTTCTATGATCCAGCTGATGTTGGCAATTTGATCTCTGGTTCCTTTGCCTTTTCTAAATCCACCTTAACATCTGGAAGTTCACGGTTCACATATTACTGAAGCCTGGCTTGGAGAATTTTGAGCATTACTTTGCTAGTGTGTGAGATGAGTGCAATTGTGTGGTAGTTTGAGCATTCTTTGGCATTGCCTTTCTTTGGGACTGGAATGAAAACTGACCTTTTCCAGTCCTGTGGCCACTGCTGAGTTTTCCAAATTTGCTGGCACATTGAGTGCAGCACTTCCACAGCATCATCTTTCAGGATTTGGAATAGCTCAACTGGAATTCCATCACCTCCACTAGCTTTGTTTGTAGTGATGCTTTCTAAGGCCCACTTGACTTCACATTCCAGGATGTCTGGCTCTAGGTCCGTGATCACACCACCGTGATTATCTGGGTCGTGAAGATCTTTTTTGTACAGTTCTTCTGCGTATTCTTGCCATCTCTTCTTAATATCTTCTGCTTCTGTTAGGTCCATACCATTTCTGTCCTTTATCGAGCTCATTTTTGCATGAAATGTTCCTTTGGTATCTCTGGTTTTCTTGAAGAGATCCCTAGTCTTTCCTATTCTGTTGTTTTCCTCTATTTCTTTGCATTGATTGCTGTTCTTCAGCTTTCTTATCTCTTCTTGCTATTCTTTGGAACTCTGCATTCAGATGTTTATATCTTTCCTTTTCTCCTTTGCTTTTCACTTCTCTTCTTTTCACAGCTATTTGTAAGGCCTCCCCAGACAGCCATTTTGCTTTTTTGCATTTCTTTTCTATGGGAATGGTCTTGATCCCTGTCTCCTGTACAATGTCACGAACTTCATTCCATAGTTCATCAGGCACTCTGTCTATCAGATCTAGGCCCTTAAATCTATTTCTCACTTCCACTGTATAATCATAAGGGATTTGATTTAGGTCATACCTGAATGGTCTAGTGGTTTTCCCTACTTTCTTCAATTTAAGTCTGAATTCGGCAATAAGGAGTTCATGGTCTGAGCCACAGTCAGCTCCTGGTCTTGTTTTTGCTGACTGTATAGAGCTTCTCCATCTTTGGCTGCGAAGAATAGAATCAATCTGATTTCGGTGTTGACCATCTGGTGATGTCCATGTATAGAGTCTTCTCTTGTGTTGTTGGAAGAGGGTGTTTGTTATGACCAGTGCATTTTCTTGGCAAAACTCTATTAGTCTTTGCCCTGCTTCATTCCATATTCCAAGGCCAAATTTGCCTGTTACTCCAGGTGTTTCTTGACTTCCTACTTTTGCATTCCAGTCCCCTATAATGAAAAGGACATCTTTTTTGGGTGTTAGTTCTAAAAGGTCTTGTAGGTCTTCATAGAACCATTCAACTTCAGCTTCTTCAGTGTTACTGGTTGGGGCATAGACTTGGATTACTGTGATATTGAATGGTTTGCCTTGGAAATGAACAGAGACCATGAACAGTATGAAAAGGCAAAATGATAGGATACTGAAAGAGAAACTCCCCAGGTCAGTAGGTGCCCAATATGCTACTGGAGATCAGTGGAGAAATAACTCCAGAAAGAATGAAGGGATGGAGCCAAAGCAAAAACAATACCCAGCTGTGGATATGACTGGTGATAGAAGCAAGGTCCGATGCTGTAAAGAGCAATATTGCATAGGAACCTGGAATGTCAGGTCCATGAATCAAGGCAAATTGGAAGTGGTCAAACAAGAGATGGCAAGGGTAAATGTCGACATTCTAGGAATCAGCGAACTGAAATGGACTGGAATGGGTGAATTTAACTCAGATGACCATTATATCTACTACTGTGGTCAGGAATCCCTCAGAAGAAATGGAGTGGCCATCATGGTCAACAAAAGAGTCTGAAATGCAGTACTTGGATGCAATCTCAAAAACGACAGAATGATCTCTGTTCGTTTCCAAGGCAAACCATTCAATATCACAATAATCCAAGTCTATGCCCCAACCAGTAACGCTGAAGAAGCTGAAGTTGAACGGTCCAGCCTGGCATTTCTCATGATGTGCTCAGCATATAGGTTAAATAAACAGGGTGACAGCAGACAGCTCTGTTATACTCGTTTCTCAATCTTGAACCAGTCAGTTGTTCCAACAGGGTTCTAACTGTTGCTTGTTGACTCCCATACAGGTTTCTCAGGAGATGGGTGAGGTGGTCTGATATTCCCATCTCTTTTAGAGCTTTCCACAATTTATTATGATCCACACAGTTAAAGGCTTTGGCATAGTCAATGACAGAGACGCAGATGTTTTTCTGGAATTCCCTAGCTTTCTTTCTCTATGATCCAGCAAATGTTGGCAATTTGATCTCTGGTTCCTCTGCCTTTTCTAAACCTTGTTTGGACATCTGGAATTTCTTGGTTTGCATAAAGCTGAAGCCTAGCATGCAAGATTTTATACACAACCTTACTAGCATGGGAGATGAGTGCAATTGTCTGATGGTTAGAACATTCGTTAGCACTACCCTTCTTGGGAAATTGGGATAAAGATTAACCTTTTCCAGTCCTTTTCCAGGCCAGACCCAGCGGCCACTGCTGGGTCTTCCAGATTTGCTAACATAATGAATGCAACACCTTGATGACATCATCCATTATGGTTTTGAAGAGTTCTGCTGGAATTTCATTGCATCCACTAGCTTTATCAACAGCAATGCTTCCTAAGGCCTACTTGACTTCACTCTCCACAATGTATGGCTCTGGATTAGAAAAGGATTACATGATAAAAAAATACCCTTAATGCTCTCTCTGTACCTATCACACTTGAGCCATTCTTTGATGATCCAGGAAGCATATCAGAATCTTATGAGGGCTGTTACTTTAGTTTTCCAGTTGATACCTGGAGAAATCTTTGCAGGTCAGGTTGGGAGAAAGAATAGAGAACAGGAGACAGGTCCTCAGAGAATAGGTGAGGATAAGAGTTCAGGGCTTCCCTGATGACTCAGTTGGTAAAGAATCTGTCTGGAATGCAGGAGACCCAGGTTCGATCCCTGGGGAAGATCCCCTTTGCTATTCTTGTCTGGAGAATTCATGGACAGAGGAGCCTGGTGGGCTACAGTACATGGGGTCGCAAAGAGTCAGACACGACTGAGTGACTAACACTTTCACTTTTCAAGAGCACAGGAGAAAAGAAAGAGCAACAGCAAAAATTTCATTTCAACAACATTCATCACCTAGATCAAAGACTACATATCACATCCTAAGAGCACTAGAACTTAATGCAAATCACAGGCCACACAATGGTGGCCAGCCTGTGACAGTGATCCTGGTCATCACTTAGCTCCAGCCAGTTGTTCAGTGGAAAAAGTGGAGCAAGTTGTGAGTAGTGCAGCATTTGGGAAGGAGTGGATGTGGACAGGTGAAGGGGAACACAAGCTGAAAACACCTACCTGTCTTTCTGGCTCTCAGTGCTTCAAGTAGGTCAACAGCAGCCTTTTCTCCCAGGACATTGTTTCCAAGGTCAATCTCCTTTAAGTGGACAGAGTATTTGATCAGGCTGACCAGAGAAAGTGACAAAACAAAATGGTGTTGTACCAAGCATGGTTATGCAAAGAAACGCAATCCAGTTATTTTGGAGTATGCTCTTTTTTCTTTTTTTTTTTAAGGTCCTCTCCACCGCCCCTCCCCTCCCTCCCAAAGATGCGGCACTGACCCAATTTGAAACTGAAGACATCCTGAATACAGTTTCTCCCCCAATTTAATCTCTCTAGTTTGGGTGCCTCTCCTAAGTAAGCTGGTACGATAAGGATTTTAGCTGCCTTAAATATTCCATGCATTTATTTATTCAAAAGATATGGCGTGTTATTGCACAGTGCTTCTCAGTCTTTTAGATTTTACACACCAGTAAAATGTCAGATAACTGGGGGGTGGGGAGACAGACAAACGTCACTTGGGCAACTTTTGGTAGGTCTAATAACTTTCACCTAGTAACACTATAGAAGAACATATATTTTTATATAAAATTAGGAAGAGTACAGTCTCACAATAAAGGATTTTTAAATTGAGTTTTAAAAAACGTTTATTGATTTGGTTGTGTTGGGTCTTAGTTGCGGCATGCAGGGTCTTCCGTTGAGGCACAGAGGCCCTAGTTGTGGTGCGTGGGTTCGGTCCTTGCAGCGCGTGGGCTCTCTGGTTGTGGAACGTGGGCTCCAGAGCACATGGCTCAGTAGCTGCAGCGCATGGCTTTAGCTGCTGTGTAGCCTGTGGGATCTTAGCTCTCCCACCAGGGGCTGAACCTGTATCCCCAGCATTGCAAGGTGGATTCCTAACCACTGGACCACCAGGGAAGCTCCCAAGGTTAGCTTTTTAAATGAAGTAAGTTTAGCTTTATGGAAAATGAACACTCTACCTATCTTTATTTTTCTAGTTTCTTTGAGGATCATTGAAACTTCATTCATTTCCTGGCCTTGGCCTGCCAAATGGACTTAGGGAGTCTCTGGCATTGTAAGTGGGCATGGAATCTGGGTGAGGTCCTAGGTTCTGAAGTCCTAGGCTCTGGATCAGCTTTTATGTTTTGTCAACTCTGTGATCATGGGCAGGCCACAAGCCATGTTGGGTCTTATCTTCCTCATCTGTAAATTTGGCCTCAAAAGGGTGAGTTTGCCTATTTCACAAGGTTGTGGAAAAATAGAATGAAGCCATTTTTATGAAAGCATTTGCAAAATGCAATACCAATGATGCTATTAATTCTGAGTGTATAGTTACTAAGTGCACATTAAGTGCCTGACATTGCAGGGACTAAAAGCAATTTAACACATGTTCTTGGGACTTCCCTGGTATTCTGGTGAATAGGAATCCTCTTCAGCTGCCAACGCAGGGAACACAGGTTTGACCCCTGGTCCAGGAAGATTCCACACACCATGGAGCAACTAAACCCATGTGCCACAACTACTGAGCCTGTGCTCTGCAACAACAGAAGCCACCATGGGGAGAAGCCTGCGCTCCAACCAGAGAGTAGTTCCCGCTTGCTGTAACCTGAGAAAGCAGGAAGGAAGACCCAGGGCAGCCAAACATAAATAAATAAGTAAATAAATAAAATAAAAACAACCCATGGCCTGTGCTCTGAAAGAAATTATCATAACTATCAATAAAACAATTTTAAGCCTTTACCATGTGCTGGGGACATGAAATTTCAGTTAGGGTCAGTAGTGAATACAAGGCCATTCTCTTGCTACCCACAATTTCTATTGATTGAGGAGCCAGAATTCAAAGCCAGGACTGAATGGTCTTGCCAGACTCTGCCTCTCGATCTCACTCCCAAGGAAAGAGTCTGCCTAATCAGGACTTGACAAGCTTTGGCTTCCTGAACTGCCTGACTATGTCCAATTCCTTCAGAGAAGATGAGGGAGAGCTGGGATGCTTCAAGGAGGAAACGGAGAAAGAGGAGCACCAAAGGAGAATGGAGGGTGTTGAAGACAAATTTTACAACTCAACCATTCTATATCTAGGTCTGATTCCGGATGCCATGGATTTAACCACTATGCTTTGGATTTACGGAGCATTCACTATGCATCAGATATGATCATGGCCACCCACATGTTTAAGTACTGTGCTTGGCACAATGGGGCGTTCCAAGGGTATGAGTGGGGCTGAAAGCCAGCCAAGGTCTGTTTGCCAAGTCCTGGGCATGAAGCATAGACCTGGAAGGGATAACTTCCTCTGACTCACTGGTGAGAGGAAGAGCCTTTTAATTTCTCTACCCAAAGGGGCACTTTTTCTAACTCATATAGAGATGCTAGTTGGAGCCTTAGGCACTACATTTAGCACCTCATATATGATCTCATTTACCCTACAACAATCTCTTTAGTTAGAGACTGTTATTATCCCCGATTTTACAAAGGAGGGACTGAAATACAGAGAAGTTATTTAACTTGCCTGAGATTAAATTGTGACACAGGGATGTGAACGTAGGCAGTTTGCTTGAAAATAACCATGAAGTATGATTCAAATATACCAAGGAAATGTTTGAATTTTCATTAGTTCTTAATATTTACAGTTTGATTAAATATTAAAAATAATAACCATGAAGTATGATTCAAATATACCAAGAAAATGTTTTAATTTTCAGTAGCTCTTAATATTTGCAGTTTAAAACAGAGAACAAAGAGATCTAAGTATTTAGTGTCAGAACTAAAAAAAACAAAAAGATGCAAAAGGAATTCCTGGTCCTGGTGCACATTGTTAAGTTGTATTTATAACCCTGTCACACATGGCCAGCAGCTGCACAGGACCCTGTGCTCAGAAGGGCTCCCCACTTGGTTAAGTGCTCTGTCATCCTCTTGAAATGCTTAATAATATTTGAACAAGGGCCCATGAGTTTCCATTTGCATGGGGTCCCTACAAATTCTGTAGTCAGTTCCTGTTGTCACGTTTAGTGTGGTCAGAGAAGAAGGTAAAATCTGACAGTCAGCGTTAAGTAATTATATTGTTCTATCAGCCCTATAGACCACTATTAGAGGAATCCTGGTCAGAGGGAGGTGTGGTTCATGAGATGAGGAACCAGCAGGGTTCCTGCACCCAAACCAGCATTTGAGTTTCTGCCTTGAAGTCAAATCCTCTGATACTGCCTTTTGGGGTAGGCTTAAGCAGCAGAGTTAGGTAAAGACTCATCACACACAAAAGGCATATCTCTTGACCCTGGATCAGCTAATCTGAAGGTGAGGCTAGACCCAGGTGCTACCAAGGGTGCATAGTGCCAGGAGGCAGGCAGTTGGTTAGTGCCCCACGATCTCCATCACCAAATCTTACCCCAACATAAATGCATATGCATAAGCTACCCCAAGTAAACATTTAATTAAGCAGACCCATGGAGCTGATTTTGCTAGCAGGCCCCCTCACAAGTCCCTTGCCTCCTCATTCATCCACTGAGCTCCTCCTTTGTAAATCCTCAGGACATTCAATGATAAAAGGTGAGGAGCCATAAATCTGTTCTCCAAAGTGCTCCTGGAGCCTGTTTGCTCATCCTCCAACTTGGTCTACAGCTGGCGCAGAACTGGACTTGCCAGAGTGCGGGTGGAGGGTTGTGAAGATGGTGCTTCTACTTCCAGGGCATCAGCCTGTCAGAACTCATAGAGGTGAAGAAGGAAAATGAGTGTTAGACCTGCAGATGGAGAAATATGGAGGGGAGCTATCCTTGAGGTGAATATGCAGCTCATTTCAGAAGTCACACCAGAAAATAACCCATGAGATAGAGTGAGACTAAAAAACCCCAGAGAAGATGAATGATACAAAGGCCATGGATATTAAGTTTGGGCTAAGCTGTCTTTATGAGTTGATGTTGTAGGTCACTAGAGCAGTAAAGAGAAAGTCTTAAAAGCAGCCAAAGAAAAAGACAAATTATGTTCAAAAGAAAAAAGATAAAAGTAACTGCAGACTTCTTTTCAGAAACAATGTAAGCAGAAGACAGTGGAGCAACATCTTGAAAGTATTAACTGTCAGCCAAGTATTCTATATCCAGGAAAAAAATCTTAAAAAATGAAGGCAAACATACCACACATACTAAAACTCAGAGAAGTCATCACAAGTAGGTCAGGACTATAATAAATCTATAAAAAAAGTCCTTCAGATCAAAGGAAAATGATACTAGTGTTGTCTTTGGCAACACATATACTAAAATTGGAACAACAGAGATTAGCATGGCCCCTGAACAAAGATGAGGCACAA
Source organism: Bos mutus (assembly GCF_027580195.1). Taxonomy (NCBI): domain Eukaryota; kingdom Metazoa; phylum Chordata; class Mammalia; order Artiodactyla; family Bovidae; genus Bos; species Bos mutus. The sequence goes on from NC_091617.1 coordinate 126,071,494, forward strand.
ATACATAAAATGTTAAAAAAAAGGGAAAATGATACCAGAGAGAAATTTGGATACATCCAAAGGAATGAAGAAGACTAGAAATGGTAAATGTGTGAATAGGTATAAAAGACTTACCCTTCTTTTTAAGAAAATATTAACTGCTTAAAACAAGTATAATGATAATATGTTTGGGGATTTATAACAGTAAAATATATGATAACAGTAAAACAAAGAATGAGAGGGAATGGAAATGTAAGATTTTTAAACTATAAGTGAAATAGTACATTATTTGAAGGTAAATTGTGATAAACTAAAATGAATAGTGTGCAATCACTAAAAAAAAAGTATAGCTAATGGAACAATAAAAGAGATAAAAATGGAATTATAAATATTATTCAATCCAAAAACAGAAATATACTTTAAATTGAACAGAAAAAAAAAACCACATACGACAAAGAAAACAAATAACATGATGGTATGTTAAAATCCAGTCATATTGATAATCATATTAAATATAGCTGTCTAGATAAAAAACAGTTAAAAGACAAAGATTGTCCAAATAGGTTTTTAAAAAAATAAGATCTCAACTATCTGCTGTTTATAAGAATTTAGATAAAAAAATATAGATAGGCTAAAAGTAAAACGACAGAGACAGATATATCATGCTAATATCAATCTAAAGAAGATTGGAGTGGATATATTAATATTAGTCAAGTTAGATTTCAGAGACGGGAATAAGACCAGAGATAAGAGAAAAATATTACTAGGGATTTCATAATGATAATAAGGGTCAATTCTGCAAGAGACTTAAGAACCCTAAAAGTTCATGCAGCTAATAACAGTGCTTCAAAATACATGCAGTAAAATTGATTAAACTGCAAGGAGATATTTGTTGTTGTTGTTCAGTCTCTAAGTCATGTCCGACTCTTTGCAATCTCATAGACTGCAGCATGCCAGGCTCCTCTGTCCTCCGCTATCTCCTGGAGTTTGCCCAAATTCATGTTCATTGAGTAAGTGATGCTATCTAACCATCTTATCCTCTGCTGTTCTAGTCTCCTTTTGCCTTCAATGTTTCCCAGCATCAGGGGCTTTTCCAATGAATCAGCTCTTTGTATCGGGTGGCCAAAGTACTGGAACTTCAGCATCAGTCTTTCCAATGAATATTCAGGGTTGATTTCCTAGAGGATTGACTGGTCTGACCTCCTTGAAGTCCAAGGGACTCTTAAGAGTCCTCCAGCACCACAATTCGAAAGCATCAATTCTTTGGCACTCAGCCTTCATGATCCAGCTCATACATCCATACATAACTACTGGAAAAACCATGGCTTTAACTATATGGACCTTTGTTGGCGAAGTGATGTCTCTGCTTTTTAATATGCTGTCTAGGTTTGTCACAGCTTTCCTTTCAAGGAACAAGTGTCTTTTAACTTTGTGGCTGTAGTCACTGTCTGCAGTGATTTTGGAGCCCAAGAGAAAAAAATCTCACTGTTTCCACTTTTCTCCCTTCTGCTTGCCATAAAGTGATGGGACCAGATGACCAAATCTTAGCTTTTATTAATGTTGAGTTTCAAGCCATCTTTTTCACTGTCCTCTTTCAGCCTCATCAAGAGGCTCTTCAGTTCCTCTTCACTTTCTACCATTAAAGTGTATCATCTGCATATCTAAGATTGTTGATATTTCTTACAGTAATCTTGATTCCACCTTGTGATTCATCCAGCCTGGTATTTTGCATGATGTTCTCTGCAAATAAGTTAAATGAACAAGGTGACATTATACAACCTTGTTGTACTCCTTTCCCATTTTAAACCAGTAAATTGTTTCATGTCCAGTTCTTTTTTTTTTTTTTTAAGAAAAATGATACAAGTAAATTTATTTACAAAACAGAAATAGACTTACAGACATAGAAAATAAACCTATGTTTACCAAACAGGGAAGTGGGGAAAGGGATAAATTAGGAGTTTGAGATTAACATATAAACACTGCTGCTACTAAGTCACTTCAGTCGTGTCCGACTCTGTGTGACCCCATAGACGGCAGACCACCAGGCTCCACCGTCCCTGGGATTCTCCAGGCAAGAACACTGGAGTGGGTTGCCATTTCCTTCTCCAATGCAGGAAAGTGAAAAGTGAAAGGGAAGTCGCTCAGTCGTGTCCGACTCTTAGCGACCCCGTGGACTGCAGCCTACCAGGCTCCTCCGTCCATGGGATTTTCCAGGCAAGAGTACTGGAGTGGGGTGCCATCACCTTCTCCGTCATGTCCAGTTCTAACTGTTCCTTCTTGACCCACATATAGGTTTCTCACAAGACAGATAAGGTGGTCTGGTACTCCCATGTCTTTAAGAATTCTCCAGTTTGTTGTGATCCACATAGTCAAAGGCTTATCACAGTCAATTGAGGCAGAAGTAGATGTTTTTTTTTCTGGAACTTCCTTGCTTTCTTAATGATCCAAGGAATGTTGGCAATTTGATCTCTGATTCCTCTGCCACTTTGAAACCCAGCTTGTACATCTGGAAGTTCTTGGTTCACACACTGCTCAAGCCTAGCTTGAAGGATTTTGAGCATAACCTTGCTAGCATATGAAATGAGCACAATTGTATGGTAGTATGAACATTCTTTGACATTGTCCTTCTTTGGGATTGGAATGAAAACTGACCTTTTTCAGTCCTGTGGCCAGTGCCGAGCTTTCCAAATTTGATGATATATTGATACTTTTAAAATTACAATTATCTCTATCTCAATAATTGATAGAGCAAGTTAACAGAAAATTTGTAAAGATATAGCAGATGTTACAACACTTGAGCAACACTGCTGACCAGCTTGACCTAACTGACATTTATGGAATATTTTCCTCCAATAATAGCAGAATACACATTCTTTTCAAGTGCACATGGAAGATTTACCAAAATTGATCATAAATTTTGATCAGTTGGGTCATAAAACTGGTATGTTTTCCACCCACAGCAGAATTTACTTAGAAATCAACCAAAAAAAATATGAAAATTTAACAAATATGTGAAAACTAAACAGCCCTCTTCTAATAATCCATAGGTCAAAGAAGAAATCAAGAGGGCAATTAGAAAACAGCTTGAGTTGAATAACAATAAAGATACAATATATCAAAATTTGTAGGATGCAACAAAAGAATACATCAGTTCAGTTCAGTTCATTTCAGTCACTCAGTCATGTCCGACTCTTTGTGACCCCATGAATCGCAGCACGCCAGACCTCCCTGTCCATCACCAACTCCCGGAGTTTACCCAAACTCACGTCCATTGAGTTGGTGATGCCATTCAACCATCTCATCCTCCGTCGTCCCCTTCTCCTCCTGCCCTCAATCTTTCCCAGCATCAAGGTCTTTTCAAATGAGTCAGCTCTTCGCATCAGGTGGCCAAAGTATTGGAGTTTCAGCTTCAACATCAGTTCTTCCAATGAACACCCAAGATTGGTCTCCTTTAGGATGGACTGGTTGGATCTCCTTGCAGTCCAAGGGACTCTCAAGAGTCTTCTCCAATACCTCAGTTCAAAAGCATCAATTTTTCAGTGCTCAGCTTTCTTTATAGTCCAACTCTCACATCCATACATGACTACTGGAAAAACCATAGCCTTGACTAGATAGACCATTGTTGGCAAAGTAATGTTTGCTTTTTAATATGCTGTCTAGGTTGGTCATAACTTTCCTTCCAAGGAATAAGTGTCTTTTAATTTCATGGCTGCAGTCACTATCTGCAGTGATTTTGTAGCCCAAAAAAATAAAGTCAGCCACTGTTTCCACTGTTTCCCCATCTATTTGCCATGAAGTGATGGGACTGGATGCCATGATCTTAGTTTTCTGAATGTTGAGCTTTAAGCCAACTTTTTCACTCTCTTTCACTTTCATCAAGAGGCTCTTTAGTTCTTCTTCACTTTCTGCCATAAGGGTGGTGTCATCTGTGTATCTGAGGTTATTGATATTTCTCCTGGCAATCTTGATTCCAGCTTGTGCTTCTTCCAGCCCAGTGTTTCTCATGATGTACTCTGCACATAAGTTAAATAAGCAGGGTGACAATATACAGCCTTGACATACTCCTTTCCTGATTTGGAACCAATCTGTTGTTCCATATCTAGTTGTAACTGTTGCTTCCTGACCTGCATACAGATTTCTCAAGAGGCAGGTCAGGTGGTCTGGTATTTCCATCTCTTTCAGAATTTTCCACAGTTTATTGTGATCCACACAGTCAAAGGCTTTGGCATAGTCAATAAAGCAGAAATAGATATTTTTCTAGAACTTTCTTGCTTTTTCAATGATCCAGCAGATGTTGGCAATTTGATCTTTGGTTCCTCTGCCTTTTCTAAATCCAGCTTGAACATCTGGAAGTTTACAGTTCACGTATTGCTGAAGCCTGGCTTGGAGAATTTTGAGCATTACTTTGCTAGCATGCAGATGAGTGCAATTGTGCAGTAGTTTGAGCACTCTTTGGCTTGCCTTTCTTTGGGTTTGGAATGAAAACTGACCTTTTCCAATCCTGTGGCCACTGCTGAGTTTTCCAAATTTGCTGGCATATTGAGTATACTTAGCATTAATATAAATATTTATATTTGAATTAAAAAGGTTTAAAGTCAATAACTTAAACCTCTACCTTAATAAACTAGAAAGAGAGGAGAGCATATTATACCCAAGGTAAGCAGGATAAAAGAAATGATAAAAAAGAATAGATCAAGGAAATTGAATAAAGATTAACATTAGAAAAAGCCAGAAGTTGTTTTTTTGTAAAGATCAATAAAACTGACAAATTTCCAATCAGATTAATTGGAAAGGAGCAAACAAATCAAGAATTTCAAACATGGAAGAAGGGATATCACTACAGATCCCACATGAAAAAGATTATAAGAAAATATATGAATAACTTGATACCAATACATTTGAAAAGTTAAATGACATGAACAAATTTCTTGAAAAGACACAGTTTTACTCAAAAAAAAAAAAAAAGCCAGAACAGCCATCTGTCGATTAAAAAATTGAAGTTGTAGTTTAAATATCTTTCCATAAAGAAAACTCTAAGTCCAGATATCTTCATCATTGAATTTTAGCAAATATTTAGAGATGAAATAATGTGAATTCTACACGACTTATTTCATTAAGTAGAAGAGGAGGAAACACTTCCTAACTCATTCTGTGAGGCCAGAATTACCCTGATCCCCAATACCAGCTGAAGACATTACAAGAGAAGTATAGACTAACATTCTTCATGAACATAGACACAAAAGTTATTTTCTTTTTTTAATTAAAAAAATATTTTCATTGCTGTGCATGGGCTTTTTCCTAGTTGTGGTGAGCAGGGGCTAGTCTCTGCTGCAGCATAAGGGCTTCTCATCATGGTGGCTTCCCTTTTTGTGGAGTACGTGCTCTAGAGTGTGGGCGCAGTAGTTATGGCACATGGGCTTAGCTGCCCCATAGTACATGGAATCTTCCCAGATGAGGGATTGAACCTGTTGTCTCCTGATTCTTAACCACTGGACCACCAGGGAAGTCCAATGCAAAAATGCTTAACAAAATGTTAGCAATATACTAAAAGGATAATACATTAGAATATAGTAAATCTAGTGTTGTACTATGGGTTAACAAAACTAAGTTTACTAATATATTTACTATAAAAAATACCAGCAAAGTTATCCAAGTTGTAAATCTCATCCTTCCTGAATAAGGAAATACATTAGAGAAGGAATTTATTACTTTATAAATAGGGACTTCCCTGGTGATTCAGTGGTTAAGAATTAGCCTTCCAACACAGCGGATGTGGGTTGGATCCTTCGTCTGGGAACTAATATCCCATGGGGCAACTAAACCCCTGCGCCACAACCACTGAGGCTGAGCTCCAGAGCCTGCAGATCACAACTATTGAAGCCTGTGCACAGCAACGAAGAACGACTGCAGACAAAAATAAATAAATATACAAATAATTATTTTTTAAAAATAGTCTTCAATCAAGCCCTCAAGCCCCAAATCTTGGCTATGCTCTATTGCCCTTGATTGCCCCAAGATGCTATAATTACTGATGTCCTAAGATGGACAACTGTCCTAAGAGCCAATCCAGAAAGCTTTCTCACAGGGCTACCCATGCTCACTTATGGCTTGGCCTACTGGGCATGCATTTTCAGGAGAGTGGACAGGGAGACAATCAAGGGTGGGAAGATAAAAGCGGCAAGGAAATATTCTGTTTTCTAGAAGCTTCCAAGAATAGCTCTTTCTCCTTTTAAGGAGATTGGGACAATTTTGTAATCAAACACAAAGGAGTGTTCACTCTTGAGTAGGCTGCCTTTCTTCCTCACGTCACATTGCTTAGATTTACATTATATCCTGACCATAGGGAAGAAAAATCTGGAAGTCATACCTCTTGCCTTGCCTTAGTTGTCAATTTTTTAAAATGGGGCTTCTAATGAGGTCTTTAAGACCCATTTGTGGGCTAACATACAACTATCTGCCATGCCATTTTCATGATTTCAGGCCTTCCCACAGATCAGGTACCAATGACAAGATGGATCACTGCTTTCCTCTCAGCTGAAAATCTCACTTGGCACGACTCACAAGCTGCAATTAAATGATTGTCCCCATGATTTAACCCAAGCACCTCATTTTGGAAGGTGAACAAATAAACCATTTTAGTTTTCTACTCACCATGTTAATATTTGAGTTAATTCCAACAAGTCATTTTCTCCTTCTTTTCCCTTTCCATCTATACCATTATCTGCTAAATACAACTTCACTAACCAAGGACCAGTTTCAATCAAATCTTTAATTTTTTTCTTGATTCCTGTAGAAAGACCAGAGTATTTGATTATTTTTAGACAATAGTTCTCCCATTTCACCACCTTAATTGATTTTAATTTTTAAGATTATACTGATCTAACTTGTGTCGGAGAAGGCAATGGCACCTCACTTTAGTACTCTTGCCTGGAAAATCCCATGAACAGAGGAGCCTGGTAGGCTGCAGTCCATGAGGTTGCTAAGAGTCAGACACAACTGAGCGACTTCACTTTTACTTTTCACTTTCATGCATTGGAGAAGGAAATGGCAACCCACTCCAGTGTTCTTGCCTGGAGAATCCCAGGGACGGGGGAGCCTGGTGGGCTGCCATCTATGGGGTCGCACCAAGTTGGACACGACTGATGCGACTTAGCAGCAGCAGCAGTGGATCAGACAGGCAGCAGACCACCAAACAGTGACCATGACTGTTTTTTGGGTGCAAGTTTGGTTTTGGCAAGTGCTTTGGAGCTTCTTCTTGGTCCAGCCACTGAGGTAGTCATTGCTGATTGTTGTATACAATCCACTTTTTGTCACACATCACAATCCCATTGAGAAATGGTTCATTATTGTGTAGAATAAGTGATGACTCTTCAAAACGATGACTTTTTGATTTGTGGTCAGTTCATGAGGCACCAACTTAACAAGCTTTTTCACTTTTCAAATTTGCTTCAAATGCTGAATGACTGTAGAATGGGTGACGCTGAGTTCTTTGACAATTTCTCATGTAGTTGTAAGAGGATCAGCTTCGATGGTCCTCTCAGTTGGTCGCTGTCAATTTCCAACGGCCAGCCACTATGTTCCTCATCTTTAAGGCTCTCGTCACCTTTGCAAAAGTTCTTGAATACTCTATGTTAGCAGTTCCTGAGCCAAATGCATTGTTGATGTTGTGACTTGTCTCTGCTACTTTATGACTCATTTTGAACTCGAATAAGAAAATTGTTCAAATTTGCTTTTTGTCTAACATAATTTCCATAGTCTAAAATAAATATAAAATGAACAGCTAGTAATAAGTCATTGGCAAATAAACAAAAAGAAAGAAATACACATTAAACTGATGTATAACACTTATTTAACTGTGAAGAAAGCTGAGCACTGAAGAATTGATGCTTTTGAACTGTGGTGTTGGAGAAGACTCTTGAGAGTCCCTAGGATTGCAAGGAGATCCAACCAGTCCATTCTAAAGGAGATCAATCCTGGGTGTTCTTTGGAAGGAATGATGCTAAAGCTGAAACTCCAGTACTTTGGCCACCTCATGCAAAGAGTTGACTCATTGGAAAAGACTCTGATGCTGGGAGGGATTGGGGGCAGGAGGAGAAGGGGACGACAGAGGATGAGATGGCTGGATGGCATCACCGACTTGACGGACGTGAGTCTGAGTGAACTCCAGGAGTTAGTGATGGACAGGGAGGCCTGGCGTGCTGCAATTCATGGGGTCACAAAGAGTCGGACATGACTGAGTGACTGAACTGAACTGAACATAACCACATTTATTTAAGAATGTATTCCAATATGAAATGGCAAATTTCAATAATGCAAAACTGCAATTACTTTTGCACCAACTTAATACAAGGATTCAGCCCTCTAAAAGAGCTTGCAAAGTTATCACATTTTTTGAGTTCTAGAAGGACAAATTTGAAGAAAGAACCATCCTGCCTGAGTTCAGTGGTCCTGGAGCCTGGTTGACCCTCATTCTATACAGCTTTCACAAAATTCACATTTTGGGGGGGTATTTAATTTTTATTGGAGTGCAGTTGATTCACAGTATCATATTCACATTTGATTTATAAGTTTAGGAGTTTGGCAAAGGAAAAAAAAACAGGAAGGAGATAGAGAAAGAGAAAAGAGTTATGGATATAATGCTGGTTTATCCACTTATAAGTGTGAGATGAGAGAGCTAAATCTCCAGTTAGGAAGCTGATCGCTTCCCCTGGGGCCTCCAAGAGTTTGTAGGTAAATGCTTTGTGTGCACTGACCCTGAGAATCACAGCCAACTACTTCACGAGAGGCTTGACTGAACACCAGTGACCTGTTCCAAAGTCAGGAAGAAAATGCATGGAACTTAGAGATAACATATATCTATACACTGTCTTGTGTTGGCGATTCAAAGGATTATAAAGGCTCATTTAGGGACTTTCCTGGTGGTCTGGTGGTTAAGACTCTGCACTTCCAATGCAGGGGGTGTGGGTTGGATCCTGGTGGGGAAACTAAGATTCCCACATGCCGCCTGACCAAAAGAAAAAGAAGGAATGAAGAAATGAAAAGGGAGATTTTAAAGGCTTATTTAAGGAATTTCCTGGCACTCTAGTGGTTAGGACTCAGTGTTTTCATTGCCATGGCCTGGGGTTCAATTCCTAGTCAGGAACTAAGATCCCACAAGCTGTGCATCCAGAAAAAAAAAAAAAAAAGCTCACACTAATTTTGCCTGAGGTACTGACTTGAGAATCTAACCCCAGGGCTGGATGGGACTCTTCTGTTCTTGAATTCATTCAGCATTCAACAAATATTTTTGAGCTCTTATTATGTGCCAGCCACAGTTCTAGCTGCTGGGAATTTAACAGGGAGCAAAAGAGACAGAACTTCCTGCCCTCATGAAGCTGAGGGAGTACATTACCTGGTGTGTGGGATGAGTGAAGAAGAGACGAGAGTGGATGATAACTCAGGGTATGTTTTCAAGTCATGAAAGATAACTGACTTTTTAGGGAAACATGACAAATCTGGACATTGGATCATTCTAGCTTGCCAATTTAAAAATAAAAGCATGCTTTTAGAAAAGATCCAATTGGTTTATTTGGATATAAATGTAATCTGCTGAGTTACTAAAGGAAATAGGATTTATTTTCCTTCAAGACATAGTTGGAGGGATGACAACTAGCCTATCCTTTAGTTTTACTGAAGATAAGCCTAACTGGTCCACCCCTCATTTGTCCTTACATTCAGGGTATGAGAATGATAGCTAATGACAGCCATTATGAATAATATAACAGTGCCAATGTCCTAGCACAGCATCTGGCACACCATAGGTATTTAATAACTGTTTCTTGAATAAATGAGTGAATCAATGAATAAGTGTAATCATGTTGTAGAAAATTTTATCTCACCATTCATTGTATTTCCAAGCCTGGTATAGTTAATAATGCCTTGAGACACACAACTCATGAACATGAAGAAAGTATGATTTTTCTGTTTTTGACATCTCTTCACAAATACAAATGCCTTTGAGAAGTTGACTACCCAGAATGATTAACAATGTGGATACTGATTGCAGGTGGCACTCATTTCTGTTTGCCCCCTCCTGGCATGCCAGAAAGCAGCAGTGAGGAAGCATGAGGCCAAGGGGGCCAAGGACAAAGGCCAAAGGCCAAATTCCTGTGCAGCTGCTCAGCTTTGCAAGGAAAGAAACAAAATGGTCTCAGTCAGTCATCATCCTGCACTGAGCCAGCGTGGTATTAATGTGTGCAACTGGAGAGGAAGGAGGCTCCCCAGCTTGTTATTGTCCTGGTCCAGCTTGCATTCCCATGGATAAAACAATCCAAATCTCACTCCAACTGGTAAGAGAGGTAATAATGTCATCTGGGCCCATGAAAAATAACCAGTTTAGAAAGTGCTAGTCCAAGGCACTCTCCAGAATTTAGACCTCTAGGGAGTCCCACATGCCCTGTTAGAGGGTAGGAAGGCTAATGCTGCCTTAGGTCAGGGGACTTCCTGCTCCAAGACCCTAACTAAATTTCAAGCAGAATCAAATTCTCTTCTTTGAATGGGAAACAAATTTCTTGGAGTAAGAGTGAGTCCATGCTCAGCTCCTGGTAATACTTGATCCACCCCAGCTGTATTCACTCCAGCCTAGTTTTACCTAATCTTACACTTCTTTAAACAAAAACAAGCTCACCAACAATGAGCACTTTAATTGACCCTCCTCTGTCTCAGAGACCTTAGTAGTGGAATAGCAATGCCTGCTGTGCCTGCGACAGAATGGTGTACTGAAATGAGAGGAATCTCCAGGTGTGAAACCTCTCTGAAAAATGCTGCGTGACTCCCCAGAAAGCCACTTAACTTCTCTGAACCTAAATGTCCCCATTGCTGACATATAGATCATAATACTCATATCCTGGGCTTCCCAGGTGGCACTAGTGGTAAAGAACCTGCCTGCCAATGCAGGAGACATAGAGACGTAGATTCGATCCCTGGGTCAGGAAGATCCCTTAGAGGAGGGCATGACAACCCACTCCAGTATTCTTCCTGGAGAATCCCATGGACAGAGGAGCCTGGCGGGCTACAGTCCATAGGGTTGCAAAGAGACACAGCCGAAGTGACTTGGAACACACACATGCACTCATATCCTAAATGCACTGTGAAGACTGGGAAGCACGGTGGAATAAAGATTGCAGAGTCATGTAGTGCACAGCAAATATTACTGCCTAACTTTCCAGCTTCATTTCTGGATTGTGTGTCATTGAAATCCTGGGATGGGTCCAACCTGATGGAGAACCTCCAGGTATAAAATGTCCCCACTTCTGCCAGTGCCTCCCTGAGGATCAGATACATGTTTCTGACAACTGCATGCCTCACCAGGGAGCCATACCACAGATCCAATGTAGACTTGCCCTACCTTGAGCTTCCTCCCATTTTCTCTTCAATTAATCTCTGAGATTCCCCAGCTATTCCTGATTTCAGAACCTTTCTTACCACCCTCACTAGGTCCTGTCAGTTCTCCTTCCTAAATACATCTAGACTCTATATTTCCATCACTGCAGTCTCAGTTCTGCCCTCTATCTTCTTTTGCCTGATCTGTAAAAACCTCTAAACTAGTCTCCCATTGTCCTGATGTCCATCTCTAAAACAAGTGCTGCAAAGCTGCTGGAGGTTCTTTTTAAAAATCCAGCTCTTATTATGTCACTGTCTTGTTCCAAATGCATCATGGCTCCCCCTCTGCACACAGAAGAAAGTCCTGTTCCTTAACAACATTTGTGGCTTTTGGCCATATGTGTCCACTGGCCTCCAGCCCTCTCCCCATAATCACTCTGCAGTGAATGTCACATTTTCCAGATGCTGAACACTCCAGGCACTTTCACCCCGAGCCTTTTCTCACCTGGTTCCCTTTGCCTTGGAGAAGGAAATAGCAACCCACTCAAGTACTCTTGCCTGGAAAATCTCATGGATGGAGAAGCCTGGTAGGTTACAGTCCATGGGGTCGCAAAGAGTTGGACACGGGTCGCAAAGAGTCGGACACGACTGAGCGACTCGACTCCACTTCACTTCACTTCCCTTCCCTTTGCCTAGAATGCTCTCTCTTTCACAGCTGATGAACCTCTTCTCATTCCTTCCAGCTGCTGTGCTGTGCTGTGCTAAATCGCTTCAGCTGTGTCCGATTCTTTGTGACCCTGTGGACTGTAGCCTGCCAGGCTCCTCTGTCTGTGGAATTATCCAGGCAAGAATACTAGAGTGGGCTTCCATGCCCTCCTCCAGGGCATCTTCCCCACCCAGGGATCAAACCTGTGTCTCTTTCTCCTCCTGCATTGGCAGGCAGGTTCTTTACCACTAGCCCCACCTGGGAAGCCCCATTCCTTCCAGAGAGAGCTGTTTCCCATATGAGCCCACATCCAAAGATCAAGTGTAAATTTTTATGGAGCCAGAAATTCCCATCTAGCCTCTTCTGAGACCAACAGATGGGTATCACTCATTCCGGTGGGCATCAGAATGCGAACCATTACTCAGTGTTCATCTGTGGATGCCAGGTCCCGGTAGGACCTTCTTCTTGAAGTTGGCTTTTGTCTTTTTAAACTTATTAAAACAGCTTATTTCCATCAACAAGGAGCATGTGCGATTTTCTGTGTGATTACCAGAGGTTTATCAGCCAGAATATAAATCCTATTGATTGCAGGACTTAAGGAAGCAAAGTGTAATTAGTGTTGGGTGATTCACACCTTGGACCTTGGAACCTGTCCACAAAGATTCCATTGTCTAGCTATCACTCAGGATAAAATCTTGAGTAAAACAATTTCTGGATTATAACCAGTAATTTCCTGACTTGGAACTAATAAAGCTGTTTTGAAGATTACATCTTGACTTTTGAACTTGACCCTTGCATTCCTTAAAGCCACTAGCATTCCTATGGTCTGTGGCAATGATATAAACACGAATAGTTTATTTGGGGAAGTGAATTTGCCACCTGAGTGACTTTAGTACTGTAGCAAGGGTCTGTTCTGGAATAGAAAATGGCAACCTACTCCAGTATTCTTGCCTGGAAAATTTCATGGATAGAGGAGCCTGGTAGGCTTCAGTCCACAGGGGTGCAAAGAATTGGATACAATTGAAAGCACATACAAGCTTGGGGACTGAGCATGTGTCAGATTTTGCTCCCTGAACACATCTAAGCCATATGTTTGGGGCTCCCAGTTCTAAATCCTTGAGAGTTAGGACAATCCTGGAAACTATGGTGTGGGGCTTGGGCTGGGAAATGGAGCAGACCCAGGGGACAGAGCACTCCTAAGTCCTTGCTGGGTCTTCTGAACTTTGAGGGCCTTGAGGTGACATGACAAGTCAAGCTGAATGGGGCACAGGGAGCTGTCTTATCTGCAGATGACTATTTCTGATGACCTCTCAGTGATTTTCAGTGTTCATCCATCCTCTGGCTCCTTATGGACCTGACAAGCGTGTGACTAGGGTAGGCCAAGCCAGACCTCACCCACGTGAGTGCTGATGTTGTCAAGTTTCTGTAATTCATTTGGAAGGAATAGAAAGGGTGTCAGGCTTCTGAATAGGGGTATAGTAGAGTTCAACTTTCCAAGCAGCAGACCAAAAGCCTCTTGTCCACAAAGGGGCGAGCATAAAAATAGTTTGGCTGTTTCCAATTGGGACCAAATGGAAACCATGTGGACTCCTCACCCAGGAGGTTGATGTAAATCAGCTCTATCTGACTCTTATTTTGAAACATGTAGAACTCTTCTACCAAAGACCAACCTTGTCCTCAGACAAATAAACACCTTATGACTGTGAAAGTAACTATCCAGTATAGGAAGCTATTTTTTAATTTGCTTTGTGAAGTCTGGATAGCATGAAAATGCTCTACTTTGACAAGAGGCTACAAAGTAAATAAATATTAGATACAAAGTGGTTTCTATTGATTCCAGGCACAGAATTCCTTGGGAGACAAAAGACTTTAATGCTCCCATTGTCTATTGGATTAAGTCCAAACTTTTGGCCTGGCATGCAATCCTCCTTAATGTGACCCACCCCTCTTGCCATGTCTACCCTCCCATGTACTCTTGTTCCAGCTAAGATTATAGGCTTGTGGCTTGCATTGCCTTTTTTTTTTTTTTTAATTTTTAAAATGTATTTATTTATGTCTGTGCTGAGTCTTCATCCCTGCTGTATGGACTTTTCTCTAGTTGTGGTGAGCGGGGGCTACTCCCTAGTTTCAGCGCGTGGGCTTCTCATTGCCGGAGCTTCTCTTGTCGCTGAGCACGGGCCATAGAACGCGAGGGCTTCAGTTGTGGTTCCCGGGCTCCAAAGCACAGGCTCAGTAGCTGTGGTGCACAGGTTTAGTTCTTTCTCCGAATATGGGATCTTCCTGCATCAGGGATTGAACCCATGTCTCCTGTATCGGCAGGTGGATTCTTTACCCCTGTGAGCTGCCAGGGAAGTCCTGCATTGTTTTTTAATTTAAAAATTTTTTTAAAATAGTGCTAGTGGATTTTGGAAAATCTACTAAAGGGGGGAAGAGGAAGGAGGAAGAGGAGGAGGAGGAGCACCATACTAGGTTATCGTTTGTTTTAGACAGTTGCCATTTGGGAATATTTTCAACCAAAAATGCTCTCAGAGGAGTTGGCTGGGGTTCCTCTGGGGATGAGGAGGATCAGTGTGTCCAAGCCAGGTTGCCGTACAGAGGACAGTCCTTACACTGGGCTGGATGACGTCTGAGGGGATAGGACTGTTGAGTCACTATTCAGCAGAAAGACTATTCACATCAGACAACAGCCAGGGCCTGATAAATGTTCTCACTTTACCTTTTCATCTGGCTTTTTTAGATCACTAAATTATATTTTTTTCAAATTCAGTGAGATTTCACAGAAAAGAAGAATAATTCAAGGACAGAAAAAAGACCACGTAAGAACAGATTAAAATTGGGGATGAGAAAGCCAAAGGGTGAAAAGCTTCATTATAAGGGCCTACGACCACAAATTACAAAACAAAAAAAAAGTGGACTAAAACAGAATAACAGAAAGTTAGGCTAGCTTCCACGAGGAATTTCCCAAAGACTGCTCATGACACATCCAGTGATCAATCATCTTGTGCTGTCTCTTCGTAACTTCAAAATGTTAAAGCTAGAGTGGAATTTAGGAAGCTGTGAGCACAAGTCCTTGACTTGCAAAACAGGAGGCTGAGACCATCAGGGCGAGTACTGGGAATGGAATCCTGGTTCCCTACCATTTAGTGCAAACCTTTAATACTTGGACAGCTTCTCTCTCAGTTTAATCTTGCTCAGAGGTTATGGAGCTGGTGACTTCTTAAAATTCCCTCTAAATTACCCTGTTTCTACCTTTTTTTAACTGGAGCATAATTGCTTTACAATGTTGTGATGGTCTCTGATGTGCAGCAATTCAAATCAGTCATGATTTTACATACGTTCCCTCTCTCTTGAGTCTCCCTCCTCCCCTCATCCCATCCCTCTAGGTCGTCACAGAGTGCCAGGCTGGGCTCCCTGTGTTAATCAGCAGCTTCCTGCTAGTTGTCTAGCCTTCACATGGCAGTGTATATATGTCGATGCTACTCTCAATTTGCGCTATCCACGCCTTCCCCTGCCATGTCCAGCAGACTGTTTTTCTAGATTCCACATACATGTGTGTGTGCGTGTGTGTTAATATACAATATTTGCTTTTCTCTTTCTGACTTACTTCACTCTGGATAAAAGGCTCTAGGTTCATCCACCTCACTACAACTGACTCAAATTTGTTCCTTTTTATGGCCGAGTAATATTCCATTGTATATATGTACGACAGCCTCTTTATCCATTCATCTGTCGATGGACATCTAGGTTGCTTCCGTGTCCTGGCTATTGCAAATAGCGCTGCAATAAACATTGGGGTGCATGTGTCTTTTTGGATTGTGGTTTTCTCAAGGTATGTGCTCCATTTCTACCTCTAAGGAATGAGCAGAGGAAAAGAGTTTCCAAGCTGAATTTATCAGGCCTTCTGTTTATTGCAGAGTGTTTCTGTAATTTTTTTATTTTTTTTTGGACTTGTTGAATGTGGCAGAGTCATATTCCTCTTGTGGTTATAGTTCCCGTGGGTATGGCTAAGCTGATCAGTACTAGGTTTATATGAAGCCATCAGACACTGAGTCTTTTTCTGCACTTGAGTTTTTCTCTCTGTTTGGGGTAATTACTTTAGTAATTACACACAGGCTATGAAAGGAGGAAGTGATTTACAAGATGAATGAAGTAAGAGGAACAGTTTAAATAACCAAAAATACCTTTTTTTCTCTTCTTCCCTGAGGTAGGTTTCACTGTTACAGCCCTGGATGACTCTGCAATCTGGTTCAGAGGTGAACTTCCTCTCTGTCTGGCTGTATGAAAAAAATTAAAAGGTTAAAAAAATAATAATTCAAAGTTGCATGCATGGATTTTTGACACTCTCTAATATCATTTATTGCCTTCATTTTATGTATACTTTGGGCAGAGGTATTTCTCATAAAAAAGAATTATCTGACCCACTGACTTTACTTCTGTCTTGTCTTTTTCATGTTTCTCCCCTCAAAGGCTTGAAGAAAGCATGCAGCCAGGCAGCACCTGAAGAACCAACCTGAGGGCCGTGTGTAAACCCTTCTTTCAGTTCCACAGTTGCCCTCTATACCAGTGGCTCCATTCTCAGGAATTAGTAAGAATGTAGCAGAGAAGAAAACATTTTTGGCACATTTAAATACATATATTGGAGACAACCCTAGTGGCCCAGTAGTTAAGAATCCACCTTCCAAAGCCAGGGACACAGGTTCGATTCCTGGTCCAGAAAGATTCCACATGCCGTGGAGAAACTAAGCCCATGCATTACAACTACTGAGCCTGAGCACCCTAGAGCTCCACAACTTCTCAAGAGAAGCCACTGTTGCAACTAGAGAGTAACCACTGCTTGCTGCAACTAGAGAAAGCCTACATGCAGCAGCAGAGACCTGGCACAGTCAAAAACAAAAATAAATAAATAGGTAAAGTTATAAAATAAATAAGTATACATTCTGATATATTATCACACTAGGGTCACTCTGGACCCTTCTTTCCCTCTCTCTCACACCCCACATCCCATCGACCAGGAAGCAGTGTAGATGTAGAGCGTCCTCTGCTGCCGTCTCGTCTCACCTGGGTGGAACCCTCTCACCTCTCACCACCACTGCTCATCTGAGTGACAACAGCCTCCCAGAAGGTCTCTGTGCCCCCCACCCACACTGAGTCTGTTTGCCACACAGACTGAGTGGTCCTTCTCAAACCTAAGTCCCGACTCAGTCCTGATTCCTCTGTGCTTTCCTAGCTAACAAGGAAGGCACGTGACTCCTGGCCCCGGGACTGCCCAGGCACCTGCTGCTCCTTGTGTGCCGGCCTTGGGGTGTTCCTGGAACACTCCTCATTTATCTGCAGGCTCGATCCCTCCCCTCCTGTGTCTGTGCACAAATGCCACCTCTTCAAGGAAGCCTATACTCAACCATCTATTTAAAGTCACTCTAGGGACTTCCCTGGTGGTCCAGGGGTTAAGAATCTGCCTTGCAACGCAGGTGATGCCGGTTCGATTCCTGGTGAGGAAACTAAGATCCCACATGCCAGGGGTTAACTAAGCTCCTGTGTTACAACTACTGAGCCCACGCACTCTGAAGCCTATGTGACACAATGAAGATCACGCAACAAAGATCCTGAGTTCTGCAACCAAGACCCAACACAGCCAAATAAATAAATGCTAAGATAAAAATAAAGTCACTAAATTCACATGCCTTTTGGCCCTATAATTCTACTTCTAAGAATTTTCCGTATTGCTATATTTGCACCTGACCGTGTGTGTGTGTGTGTGTGTATTAGCAAACTATAAAGCTATTTGTATTTGAGGATAAAAATAAAACAAAATCACACCCCAACCATTTTTTCCTTCCCCAGGTTCCCAAACTTACTTACCTTGATTGTTTTTTCCTTTTTTCCACAGCAGTTATCATCTTATAGTAAACTATAGCTGGTATATATTTGTTATGCTTTTTAAAAGTTGTCTGACTCCCCCCACCGCTCACACACACACACGTACACAAGCACACTGTGTTCCCAGCCCTCTCCTCAGGGCAGGGATCTTTGTTTTATGCTCTAACATGTGTGTAAGGAAAGACACAGGTAAACACACACACACATACATATGATAAAGGAAAGAAGGAGCGTTATTCCCAAAATTGCATTTTATACATTATAACAAGTAATTAAGAAAGCAAACTTGTCATTGGATAGTGAGGCATTCATGCCTCCTTGGTGGTCGGCAGTAGAAAGCTTCTGTGCCCACCTCTGGCAAGAAGCTACCAGGAGCCTCAAGTAGCTCACAGAGCAGAAAAGGAAATCAAACATTTGGGCCTTACGAAGCATTGGCCTCAAGACATTTTTGCCTTCAATAACATCCTAGAGGGAAATGGAAAAGTTATAAACAATCTTGTAACTTTTTAGTTTGGTATCTACACTTGTTCATCATAAGTTTTAAAATTTCAAAGGATGAAAATTCTAACATATAGAAAATATTGACACTTAAAAATAAAATCTAGGGTGAGGAGAGGGATAAATTAGGAGTTTGGGATTGACATATACACACTGCTGCTGCTGCTGCTGCTGCTAAGTCGCTTCCGTTGTGTCTGACTCTGTGCAACCCCATAGACGGCAGCCCACCAGGCTCCCCCATCCCTGGGATTCTCCAGGCAAGAACACTGGAGTGGGGTGCCATTTCCTTCTCCAATGCATGAAAGGGAAAAGTGAAAGTGAAGTCGCTCAGTCATGTCCAGTTCTTAGCGATCCCATGGACTGCAGCCTACTAGGCTCCCCCATCCATGGGATTTTATAGGCAAGAGTACTGGAGTGGGGTGCCATTGCCTTCTCTGATATACACACTGCTATATATAAAGTAGATAACCAACAAGGACCTCCTGTATAGTGCAGGAAACTATAATAAATATTTTGTAATGACCTATAAGGGAAAAAAATCTGAAAAAAGTTATATATGTATATGTAACTGAATCACTTTACATGATTCCCTTTTTTCCTGTGTTTTTACTAGTATTTTCATTTTAATAACTCTATAGAATTTTATATTTGAAAGTCATTTATGGGTCATCCTATAATACTTCTCTGTAAAAAAAAATGCTTCACTTACAAGTATTTAAATTTTAAAAATTTGTTGTGATCATAAGCCTCTAAAGTATTAAAAAGTCTTCTGTAGTTATTACTCAATGTTTAGACATATGCAATTGATGAATACAATATATTTTATATATTTTGATAAATCCTAATTAAATACAAAAATAAAATTTTATTGACCACCTCTCCCAAAGAGATGGATGGTGCTGTTTTATTTATTTTTATAATTAATTCATGTATTTATTAAAAAATATCACTGCTAAAATGAAGCAGACTTCAGCATCAGTGCTTTTTCTCTTTTTTATTGCTATAGTCGTAACTGCTGAGAAATCTTATTCATATGGATGGGAATGGGATAATAGCTTCAGCAGATTTACTCTCTCTTGTCCTCCAAAGACAGGACACCCAGTTCAATTTAAATGTCAGATAAACAAAGAATAATCATTTTAAGTGTATCCCAAACATTGCATGGAACACACTTATAATTAATTAATGGCACCCCACTCCAGTAGTCTTGCCTGGAAAATCCCATGGATGGAGCCTGGTAGGCTGCAGTCCATGGGGTCGCAAAGAGTCAGACACGACTGAGCGACTTCGCTTTCACTTTTCACTTTCATGCATTGAAGGAAATGGCAACCCACTCCAGTGTTCTTGCCTGGAGAATCCCAGGGACGGGGGAGCCTGGTGGGCTGCCGTCTATGGGGTCGCACAGAGTCAGACACGACTAAAGTGACTTAGCAGCAGCATCTAAAATTCAAATAAATCCCAGGAGTTTTATCACAGCAGTATTATTCAATTATTTGAACTCCTGCGTGTGTGCCAATCGCTCAGTCATTTCTGACTCTTTGCAACCCCATGGACTGTAGCCCATCAGGCTCCTCTGTCCACAGGGTTTTTCAGGCAAGCATACTGGAGTGGGTTGCCATTTCCCTCCTCCAGGTGATCTTCTCAACCAAGGGATGGAACCCGCGTCCCCTGTGTCTCCTGCATTGCAGGGGAATTCTTTACCTGCTGAGCCATCAGGGAAGCCCTTGAACTCCTGAGTTATGGGCTAAAAACTATATAGTGATTGACCAAAAAAAAATTTGTGTGTGTGTGTGTGTAATAAAGTTTTATTAAAGTATAAAAGAGATAGAGAAAGCTTCCGACATAGACATCAAAAGGGGGCAGAAGTAGTACCCTCCTACTAGTCTTTAGTAGGAAGTTATATACCTACTAGCAGGCTGATAATTAGAGAAAGGAAATATCTCAAAACTCAGAGACTGGCACCAGGCCCCTCACCTCAACATACATTTTGAGATAACATTGGCACAAGGTGAGTTGTCCTGGATCATAAAACAATTGACATGAATCTTGAAGAAAGGCAGTTTTCCAAGCAAAGACATAGTCTCATTAACATGGCTTAAGATAACATTTGCATGAGTAAAACATACTGGTTTGTAATGTCATTTCTGAGTCTTAGGCCAACCGGAACTGGAACCAATTTAAAGAAAGACAGAATCTAGGGTAAATACATAGTTCATTAACATAGTTTAAGAAAAACATTTCCATGAGAAAAATGCACTGGTTAGTTCAAGGTTTGAGAAAAGTTAAGTTCAGGTGGAACCAGGCATCATCATGGCAACACAGAATTTTATTTTATTTTTTTTATTAAAAAAAATTTTTTTAATGATCTATTTATAACTTAATTCCTCCTTCAATTTTGTTAAAAGCAAAAATTCGAAGCCATGTGACCTGTAAAACATGATTTATTTCTGAGTTATTAGAGTCATTCATTTTTTTTTAAACACACTCATATTTTGAACTATCTCTTTGTTTCTGAACCCTAGGGGAGATACTCTGCTCAGATACTTGATGGGGGACAGGTGTGCCTTTCTTTCACAAAGTAGAATGATGATTGTGACCAATGATACCAACCACAGGTACTGGGTCATTATGAAAGGTGAGAATCTGGACATTTTAAGAAACCATCCACATTCCCACAAACGTTGCTACTGGGAAGTTTGTGTGTACTCTTTGTCTTAATGTGTTTGGGCTGTTATAACAAAACACCGTGGACTGGGTGGCTTATAAACAATAATTATTCTTCACAGTCCAGAAGAGGCTGGGAAGTCCAAGATCCAGGTACCAGCAGATTCAGTGTCTGGTGAGAGCCTGCATCCTGGTTCACAGATGGCTGTCTTCTTGCTATAATCCCACAAGGTGAAACAGTAAGGGAACTCTGGGGTCTCTCTCTTTATTTTTGGCTGTGCTGGGTCTTCAGTGTTCTTCCCTTATGGCTTAGCTGGTAAAGAATCTGCCTGCAATGCGGAAGACCTGCGCTTGATCCCTGGGTTGGGAAGATCCCCTGGAGAAGGGAAAGGCTACCCACTCCAGTATTCTGGCCTGGAGAACTCCATGGACTGGTTTGTGCACAGGTCTTCTCTAGTTGCAGAGAGCGGGGGCTACTCCCTAGTTGCAATGCTTTGGCTTCTCGTCGTGGTGGCTTTTCCTGTTGTGGAGCATAGCCTCTAGAGCACACAGGCTTCATTAATTGCAGCTCGTGGGCTCAGTTGCCCTGCAGCATGTGGAATCTTTCCATGTCTCCCGCATTGGCAGGTGGATTCTTAACCACTGGGCTACCAAGGAAGCCCAAGATTAGTGTTCTTGTCAGAAACCAGAGAGCTTGCTCTGTCTGCCTTCACATACCTAGGAAAGACCCTGTGAGGACAAAGCAAGAGCGGGGCCATCAGCTGGCCAGGAAGAGAGCTCTTATCAGGAACCAAAGCAGTTGTAACAGAGACCACAAACTTAGTGGCTTAAAATAGTACACGTGTATCATTTTACAACTCTGGGGGTCAGAGTCCAAAAGGGCTCCTATAGGCAAAAGTCAAGGTGTCAGTGGACCCGCATTCCTTTTGGAGGCTCTGAAAAGAACTTGTTTCCTTGTCCCTTCTAGCTCCTACAGGCCACCATGGCTTATGAACACTACCTCACGTCACTCCAACCTCTCCTTCTATTCTAATACTTCCTTCTCTCTGACTCTAACTGCCTGCCTCCCTCTTACAATGATCTTTTTGCCATGTGAGCAAAGATAGTCACAGGATCTGAAGATTAGGACAAAGACATCTTTGGGGACCTGTTATTCTGTCCCTACACATTCTCAGGAAGAAGAATCTCCTTGAATCACTGGGAAGGTCACCTTTAATTGCAAAACAAAGGTTCCATCTTTTAGGCGGCCCCAATGAGCCTAGGAGAATCCCAGGGACGGGGGAGCCTGGTGGGCTGCCGCCTGTGGGGTCGGGCAGAGTCGGACACGACTGCAGCGACTTAGCGACTTAGTGAATGAGCCTAGGACCAAGTTTCCCACAGCTTACCTTGGAGCAGCGGAGGGGGGTTCCCAGTGTCTGGTGAGGAAATGGCCAGTTGGTCTTTCCCCTGTATCTCTGCATACTCTGCCAGGGGTCTGAGGAGACCCAGAGCTCCAGAACATTGCAAGTAATTGCCACCGAGGTGCAGCTCACTGGGGAAGGGGCGAAATACACTGTTCATTAGATATTTTTTCCCCTCTGTCAAATTTAGATTTGAGGTCTTCAACTCATAAAATAATAGGCCTAGTTACAAAATAATACATAAATAATCATAATAAATAATAATAGGCCACGTCATAAAAAATAGACCTAGTAACTGCATCAGCCGGCCAAAACAGGCATTTAGCACAACACCCTTGATTCTCAAATATAACTAAAGGATCTTTCTATTATAATTAAGAAAAGAGAAACAAAATAACTAGAGGAGGAAAACATGATGAGAAACGTAATAAAAAATCTAAGAACTCATGGGTTAGCAGGCTCTGTAAGTAAGTGTTTATATAACTCAAGACGCAACAGTGCCAAGATGTGACGGGGCGGGGGTGGCGGGGAGCAGGGGACCCTCTCACCGAATGGCACTGTGGCATACGATGGAGCCCAGCCTCGGTCCATTCTGTGGCCCCAGACCACAGTAGCGCAGACTGAGGCTCTGAAGCCTTTGGTTGTTCTCCAGGCCTGAGAAAATACTCTCAATTTCTTCATGTGTAAATCTAAAAAGAAAGGATAGGAACTTTAAAATTTATGCTACCCATTGGATTATTAATGTTAAGTACTTCCAAGGCAGTGAGCAGTACTTCTGCTGGTCCTCAGTTTAGGCTTCCAGGGCTAGGGCTGCCTGTGGGGGTCGGCTGGGATGAATGAGGCGGGCAGCCTGCCTGTGGAGGAAAGGGGACCCGGAGTCTGCCTCCTGGGCAAAGAGAGCAGAGGACTGTTTGAAGTACCCATTCAAGGGAGCAGATGGAGAGCAAGTTGTGAATCCTGAAGGTGAGAGAGGTGGCCCAGTTGGTAGTCTGGGAAGACTCACTGGTACCAGGACTCTGTAAGGAGAATCCTCTTAAGCCATGTCCACAGCAGGTTCAGGAAAGTTAAACCTCTCAGCCCTCCTTGGCCCTGAGGTCCTCTTGCCTTAATCTGCACAATCCCTAGAGTTTCAAAGTGAAATCACACCCATCATCTCATTCATGCCAGCAACAGCCTCTGTGGGTAGGTAGGGATTAGGTCAAGAAACTGAGGCCTAGCAACATGTTTGGGGAATTTGCAAAGTCAAGGCTTGAACTTTAAAATAAAGTGAGAACTTGCCTGGTGGCACAGGACTTCCCAGGTGGCTCAGATGGTTAAGAATCTGCCTGCAACACGGGAGACCTGGGTTGGATCCCTGGGCTGGGAAGACCCCCTGGTGGAGAGCATGGCGACCCACTCCAGTATTCTTGCCTGGAGTATCCCATGGACAGAGGAGCCTGGCAGGCTACAGTCCATGGGATCACAAAGAGTCAGACATGACTGAACGACTAAACTCATATATACTCCCTGGTGGCACAGTGGATAAGAATCCACCTGCCAATGCAGGGGACACAGGTTCGATCCCTGGTCCAGAAAGATCCTACATGCCACAGAATAACTAATCCTGTGTACCACAACTAGTGAAGCCCACACGCCCAGAGCCCATGCTCTGCAGCCACTGTAATGAGAAGCCCATGCCCATCAATGAAGAGTAGCCCCTGCTCTCCACAACTAGAGAAAGCCCTCACAAAAGAAACGAAGACCTAGCACAGCCAAGAATAAAATAAATAAAAATTTAAAAAATGAAGTGAACAGTACTGACAGAAATAACTTTAAAATTTATAGATGTATTCAACAAGTAATTATTGAGGACCACAGTGGCTGAGGGGATGCAGCTGTGTATGAGAAAGAGGGGCGTCCTGCCTGCTGGACTTCATAGTCTATCAGGGAAAACGCTGAGGACAGAGCTCCAGTCCCCAGAGGGCAGTGACCTGCAATCTGTCCATGTTGAGGTCTCAGTGCAGACTCCCAGCTACCCAACCCTGACAGCTCTAGGTGTCAGCAGCAGCAGTATTTCCACTGACAATTAAAACAAGCTGTTTCTTAAAGACGGGAATTCCTTCTTTCTTCCCCGCAGTGCAGGTCTCTGGGTCCAGCACAGCAACTGGAGTCTAGAGGGTCTCCTAGCAGTGGGGTTGGTTCTACTTGGTCCATTTGGGGAGCTCTGTGGCTGCTCCTGAATCACTGCATGGTGTCCCAAGGACCCTGTCCTTCTGCTGCCCTGAATTAAGAGACCCTAAGGCTCCTGGTGGCTCAGTGGTAAAGAATCCGCCTACAATGCAGCAGACATAAGAGATGCAGGTTTGATCCCTGGGCAGGAAGGTCCCCTGGAGGAGGGCATGGTAACCCACTCCAGTATTCTTGCCTGGAGAATCCCACGGACAGAGAAGCCTTGGCAGGCTTCAGTCTGTACGTTCACACAGAGTCAGACATGACTGAAGTAACAGCATAAGGCTCCTCCCAGCATTTCAGAAACGCGGAGAATCTCCACAGAATATTGACTTTCCCCAGCTTGTGCTGATGGACTTGTTCTCTGTCACCACCAGGGCCCTAATAAGATCCCAGTCCTTTAGTGGGGTCTTTGTGTCACTGAGCTACCACTTCTCAGGCATGACTTCACAGCCCACTGGCCTTTTGAGTACAGGGCACCACCTGGCTCCGTGGCAAGAGTCACAGAATCATAGACTTGGGAAGTGGAAGAGATCAGCTCATAGATCAGACAGGTGGCACGACCGACCCCAGATCACATAAGCAGTTTGAAATCTTTTATGGATTGTAAATTAAGACCCCAGCAGTCTAGTATCATTGATTAAAGGTGGACTCTGAATCAGACACCTGAATTCACATCTAGTCTCCATCCCTAAGAACCAAATGGCCTTGAACAAGCCAGTTAATCCCCCTGAGTTTTTCCTTACCTATAGTCAAGGGTTAGAAACGGTACATATCTATCATTATAATCATACATCTCTATGTAATGGTATATATTGATACATATCTACTGTAATGAGAAAATCCACGTCCTGTGCTTGGCATGCAGTAATAACCATTAGCAAATATTGTCATTATTAGTATTATTGACTTTGACCTCCCTTGACCACTCGGAGCCCAGCCCTCTGAAGGACTTGCTCTGCTCTTGTCTGGCACCATACCTTTCCTCCCACCTTCTTTCCTAGTGAACACTGACCATGTCTATGGAACTGCAATTCCCCTTATCCAAACTACTGCTAAAATGTATATCAACAACTTTTGTGATATTCAGACTTTCCGCCTTGTGCTTTACATAATCAAGAGCGTGTCTCCTCCCTCTGTACACTGAGGACTCCCTTGGACAGTGGCAGTGCCTTAAGTACACTTATATCTTCCTTAGCAACAAGCACCATGCCTTGGACAAACTAGCCTTCGACAAATGTTTGTTAAAAGAATAAACAAATGACTAGAGACTCTTTTTGAGAACCCTAACATTTACTAGGAACATGAACTCTAAGGAAGTTTTAGGGTGTCCTTTGCAGCAATGACTTGATTAGACACAAGGAACTAGGATATTTCCCTCCCCTGCCTTTGCCTCCCCCAGCTGCCAGCGAGGGCGGGCGTAGGCATGGGGAACTTTGAAGGATCTGCATTCCAGCCTTACCTGCAGTAGTCGAGGACAAGAACATGCAGACTGCTGAGATGCAAAGCCTGCCCAAGCCTCCCCAGAGACCATGGATCCATCTTGCAGTCAATGAGTTCCAGGGTGGTAAACGGGCAGCGGGTGTGCCCCTTCGATTCTAGAAGCAAAGCCTGAGAATGCAAGGTTAAAAGTGCAGACACAATGAAAACAAACATGATCTGTGTTTGGTTTTTTATATTCGAGTTTATTCTTCATTTAACTTTTAAACACTACTATGGTTGAATATTGGAGAAGGCAATGGCACCCCACTCCTGTACTCTTGCCTGGGAAATCCCATGGATGGAGGAGCCTCATAGGCTACAGTCCATGGGGTCGCTAAGAGTCGGACACAACTGAGCAACTTTACTTTCACGTTTCACTTTCATGCATTGGAGAAGGAAATGGCAACCCACTCCAGTGTTCTTGCCTGGAGAATCCCAGGGATGGGGGAGCCTGGTGGGCTGCGGTCTATGGGGTCACACAGAGTCAGACATGACTGACGTGACTTAGCAGCAGCAGCAGCAGCATGGTTGAATATGATCTGTGTTTTTATAAATTACTTCAAAGTCACTTATGTTAATTATTCAACATTTTGGCCTCTAAGATAACTTTCTAGTTACCCAAAGAGAAAGTGGCACAAAAACAAAATAATTTCCCTTTAAAATGAAGACTCACTAGGAATTCCCTGGCTGTCCAGTGGTTAGGACTCCATGCTATCACTGCCAAGGGCCAGGTTTCGATCCCTGGTTAGGGGACTAAGATCCCACAGCTGCTTGGCGTGGCAAAATAAATAAAAATTTAAAATAAAAGATAAAATGAAGACTCATTGAAGAATTGTTCAGGAAACATCAAGCTTTATGATGAGAGAAAATACACGGTAGCACAATATAAGCACAAGTCTAAGGCAAGGTCATTTCTTGCTGTAACGAAGGATCCCAATGACAGTGAAATTCCAACCTGATAGGAAAAAGTATTTAAAGCTAAAAAACACGAAAGCTGCCTTTTTAGCAATTAGAATCACCATGACCTGAGGATTCCCTCAGTACAGAATTTAAGCCTGAAAGTGACTTTGGTAGGGTTTGGAGGATGTAGGGTTTTGTGAGGTAATGACATGTGGGTCAGAGACAGGATTCCAAATTACAGCTTGGTTGAGAATAAAAAAGCCCTTGCAATCTTAACTACAGAGCTGGTGCCTGAGGCTTCTTTAATGAGAGAAAGTCTAGTTTGAGTGCTGGATCAGATTTCTCAAGCTGTATTTCTGACAGAGGAGGCTATGTGGCACATCCCTGCTGATGTTAACGTTGGTCTGTGCAAAATAAACTCTGGACCAGGTCCTAAAGATCTCAACCAGTGGTTTGCAGGGTTACCCGCCCTGCTGTGGGCAAGACCACGGCCGTCTGATAGAATTTCTCAGCAGCCTTCAGCTGACCGAGAAAGTGAAAAAGTAAAAGTGTTAGTTGCTCAGCTGTGTTCGACTCTTTGTGACCCCATGGACTATAGCCCACCAGGCTCCTCTGTCCATGGGATTCTCCAGGCAAGAATACTGAAATGGGTAGGCATTCTCTTCTCCAGGGTATCTTCCCCACTCAGGGATCAAACTCAGGAATCTCCTGCATTGTAGGCAGATCCTTTACCATCTGAGCCACCAGAGAAGCCTGTAGATTACCAAGAGGGCTACATTTTAAGGAACTGTTAAGGATCACTTTTAACATGCATGAATAGCATTCTCTTTCCAATTTGAATGAACTGAGTACCTGACTGAGCCTCTGAATAAAAAAAAATTAAAAATTCTGTTTATATATTTAAAATAACTTTTTAAAGATTCATTTTAAAATTAAAGTCAAAAACATATAAAATTTACCATTTTAATAACTTTTAAGTGTACATCTCTGTGGCTTTAAGTGTATTCACACTGTTGTGCAAGCCCCATCACCATTCCTCTCCTGAATGTTTTCCATTGGTCAAAACTGAGCCTCTGTACCCATTCAACAAACGCTCCCATTGTTCTCAGCCCCCAGCCCCTGGCAACTGCCAATTCTACTGTCTGCTCTATGAATTTGACTACTCTAGGTACCTCATATAAGTGAAATGATACACTATCCTTTTGTTTCTGACTTATTTCACTCACTTCAAGGTTCATCCATGTTGTAGCATGTGTCAGAATTTCCTTCAAGTTATGTCCAACCTAGATAGCATATTCAAAAGCAGAGACATTACTTTGCCAACAAAGGTCTGTCTAGTCAAGGCTATGGTTTTTCCTGTGGTCATGTATGGATGTGAGAGTTGGACTGTGAAGAAGGCTGAGCGCCGAAGAATTGATGCTTTTGAACTGTTGTGTTGGAGAAGACTCTTGAGAGTCACCTGGACTTCAAGGAGAGCCAACCAGTCCATTCTGAAGGAGATCAGCCCTGAGATTTCTTTGGAAGGAATGATGCTAAAGCTGAAATTCCAGTCCTTTGGCCACCTCATTCGAAGAGTTGACTCATTGGAAAAGACTCTGATGCTGGGAGGGATTGGGGGCAGGAGGAGAAGGGGACAACAGAGGATGAGATGGCTGGATGGCATCACTGACTCGATGGACGTGAGTCTGAGTGAACTCTGGGAATTGGTGATGGACAGGGAGGCCTGGCGTGCTGTGATTCATGGGGTCACAAAGAGTCGGACACGACTGAGCGCCTGAACTGAACTGAACTGAATATCTGACTGTATGTATATACCATATTTTGTTTACCCATTGGTCTGTCAGTAGATACTCGGTTTGCTTCCATCTATGGCTATTGTGAATAATGCTGCTATGAACATGAATGTATAAATATCTCTTTGAGACCCTTCTTTCAATTCTCTTGGGTACGTACTCAGAAGTGGAATTGCTGGATGATATAGCAGTTCTCTATTTTTAATGTTTGGAGGAGCCACCATACTATTCTCCATAGTGACACCATTTTACATTTCCACCAAGAGTGCACAAGGGTTCCAATTTCTCTGCATCCTCATCAACACTTTATTTTCTGCTTTTTTGAATAGTAACCATCTTAGTTAACATGGGGTGGTATCTCATGGTGGTTTTGATTTGCATTTCTCTAATGATTGATAGTGGCCCCCAAAAAGATTTTCACAACCAAGATAATCACGATGGTGTGATCACTTACCTAGAACCAGACATCCTGGAATGTGAAGTCAAGTGGGCCTTAGAAAGCATCACTACGAACAAAGCTAGTGGAGGTGATGGAATTCCAGTTGAGCTATTTCAAATCCTGGAAGATGATGCTGTGAAAATGCTGCACTCAATGTGCCAGCAAATTTGGAAAACTCAGCAGTGGCCAGAGGACTGGAAAAGGTCAGTTTTCATTCCAATCCCAAAGAAAGGCAATGCCAAAGAATGCTCAAACTATCGCACAGTTGCACTCATCTCACATGCTAGTAAAGTAATGCTCAAAATTCTCCAAGCCAGGCTTCAGCAATATGTGAACCATGAACTTCCAGATGTTCAAGCTGGTTTTAGGAAAGGCAGAGGAACCAGAGATCAAATTGCCAACATCCGCTGGATCATCGAAAAAGCAAGAGAGTTCCAGAAAAACATCTATGTCTGCTTTATTGACTATGCCAAAGCCTTTGACTGTGTGGATCACAATAAACTGTGGAAAATTCTGAAAGAGATGGGAATACCAGACCACCTGACCTGCCTCTTGAGAAACCCGTATGCAGGTCAGGAAGCAACAGTTAGAATTGGACATGGAACAACAGACTGGTTCCAAATAGGAAAAGGAGTATGTCAAGGCTGTATATTGTCACCCTGTTTATTTAACTTCTATGCAGAGTACATCATGAGAAACGCTGGACTGGAAGAAACACAAGCTGGAATCAAGATTGCCGGGAGAAATATCAATAACCTCAGATATGCAGATGACACCACCCTATGGCAGAAAGCAAAGAAGAACTGAAGAGCCTCTTGATGAAAGTGAAAGAGGAGAGTGAAAAAGTTGGCTTAAAACTCAACATTCAGAAAACTAAGATCATGGTATCTGGTCCCATCACTTCATGGCAAATAGAGAATAGGGAAACAGTGGAAACAGTGTCAGACTTTATTTTTTGGGCTCCAAAATCACTGCAGATGGTGATTGCAGCCATAAAATTAAAACTCCTTGGAAGGAAAGTTATGACCAACCTAGATAACATATTGAAAAGCAGAGACATTCCTTTGCCAACAAAGGTCCGTCTAGTCAAGGCTATGGTTTTTCCAGTGTTCATGTATGGATGTGAAAGTTGGACTGTGAAGAAAGCTGAGCGCCAGAGAATTGATGCTTTTGAAGTGTGGTTTGGAGAAGACTCTTGAGAGTCCCTTGGACTGCAAGGAGATCCAACCAGTCCATCCTAAAGGAGATTAGTCCTGGGTGTTCATTGGAAGGACTGATGCTGAGGCTGAAACTCCAATACTTTGGCCACCTCATGTGAAGAGTTGACTCACTGGAAAAGACCCTGATGCTGAGAGGGATTGGGGGCAGGAGGAGAAGGGGATGACAGAAGATGAGATGGCTGGATGGCATCACCGACTCAATGGACGTGAGTCTGAGTGAACTCTGGGAGTTGGTGATGGACAGGGAGATCTGGCGTGCTGCAATTCATGGAGTCACAAAGAGTTGGACACAACTGAGCGACTGAACTGAATTGAATGATTGATGGTGTTGAAAATCTTTTCAGGTGCTTCTTGGTCATTTGTGTATCTTCTTCAGAGAATGTCTGTTCAAGCCCTTGACCATTTTAAAATCAGTTTGCTTATTTCTTGTTATTGAGTTATATGAGTTCTTTATATATTCTGGATATTAACCCCTTACCACATATATGCTTTGCAATTATTTTCTCCCTTTTCACTCGGTTGATTGTGTCCTTTGAAGCACAGAAGTTTTTCATTTTTATGAGGTCCGATTCACTTAATGAGTGTGTGTGTGTGTTGCTTGTGCTTTTAGTGTATATCTAAGAAATCACTGCCAAATCTAACATTATGAAGCTTTTCCTCTATGCATTGTTCGGAGAGTTTTAAACATATCTTTTTAAAATGTGTTGATTGACAGGCAGGTTAGGGAGAAATATCCAAAGGTCAAAGAATGAGAAGAAAATGACCCAGAGAGGTATGCGGCCCTGAAGCCAGCTTTCCCTTTTGACAGCATCATTAAAGCAGTAGATTTGGGCTTTGATTTTAATGGATCATACAGTCCAGGGGACAAGGTGAGCAGTCCAACAGGAAATCCTGAATAGAGGTGTGGCTCAAAACATAAAGTGGATTGTAGTGCTATGTCCTTAGAGTAACAAAGAACTAGAAATAAACCCAACTCTTCCCTTCCCCAAAGGATCCCAGGGAAAATGGCCCATCTCAAATTGAGTATATGGAAAAAAATACATCCCCTGAGAACTCACAAAACTAGCCTTAGCACAGGTTTGCAACTTGAATTAACATCACCAGAATGGTTCAAAAAACCTTGAAAGTGAAAGTGTTAGTCACTCAATAATGTCTGACTCTTTCCATCCCATGGACTGTAGCCTGCCAGGCTTCTCTATCCATGGAATTCTCCAGGTTAGAATATTGGAGTGGGTCATCATTCTTTTCTCCAGGGGATCTTCCCAACCCAGAGACAACCCAGGTCTCCTGCATCACAGGCAGATTCTTTACCATCTGAGCCACCAGGGAAGCCCCAAAGAAACCTTAGATTAAGAACTTAATTTTGGGACTTCCCTGGCAGTACAGCAGTTAAGACTGCATTTCCACTGCAGGGGACACAAGTTCCATCCTTGGTTGGGAAACTAAGATCCTGAATGCCATGTGGTATGGCCAAAAAAAAAACCAAAGGAAAAAAAAAAAAGAATTTAACAGCTCTGAGCGTGTGGTAGAAAAACCTGTAAATATTCTCTGGAGAGAGCTATCTGCACATCAGAGCTCAAGAAATTGCCATAGCTATTTTTGTCCCCACAAAATATGAATTTACAGTAAAAAAAAAAAAAAAAATCACAAAAACATACAAAGGAATGCCCTCATAAGTAAGAACCAGTAGAAGCAAGAGTCAGAAATGTCAGACTCCAAAATAATTCAGATTATTGAAATTATTAGACATAGATTATAAGTTTAAACATTCAGAGAAATAAGGGACTTTCAAAAAGGCTAGGAACTGGAAAAATTAGTGTTTTTTGTGTTCTGTTTGAGTTTTTCTCCACCCCAGAATCATGATTCTGGTGTTGTCCTAGACTATCTTCTAGAAACCTTATTGTTTTGCCTTAAATAATATATAATCCATCTGGAATTGATTCTGGGGTATGATGTGAAGTAGAAATCAAGCTTATTTATCTCCCATATTGTGTATGTTAGCTTATCTTTTTGTCCTCAGTGAAAGGATTTACCTGAATTATCTGATTTGCCCTTGCCAGAAGTAAAGTCCTATATATAACTTATGACTCACTATAAAGGAAGTTCAATATAAAAAATAATGATATTTAATCTATAAGTGTGTTTTCAGCAAACCATCATTCAAGACTGAAGGCTATGTGTTATACAATAGCAGTCAAAATTAATAAACATGGAGAAATCTTGACAACATAATGTGAGTAAAAGAAGTCATAAAATCACACAAAGTACAATTCACGTAGGTAAGTAAAAATATACATGCATATGTAATAAAAGCATAAAAACATGAATGGGGTTGATACACATCAACTCCAGGCTAGTGGTACCTCCTGGAAGTAGATGGGGGAGAAGAAGAAAGATGGCACTTTAGCTCTTGTATTTGTAAGTATCTTCAATATCCATTCCTTAAAAAGTATATTATGCAACGGTGAGTACATAGATGTCAGTTCTATTATTTTTTGCACTTTTATATGTCTGAAATATTTCACTAAAAATACTTTTAAAAAAGAATAGTTTGGAGCATATCAGTCAACAACCACATAAACTATAGCTGGAACACATGATAATATGCTTACATTCAATTTTAAGGTTAAATGGAGAGCAATTTTTAAAATGCATGACTCACAAGTCTGGCGATCTCTGGGTTGCTCAGTTGAAAGCCCCAGATGCAGATCTCTCTCCCCAGCATGTAACACTCATCCCGAACAGTCATGAGCAAAGGTTCCAAGGAAATTGGTAGGATGCCTGGCGGGGAGTCATCAGGTCTTACCAGTACAAACTAGAATGTTAAAAAAAACTACAGGTGGGCATCATAAACGGAGGTTCATGTGTCCAAATATGTAGAGAAAAATATCATCATTAGACAACATTAGAAGGACATTACTTATTAACTTTGGATCAAGTGTGCATTGGGGTTCAACACAAACTTAGGGAGTTCCTGCCTAAGCTTCATGAAAAGTCCCACAAGGCAGAGATTTTTTTCCAGCAGGCTACTGTCCATAACTGGGTCAGGAAATCAATTTAGTGGGTTGTTACCAGCTTTTTCTTTATTTCTTTAATGAAACAGAAAAGAAGGGAAATTATCTGAGTATATACTATGCAGTAAGGAATAACAGTCTCATGACACTTTCGTTTTACTGACGTTCGAAATAAAAATGGAGACCCAACCAAAGCAACCCAACATAAACAGCTCTTAGGGTCACACAGATTCCAGTACTTATATACTTGGTCATAATGTTAATTATATTTCTGATGGTGATTATAATTAAAAATACTTGGAAAATACTGCTGACATGGTTATAAACTTGAATAAAGTTTATGATTAACCCTATGATTAAGTAGTGCAGCCTAATTATAATAACAACAACCAGAAAAAATGAATTAGGCCAATGCAGGAGACACAGGAGACTTGGGTTTGATCCCTGCGTCAGGAAGATCCCCCAGAGGAGGGCATGGTAACCCATCCCAGTATTCCTGCCTGGAGAATCCCATGGATAGACCAGCCTGGTGGGCTACAGTCCACGGAATTGCAGAGTCGAACACGACTGAAGCGACTGAGCATGCGCAGGAGCGCAGGTCGGGAAGAGGAGAAGTGGAGAGTGAAAGCCTGAAGGAATATAGTGGGTGTGGGCAGCTTTCCTGAGAATGGGAGTTCAGAAAGAGAGAGGGATTTAGACAGGAACTGTGGGAGGGTTTCTCTGTGGAGGGTGCAATGTAATCACCCTCCCAACCCCAGAAACATTCAGGAAAAATATGGGTGGAATGGATTTGTGTCAAAGTCTTAAGTAATGGTATTTAAAGTACCCATCTCTATCTAATTATTTTGTTTAATTTGTTGTCTTGCTTAACACCCAGCATTTTATGAAATCAGTAGGTATGTGGTTATTAAAACACAGATTGTCTTTCTGGGCTGGTGATAGAGAAGTTGTGAAGCTGGACAGTCCGTCTTTGGGTGCCAGGCTCCCCCTTCTGGTCACTCAGGCGCCCCTTCCTGAGCTGACCACTTAGGCTGGCCTCTCTTCCTCCCCCCTGACATTCAACCAGTAGATTTAATCTCAGAAAAGATGTGACATCAGGTTTTTTTCCCCTGAAATCCAAATGATATGCTGTCTTACTCCAAGTGAGATGGGAGGGGTGTGGGTATTTGCAGGTCAAGCTTGATGGCTTGGACGCATCAGATGTCAAGACAAGGAGACATTCTTTTGGAGGGTCGGGAGTGCTGGCGAGGGAGGTTCTGCAATGATGACAAAAGGGATGCTTTCGAGCTGGACTCTCCAGACATAGAGTGGGAGGAAAGGCAGGCTGGCCGTTCCGGAGGTGAAGCGGGGTGAGAACAGGCAGAGCTGCTCGAAGGATGAAGGACGGGGATGGGCAGACTGGGAGGGAGGAGTGGGAAGGTAGGAGGAGTGCCGAGCAGACTTTGGTGCCAGAGTCAGGCTCTGGACGGCATGCAGGCAGGAACGCAGAGCGGGCGACCCCGCCAATTCTGGGCTTGAAGGGATTGAGGATCCATGTTCCTTGGTTTCTTGAGAGGATACACTCACCTTCCTGAGAATCCGTTCATGGTTGATGCTGGCTTTCAAGTCCCTTTTGATGGCTGGACACACAGACGTCTGAGTCTGTACACAACGCTTCTCGTATGTTTTCAGGAACTTTTGAAGAATGGAAACAATGGACTGGGGTGCTCCTTTAGTTTTTCGTTTTCCTTGCTTTTCTCTTGGCATTGTTTCATAGCGTTAGATTCCACTTGGATTCTGAGAACTGTAACTTGCCCTGAAACCCAGCACACAGATTATCTTTTTAAAGAGGAGATCACACTTTCCCACTAAAAATGAGCAAATATCGCTGCACACCTTCTCTGAAAATCATAAAGTACTTCACTAATCTTAAAATGAGAGTGGAGAATCAGAGCAGAAAATTTCAATTTGCAAGGACTATACTCATGGAAATGGATTCTTTCTTTTAGATTGTTTAAAATGGGGGAAGTTCTTTGAATTCAATTGTAAAGGAACACAATTAACATTAGTAGTGGGCTTTAAATACTTCCACGTTCATATTGATTTAAAAGTGGCATAATTTTCTTTTAGACATAATTCCTGCCACGCAGTAATTATAGTGGTTAAGAATGTGGGCTTTGGAAGGTAACAAACTTGGATTTTAGTCTTATCTCCACTACTTGATTTACTGTGTGGCCTTAGAGAAATTATAAACTCTTCAAGCCTCCATTTCCCAATCTGTAAAATGGATTATGGTTGTCATAAAGGTTAAATGAGATGAGTTTATAAAGCACTACACAGTGCCTGGCATGTAGTGATAAGGAAACATTTTTATTATTATTGATGTTATTTTTACTCTGCTGGCTGCAAGAGTCAGTTCTAATTTTTGTCAGTGGGATTGCTGGATCACACGGAATTTTTAGTCTTTTAAGGAACCTCTATGCTGTTCTCCATAGTGGCTGCACCAGTTTACATTCCCACCAACAGTGTAGGAGGGTTCCCTTTTCTCCACACCTTCTCTATCACTTATTAATTTGTAGCACAAGTTTTTGTTTTATATATTTTGGCACTATGGTATTAATACTGGGTACTTACAAATTTAGAACTGATAAATTTTCCTAGGAGATGTACTCTTTTGACGTTACTTAACATCCCTTTTTGTCTCTAGAAATGCTTCATGTCTCAGAGTCACAGATCCCAAAATGTACTGAGATGCGTGGAGGCACTGCACACTTCCAGGGCGCTTGGGGATGTTTTAAATTTTCAAGGGAAAGCTAGCGTCATCTGTTAGAAGCCATACGAACTACTGGGGGTAGTCCACATTTTCAATTTAGGTCACACTTGCATTGGTATCCTATTGCTAGAAATTAGCCCATCACAAGTGAAAAACATTCTAAAAAGGGAGAGTAAACCCAGTAGAATGTAGAGACTCAGGTACTTGGGTAAGGAAAAATCATATTCTTAATAGCTCTGGTTGGGACTTTATAGATTATCTAATCCATGTAAGCTATCACTGGGATGACCCACTGTCTCAGGACTTTAAGTGCTAAAACCAGGAAAATACTGGGCCAACCAAAATGGCTCTTCACCCTACCACTCACCCGACCCATGGCCAGCACCCAGTTGTAGCTCCAGCATTCTGCTCATAGCTCTGCTCCAGCAGCTCCTGCAGAGCAACCAGACTTGGCAGCTACCCAAAACCTACTTTTCATCTTGGGGCTGGTCTAACTTCTTCTTTTATATGGAACAAAAATGAGGCCCAGGAAGGGAGAGAAGGGATTTGCTCTGGCTGAAAACAGAACTGAGCGTACTGATTCCCAAGACCATTAAAAAAAATTTATTGGCATATAGTTGTTTTACAGTGTTGTGTTAGTTTCTACTGTACAGCAAAGTAAATCAGTGAATCACTGAATCAGCTATATATATATATATCCCCTCTTTTTTGGATTTCCTTCCCATTTAGGTTACCACCAGGCACTGAGTTCCCTGTGCTATACAGTAGGTTCTCGTTAGTTATTTTATTTTATACATAGCAGTGTATATATGTCTGTCAGGAAGCATTTAAACAGGAGGCTTCCTGCGTGCTGTTTTGGATCTGTCAGGAATCTGTTCCTTATTAATTCCTGAATATCCAGGAATTGAGAGGAAGCCTCTCCCTGGGCGGGGCTGAGGAATCCAGGCATTTCCTTCATTAGTTTTTCTATACGGTGATAAGTACCCTCTTCCTTTTTATGAACCGTATGGTAAAAGTGATTATTTACAACTCTGTCTCTCAGGCTATTTCTTTGGAGCGCAGAGGTTCTCTGTGTTGACTTTGCTGCCCGGGCTTCTAAGACCCTCTCGAGAAAGTGCTCTGTGCCTTCACCCCATCGAGAGGGCGCCTGAGGCCTTTGTGAACAGAGCAAGCCCGGTGCAGAGGCTTTATTGGCTTCCTGCGTAAACCAACAAATATCAGCCTCTTTCTCTCTCCTTTACTTTCTTATCAGTCGACTCCAGACCACCAGGTTCTGGTCCATTAAAGGACCCCAACATATGTCGGGCTCCCCCAGTGATTCAGCAGTAAAGTATCTGCCTGCAATGCATGAGCCGCAGGAGACTTGGGTTCGATCCCTGGGTTGGGAAATTCCCCTGGAGGAGGGCATGGCTACCCATTCCAGTATTCTTGCCTGGAGAATCCCATGGACAGAGGAACCTGGCAGCATATAGTCCATGGGGTTGCAAGAGTCAGACACGACTGAAGTGACTTAGCATGCACGCAGTGTATATATGTCAATCCCAATCTCCCAATTCATCCCACCTCCCTTTCCCCCTTGGTATGCACACATTTGTTCTCTACTTCTGCTTTGTAAATAAGAAGGTTTATAACAGTTTTTTCGAATTCCCCACGCATAAATACATGGTATTTATTTTTCTGACCTACTTCACTCTGGATGACAGTCTCTAGGTCCATCCATGCTAAGACCATTTTTGGAAAGCATCTCGAGTGCTGCTTATCATCAGGCAATTGGCAAACACTGCATAGCACCATGGGAGACTGTGTGGGTCGGGAGCGGGTGGCCCAGTTCACCGGAACAGGTTTGAATCCTGTTTCTGTCCATTACCAGCAGGGTGATCGTGGGCAATCAACTTCTCTTCCTTGAACCTCATTTTCTTCATCTGTACACATGGTGGGAATATTAACTCTTTGACATTTTTGAGGATTATATGAGATAACAATTGTAAAGATTTTTTCATCAGTAAGATGGAGATGATGGTGACAAAGAAGTGTTATGGGGAATAATGAGTTACTACTACTACTACTACTAAGTCACTTCAGTCGTGTCCGATTCTGTGTGACCCCAGAGACGGCAGCCCACCAGGCTCCCCCGTCCCTGGGATTCTCCAGGCAAGAACACTGGAGTGGGTTGTCATTTCCTTCTCCAATGCATGAAAGTGAAAAGTGAAAGTGAAGTCGCTCAGTCGTGTCCGACCCTCAGTGACCCCATGGACTGCAGCCTACCAGGCTCCTCCGTCCATGGGATTTTCCAGGCAAGAGTACTGGAGTGGGGTGCCATTGCCTTCTGAGAACAGAACCTGACACATAGCAGATGCTAAGGAGGGAACCTGAGGCATACTGAGTTTATGTGATTTGCCTAAGGGCAGACACTGGTAAGTGGTGTAGTTGGGATTCAAATTTAGACAATCTAGATCCATAGCCCCCATTTGTAACCACTCTAAGGTATCATTTGTTAGAAACTGTTATGAATTGAATGTTTTCACCTCCCCTCCCCTTCAAATTCAAATGCTGAATCCCCAGTGTGATGATATGGGTTCTTTGGAAGGTAATTACAGTTAGATAAGGTCATGAGGGTGGGGCCCTAATGATGGGATTAAGAAGAGACAACAGAGCTCACCTCCAACTCATCCACACCCAAGCTGTTGAATCGGCCATCACCTACAAACCAAGGGGGCTGCCTTGGTGGCTCAGATTGTTAAGAATCTGCCTGCAGTGCAGAAGACCTGGGTTCAATCCCTCAGTTGGGAAGATCCCCAGGAGAAGGAAATGGCTATTCACTCCAGTATTCTTGTCTGGAGAATTCCATGGACAAAGGAGCCCTGTGACCATGGAGTCACAAAGAGTCAGAACAATTGAGCGACTAACACTTTCTTTCCCTTACAAACCAAGAGAACAGGCTTCAAAATGAAATCTATCTTACTAGTATTTTCGTCTTGGATTTCCCAGCCTCTAGAACTGTGAAAAACATTTCTGTTGTCATTGGTATTCTATTATGGAAATGGCAATCCACTCCAGTACTATTGCCTGGAAAATCCCATAGACAGAGGAGCCTGGTAGGCTACAGTCCACGGGCTCGCAAAGAGTTGGACATGACTGAGCGACTTCACTTCAAGCTGACTAAGATGGTACTATCCAATATTGTTTGTTCAGTCGCCAAGTCATGTCTAACTCTTTGTGACCCCGTGGACTGCAGCATGCCAGGCTTGCCTAGCCCTTACCATTTCCAGAGTTTGCCCAAGTTCATGTCCATTTAATCAATAATGCCATCCAACCATTTCATCCTCTGTCACACTCTTCTCCTTCTGTCTTCAATCCTTCTCAGCATCAGCGTCTTTTCTAATGAGTCCACTCTTTGCATCAGGTGGCCAAAGTATTGGAGCTTCAGCTTCAGCATCAGTCTTTCCAATAAGTATTCAGAATTGATTTCCTTTAAGATTGACTGGTTTGATCTGCTTGATGTGCACGGGACTCTCAAAAGTCTTCTCCAGCACCACAGTTTGAAAGCATCAATTCTTCGGCATTCAGCCTTCTTTACGGTCCAACTCTCACATCTGTACATGACTAGCCTTGACTGTTTGGATTTTGTCGGTAAAGTAATGTCTGCTTTTTAACCCACTGTCTAGGTTTGTCATAGCTTTCCTGCCAAGAAGCAATCATCTTCTAATTTCATGGCTGTGGTCACCATCTGCAGTGATTTCAAAGCCTAAGAGGAGGAAATCTGTCTCTGCTTCCACCTTTTCCCCTTTTATTTGCCATGAAGTGATGAGACTGGGTGCCATGATCTTAGTTTTTTTAATATCAAATTTTAAGTTGATTTTTTTCACTCTACTCTTTCACCCTCATCAAGAGGCTCTTTAGTTTCTCTTCTGCTATTGGAGTGGTTTCATCTCATACCTGAGGTTGTTTTTATTTCTCTAGACAATCTTGATTCAAGCTTGTAACTAGGGGAGGGAATGGCAAACCACTCCAGTATACTTACCATGAGAACCCCACTATACAGTACTACTGTTCACAATATCAAGTATTTCTCATGAGCCTCTTCTGGGTATATACACATATATTCGATAAATATTCTACTTAGACCCTCTTAAATCTTGAGTTTTTCACTTACTATTTCAGTATGAGTATTTCCTTCTGTCATTTCTATAAGTGTGTGGCCCAGCTTAGCAATTACCTAGGTGATTGGCTGGTAAGTTAATGAATATTTATTGGAGGTTTCCGGAGTGCATACTCCACGGATGCTAGATTTTCTCATCTTGTCTGGTTATGATTCTCCTGGAAATGGAAGGTGGGGATGGGGGGTGAGCAGGTGAGAGTAGGGGCCTGAGGGTCCTGCCGTCTGGAGAAGCGGTGAGGGGAGAAGAGCCCCTGCCCTGAGTTCTGAGTGCCCTGCCCGCCCAGCTCCAACAGCGGCTAGCTCCCAGAGGGGCAGCTACCTGGCAGGCCTGAGGGGCTGCCTTTTTCGGCCTTCTTCAAAACCCCTGGTGCACACAACAGTTTCGAAAGATCCCGGAAAGAATTCCCACTACCCACCGATGCCGGAAATCCCTACCCTGGGGATGTCTGGGTGGGGAGGCCTATGTCCCTGGGGCGGGGCAGGCGCAAACCAAGCAAGACCTCCACCGAGCCCAGGTCCCAGCGTGTCTGGAGCACCTAATCACGGTTCGGAGTGCCGGTGCAACCTCGCCCTCACCCCGCACGCGCTCCTGGCACCTGGCCCGCGCCCCGCACTCACTCATGCGCCGGGTCCCTGCCTCCCTCCACCGCCGCCGGGTGGCTTCCCGCGTCTGGTGTGCACCATGGAGACGGCTGCCAGGGGGCGGTAGCGGCTAGGGGCGGAGGCCGGAGGAAGTCAGCGACCCGCGGGGGCCAGAGCGCCAGGAGGAGAGGAGGAACAGCAGGAGGAGGGAAAGAGGAGCAGCAGGAAACAGCGTTCCAGGGTTCGCGGGGGCTCTGCCTGGGACCGGGAGAACTCCAGGTGCCCTTGCTGCGGATCTGGGTCCTGGCAGCTGATGGGGCTGCAAGGGACGAGGTCTAGGAGGGGACAGAGCTGGGGACCCGTGTCCCTGGTTATCAATGGGTCATTGGGAGGGAGGAGCAGAGGTCTCCAAAGAGTAGATGCCTCGGCCTATTTCCCGCCCACGCGATGTCAGCTGTGGACCGCACCGGAGCCCCTAAGTGGGTTTTTCAAAGAAACCGAGGTTATAAATGGTGGTTACAGCCCACAGCAATAAGCAGAAACCAAGGTGAAGAGGACTCACCTGCGCACTAGCGAGGTTTCCTTTTGCGACATTTTGTCTCCCCACTCCCAAGAGAAAGGGGGCGCCAGGATAAAGGAGGCTGTTCAGGGGCTGGGCCTGGGAGTTTTTCTGGGGAAAATGGAGAACAGAGGTGCAAAGCAGTTGGAGCTTTGGGAAGAAGTGGTTGGGGGAGGAAAAGGGATTTTTTTTTTAGATTTTTTTTTTCTTTTTGGTCGTGCTGTATGACTTGCGGTATCTTCCCCTACCAGGGATTGAACCCATGTTCTCTGCAGTAGAAGCATGGAATCCTAACCACTGAACTGCCAGGCAAGTCCCTGAAAAGAGATTTTTAAGAAATCTTGCTGTGGGCAGTGGCTTTGGGGCTTGCAAATTTAAGGCCCCCAAAGATATCTATGCCCCAATCCTGGAAACCTATGAATATGGTACCTTACATGGCAAAAGAGACTTTGTAGATGTGATTAAAGTTATAGACCTTGAGATGGGACTGCTATCCTTGATTCCCTGGGTGGGGCCAATCTAAGTCTGAGAACTTGAAGTAGGGAAACTTTCGCTGCTGTGCTAGAGATGAGTGATGAAAAGAAAGGTCAGAGAGATGTAATGAGAAGCACTCAACTGGCTGTTGCTGGCTTTAAAGATGGCAAAAGAGCCAAGGAATGTGGGCAGTTTCTAGGGGCTCAAAAGAAGCAGAAATGAACTCTCTCAAACCCACATAAAAGCACTCAGCTGTCCTGACACCTCGCTCCTATTCCAGTGATACCCGTCTGGGACTTTGACCTCCAGAACTATCAGATAATAAGTTATTTGTATCTATCTATCTGTTTATCTGTGTCTCTCACGTAGGGTGTAGAATAGGCTCTTAGTAAATGTTTAATGAAACAATGAATAATGAAATAAATTGGATTAAACAAATTCATAGTAAGCTGCAAGTGGAAAATAGTCCCACAACTCCTCCACACTGGCTATTTTTAAGTGTATATTTTAAACCCAAATGGATCTAAGTAGGCCCAAAGTAAACTGAAGCTGTGGGGAAGGTCAAGAAGGGCAGGGAGGGATCCTGTTTGGACAGACTGGACTGTCCAGTGAGCTGCCCCCTAAAAGTTGTCACCCCTAGGTCATTTCTGCTTTGTGCAGCCTCTTCCTTTCCTCTGCTGGGCCCTAGTCCAGGCTTCCTACAATGTAACCAGAAGGACAGTGAGAGGAGTCTGGAGTGGGATGAGAGACTGCACTTACATTTTATAGACCAGGACTCAAAAGCAGATGCTTAAGAAATAGAGAATGATCAGGAAGGTCAGAGCCCCTGAGGACAGGACAGAGCAAAGTCAGAAACTAGACAGGCCATCAGAGAGGAGATGAGGATCCCTGTGCACCGTGGGCAGGTTTGTAAAGGAAATGTAACACTAGGATTAGGATCAGCTGCAAGTGTCAGAAACCCATTAACACTGGTTGGAAAAAGATAGAAGTTCATTTCCCTTTCATGTTAGTGAAACTCATTGGGCAAACAGTCCAGAGCTGCTATCAAAGGCCCAAGATCATGAAGAATCCAGGCTCTTTCTACTTTATTACTCTGCCATCTTCAGTGTGACTTTCACACATGGCCCCAAATGGGTGCTGAGCTCCAGCCAATTTTGTTCCTATTTGAGATATAAGGAAGGAAAACTGGACAAAGAAGGGCACTTTCTCTCCCTTTAAGGACATTTCCCGGAAATCGAGTGTAATACCTTTGCTTCTATTCCACTAGCCAGGCCTACGGACACGATCATGTGCTGTGGTGCGCTCAGTCGCTTCAGTCGTGTCCGACTCTGTGCATAGCCCACCAGGCTCATACCTAGGGCAAAGGAGGCTGGGAAAGATGGGAAAGATGATCTTTATTCCAGACAGACATGAGCCCAGTGAAAAACGAGAACTTCTGTTATTTACAGAAGAAGGGAAAGATGGATATTGGGAGAT
This sequence comes from Bos mutus, assembly GCF_027580195.1. Lineage (NCBI taxonomy): Eukaryota > Metazoa > Chordata > Mammalia > Artiodactyla > Bovidae > Bos > Bos mutus. Next base: position 126,115,037 of record NC_091617.1, read on the forward strand.
AACTAGCAACCTCAGTCACAACAGCTATTAGCTGCCAGGACCACAAGGATGGCTGGGGCAGTGGGTGCGATGGGCACCAGTTTGAGACTATTATATGGATTCCTCGTACATCCAGCATCTGTGAGTCAGGGCAGCCCAGAGCTCATTTCACAGTTGTTAACATTTTAGGGTGTGACTCACCAGGGCTGAATTACAGGACATGCTAAACATGTGTTTTGAGCTCCTGCAAAGCTGGGAGACAACAACAGAAAATGCAAGGACAGAATTTGGTATTTCATGTTTTAAGAAAAACCCTAGCAAAATAGTTTTGGGAAAAGTCAGAACTTTGTTGAACTTCTTTATCTGTCTTTTGCAGTGTAATGTTTTGGTTTTCTATTTATGCATAGGAAGAGGGTAGATGTTCATGATCTTTTTGGTTCTCAGAGCCCTGATCAGACCTTAAGAATCAACACGAAGGGACTTCCCTGGTGGTCCAATGGCTAAGACTCTGTGGTCCCAAGGCAGGGGGCCCTGGTTCGCTCCCTGGTCAGGGAACTGATCCCATATGCCATAACTAAAGATCACATGTGCCACAGCTAAAAAAAGATCCTGCACCCAAATAAATAAAAGCAAATAAATAATAAAACCCCAAAAAAATACAAAAAAGAATCACCCCATAATCATGATTTCTCCCCATTGACTCTAGCAATTGGAGTCTTAGAAGGGGTTTGAGATGAATTTGGCTTTTTGGGGAGAGAGGCTGTTCTGCCATAGAGGAGGAAACCCAGGAGACCTGATGATGGAAAAGAAAAAGAAAGGAAAAGGAGAAAGAAAGAGGGAGAGTGAGCAGAGGAAGGAAGAGATGCAAAGGACGGTGTGAGGTGAGACGGGGCAGAACAGCTCAGGGGCAGTCCACCCCAGAGGAAGTGGTTTATAAATGTCTCCACAACTATATCTACTCCTCCCTTCAAAAGGCAGAACCTAATTACTCTTTCCTTGAGTGTGAGTTGGATTAGTGACTCGGCTTCTAACAAATAAACTAGGATGGAAGCGATGGTGTGCGACCAGGTCATAAAGGGCATCATGACACCCTCTTTGTCTCTTCCTTGTCTTCTCTGGGAGAAGCCAGTTACCACTTGGTAAGGTCATCCAAGCAGCCCTAGGAAAGGCCCCCAACCTAGGGCTGTGTGGATGAGATGTCCTGAAAGTGGATCCTTCAAGCCCATTTAAGCCTTCAAGTCCTGTAAGCCTATGAGCAACTCTGAGCCAGAACCACCCAGCTAAGCTGCTCCCAGAATCTCAACTCTCAGAAATTGTATGTAATCATAAACATTTGCTGTATTAAGCCATTACATTTTAGAGTAATTTCCTCCACCTCCAATATATAACTAACACACCTAAGTACTTCTCAATAAAAGATGGTTTACAGGGTGCATGACTCAGCCACTGGTGAGTGGGGAACATCCACTCTCTACTTCCACCTTGCTGACTGAACTCTATTTTGGCCTAGGGGTTAGTAAGCCAGGCATCTCTTCTTTTCTCAGCTATTTGTAAGGCCTCCTCAGACAACCATTTTGCCTTTTTGAATTTCTTTTTCTTGGGGATGTTCTTGATCCCTGTCTCCTGTACAATGTCATGAACCTCCATCCATAGTTCTTCAGGCACTCTATTAGATCTAATCCGTTGAATCTATTAGTCACTTCCACTGTATAATCGTAAGGCACTTGGTTTAGGTCATACCTGAATGGTCTAGTGGTTTTCCCTACTTTCTTCAATTTAAGTCTGAATTTGGTAATAAGGAGTTCATGATCTGAGCCACAGTCAGCTCCTGGTCTTGTTTTTGCTGACTGTATAGAGCTTCTCCATCTTTGGCTGCAAAGAATATAAACAATCTGATTTCACTATTGACCATCTGATGATGTCCATGTGTAGAGTCATCTCTTGTGTTGTTGGAGGAGGGTGCTTGCTATGACCAGTACATTTTCTTGGCAAAACTCTGTTAGCCTTTGCCCTGCTTCATTCCGTATTCCAAGGCCAAATTTGCCTGTTTTTCCAGGTATGTCTTGACTTCCTACTTTTGCATTCCAGTCTCCTCTGATGAAAAGGACATCTTTTTTTTGGTGTTAGTTCTAGAAGGTCTTGTAGGTCATCATAGACCATTCAACTTCAGCTTCTTTAGCATTCCTGGTTGGGGCATAGACTTGGATTACTGTGATAGTGAATGATCTGCCTTGGAAAGGAACAGAGGTCATTCTGTCATTTGCACCCAAGTACAGCATTTTGGTCTCTTGTTGACTATGAGGGCTATTCCATTTCTTCTATGGGATTCTTGCCCACAGTAGTAGATATGATGGTCATCTGAATTAAATTCGCCCATTCCAGTCCATTTTAGTTTACTGATTCCTAAAATGTTGACATTCACTCTTGCTATATCCTGTTTGACCACTTCTAATTTACCTTGATTCATGGACCTAGCATTCCAGGTTTCTACGCAATATTGTTCTTTACAGCATTGGAATTTACTTCCATCACCAGTCCCATCCACAGCTGGGCTTTGTTTTTGCTTTGGCTCCATCCCTTCATTCTTTCTGGAGTTATTTCACCACTCTTCTCCAGTAGCATATTGGGCACCTACCAACCTGGAGAGTTTCTCAGTGTCATATCTTTTTTCCTTTTCATACTGTTCATGGTGTTCTCAAGGAAAGAATACTGAAGTGGTTTGCCATTCCCTTCTCCAGTGGACCACATTTTGTCAGAACTCTCCACTGTGACCCATCTGTCTTGGGTGGCCCTAACACACCATGACTCATAGTTTCATTGAGTTAGACAAGGCTGTGATCCATGTGATCAGTTTGGTTAGTTTTCTGTGATTGTGGTTTTCATTCTATCTGCCCTCTGATGGATAAGGATAAGAGGCTTATGGAAGCTTCCAGATGGGAGAGACTGACTATGGGGGAAACTGGGTCTTGTTCTGATGGGCAGGGCTGTGCTCAGTAAATCTTTAATTCAATTTTCTGTTGATGGGTGGGGCTGTGTTCTCTCCCTGTTGTTTGGCTTGAGGCCAAACTATGATAGGGGTAATAAAGGCTGTATATTGTCACCCTGCTTATTTAATTTATATGCAGAGTACATCATGTGAAATGCCAGGCTGGATGAAGCACAAGCTGGAATCAAGATTGGCCAGAGATATATCAATAACCTCAGATATGCAGATGACACCACCCTTATGGCAGAAAGTGAAGAGAAACTAAAGAGCCTCTTGATGAAAGTGAAAGAGGTGAGTGAAAAAGCTGGCTTAAAACTCAACATTCAGAAAATTAAGATCATAACATCTGGTCCCATCACTTCATAGTAAATAGATGGGGACACAATGGAAACAGTGACAGACTTTATTTTCTTGGGCTCCAAAATCACTGCAGATGGTGACTGCAGCCATGAATTTAAAACACATTTGCTCCTTGGAAGAGAAGCTATGACACACCTAGATAGCATATTAAAAAGCAGAGACATTACTTTGCCAACAAAGGTCCGTCTAGTCAAAGCTATGGTTTTTCCAGTACTCATGTATGGATGTGAGAGTTGGATCATAAAGAAAGCTGAGTGCCAAAGAATTGATGCTTTTGAACTGTGGTGTTGGAGAAGACTCTTGAGAGTCACTGGATGGCAAGGAGATCCAACCAGTCCATCCTAAAGGAAATCAGTCCTGACTATTCAGTGGAAGGACTGATGCTGAAGCTGAAACTCCAATACTTTGGTCACCTGATGTGAAGAACTGACTTCACTGGAAAAGACCCTGATGCTTTCCAGATCAGAAAGATTGAAGGCAGGAGGAGAAGGGGAGGGCAGAGGATGAGATGATTGGATGACATCACCGACTCAATGGACACGAGTTGGAGCAAGCTTTGGGAGTTGATGATGGACAGTGAAGCCTGGCATGCTGCAGTCCATGGGGTCACAAAGAGTCAGACACAATTGAGCGACTGAACTGAACTGAACTAGTAAGCCAGGCTAGGAAAACAACATCCCTGGCATTACTTGCCTATGGGGTAACCATGTGACATTGCAATGCTGGATAAGACAGAAGCAGAAGTTAATAGATGAGGCTTCCCAGAAAGCTCTTCAAACAGGCAGACCCAAGTCGTACGAGTATTTGTGTTTTGTTCTTCCATTTCTTCTCACCCAGAACACAGTCATCACATTGAAAGTGAAGCTGCTGTCTTGCACATCACCCCCAGACATCAACCGCAGCCTGGATGGCTGAGAAGATGGATGGAAAGAGTCAGGTCTCTGATAGCATCGTGGAGCCATTGAACCCATCCAGGTTGACCACCTCTGGGTTCTCATTACATAAGGAAAGGGAGCCCTGGTTTAGTTAAGGCAAAGCTGATCAGATTTCTGTTACCCCCAAGCACAATGGGAATTTCTGGAAACAGGAACTCCTTGATTGATGCATCTTCAGAGAATGTGGAAACATTCAATTACATGATGAAAAAAGGGTGCAGTGAGCAGGTTTCACAGTTTTGATTGGGATTGTTTTATTTAGAAGTTTTATTGTTGACCCCTCTATGAAAGCACATAGTCACTGTTGTGAAGAGAACAGGGATTGCAGAGGCAAGAAATGATGACATAATCTCTTTGAGTTCTCAAGAAAAACATGGGGTTTTAAACCAAAAATGTGAAAGCCAAGCCAGTCCTGCCGGCAGCCAGACTGTTGGTTTTCCCACCTGCATGGCAGCGATGTTCAGGCAAGCCCCCCACCCTCCAAAACGTTTGGAAGGAGACTGAGCAAGGCCATTCTCTAAACACAAGAGTGACTGACTGACCCGCTTCTTCTGAGATATCTGACTGCTACCTCTTCATCAGTTACAACCAAGTCTAGTGCCCCCTGTTTTCTAGATAACATTAGATGTTCAATTACCAAAATGCTCTATTCTTGGCTGCATCTAGCTAGGACTGCCCCCCACCTTCCTCATGCCATCTGAGAATCACTCAACACTGTGTGGTCCTGTGAGAAGTCCCTCCCAGGTCCCCTCTCCTGAGCCTCTGGGCCCATCCTCTCCTGCAAGCCCAGTAAATCTACTGTCTTTATCTTTGACTGCAGGTGAGCACCTGGTAATCTTTGGTCAACTGACTTTAATAGACTACATGAAAGCCAAAGTTATAAGCCCCTACCACCTCTAGTAGGGCTTCCCAGGTGGCTCACTGGCAAAGAATCCCCCTTCAGTGCAGGAGGTGCAGGAGACACAGGTTCAGGAAGATCCCCTGGAGGAGGAAATGGCAACCCACTCTAGTATTCTTGCCCGAAAAATCCTGTGGACAGAGGGGCATGGTGGGCCACAGTCCATGAGATTGCAAAGAGTCAGACACAACTGAGTGACTGAGTGCACACACACACAAACACACACATACACACCCTCTAGTGGTCCAAAGACAGGTTCAGGAATGGGTGCCAAGAGCTCCCGGCAGCATACTCAGGACTGGAGCTGTTGTAACTTTGTCTCCACACCTGTGTGTTCTTCCAGCACTGACTGGAGGCATAAGAAAAAGAGCGGAGACGGCCACCACCACCTTCCCCAGCCCTCGTCCCCCTCCAGAGTTCTTGGGAAGCTCCCCTCTCCTGTTTGTTCTCATCAGTCAGTCCTGACTGGGTCCATGTGGAAAAAAGACAAAATGTTCAGGGGAGAAATGGTGAGGCCCTTGCACCAGGCAGGGAAGCTGGGAGTTTCTTAGGAAGAGGAGGTTTTCCCGGGTTGGGCAGGCCTGAAGTTCGTCAGCATTAGATATAGGAGGCTCACTGAGCCCTGGCCTTGCAGTCATTTGCAGGTGTTTCTGAAACATGATCTGATCAGAAAAAAGATCCCAAATGAAGATTGTAATGAAAAGGGTCAAGGAATATTTTCCAATGAGAGACTCCATGGAGGCTTCAAATAGTCTTTGAAGGTGAGCAGGATAATGATTAAAAAAACCCTAAGTCTTCAAGGTGGGCTATATCAGTGCCTCTCAACGTTGTCTACACGTTAGAATTAGCTGGGGGGTCAAAAGAATGCCCATGCCTGGGACCCTACCCCAGACCAATCATGCTAGAATCCATCAACCTAGGAGACAATAAGAAGCCCCAGGAAGTTCCTTTTGTCCACTTTCTCTCCTTGTGTAATACTTACCAACTCTTTTGCCCCATCAGCCCTAGGGATCTTCACTCTTAGAAAGTCTGAACGTTGAGTGTAAAGGAATGCTTCTCAAAGCTTGAGACCAACCACGCTCCCCCTTTCCTGGGTGGGATGCCACGGGGCTGTCGTACACCAAGTCTGATCATGCCTCGTTTCACCAAATGGAGATGAACAAACACCAGTTTTGAGTTGTAAGTTTGCCTATCAAATTAGCAGTGATTTTTAAAGAAAGCTCTTCCTCCTTGGTGACTCAGTGTTAAGAAGGTTGCTGTGAGAATGTGTCTCACTATTGTCACAGGAGTGATTTGTGTGTATGTATCAATAATTTAGAAATTCCCCACTTAGGATCCTACTCTAGGAAATCATTTATATTTAGATTGTAGGAACTAGAATGCTTTCAGCTGCCAGCAGCCGGAAATTCAATTAATATAGCAACAGTAGTCTGATGTTTATTGACCATGTAACAAGAAGTCTGGGCTTCCCAGGTGGCACTAGTGGTAAAGAAGCTGCCTGCTAATGCAGGAGAAACAAGGTTCCTTGGAAGAGGGCATAACAATCCACTTGAGTATTCTTGCCTGGAGAATCCCACTGACAGAGGAGCCTTGCGGGCTACGGTCCATTACATCACAGAGTCAGACACGACGAAGCAACTTGGCACTCAGGCAACAAAAAGTCTGGTGGAAAGAGGTCCCAGAGTTGGTTTGGTGTGTCCATGATGTAAGGAAGGACCTCAGAGCTTTCTTTTCCCACTCTGCAATCCACAGTTTGTCTTCTCTCCTGATGGTGGCACTATCAGCTGTTTGCAACTCAAAGTGTCCTGTTTTTACAAGACAGTGGCCAAGCAGAAAAGAAGAGAGAAGGGGGAAAACAGACTTTCTTCAAGAAATGCATTCCCAGAAGCCTCTGAAACACTTAACTTCTAATTTCATTGTTCAAAGTAGGACAACATGCCTGCCCCTCAGACATATCATTAACAAAGGGACCGAGGTCTCCATGATGGATGTGCCTGCCTACACAACAGCAGGGTACTTTTGGAAGGGAAGGAAGGTGAGTGATTTCTGGGTGAGCAGCCAACAGTGTCTGTCACTGGAAATTAAAATTTTCATACAATATGTTTGGTGTAGTGTTATTCATAAATATTAAGAAATGGAAACTCTGGGGTTAAAAAATTACAATGTATTTGTTTGCATGAAGAAACTACTAAAACTAAGGCATAAAAGCTGGCTTCTAATCATTTCTGTCTGACTTCAAACCCACTATGTCAGCCGCTACTTCCTCCTTGGGTTTAACAAAAGCATTCACAACAATAGAAGCAAAAGCAATAGAAAATCTTCCAAAACGTGTTAGGTTTCTTAATAAAAAACAGCCAATGCAATATGATACCCCCATTCTTCAAGGGTGAGGGTTAGCCAAGGGGTTCCTGACATCCTTAGCCCGACTGTCAGTTTTGAGAGATTAGTAGACTCTTCTGAAATTCTTTGCCTGATTCCTGCTGAGAGACCAAAAACAGATAAAAGTTAAAACAATGTCAGCTTATGGTTCCATGGCTTCTGCCTGCCTTACTGGGTCACCCATAATGTAATTCAAACACCAAAGACCTTCAGTCAAACCCAGGGTATGTGAAAAAGACTGATTAAAGAAAAAGAATTATTGGAGGATTTAGATAATGGTAACATGGTTTTCTTCCAGATGTTCAAGCTGGTTTTAGAAAAGGCAGAGGAACCAGAGATCAAATTGCCAACATCCGCTGGATCATTGAAATAGGAAGAGAGTTCCAGAAAAACATCTATTTCTGCTTTATTGACTATGCCAAAGCCTTTGACTGTGTGGATCACAATAAACTGTGGAAAATTCTTCAACAGATGGGAATACCAGACCACCTGACCTGCCTCTTGAGAAACCTATGCGCAGGTCAGGAAGCAACAGTTAGAACTGGACGTGGAACAACACACTGGTTCCAAATAGGAAGAGAGGGAGTACGTCAAGGCTGTATATTGTCACCCTGCTTATTTAACTTCTATGCAGAGTACATCATGAGAAACGCTGGGCTGGAAGAAGCACAAGCTGGAATCAAGATTGCCAGGAGAAATATCAATAACCTCAGATATGCAGATGACACCACCCTTATGGCAGAAAGTGAAGAGGAACTAAAAAGCCTCTTGATGAAAGTGAAAGAGGAGAGTGAAAAAGTTGGCTTAAAGCTCAACATTCAGAAAACGAAGATCATGGCATCGGGTCCCATCTTCATGGGAAATAGATGGGGAAACAGTGGAAACAGTAGAAACAGTGTCAGACTTTATTTTTTTGGGCTCCAAAATCACTGTAAATGGTGACTGCAACCATGAAATTAAAAGATGCTTACTCCTTGGAAGGAAAGTTATGACCAACCTAGATAGCATATTCAAAAGCAGACACATTACTTTGCCAACAAAGGTCTGTCTAGTCAAGGCTGTAGTTTTTCCAGTGGTCGTGTATGGATGTGAGAGTTGGACTGTGAAGAAAACTGAGCGCCAAAGAATTGATGCTTTTGAACTGTGGTGTTGGAGAAGACTCTTGAGAGTCCCTTGGACTGCAAGGAGATCCAACCAGTCCATTCTAAAGGAGATCAGTCCTGGGTGTTCTTTGGAAGGAATGATGCTAAAGCTGAAACTCCAGTACTTTGGCCACCTCATGCGAAGAGCTGACTCATTGGAAAAGACCCTGATGCTGGGAGGGATTGGGGGCAGGAGGAGAAGGGGACGACAGAGGATGAGATGGCTGGATGGCACCACCGATTCGATGGATATAAGTTTGAGTGAACTCCAGGAGTTGGTGATGGACAGGGAGGCCTGGTGTGCTGCAGTTTGAGAGAGTCATTTCCTAGGCAGGTTGATAGGGAGTCTAGGGATCCCCAAGGAGAGAGGGGTCTAGAATTCTCAAGGAGGAAGAAAGGACAAACTTTTTCTTTCTCCACATTCCTTAGGATTATATAACAATAATGTATCCTGCCTAAGGACAGTCTTTGGATTAAACCTTCTGTTATCTTCAAATGTTAATTATGGGAGTAGACCTGGTCTTTACAAGGATGTATCTTGCCTGAGGACAGTGTTATCTTAAAATGTAAATTATGGGAGTAGGTCTGGTGAGGTCTTTACAACCTCCAGACATTCTTTGGATTATATAACCTCATTGTTAACACTAGCAAGCAAGGGGTACTCTTTCTGCCCCCTTCTGATGCTTATGTCAGAAGCTTTCTCTATTTCCTTTATACTTTAATAAAACTTTATTACACAAAAGCTCTGAGCGATCAAGCCTTGTCTCTGGCCCCGGATTGAATTCTTCTCCTCCAGGGGCCAAGAATCCCGGTGTATTCGCGTGATTCAACAACAACCTTTCAAGTTCCTGGGGTTGCAAAGAGTCGGACACGACTGAGCGACTGAACTGAACTGAACATGGTTTTCTGACAATAATGGAAGATAATTGTCAAAGTTGAAGGGATTCTTGTGGGTCTTTGCCTCAGGCCCTCTGTACGGATGGGTCTGCCCATTCTGTTCTATATGGATGGACTGGTTGTGAATGTGGCAAACCCTACTGGCCTGTTACTCGCCTTCCAGAATTGTACTGTCCCCCTTCCCTCTTTTAGTTTTTCTATCAGAGAACAGAAAGGCGTGTCAAGGGAAAGCTAGATGCCGATTTAGTTATTTTGTTAATTAATAGGTCTGGCTATATTTTTGCTGGGGAAGAAAAATTGCTACCTTTCTTTGGCACTGTGACGTGGTTAGATGTGAAGTATCTAAAATCTAGGCAGATCTCAAAATTCACAATGTCTTTTCCTCTCAAAGCCACCCTTATGTTTACACAGAATAACCACAACATTTTTCTTGGGCTTTACAAAGGCCATCACAAGCTCATTCTGTTTGCTTTGTAGGAAGGGTGCACAGTGAGACCTGCAGTCTGACGGGGTGGGGGAATTTCACCACCTTGATGACGGATGGACCCACGCTTGTCATGGTTACCTGACCATTTCACACTTGTTTCACAGTCTCATTTATTTCAGAGATTCAATTTTCCATTTATAGGTGCCAGGCTTGTGGGTGGCTTGGAAAACAACAGCAAGAACAATAGCAACAACCATTTGGCCTTCAGTCTAACAGCAAAAATGGACGTGTGGACACCCTTGTGAGAGCTGAGTCTGTGTTCCTGGGCAGTTCCTCCTCGAGGTCTCTCATGCCACCTCTACCCCACTTTGTAAATCTAGTCTTGCTGATGTGGACGCTTGTCTCTCTCTGGAAACTCCTACTCGCTCTTCAAGGCTCCACTCAAAGTTTTCTTTCATCTGGAGGGGTGCCCCAAATCTCCCAGGCAGAATGTTTTTTATTGGAGTATAATTGCTTTATAATGTTATGTTAGTTTCTGCTACACACCAAAGTGAGTCAGCTATATGTACACATGTATCCTCTCCTTGAATCTCTGTCCCTCTCCCCGCATCCCACCCACCCTTCTAGGTCATCAGAGCACCGAGCCTCCCACTAGATTTCTAAATAGATCAGTTCAGTCAGTTCAGTTGCTCAGTCGTGTCCAACTCTTTGCGACCCCATGGATTGCAGCACACCAGGCTTCCCTGTCCATCACCAATTCTTGGAGCTTGCTCAAACTCATGTCCGTTGAGTCGGTGATGCCATCTATTCTAAATAGATATATGGTGTATATACGTCAGTCCTCCTCTCCCAGTTTGTCTCACCCTCCTCTTTGCCTCTGTTTCCACATGTCTGTTCTCTACAACTGCCTCTCTATTCCTGCCCTGCAAACAAGCTCATCTTTACCATCTTTCTGGATTCCACATACATGCATTAATATAAATATTTGTTTTTCTCTTTCTGACTTGCCTCACTCTGTATGACAGACTCCAGGTTCCTCCACATCACTACAAATGATCCAATTTCGTTCCTTTTTATGACTGATATTCCATCATATATATGTACCACATCTTCTTTATCCATTCCTCTGTTAATGGACATTTAGGTTGCTTCCATGTTCCTAGGCAGAATTGACGCCTCTCTCTTCTTGGTGCTCTTGGAGCATTAATACCCACCTATGTTGAATTGGGATGATTTGATTTTCTGTTTTCTTGACTGTGCTTCAAGTCTTCCAGAGGCAAGATAGTGTCTCAGGAACAAAGCAGGGCAACACTGCTATGAAAGTGAGTGAAAGTGAAGTCACTCAGTTGTGTCTTACTCTTTGCAACCCCATGGACTGTAGCCTACCAGGCTCCTCCGTCCATAGGATTTTCCAGGCAAGAGTACTGGAGTGAGTTGCTATTTCCTTCTCCAGGGGATCTTCCTGACCTAGGGATCGAACCCAGGTTTTATGCATTTTAGGCAGACGCTTTACCATCTGAGCCACCAGGAAAGTCACTAAAGATAGTGTCTATTTCATTTTAAATCAATTTCTGATTTAAAAACTATGAAATATTTTCTACATATAGTAGAACATGTATATTCAATAGAATATATATATATATATAAAACACATATATGTAATAATAATAATAAAAAATTTGTGTAGCCAACCTTCATTTAAGTACAGACACTGGGACGCCTTCCCATGGGCCCCTCCCTCTGTCTTTCATCCTGAAGTAACCCCTATTCTCAGGTATGTATTATTCCCTTGTTTTTCTTTATAGATTTACAACATATGTATATATCTTGTGAAAAAATGCCTGTTGTCCCCAGTTGTTCGATTGGGGATTTAAAACTTTGCCCATTTAGTGACTGGAAAACAGTATTTTGTTGCACTTTTAATTTGCATTTTCACAGTTACTAATGAGGTGAGGCTCATAAACCATGCTGAGGTGTAGTTAAATGTGTTTATTGGTCATTTGGGTCTCCTTTTTTAGCGAAAACTTGTTCTTGTCTGTATTTTGCTGCAGGGTTGTTTTCTTTATTGATTTATTCTTATATTTGGATACTAAGTCCTTGTCAGTTATTTGTATTGAGAACATATTCTCCGAGCCTATCATTTGCCTTTTCAATTTCTTTATGACTTTTTCAGATGAACTCAACTCCTGATTTTAGTGTGGTTTATTTTGTCAATAATTTTCTTTTTTGTTTGACATTTTTGTGTTGTGTGTTTTTTTGTTTTTTTTTTTTAATTTCAAAATCCTGCTGGTGGCTGCCGCGGGTCTATGATCAGGAGAGGCAAAGACACGGTGCAGGTAGTCGCTCAGCAGCTTCTCATGCACGATGCCTGTGACCCTGGATCTCTCAGCATCTGAAGTCAGTTTGTAGCTCTTGCGCGAGAAAGCCATGCTGCCCTCCTTGGACGCCATCTTTCATCTCTTGTGGGCAGCCTGTAGTCCTGAGGGCTCATACACGACTGCAGCGTTCCGGGCGCTGTGACCTCTTCCAAAAGAAAAGTGAGTGGCTGCGAAGGGTGCTCTGGGGAGAGGGCTGCTGAGGTCTCCAGCCTTGTTGATTTTGGGTCTTTTGCTCCCAGACTGCGTTCGCAGCATTGGTGCAATGGCGAGGATTACCGCGGCTCAGTGGACAGCACCGAGTCAGGACGCGAATGTCAACGCTGGGACCTGCAGCACCCGCACCCACACCCCTTCGAGCCCGGCAAGTCTGTTGTGTGTTTTTAAAAAACTACTTTGTCTGCAGCGGGTCTTAGTTGCGGCATGCAGGAACTTTATTTGTGGTGTGTGAACTCCTAGTTGCAGATGTGGGAACCCAGTTCCCTGGGTCAAACCTAGGACTCCTGCGTTGGGAGCACAGAGTCTTGGTCACTGGACCAAGACAGCAGGGAGGTCCCCGTGCTGTGTTTAAAAATCCTTTCCCAATTGGTCTTAAAGATATTCTGTATTTTCTTTTAAAATCGTTAGAGCTCAGCCTTTCATATTTAACAGTTTATCAAGAAAAGCAATAAAACAATAAAAATGATACAGTGGACAAAAGGATCCTAGCGCTATTAGTTGGAAAGTCATCTTTCCCTTGCTGACCTGTGGTTCCTCTGTCAGGTGTCACCCACACATGTGGGGCTCTGCTTATGGGCCTTTGTTCCTGGTCCTTTGGTATAGTTTTTTCTGTCCTTGGGCCAATACTATACCATTACTACAGTTTTATAGTAACTTATATTTCCTGACAAGGCAGGTTTCCCCTCCCCCCATATTTAGGAAAAGTTTGGCTATTTTTGGCCATTTCCTCTTTCAAATACATTTTAAAATTAGCTGCTCAAGTTCCATGAAAAGCTATGTTAGGATTTTGATGAGCATTGCATCAGATCTAAAAGTTAACTTGGGGATAATGAATGCTTTTGTGATATGGAGTCTTCCTATCAGTAAACATTTGTTTTGATCTTGTCTCATGTCTGGGGCAGAGAAGGCAATGGCAACCTACTCCAGTACTCTTGCCTAGAAAATCTCATGGACGGAGGAGCTTGGTAGGCTGCAGTCCATGGGGTCGCTAAGAGTTGGACACGACTGAGGGACTTCACTTTCACTTTTCACTTCCACGCATTGGAGAAGGAAATGGCAACCCACTCCAGTGTTCTTGCCTGGAGAATCCCAGGGACGGGGGAGCCTGGTGAGCTGCTGTCTGTCTTTGGGGTCGCACAGAGTCAGACACGACTGAAGCGACTTAGCAGCGGCAGCAGCATGTCTGTGGTGAGAACTGTCTAGTGTTTTGGACAGCCTACTTCCCTTTTGTTTAGCTCACACCAGGACTACACCCCCCTCCAGCTTTCCTAAGGGTGATGGGGCCCATGGGTGGGCTCTGAACAATGAAATGAGAGCAGAAATCGCCTTGTGCCGCACTGCCAGGCCTGGCCCTCCTCTGGGATCCTCTTCCCTTTGACTATTCCCCTTAGTGTAGAGGGATGCAGGGGATCATGAAAACGATTCTGAGGCCCCAGGAAAAAGGCCACAAATTAGAAGAATCTGGTCCCCCAGTCCCTGTGTGGAAGTCTCTCACTGAATACCCACACTGAACTTTTGGGAGAGCAAGAAAACAAAAAAACAAAAACAACCCTTCTATTGTGTTATACCATCCAGAGTTTGGAGTTTGTTAGAATTGTTCAGTTCAAGTCAATCGCTCAGTTGTGTCCGACTCTTAGCGACCCCATGGACTGCAGCACGCCAGGCCTCCCTGTCCATTGCCAACTCCTGGAGCCTACTCAAACTCATGTCCACCGTGTCGGTGATGCCATCCAACCATCTCATCCTCTTCATCCCCTTTTCCTCCTGCCTTCAATCTTTCCCAGCATCAGGGTCTTTTCAGATGAGTCGGTTCTTCACATCAGGTACTCAAAGTATTGGAGTTTCAGCTTCAGCATCACTCCTTCCAATGAATAGTCAGGACTGATTTCCTTTAGGATGGACTGGTTGGATCTCCTTGCACTCCAAGGGACTCTCTTCAAAAGCATCAATTCTTCAGTGCTCAGCCTTCTTCACAGTCCAACTCTCACATCCATACATGACTACTGGAAAAACCACAGCTTTGACTAGATGGACCTTTGTTGGTAAAGTAATGTCTCTGCTTTTTAATATGCTGTCTAGGTGTGTCATAGCTATTCTTCCAAGGAGCAAGCGTCTTTTAATTTCATGGCTGCAGTCACCATCTGCAATGATTTTAGAGCCTAAAAAAATAAAGTCTGTCACTGTTTCCCCATCTATTTCCCATGAAGTGATGGGACTGGATGCCATGATCTTAGTTTTCTGAATGTTGAGTTTTAAGCCAACTTTTTTACTCTCCTCTTTCACTTTCATCAAGAGGCTCTTTGGTTCTTCTTTGCTTTCTGCCATAAGGGTGGTGTCATCTGCATAACTAAAGTTATTGATATTTTTCCTGGCAATCTTGATTCCAGCTTGTGCTTCATCCAGACCAGCATTTCACATGATGTACTCTGCATATAAGTTAAATAAGCAGGGTGACAATATGAAGCCTTGACATACTCCTTTCCTGATTTGGAACCAGTTTGTTGTTCCATGTCCAGTTCTAACTGTTGCTTCTTGATCTGCATACAGATTTCTCAGGAGGCAGGTCAGGTGGTCTGGTATTCCCATCTCTTTAAGAATTTTCCACAGTTTGTTGTGATCCACACAGTCAAAGGCTTTGGCGTTAGTTTATACTAATGATCTCCCAATTACACTACACAATTTGTTTCCATAAATCTGTCTTTTGTTAGATTTCTTCTTTAGGTATATTATCAGTTTTTTTTTTTTTTTTATGGGTCAGCACTTTTATGTAAATTATCTCAAAACAACACAGTGAAACAGGTATTGTTAGCTCCAAGGTGGTGCAGGCAGTGAATGGATGGCCGAGCTGGGTGGAGGGGAACGGACCCAGATCATCAGGGCCTATCCAGAGCATCCTTTCCACTACGGCAGGATGCTGCACCAGAAATACTACAAGGCCTTCACATCTAAACTGTAATTGGTCTCAAGCTGAGCAAGTTTCTACCAACAATGTCAAAAAGGAATACCCTCTGTCAAAGAGGCCTGTCCAAAGACAAAATTCCAGGAGTCTCTTGGGTAAAGATCGATCATCGGTATTTCCACAACACAAAAGGCATCTTCGGGTTTCTTCTTTTTTAAGAATGTCAGGATCTGCCCTGCATGAATCTGAAGGTTCCGTGTGCTATTGTTGATTCTAAAGGAACATCTGGTTGCAGAGACAGGAATCGGCTCTAGGAGTTTGACTGTCAACTTGTAGAAGAAGGCTTCACAGTAGTAGCCCTTGAGCCATTTCAAATATTCTTATTGCAGTTATATGTGGTATTTTATTAAAAAAAATGTTTCCCCCAATATTACTGGTATGCAGAAATACAAGTAGTGTTTCTATGTGACCTGTGTCCAACAATCTTGACCAGATCTCTTATTAATTCTATTAATTTGGCTGTAGAGTTTTGTGCTTTACTATAAAGACTATCACCTGATTTAATGCCAGTTTGGTTTTTCTCCCTTTCCATCTATTATTTCTTATTATTTTCTTATTTGTACTAGTGAGTACCTATTGAACACTGATTAGTTAAGAGAACATGCATTTTCTTTTCTTTTTTTTTTTTTCTTTTTTACACACCCCACCCCCCACCTCCAGGTATCCATGCATTTTCACATTCTGTTTTTTTTTTAAGCTTTCAGTGTTTCATCGTTGAGAATGGCATTTGCCATAGTATTTCAGGGACATCGTTCATTGGGGTCCTTGTTTTTTATAGTTTTATTTATAATCATTATTCAGTGCTTTTCCTGTCCATATTTGAGATGATCATTACCTTCCTTCTTTAGTCAGTTGTATGAATATATTTTCTAATGTTAAAAACCAGACACCAGGCCCCAAATGCAGTCAGTCATGCTAAGCCCCATGTCACCAAACTAAGACTTACTTACAGTTTCTGGCTCTCCCAGAACTGCAGTCTTAAACTAGTCAGTCAGGAATCACCTGATTAGCATTAGTTAGGTCATCTACCTGACTGGACTCTTGCTATCCCCTAAAGGAAAAGGACCTTGAAATAACCAGCCTGCTTTTAGCCTAGTATGATTACCTTGTTCCTGCTCCCTTCTGCCTAGTCTCTCATATTGTATAGCTCCTTGGAGCTCCTTTCCATCTGCTAATGGAATGCTGCTTCATGAATCATTAAATAAAGCCAATAAAATCTTCAAAATTTTCTCAGTTGGATTTTGATTTTGGATTATAATATTTAACCAACCTGGTCTGAGATAAGCCCAACTTGGTCATGTTGTATTATATTTGCTGATCAATAACTGGTCTGTTGCCACTCTATTTAGGATTTTGTATATACATTCATGGGCAAAACTATCTCTGAGTTCTTTTCTTGCTTCTTGTCTGGGTATCAAAATTATGTTGCCTTTATATAATGAGTTGGAGAGTTAAGGCTTCCAGGGGACCTTAATGGCCCTTCTACCCAGAGTCAAGGCCATATCGGCAAGTTTTCTTGCTACCACCCTTTGTGGGATAGATGTTTCCATGGATTTCTTGTTGTTGTTTTTTAGTCGCTAAGTCATATCCGACTCTTTTGCGACCTCCTGGACTGTAGCACACCAGGCTTCTCTGTCTATGGGATTTCCCAGACAAGAATACTGGAGTGGGTTCCCATTTCCTTCTCCAGGGGATTTTCCCATTCCTGGGATGGAACCTGCATCCCCTGCATTGGCAGGCAGATTCTTGACCACTGAGCCACCAAGGAAACCACCTTCATTAAGGATCTTCTTTAAGGCCCCAGCTTTATTTGAGACTCTAAGTGCTGACTTCCTCTTGCCAGGGCCTTGCACAGTATTTCTGCCCTTCTCCCTGAGTCTTGAACACCAAGTCCTTCTGTGCAGGATTTTACTGATGCCTTAGTGCAGTCATGCTTTAGCATTAGTTGGCTTTCTTAGTTTTGTATTCGCTCGTAATTCTGACTTCTGAGGTTTTCTCTTAATTTCATGTCAACTTAGCCACAAATTTTAAAATATTAAAATATATGTATATGTCCCCAGAGTATTAGGTGTTTTATGGTAGGAAGGTTTGGTGTCATTCAGTCTACCATATTGCTCTATGTGGGAGCATTTTTTAAAATTAATTTTTAAAAACAGTTTTTTGAAGCCTAGGTAATATAATCACATATTTCAAAATTCAAAGGTACAAAAGAGTATACAGTGAAGAAAAGTCAGTCTCACCCTTTGCCTCCCCCATTTTCTCCAGCCAATGTGAAGTTTTTCTTACATAGTCTTTCAAAGAAATTCTATGCGTAGAGAAACATAGGTTTATACAAACGATAGCACACTGAACCCACTGTTCTACATGTTGTTTTTTCTTTAACCTAATATTAAATTTTAGTTAGTTTGAGAGGTTTAACAGGTAGCACGGAGAAAGCAATGGCACCCCATTCCAGGACTCTTGCCTGGAAAATCCTACGGACGGAGGAGCCTGGTGGGCTGCAGTCCATGGGGTCGCAAAGAGTCGGACACGACTGAGCGACTTCACTTTCACTTTTCACTTTCAAGCATTGGAGAAGGAAATGGCAACCCACTCCAGGGTTCTTGCCTGGAGAATCCCAGGGATGGTGGGGCCTGGTGGGCTGCCGTCTATGGGGTCGCACAGAGTCGGACACGACTGAAGTGACTTAGCAGCAGCAGCAACAGGTAGCAAGACCAGAGGTCCTCAGGAGGCAGGAGTAAATAAACTCCAAGTGGCAGACGTTTTTTCCCCCCCTTCTCTATACAAAATTACAAGAGGCTTCTTTTAATTCTGTGTTGATAACACGTGGTTCCTTTTCTCAAACCTTGAGTGAACCAAAGCATTTTTCTTATGAAACTATGTATTTGCTTTGAAATCTGCCTTTTGGCTCTACCTAAGACTAACCTTTTTTTCTTTTCTCAAATCTTGGGCTGATAATGGCTCAACAAACCAGTATTCACGTCAATTGTTTTATGGCTGGGGGGGTGCCATTCTATCTCAAAAATGCATATTCTGGGAGAAGGGCCTGAGGAGAAGGGCCCCTCAACCTTGAGGTGTTTCCCTTATCTGATTAGCAGCTTGCTAACAGACCTAGAAAGTGAAGTCGTTCAGTCATGTCTGACTCTTTGTGACCCCATGGATTATAGCCTACCACGCTCCTCCATCCTTTGGATTTTCCAGGCAAGAGTACTGGAGTGGGTTGCCATTTCCTTCTCCTAAAATGCCTTGCTAAAAACTAACAAAGGGGCACTCTTTCTGTCCCCTTCTGATGTCTGTCAGAAGCTTTCCGTATCTTTTATACTTTAATAAAACTTCTCTATACAAAAAGCTCTGAGTAGTCAAGCCTTGTCTCTGGCCCCAGATTGAAATCCTCTCCTCTGGAGGTCACGAATCCCAGTGTAGCACAAGGCTTGCAACCGCAGCCTTTCAGTTTCATACTACATAAAATCTTTCCCATTAAAATTCTTATATAGACATAACACTTTTTAAAAAATTTATTTTTTTATTAAAGGATAATTGCTTTACAGAATTTTGTTGTTTTTTGTCAAACCTCAATATAAATCAACCATAGGTATACATATATCACCTCCCTTTTGAACCTCCCTCTCATCTCCGTCCCCATCCCACCCGTCTAGGTTGATACAGAGCCCCTGTTTGAGTTTCCTGAGCCATTCAGCAAATTACCATTGGCTATCTATTTTGCATACAGTAATATAAGTTTCCATAGTCCTCTTTCCATACATCTCACCCTCTCCCCACATCCATGTCTATTCTCTAGGTCTGTTTCTCCATTGCTGCCCTGCAAATAAATACTTCAGTACCATTTTTCTAGATTTTCTAGATTTCTAGACTAGTGCATAGTCTATATATGCATTAGATTATGACAGTTATCTTTCTCTTTCTGACTTACTTCACTCTGTATAATAGGTTCTAGGTTCATCTACCTCATTAAAACTGACTCAAATGTGTCCCTTTTTATGGCTGCATAACATGCCATTGTCTATGCTGCTGCTGCGACAAAGTCACATCAGTCGTGTCCAACTCTGTGCGACCCCATGGACAGCAGCCTACCCGGCTCCTCGGTCCCTGGGATTCTCTAGGCAAGAATACTGGAGTGGGTTGCCATGTCTTTCTCCATCCATTGTCTGTATGTACCACTAATTCTTTATCCATTCATCTGTCGATGGACATCTAAGTTGCTTCCATGTTCTAGCTATTGTAAATAGTGCTGCAATGAACAATGGGATACATGTGTCTTTTTCAATTTTTGTTTCCTCAGGGTATATGCCTAGGAGTGCGATTGCTGGGTCATATGGTGGTTTTATTCCTAGTTTTTTAAGGAATCTCTATACCATCTTCCATAGTGGCTGCATCAATTTACATTCCCACCAAAAGTGCAAGAGCATACCCTTTTCTCCACACCCTCTCCAGCATTTATTGTTTGTAGACTTTTTTTGTTTGTTTGTTTGTAGACTTTTTGATGATGACCATTCTGACTGGTGTGAGGTGATATCTCATTGTATTTTCGATTTGCATTTCTCTAATAATGAACGATGTTGAGCATCTTTTCATGTGCTTGTTAGCCATCTGTATGTCTTTGGAGAAATGTCTGTTTAGGTCTTTTTCCCACTTTTTGATAGGGTTGTTTGTTTTTCTGGTATTGAGTTGTATGAATTGCTTGTATATTTTGGAAATTAATCCTTTGTTCCTTGTTTCATTTGGTATTATTTTCTCCCATTCTGAGGGTTGTCTTTTTACCTTGCTTACAGTTTCCTTTGCTGTGCAAAAGCTTTTAAATTTAATCAGGTCCCACTTGTTTACTTTCGTTTTTATTTCCATTACTCTAGGAGGTAGGTCATAGAGGGTCTTGCTTTGATTTATGTCATTGAGTGTTCTGCCTATGTTTTGCTCTAAGAGTTTTATAGTTTCTGGTCTTACATTTAGGTGTTTAATCCATGTGAAGAGTTGACTCATTGGAAAAGTCTCTGATGCTGGGAGGGATTGGGGGCAGGAGGAGAAGGGGATGACAGAGGATGAGATGGCTGGATAACATCACTGACTTGATGGACATGAGTCTGAATGAACTCTGGGAGTTGATGATGGACGGGGAGGCCTGGTGTGCTGCGATTCATGGGGTCGCAAAGAGTCAGACATGACTGAGCGACTGACCTGAACTGAACTGATGGTGTTAGGAAGTGTTCTAATTTCATTCTTTTACATGTAACTGTCCAGTTTTCCCAGCACCATTTATTGAAGGGGCTGTCTTTGCCCTATTGTATATTTTTGCCTCCTTTGTCAAAAATAAGGTACCCATAAGTGGATGGGTTTATTTCTGGGCTTTCTATCTTGTTCCATTGGTCTATAGTTTTGTTTTTGTGGCAGTACCATACTGTCTTGATGACTGTAGCTTTGTAGTATAATCTGAAGTCAGGAAGGTTGATTCTTTCAGTTCCATTCTTCTTTCTCAAGGCTGCTTTGGCTGTTTGGGGTCTTCTGTATTTCCATACGAATTGTGAAATTTTTTGTTCTAGTTCTGTGAAAAATGCCACTGATAATTTGGTAGGGATCACATTAAATCTGTAGATCGTGTTTGGTAGTATAGTCATTTTCACAGTACTGATTCTTCCTACCTAGGAATATGGAATATATCTCTGTCTGTTTATATTATCTTTGATTTCTTTCATCAGTGTCTTACAATTTTCTGTGCACAGTTCTTTTGTCTCCTTAGGTAAGTCTATTCCTAGATATTTAATTCTTTTTGTTGCAATGGTGAATGGGATTGATTCTTTAACTTCTCTTTCTGAATTTTCATTGTTAGTATAAAGAAATGCAAGTGATTTCTGTGTACTGATTTTGTATTCTGCAACTTTGCTAAATTCACCGACTAGCTCTAGTATTTTCTGATACTATCTTTAGGGTTTTCTATGTACAATATCGTGTCATCTGCAAACAGTGAGAGCTTTACTTCTTCTTTTCTGATCTGGATTCCTTTTATTTCTTTTTCTTCTCTGATTGCTGTAGCTAGGACTTCCAGAACTATGTTGAATAATAGTGGTGAAAGTGGACACCCTTGTCTTGCTCCTGATCTTAGGGGAATGCTTTTAGTTTTTCATCATTGAGAATAATGTTTACTGTAGGCTTATCATACTATGTTGAGGTAGACTATGCCCATTTTTTGAGTTTTAATCATAAATAGGTGCTGTATTTTGTCAAAGGCTTTTTTCTGCATCTGTTGAGATTATCATATGGTTTTTATCTTTCAGTTTGTTAATATGGTGTATCACATCGATTGATTTGCGTATGTCGAAGAACAATTGCATCCCTGGAATAAACCTAACTTGATCATGGTGTATGATCAAGTTGTGTTGCTGAATTCTGTTTGTTAAAATTTTGTTGAGGATTTTTGCATCTATGTTCATCAGTGATATTGGCCTGTAGTTTTCTTTTTTTGTGTTGTCTTTGTCTGGGTTTGGTATCAGGGTGATAGTGGCCTCATAGAATGAGTTTGGAAGTGTTCCTTCCTCTACAATTTTTTGAAAGAGTTTTAGAAAGATAGGCATCAGCTCTTCTCTAAATGTTTGACAAAATTCTCCTGTGAAGCCATTTGTCTGGGCATTTGTTTTTTGGGAGATTTTTGATCACAGCTTCAATTTCAGTGCTTGTAATTGGCTTGTTCATAATTCTTATTTCTTCCTGGTTTAGTCTTGGAAGGCTGAACATTTCTAAGAATCTGTCCATTTCTTCCAGGTTATCTATTTTATTGCCATATAGTTGTTCGTAATAGTCTCTCATAATCCTTTCTATTTCTGCATTGTCTGTTGTAACCTCTCCTTTTTCATTTCTAATCTTGTTGATTTGATTCATCTCTCTTTTTTTCTTGAAGAGTCTGGCTAAAGGTTTGTCAATTTTGTTTATCTTCTCAAAAAACCAGTTTTTAGTTTTATTAATCTTTATTTCTTTTTCATTTATTTCTGCTCAGATCTTTATGATTTCTTCCCTCTACTAATTTTGGGGGGGGGGTTTGTTCTTCTTTTTCCAGTTGTTTTAGGTATAAAGTTAGGTTATCTATTCGATGGTTTTCTTGTTTCTTGAGGTAGGATTGTGTTGCTATAAACTTCCCTCTTAGAACTGCTTTTGCTGCATCCTATAGGTTTTGAGTTGTCGTGTTTTCATTGTCATTTGTTTCTAGAAATTTTTTGATTTCCCTTTTGATTTCTTCAGTAACTTGTTGGTTATTTAGAAGTATGTTGTTTAATCTCCATGTGTTTGTGTTTTTCACAGTTTTTTTCTTGTAATCGATATCTAGTTTCATAGTGTTGTGATCAGAGAAGATGCTTGATACGATTTCAATTTTCTTAAATTTACTGAGGTTTGATTTGTGACCCAAGATGTGATCTGGGTCATATTCCATGTGTACTTGAAATATTCCATGTGTACTTGAGAAGAAGGTGTATTCTTCTGGCTTTGGATGGAATGTCCTGAAGATATCAGTGAGATCTGTCTCATCTAATGCATAATTTACGGCTTGTGTTTCCTTATTAATTTTCTGTTTTGATGATCTGTCCATTGGTGTGAATGGGGTGTTAAAGTCTCCTACTATTGTATTACTGTCAATTTCTCCTTTTATGCTTGTTAGTGTTTGTATTATGTATTGAGGTGCTCCTATGTTGGGTGCATAGATATTTACAATTGTTATGTCTTCGTCTTGGATTGATCCCTTGATCATTATGTAATGTCCTTCCTCATTTCTTGTAATCTTTTTTATAGGGTCTATTTTGTCTGATATGAGGATTGATACTCCAGCTTTGTTTTGCTTTCCATTTGCATGGAATATAATTTTCCATCCTCTCACTTTCAGTCTATATGTGTCTTGAGGTCTCAAGTGGGTTTCTGTAGACAGCATATATATGGGTCCTGTTTTTGTATCTGTTCAGCCAGTCTCTGTCTTTTGGTTGGAGCATTTAATCCATTTATATTGAAAGTAATTATTGAGATATATGTTCCTATTGCCATTTTCTTAATTGTTTCGGTTGATTTTGAGGATCTTTTTTCTTCTCTTGTATTTCTTGACTATATAAGTCCCTTTAACATTTGTTGTAAAGCTGGTTTGGTGGTACTGAATTCTCTTAACTTTTGCTTGTCTGAAAAGCTTTTTATTTCTCCATCAATTTTGAACAAGATTCTTGCTGGGTACAGTAATCTTGGTTGCAAATTTTTCCCTTTCACTACTTTAAATATATCCTGCCATTCCCTTCTGGCCTGTAGAATTTCTGTTGAAAGATCAGCTGTTAAGTGTATGTTACTTGTATGTTACTTGTATGTTACTTATTGCTTCTCTCTTGTGGCTTTTAATATTCTTTCTTTCTGTTTAGTCTTTGTTAGTTTGATTAGTATGTGTCTTGGTGTGTTTCTCCTTGGGTTTATTCTGTATGGGACTCTTTGTTCCTCTTGGACTTGATTGACTATTTCCTTTTCCATTTGGGGAAATTTTCAACTATAATCTCTTCCAAAAATTTCTCATACCCTTTCTTTTTCTCTTCTTCTTCTGGTACCCCTATAATTTGAATGTTGGTGTGTTTGATATTGTCCCAGAGGTCTCTGAGACTATCCTCAGTTCTTTTTATTCTTTTTAGTTTATACTGCTCTTCAGAACTTATTTCCACCATTTTATCTTCCAGCTCACTGAATCGTTATTCTGCTTCAGATATTCTGCTATTGATTCCTTCTAGAGTATTTTTAATTTCAGTAATTCTGTTGTTTGACTCTGCATATTTATTCTTTAATTCTTCTAGGTCTTTGTTAATTGATTCTTGCATTTTCTCCATTTGGTTTTCAGGGTTTTTGACCATCTTTACTTTCATTATTCTGAATTATTTTTCAGTTAATTCGCCTATTTCCTCTTCATTTATTTGGACTTCTGTGTTTCTAGTTTGTTGCTTCATTTGTGTAGTATTTCTCTGCCTTTTCCTTATTTTTTTAAAAACTTATTGTGTTTGAGGTCTCCTTTTCCCAGGCTTCAAGGAAAGTTGAATTCTTACCTTGAAGAAGGTTGAATTCGTTCTTCCTTTTGGTTTCTGCCCTCCTAAGGTTGGTCCAGTGGTTTGCGTAAGCTTTGTATAGGGTGAGATTTGTGCCGAGTTTTTGTTTGTAGCTTGTCTTTCCACACAAGGCTGAGTGAGGTGGTAATCCTGTCTGCTGATGACTGGGTTTGTATTTTTGTTTTGTCTGTTGTTAGATGACGTGTCCGGCACAGAGTGCTGCTCCTGGTGGTTGGGTGATCCTGGGTCTTGTATTCAAGTGGTTTCATTTGTGTGAGTTCACACAATTTGATACTCCCTAGGATTAATTCTCTTGTAGTCTAGAGTCTTGGAGTCTGTGTGCTCACTCCAAAGGCTCAGGGCTTGGATCTCTGGTCAAAAACAAAGATTCCACAAGTGGCATTAAGTGAGATTAAAACAAATATCCAAAAATGAGAAGCCAAAGATGAAGCCCAGACAAATGGCAAAATAAGTCAGGCAAATAATAATTAAAATAATGGAATATATACGTACACATATACACCCATGAGCAAAGTCAAAACAGTCCAACAAAAATAAAGTACAGTAGATTGACCCAGCAAACAAAGGAAATAAAAAATTATATTTACCAGTTAAGAACAAAACTAACTAAAGCACAAACTGCAAAACAAAACTAAAGCAAGGTGCCAAGTGGGGAATAAAGCAATGAAAACAAAACAAATATGCTGTTCAGTTCAGTTCAGTCACAGTTGTGTCCGACTCTTTGCAACCCCATGGACTGCACCGTGCCAGGCTTCCCTGTCCATCACCAACTCCTGGAGCCTACTCAAACTCATGTCCAACGTGTCAGTGATGCCATCCCACCATCTCATCTTCTGTCATCCCCTTCTCCTCCTGCCCTCAATCTTTCCCAGCATCAGAGTCTTTTCAAATGAGTCAGTTCTTCGAATCAGGTGGCCAAAGTATTGGAGCTTTAGCTTCAGCACCAGTCCTTCCAACGAATAGTCAGGACTGATTTTCTTTAGGATGGACTGGTTGGATCTTCTTGCACTCCAAAGGACTCTCAAGAGTCTTCTCCAACACCACACTTCAAAAGCATCAATTCTTCAGTGCTCAGCTTTCTTTATAGTCCAACTCTCACATCCATACATGACTACTGGAAAAACCATAGCTTTGACTAGACAGACCTCTGTTGGCAAAGTAATGTCTCTGCTTTTAAATATGCTATCTAGGTTGGTCATAACTTCTTCCAAGGAGCAAGCGTCTTTTAATTTCATGGCTACAGTCACCATCTGCAGTGATTTTGGAGCCTAAAAAAAATAAAGTCTGTCACTGTGTTCATTGTTTCCTCATCTATTTGCCATGAAAGTGATAGGACCGGATGCCATGATCTTAGTTTTCTGAATGTTGAGTTTTAAGCCAACATTTTTACTCTCCTCTTTCACTTTCATCAAGAGGCTCTTTAGTTCTTCTTTGCTTTCTGCCATAAGGGTGGTGTCATCTGCATATCTGAGGTTATTGATATGTCTCCTGACACTCATGATTCCACCTTGTGCTTCATCCAGACCAGTGTTTCTCATGATGTACTCTGTATATAAGTTAAATAAGTAGGGTGACAATATACAGCCTTGATGTACTCCTTCCCTGATTTGGAGCCAGCCTTTTGTTCCATGTCCAGTTCTAATTGTTGCTTCCTGACCTGCATGCAGATTTCTCAAGAGGTAGGTCAGGTGGTTTGGTATTCCCATCTCTTTAAGAATTTCCCACAGTTTGTTGTGATCCACACAAAGGCTTTTGGCATAGTCAATAAAGCCAAAGTAGATGTTTTTCTGGAACTCTCTTGCTTTTTCAGTAATCAAACAGATGTTGGCAATTTGATCTCTGGTTCCTCTGCCTTTTCTAAATGCAGCTTGAACATCTGGAAGTTTATGGTTCACGTACTGTTGAAGTCTGGCTTGGAGAATTTTGAGCATTACTTTACTAGCGTGTGAGATGAGTGCAATTGTGCAGTAGTTTGAGCATTCTTTGGCATTGCCTTTCTTTGGGATTAGAATGAAAACTGAACTTATGCAGTCCTGTGACCACTGCTGAGTTTTCCAGATTTGCTGGCATATTGAGTGCAGCACTTTCACAGCACCATCTTTTAGGATTTGAAATAGCTCAACTGACTTCCATCACCTCCACTAGCTTTGTTTGTAGTGATGCTACCTAAGGCCCACTTGACTTTGCATTACAAGGTGTTTGGCTCTAGGTGAGTGATCACACCATCGGAATTATCTGGGTTGTGAAGATCTTTATTGTATAGTTCTTCTGTGTATTCTTGCCACCTCTTCTTAATATCTTCTGCTGTCGTTGGATCCATTTCTGTCCTTTATTGTGCCCATCTTTGCATGAAATGTTCCGTTGGTATCTCTAATATTCTTGAAAAGGAAAGAAAGAAAAAAAAGGAAGAAGAGATATGCAAAGTTAAATAGAGGTATATGAAGAAGATTTATATACATTAAAGATTAACTGCAAGGGGAAAAGAACAGCAGGAAAGGCAAACAAAGGAATATATGTAGAAAAAATATAATAGGTTTTAAAAAATTAAAAATTAAAATGATAAAAAAGAGAAAAATGAAAAAAAAAAAGATGAAAGAAAAAACAGAAAAAAAGGAAAAACACCTCAGAACTGCAAAAGCTCAACATAGAGGCAGAGATTTATTACATTAAAAATTATGGCTGAATATACACATATACATATACATCCATCGGAGAAGGCAATGGCACCCCACTCCAGTACTTTTGCCTAGAAAATCCCATGGATGGAGGAGCCTGGTAGGCTGCAGTCCATGGGGTCGCTAGGAGTCGGACTTGACTGAGCGACTTCACTTTGACTTTTCACTTTCATGCTTTGGAGAAGGAAATGGCAACCCACTCCAGTGTTCTTGCCTGGAGAATCCCAGCGATGGGGGAGCCTGGTGGGCTGCCGTCTATGGGGTCACACAGAGTCAGACACGACTGACGTGACTTAGCAGTAGCGTATACATCCATAAGCAAAATCAAAACATTCCAACAAAAATAAAGTACAATAGATTGACTTGGTGAACAAAGGAAATCAAAAATTATATCTACCAGAACAAAACTAACTAAAACACAAACTGCAAACAAAACTAAAGCAAGGTGCCAATAGGGTAACAAAGCAATGAAAATAAAACTAACAAATATGTTGAGAGGAAAAGAGAGATGCAAAGAAAAAAAGAATAGATATGCAAAGTTAAATAGAGGTAGGTAAAGAAGATTTATATATGTTAAAGATTAACTGCAAGGAGAAAAGAACAGTAGGAAAAGCAAACAAAGGAATAAATGCAGGAAAAAGTAACATTAGTTTTTAAAAAATTAAAATTAAAAAAAGAGAGAAAGAAAGGAAAATTCCACAGAACTGCAAAAGCCCAACAAGTTAAAACATAAGAATAATAAATGTTTTTCTTGAGTCACTGCTGTCAGAGTCCTTTCCCTCACTGGGAGTCACAGTCCACCTCACCTCCCTAGGATGCCCTCAGACACTGTGGTGATCTCTGGACCTGCTGTGGGGGCAGCTCAGATTCTAATCTGGTCCTACTCCTGGGTGTTCTTGCC
This sequence comes from Bos mutus, assembly GCF_027580195.1. Classification (NCBI taxonomy): domain Eukaryota; kingdom Metazoa; phylum Chordata; class Mammalia; order Artiodactyla; family Bovidae; genus Bos; species Bos mutus. The sequence continues at coordinate 126,143,249 of NC_091617.1, forward strand.
TCCAAAATCCACAGCTATCAGAACTAGTGTGTTTTCTTTTGTGGGAGCGCTCAATGACTTTTTGTATATTCCATAGACACAAAGTCTGCCTAGTTGATCATGTGGATTTAATCTGCAGCTTGTAGAGCTGGTGGGAAGGTTTGGTTTTCTTCCTTAGCCACACTGCCCCTGGGTTTCAGTTGTGGTTTTATTTCCACCTCTGCATGTGGGTCGTCCACTGGGGTCGTCCTGCAGCTGCCCTGGAGGACTTGGGCTTGTCCCTGTGAGGGCCAGGTGTGGAGATGGTGCAGCTGCTTGGGTCACAGGGGTTCTGGCAGCACCAGGTACCCAGAGGGGTTGGCAGCTAGGGCAGCAGGAAATATGGTGCTCTAGAAGGGTATGGCAACCAGTATTGGCCAATACACTCCAGTACTCTTGCCTGGAGAATCCCATGGATGGAGGAGCCTGGTGGGCTGCAGTCCATGGGGTCGCTAAGAGTTGGACAAGACTCAGCGACTTCACTTTCACTTTTCACTCTCATGCACTGGAGAAGGAAATGGCAACCCACTCCAGTGTTCTTGCCTGGAGAATCCCAGGGACGGGGGAGCCTGGTGGGCTGCCGTCTATGGGGTCGCACAGAGTCGGACACGACTGAAGCGACTTAGCAGCAGCAGCAGCAGCAGAAAGGTATGGCAACCAGTATTGGCCAATACACTCCAGTATTCTTGCCTGGAGAACCGCCCTCCCTGACAGGCCTGGCAGGCCACAGTCTTCAAGACTGCAAAGAGTCAGACATGACCAAAGCGACCCTGCGTGCATAGACATAAGACTATTTTTGCCTGTGGCAGCTCTGCCCCAGTGAGCCCTGAGTGTGAAGGCGGCTCAGCTGCTTGGCTTGTGGGGACCCTGGTGGTGCCAAGTGTGTAGGGACACAGACTGTCTCCACTGCAGGAGTTATGGCCGTATCAGAGTCTTTTTTTGAGCATCTTGTAGCTGGTGTTCAGAGGCCTCTTCAGCCAGTCTTTCTCTGCAGCTCCGCCTGTTCGGGTACTTAGAGGGCTCCCTTGCCTAGGGTCCTTCTCTGTTGTTCGGCACATCAGGCACATAGAGGGGCACCCCTGGCTGGGGCCCTACTCTGTAAATCGGCGGTCAGGCATTTAAAGGGGCACCCTGGGTGAGGTCCTATGCTGTAGTTCAGTGCATCAGGCCTTTGATGGACCAGCCTCTCTATTGTTCAGCTGCCTTTGCTGGCGTGTGAGGTGAGAGAGGCTATGGTGATGGCTCCACCCTCTATGTGTGACTAGCAGTACCGCCTTGCTTCCATGGCTGCCTGGCTTTTCTCTGCCAGCATTTCCCATCACGATCTCCTCCCTCACGTCCCCTTGATCTGTCTCTCCGCAGTCAACAGCAGCCCTTGGCCTGGGATTGCTTCATAATCCTGAAACTCGAGCTCCCAACTGCTGCACCTTCCAGGGGTCCCTCGTCCCCGTCTGGGGTATGTATGGCTGCAGCAAGGATGGTCTGATTCTCATTCCATTTAGGCTGCCACAGATCAGTTGTTTCACTCTCAGCTTTGTTTCTCCTCTGACTCAGACAATTGCCTTGTGTGGGGATCGGACCCCTGCTTCAGTTCCCCCACCCGCTGAGGGCAGGTCCGGTCCTACTAACACTCCTGTTTTCCCCCTAGTTCCTTTGTCCTACCGAGTTTTGCGTGGTTCTATATATTCTTTTCCACTGGTCAGGTACTCCTGTCCGCTCTCAACTGGTGTTCTGCATGCACTTCTGTGTCTGAAGGTGTATTCCTGATGTATCTGTGGAGAGAGATGTACTCCTCGTCCACCTACTCCTCTGCCATCTTTTTCTTCATTCAGTAACACTTTTTTTGAATAGACTTGGTGGATATTTAGGATATTAGGATGCTCATCGTCTTCTGCCATTTCGCGTGGGGCTGCAGAGAAAAACCTTGTGCATAAGATTTCATGCTCATGTCTGTCTATACACTCATAGGACAAATGTCTGAGTGAAACTTGCTTCATCAGTAGGGATGTATATTCATAATTTGATTGCTATTGCTGAATTACCCTCTGTATCAAATAATTCTTACAGCAACTTCTAAAAGTAATTGTTTCTTTACACTCTAGTGAATATGGTATAAGACTTTAAAATTCTTTTTCAAACTGGTAGGTGGAATATGGTACCTTGTAGTTTGTTGATGAAAAATCAAATAACAATCAAGCTATGAAAAAGGAAAGAGAATTTTGAGTCAAACTGAGGACTCCAACCCAGGAAACAGGTTCTCATCCATGGATCAAGAGTTAGAGATGCAGTTTTATACATATTTGAAATGAAGAAATTATGTATCATACTGACAGGTTAGCATTGTGTAAACAATTCATCAAATTTTTTTTTTTTTTTGGTCAATAATGCATGTACAGACAAGCCTTTGGGCAATGCAACCCCTTATTTCAGATGAAAAAAAAAATACATTAATCATAGAATTATAATGCTGGCACCTGAAGAAAGGGGCCAACTTTTTCTCAAAGGTTGATTTCATTCTCCTGCTTTGAGGTCTGGTTAACATATAATATAGATGCACACTGAGCTTTGGGAAAGGCCTTCCACAAAGGGAGCATGTAATTTTTTTCCCCTTTCTTTCTTTGATTGTCTTGCCATAGAAAATTTATGATATTCTTCATCAAGTTTTAATTTGTATTTTTTATTACATGTGAGATTTAGCATTTCTTCATATATAAAAAAGCCACATTTCCCTTCCTGTGAACCTACTGTACATATCTTTTTATTATTTTTTTCAATTTTTTTCTTATTTTGGTGTTTATATTGATTTCTGGAAGCTCATTCTGTATCAGGGGAGATGGAATATTTTTATACTGAGTAATTAGCAAACATTTGGCAGATACCATCTACTCCCCAAAATGTGTTCTGAACTAATTTTTCAAAGCAATTTCTGTTGTATTGATTGTGATCAAATATAACATATGCCATGTGTTATTGTTTTCCCTGTACAACATAAATGATATGGTACCTTTCAGGAAAATCTAGAACACACCAACAAACAAATCCACCACCCAGTATTTCATAAGATACTTTTCACAGGCATAGAGGCATGCTTTTAAGGCTGTATAATAGTCTAAGTGTGCGAATCCTTGGGGAAATTACTACATCCAACAAAGGACTTTTATGGGTGTCATAGTCAGGCTCTCGTAAAAGGCAAACCCATTGCAGCTAGTATGAGGGGAAAGGCCTACAGGGATGAAGACCGAGTGCAAAGTGGTGCCATCCTGAGCAGTGCAGCTCTGCGGATGTTGATGGCCCCAGAACTGGCGGGGAGGAGCCAGGAAATTCAACTGTCAGCTCTAAGAATCAACTTTTTGGTCCTCCGGCTTCCAGGTAGTGCTCTCGGGGCAGCAGTTCCTGGGGAGCAGATCCCAGGCTCTGAAGCATGTATGTCATCTGAGGTGAGAGGGGGTGGAGGTGTAGAGTCTCAGGGGGTTCTGGCATCCAGGGTTGAACGAGGCCAATCCAGAGAACAGCCTGCATGCTGGAGCTGAGACGAGGTGACCACAGCGTGGCTGAGGTCTTTACTGAGAAAGCAACTGAGGGCCAAGAAGGCAGGTGGGAAGCACGGACTTCATAGATTCATGGCCACTAGTGTATTAATGTCTGGCTTTCAAGTTTCAGTCCAAGTTGACCCACCATCATCCCAGGGAGAAGCTCCGACAGCAGGAGTTGGCAAACTTTTTCTGTAAAAAGCCAGACAGTAAATATTTTAGGCTTGCAGGCCATCATCTCTGTTGAAATCACTCCATTCTGCCACTGGAGTCTGAAAGCAGCAACCAGATACGTAAATGAACGAACATGCATGTGCTCTAAGCAAACTTTCTTCCTGACACTGAAATTCAACTGATATGTCATGAAATATTATTTCTCTTTCAACTTTTTAAAACCATTTAAAAATGTATAGGAAAGCTACTATCAACAAAAACAGAAAATATGTGTCGGGAAAGATGTGGAAACATTGAAACCTTTGAGCGCTGTGGGTGAGAATGTAAACTGGGGCAGCCACTTCGGAAAACAGTTTGCAGCTTCCTCAAAAAATTAGAAGTAGAGCTATCATATATAATACAGTAATCAACTTTCAGGTATTTATCTTAAAAAAATGAAAATACTAATTCAAAAAATGTATGCACCCCCATGGTCATTGAAGCATTATTTATAACAGACAAGACATGGAAATAATGTGTCCATTGTTGGATGAATAGATAAAGAAAATGTGATATTTATATACAGTTATCTATATATACACAATAGAATGATATTCAGCTATAAAAAAGAATGAAATCTTGCTATTTGCAACAACATGAATGAAACTTGAGGGCATTATGCTAAATGAAATAAGTCAAACAGAGAGAGACAAATACTGTATGATCACACTTACATGTGGCATCTAGAAGAAAAAACCAAACTCAAGCTCATGCAGAACAATTGGAGGTTGCCAGAGGCAGGGGGTGAGATGAGGGAGAAGGTATGGTTATAAAATAAGTAAGTCGTAGAGATGTGCTTCCCTGGTGGCTCAGAAGGTAAAGAATCCACCTGCAGTGTGGGAGACCTGGGTTCAATCCCTGGGTTGGGAAGATCCCCTGGAGGAGGGCATGGCAACCCACTTCAGTATTCTTGCCTGGAGAATCCCCATGGACAGCGGAGCCTGGCGGGCTACAGTCCATGGGTCACAAAGAGTCAGACCCGATTGAGTGACTAAGCACACATGCATAGAGATGTAAAGTACAGCATGGTGACTGTAGCGGATAGTACTGTACTGCATATCTGACAGCTGCTAAGAGAACAGATCTAAAGGTTCTCATCATAAGAAAAAAGATTTGTAACGACGTATGGTGACGGAAGTTAGCCAGACTTATTTTGATGATCATTTTGCAGTGTGTGTATTGACTAATTCAAGTTATATACTTGAAACAATATAATGTTATATGTCAATTATATAGGAAAACAATATGGTAGTTCCTTAAAAAATTAAAAATAGAATTACATACACATACGTGTGTGTGTGTGTACTCAGTCACTCAGTTCTGTCTGACTTTTTGTGACCCCATGGACTGTAACCCGCCAGGCTCCTCTGTTATGGAATTTTCTTGGCAAGAATACTGAAATGGGTGCTGGGCTGTGCTTAGTTGCTCAGTCGTGTCTGATTCTCTGCAGCCCCATGGACTGTAGCCTGCCAGGCTCCTCTGTCCATGGGGATTTGCCAGGCAAGAATACTTGAATGGGTAGATGCTTCTCCAGAGGATCTTCCCAATGCAGGGATTGAACCTGGGTCTCCCACATTGGAGGTGGTTCTTTACTGTCTGAGCCACCAGGGAAGCCCAATCCTCCCTAATTCAGATAAAAAATCCCATATGGCAAATAATTAAAAATGTCATCCATAAGGAAGACGGTAGATGAACAATCTTTATTCATAGTGAGTGTAAGAAAAATGTGCTATGTTATTGAAAAGCAGAAATAAACTTTGACACATGCTCTGCAAACATCCTCATGGAGAGATCCTTACGAACTTTTCCCTAAACCCGGTGGCCTTCCTCCTCAAGGACAAAAGAGGTAATGCTGTCGAGCCTTTCCCTGTTTTCAGCTGGGATGTGGATGATCTGCCTCAAATCATCAGAGCATCTTTCCTCTTCAGCTTCTCTCTCTGCTATTTTTGAAGACCACTATAAGTTACCAGCTATCGTTTTGGTTCCTTGACAGATAGCATGGTTTTCCATAAAAACAGGTCAAAAGAAAGTGATGGCTAAGCAAGTGACTATAATACATCAATTGCATGAAATATTACATATCTCTTTAAAGAATAAATGAGAAGTCTATGTAACAGTATGGAAAACATTGCTCCACTGGTCTAAATAGAAAATAGAACAGTCGGTGACAGAAGGCCAGAGTGACTCCAGCTATGTTAAATCTGTGCACACACCTCCTGGACTGGAAGGGACTCAGGGAGTTAAAATGGCCATGCAAGCATTTGGTGGACATGAAATCTGGGTCCACGAACATAAAAAGAACAAGTGCTCCACACACAAAGTGTTCTGAGTTCACATTCTGGCTCTTACACTTCTTAGCTTTGTCATTTGTGACACAAGCTCATCTACTCTTGAGTCTCAGCCTCAGAGAAGAGGAATAATTAGGGGCTTCCTTGGTGGCTCAGACGGTAAAGCGTCTGCCTACAATGCGGGAGACCTGGGTTTGATTCCTGGGTCAGAAAGATCCCCTGGAGAAGGAAATGGCAATCCACTCCAGCACTCTTGCCTGGAAGATCCCACGGACGGAGGAGCCTGATAGGCTATAGTCCATGGGGTCGCAAAGAATCGGACATGACTGAGTGACTTCACTTTCACTTTCCCTGGCGGTCCAGAGGCTGAGATTCCACGCTCACAATGCAGGGGGCCCAGGTTCTATCCCTGGTCAGGGAACTAGATCCCACATGCCGCAACTGAAAAGGATCCTGCATGCTGCAATGAAAATTAAAGATCCCATGTGCCACAACTAAGACATGTTGCAGCCAAATAAATAAGTAAAAATAAATATTTAAAAAGAAATTATTAAAAGAAAGGAACAATTAAGTATGTGTTACCTAATAGGTTCAATAAGCAGTAGGAATTACCTATGCTGCTGCTGCTGCTGCTAAGTCACTTCAGTAAGCGTGTCTGACTCTGTGCGACCCCATAGACAGCAGCCCACCAGGCTCCCCCGTCCCTGGGATTCTCCAGGCAAGAACACCGGAGTGGGTTGCCATTTCTTTCTCCAGTGCATGAAACTGAAAAGTGAGAGTGAAGTCGCTCAGTCGTATCCAACTCTTAGCAACCCCATGGACTGCAGCCTACCAGGCTCCTCCATCCATGGGATTTTCCAGGCAAGAGTAGTGGAGTCGGGTGCCAGTGCCTTCTCCGAGAAGAAATTTTCAAGTGTTGTTACCAAGTGATTTTAATAACTTTAAAGACTGAAAGATTTCTGATTAATAGTAATTTATTTTCTTTGTAGAAAGTTTAAGAAGTACACACAAATAAATAAATACCTGTTTCAAATCCTGAATCTGCTTGCCACTCCTTAGGATGTCAGGTATCTCCCTTAGTCTGCTCTTCTGTAAATTGAGTCCAATAACTCAAGCATGAGTATTAGAGGTTGCATGAGTATTAAATAAGGTAATGTACAATGATCAGCCTGGCAGACAAAAAATGCTCAGATTGGTGATGATTAATAGCACAGTTGCTATGAAAGAGATGTATTTCTTCATTCCCCTGCCCCACAGACTCATAAACTCTTGTTCCATTTGTCCTGAAATACATACTCTCTCTCTCTCTTTAAAAAATATCTATTTATTTAATTTATTTGGCTGCACCAGGTCTTGGTTGCAGCATGCAGGATCTTCAGTCTTCAGCATGTGAACTCCTAGTTGCGGCATGTGGGGTCTAGTTCCCTGAGCAGGGGTTTAACTTGACCCCCTGCATTGGGAGCACAGAGTCTTAGCCACTGGACCACCAGGAAAGGCCCCTCACTATTTCGCTTGATGTCAACAAGAATCTATTTCCAGTTTAGCCAGAAAGAGGAGGGACTGTAGCAGAAATGTGACCAGTTTATCCAAGAAGCAGTCAAAATTGCCAACCCATATATTTAAAAATTTCACTGACATCTAACTGGTATATAATAGACAGTATATCTTCAAGCATATAATTTGATAAAATTTGACATATGTAAATTTCTCGTGTGACCAGCACCCCAGTGGAGAGGGTGAAGGGATCCAGCCCTCACCAACATTTCTTTGTGGCTTTGTGACCCTCCCCTAGTCCCCTTTCCCTCCCGCAGATAACCACTGGTCTGCGTTTTGTCACTGTAGATTAGTTTGCACTTTCTAGAATTGTATACAAATATATCACACAGCACATTATCTCTTATGACTGGCTTCATTCGCTCAAGACGGCAACTTTGAGTTTGACGCCTTGTTGGCTGTGTTGGTTGTTCGTGTCTTCATTTTGCCGAGCAGCGAGTACTCCATCTTTGGGACAGACATATCACAGCTTCGTTTTCCATTTACCTGTTAATGGACATTTCAGTTGTCTCCATTTTTGGGCAATTACACTAAAGCATTCCAATCCCAAAGAAAGGCAATGCCAGAGAATGCTCAAACTACCACATGATGGCACTTATCTCTTACGCTGGCAAAGTAATGTTCAAAATTCTCCAAGCCAGACTCCAACAGTACGCCAACCATGAACTTCCAGGTGTTCAAGCTGGATTTAGAAAAGGCAGAGAAACCAGAGATCAAATTGCCAACATCTGTTGGATCATTGGAAAAGCAAGAGAGTTCCAGAAAAACATCTACTTCTGCTTTATTGACTATGCCAAAAGCCTTTGACTGTGTGGATCACAACAAACTGGAAAATTCTGAAAGAGATGGGAATACCAGACCACCTGCTCTGCCTCCTGAGAAATCTGTGTGCAGGTCAAGAAGCAACAGTTAGAACTGGACATGGAACAACAGACTGGTTCCAAATTGGAAAGGAATACATCAAGATTGTATATTGTAACCCTTCTTCAGTTCAGTTCAGTCGCTCAGTCGTGTCCGACTCTTTGCGACCCCATGAATTGCAGCACGCCAGGCCTCCCTGTCCATCACCAACTCCTGGAGTTCACTCAGACTCACGTCTATCAAGTCAGTGATGCCATCCAGCCATCTCATTCTCTGTCGTCCTCTTCTCCTCCTGCCCCCAATCCCTCCCAGCATCAGAGTCTTTTCCAGTGAGTCAGCTCTTCTCATGAGGTGGCCAAAGTACTGGAGTTTCAGCTTTAGCATCATTCCTTCCAAAGAAATCCCAGGGCTGATCTCTTTCAGAATGGACTGGTTGGATCTCCTTGCAGTCCAAGGGACTCTCAAGAGTCTTCTCCAACATCACAGTTCAAAAGCATCAATTCTTCGGTGCTCGGCCTTCTTCACAGTCCAACTCTCACATCCATACATGACCACAGGAAAAACCATAGCCTTGACTAGCCGGACATTTGTTGGCAAAGTAATGTCTCTGCTTTTGAATATGCTATCTAGGTTGGTCATAACTCTCCTTCCAAGGAGTAAGCGTCTTTTAATTTCATGGCTGCAGTCACCATTTGCAGCAGAGTACATCATGCAAAATGCTGGACTGGATGAAGCACAAGCTGGAATCAAGATTGCCAGGAGAAATATCAATAACCCCAGATATGCAGATGACACTACCCTTATGGCAGAAAGCAAAGAACTGAAGAGCCTCTTGATGAAAGTGAAAGAGGAGAATGAAAAAGTTGGCTTAAAACTCAACATTCAGAAAACTAAGATCATGGCATCTGGTCCCATCACTTCATGGTAAGTAGACGGGGAAACAGTGGAAACAGTGGCTGACTTTATTTTTTTGGGCTCCAAAATCACTGCAGATGGTGACTGCAGCCATGAAATTAAAAGACGCTTGCTCCTTGGAAAGAAAATTATGACCAACCTAGACAGCCTATTAAAAAACAGAGGCATTACTTTGCCGACAAAGGTCCATCTAGTCAAAGCTATGGTTTTTCCAGCAGTCATGTATGGATATGAGAGTTGGACTGTGAAGAAGGCTGAGCGCCAAAGAATTGATGCTTTTGAAGTGTGGTTTTGGAGAAGACTCTTGAGAGTCCCTTGGAATGCAAGGAGATCCAACCAGTCCATCCTAAAGGAAATCAGTCCTGACTATTCATTGGAAGGACTGGTGCTGAAGCTGAAACTCCAATACTTTGCCCACCTGATGAGAAGAACCAACTTGTTGGAAAAGACCCTGATGCTGGGAAAGATTGAAGGTGGGAAGAGAAGGGAATGACAGAGAATGAGTTGGTTGGATGGCAGGAACGACTGGATGGACATGAGTTTGAGTAAACTCTGGGAGTTTGTGATGGACAGGGAAGCCTGGCGTGCTGCAGTCCATGGGGTTGCAAAGAGTCAGACATGACTGAGTGACTGAACTGAACTGACATGTCTCTGTGTAAACATATGTTTTTGTTTCTCTCAATCCAATCTTAAAAATCACTCTTATCTCCAAATGCCACACACGTCCAGCTTTACTCTCAAGGATATAGAGTCAGAGGAGGCACCTTGTCTTTGGGTTTAACTTTGCTCATGTGTTTAATAGGCCTTCACCATCACAGGTCGCAGGGGCTCCATTTTCTCTTACATTTAGTGCATGAGCCCTGTGGGTCAGTTGGAATTTTAGGCAGGAGGTTTATGGCGATCACTGTAGGGATCCATACTCAAGGATTTCCTGAGAGCCTGGCTCTAGACAAGGTCAAAGGTCTGAGTCTGCAGTGCATCTGGCTTCTCAGCTCCACCACGAGGCCAAGAAACAAGGCGAAACTGAACACAGAAAAGGCAGTGTGATTTGAGATTGCTGGGCCAGGCACCCTCTGTCAGGACTGCTTGCCTCCTCCCACTGACCTGCTCTTGCTTTTTACTAAGAAGCAAGATGCCTGGAGTGACGTGACTTAGAAACAAATGGGACACGTTGGGATCTTTTTAACCAGAAGGAAATGTCTACATTATTTACCAATTAACTCCTTGCTCCTCCTCAGGGGCAGTGCTTTAGCTCCAGGGTTCTATAATCACGTAGGAAATATTTCCACTATCACGATGCTCATCCAAAAATAAATAAATATCAGCACCCCCACTGATGTTTCCTTATTTGCTGAAGGAAAAAGAAGATAAACACAGTTATTGTGACTCACAATATTTGTGTAAAAGGCACCACACTAGCGCCTTCCTAAGTACTCCCAACAATAATATTTTGGAAACTTTAATTTTTTATCTCTGGTGGCTCCATGCCAATTTGATTCAGCTTCAGGCTTTTTCCCTCAATGTTAACACCTAAGTAAGTCAGAGAGCATTGGGGTATCACCTGGTGCTTCTAGGAATAGCTTCTGCCCCCAGACGTGGACCCCTCTACATGGAGTTGACAGCACTTGAATCTGTGCAGAGCAGCTCCTGATGGCTAAAGCAGGGACTCTCCAACTTGAGTTAACTGTCAGAATCTCCTGGAAGGCAGGTTGACCAGATGGCTGGGGTCTGCCCGAGAGCTCTGACTCAGCAGGTCTGGCAGGGAAGGGTCTGAGCATTTGTATTTCTATTAAGTTTCCAGGTGATATTGATGCTACTGGTCCTGGGTCCTCACTTTGAAAACCACTAGTCTAATGTTTCTCTTTCTTTCCAAAGTTCCCCAAAATGTTAACTCACAGCTGGGGAACTGACTCGCAGAGCCCCAAGAAGAGGTGTTCCTCCCTCCCCTAGGGATTTGTGCTTAAATGGGAGGATTAGTAGGGAGAGGTAAGAAGCTGGTTCCCAGGCCTGGATAAAGGTGGGTTGTCTGAAGGGGCTCAAGAGTCCGACTATGGTCGCTGACCATGTTCTAGAAGGTCCCCAGAAATGGTCACTCCCTGAGAAGAGGTTTATCCTGGACTCTCTCTGGCCATCCAAAGTGCAGGGTGTCTGAGCCAGAGAGAGGAGGGAGCCTGAGGCCTGAGCCTTGGGCCCTAGTCTGTCCGTCTGCCCCAGAATGTGTCCACAGACTGGGCAGGAAGTTCCATCAGTGAGCCAGGCCAATGCATATATACACTGGGAATGTGTCATGGTGGGGAGTCCAGCCCCCTGAGATCTGGGTTTGTGTGGGGATAAGAGGCTTGCCAGGTGGGCTCACTGAGGAGCTGGCAGGCAGGTGTGGGGAACCATAGCTTGAGGGTAGGGGTGACTCAGACCCCATCCCAGCTCAGTGCCCTGTGTCTGGGCTCAGCAAATGAGGTGTGTGTCTAGCCCTTAGGGTGCTTTGTTGACCTAAGTGCTCTAGGTCCCAGAGCTGCCATCTTGGCCCACCTGTCTCCCTGGATTCTGGCCCAGCCTCCTGATCGCAGATTTTGATAGCACCCCTTTATCCTGGCTGTGGTCCGCACTCCCCCAGGTGCACACAAACCTCTAATTGACACACTCCTGGTCTGTCTGAAGTCAGACACCCTGGAGGCGGACCCTTGCTGCTTCCGTGTCTCCCCATCCGGCTTCCAGATTCCTGGTCCCTGGTGACCCCTCTGGGTCCCTCCCACTCAGAGGCTGGGCAGGGAGCTGGGCCAAATCCTATCTCTTGCTTCTTGGTAGGAGGGGACTCGCTGCCACTGAGGCTCTCATCCATCTGTTTTCAAGTCCTGAAGCCTTGAGTTCCAGCTCCACCCACTGGTCTAGCGAGCAGGACACCTCTGGACCCACACTTTCCTCCCTGGGCAGGTCCCTCAGCCTCTCAGGATGAAGACTCTGACGTGGTGTCAGGAATCTTGTGAAGATTCCCTAAGAGACTACTCAGAACATGCGTGGTAGGGCCTCCTTGGTCTCTGCCCCCACTTATAGCACTGTGGTCCACTTTGACCCCTGTGTCCAACACTAAAACCTAGCCCCCTGGTTGGCAATCTGGAGCATGGGCTGGATGCTGGGGAGACGTGGGCATTGAGACAGAACCCAGTGAGGCTGAAAGGGTGGTCAGGACTCTCCCCCAGGTTGTGAAAGTTCAGATGATGTGGGAATCTGAAAAATGGTAGAAGATGCTCTGAAAATACAATTCCTGGATATAAAGACTCCACAGAGAGGGTTCTTAGACTGGAAGGAACCAGGGGACTGAGGCAGCCATTCTACTCTGAGGGAGCACTAATTCTGGTGACACACCCCCCAGGAAGATCATCTTTTCCCTTAGAGTTTAAGGGGTCCTGAACCTCTCCCTCAGCTATGGGGCCTCACACTGCATGGATTCTTTGTGTGTATATATGTGCGTGCTCAGTTGCTTGGTTGTGTCTGACTCTATGACCCCATGGACTGTAGTTCGCCAGGCTCCTGTTGTCCATGGAATTTTTCAGGCAAGAATACTGGAGTGGAATTCCATGCCCTCCTCCAGGGGATCTTCCCAACTCAGGGACTGAACCCAGATCTCTTGCGTCTTCTGCATTGGCAAGCAGGTTCTTTACCAGTAGCACCACCTGCACTGATGCTTTATGTTTCAAATGCGGAAGAACAAAGAGTAAGTGGGTGGCCCCTTGCATGGATTGGATTTCGGGACCCAGAGGACAGTAGCCATCCTGACACAGGCATCATCCTTTACCGCTGACCACAGACTTTTGGCCCCTGATGGAAGCAGCACACTCACTCTCCAGTCTCTGGAGGAAGGAATGGAGGCTGATGCCAGCTGGGGACCTGCCTTAAGGGCACAGGCTGGCAAGCAATGGAGCCAGGCTCTGGGATGCACCCACAGCAGCCTGGATTGCTGTTCCCATGCTCCTTCATCTCAGGAAGAATACCTGATTCCATCATCGGAGTGAGGGCTGGGTGAGTCGGTGTCTTTAGCCATAGACTTGAAATTAGGAGCTACCGAGGGAAGAGCACTTCTTCCTATGGACTGTCCTCTAGAGGCATGTGGAGAAGCTGGGGGTGCCACAGAAAATATGGAAATACTGCATGGAACCTACTTACACTAAAAAATTCATTGTAGTTTCACTAAAATTCCAACTTGGATTTCCTGTCTTTTCTCCCCTCCCTCCTTCCTTCCTTCCTCCCCTTAGTGAACATCTTGTTGTTGGAGAAGTCTGGTAGGCACTTGGGTCTGCAGCTGCATGAGCTGGGAGACTCTGGGCCATGAGCCCATGGCAGTGAGTGCAGAGACGGACGCCCCCGTGCCCTGGAGGAGGGCATCACCACCACCACGAACTGAATCCCTGTCATCAGCATCAGTGATCCGGGGAGGTTTCCTCTGGACCCTCAGGACAGAAGCCTGACTCAAAGGAAAAAGGAACCTTCTCTGTCACTTAGTTGGAAGCATCTTCAGGGGCATCCCAGGAGGCTGCCAGGGCTCTTCCGTAGGGCAACTGGGGGACAGGAACACAGGTAGCACCACGATAGTCGCAGGTGCCACTCACATGGCATCTTCCAGCCCCCACCTGTTTGTGTCCCTGTGGAAGGAACAGGCCTTCTTGGTAGCATGGGTCAGGACCTTTGGGTCCCAAATGCCTCTGCCTGTGGACAAGAACATCATCATGGGTTCTACCCGTGAGGCTGAAGTCTGGGAGGAGAGCTCCAGGCACTTGGTTGGAGTGGTGGGGAGGGGGTGGTTGCCTGATGCCCTGATCTGTTAAGATGAGGGGCTTATAGTTCAGACAGAACAAGGTGATATCCCCTTCAGAGAGAACCTGAGGGGCTGAAGGAAGTGTCATCAGGGTTTTGGGCCGCTCTCTTGAGACTGAGGCTTCTCAGTCTCAGGCTTCGCAGTCTTAATGATGACATTTGTTTAGAAATGTATCGTGTGCCTAGTTCAGCAGAGGACACAATCGCACAGACCCCCATGAGCTGACCCCTGTGGCATATTAATAATTTTAAGAATTTATTTAAGCAAAAATCAATTCAGATGGGGCTGCACCAAACTGGAAGAGGTTAAGATGGCTCTGCAGACGGGAGCCAGGGAAAGACTTTCATGTCAATTGCAGAAGTGAAGAAAGGACACTGATTTGTGATCACTAAAAGCCTGGTTGGCTGTTTCTGATTCGATGTTCTTAGCATTGTCAGGATGCTGAGGCATTTACAGTCTTGGATTTTGGATTGTTTATGTGGATGCCATGGCATTGGAGTCACTTAAATATAACAGACTCCTTGTTTAATTAACACCTTGGTGGGTATTTCCCACACCAGACTGTTTCATTTGTAAATCAGCTGTTTCAATAATGTGTGTGTGCATGCATGCTAAGTCGCTTCAGTCATGTCTGAATCTGTGCCACCCTATGGACTGTAGCCCGCCAGACTCCTCTGTCCATGGGATTCTCCAGGCAAGAATACATGCCCTCCTCCAGGGGATCTTCCCAACCCAGGGATCAAACCTGCATCTCCTGCATTGGTAGGCGGCTTCTTTACCACTGAGACACCTGGGAAGGCCATTAATTCTTTAAAGGATGATAATACTTTAAAGGATGATAAAGGGTCTAACAGGGTCTGCGCTGCTGGTTTGGTTCATAATCATGGAGCTTTGGGTGAGAGCTGGGAACATTCTGCCAGGAAAGGGCCATGAAGGAACTGAATTACTGACAATTAGTTGAGGTAGTGGGTGTGTGGGAGGGCCCCCGGGGTTGCCTGGGTATTGAACTTGTAGAAAAACCTCAGGTAACTCTGCTCCAGTCTTTGGCTTGATTGGAGGGCAGTATCCCAGGGGCTCCTGGGTTTAGCAGAGGGCTAAGTGCATAGCAAGGGCCCAATACCTTGTTCTTGAAGATACGTTTACATTTTACATGTGTGGGGAAACCAAACCCCCAAGGGGTTATCTGACCAAGATCATGAAGGTTGTTTCCAGTTGACTCGTTGACTTTCTACCACAGTCCTTGCTTCTCCATCAGCCACAGAACGTCATTCATTCACAGAGTATGTATTCAGTCTTCCTCATCTAAAGGGTGAGAAGCTGTGGGTACAATGGAGGTCCTCCCTATCCTTGGAATCACTGACCATCTAGTGAGGAAGATGCAATAAGTACATAAACTACATGCTGTACTTACCAAGTGATTTAAATGGACTGGCTTTCAGCTCTCACTCACATGAACACAGCTGACTCTCTGGGAAGCCAAGTAACACCCAGAAACGGAGACATGGGGCTAGCGTGTGGGGCCTGCACCCACCACCCATCCAGTGAGCTGCTGGCTCCCAGCTGTTTCCTCGTTCCCCTCTGAGGGGACCAGGGCCTCCTGGTAGGGGGATTAGCTTTGCAAAACCTCTCCTCCAGCAAGTTCATGTTATAAAACCTTCTCTTAACAGGATTTGTCTTACAGTCCTATTTTGGGAGTCACCTGTGAGACCTGTTGTCCTGATGTGGGTTCAGCATCATGTCACCGGAGCAGCTTTCCTGGGTCACAGTCACTGCTTGGTCATCCACTCCCAGCTCACCCAGAAAGTCTCGTCCCCTGAGCCCTACGGCTCTGCCTGGGCACCCACTCCCCTCCTGCCTGGTCCCTCCTTCCCGTGTCCACTGCAGGGTCACCAGGAGCTCCCACCAGCCTGGGGCAGGCTGTCCGTCCTGTCCTTGGGAGGCTTCGTGGTGTCAAGTGGATGAAACAAGAGGTACCTGTGGGGTCTCCCTCATGTCTCACAGCCACCAGGTCTCACCTATTGTCCTTCTTTATTTAGATGGGCCCAGGGGTGCTCTGGAGAAGGTAATGGCACCCCACCCCAGTACTCTTGCCTGGAAAATCCCACGGACGGAGGAGCCTGGTGGGCTGCAGTCCATGGAGTTGCGAAGAGTCGGACACGACTGAGCGACTTCACTTTCACTTTTCACTCTCATGCACTGGAGAAGGAAATGGCAACCCACTCCAGTGTTCTTGCCTGGAGAATCCCAGGGATGGGGGAGCCTGGTGGGCTGCCATCTCTGGGGTCACACAGAGTTGGACACGACTGAAGTGACTTAGCAGCAACAGCAGCAGGGGTGCTCGGTGCCTGCAGGATCTCCTGGTTCTCATCCCATCCCAGCACTGCCCACAGGTGATTCACTAAGCAACTCTGTGCCGGCTGCAAAGAGAGGCTGCTCATTCACATGCCCCTCCTGCGTACAGGGCTCTCTTGGGCAGGCGTCTCCCAGGATAAGGAGCTCACCTGGGCAGGCACTGAGCTGCCCATGGGGCTCGAGTGGGGAGGCCCCTTCCAGAGGCTAGGACTCACCTGGGCAGCTCACGGGGCTCTTCTGGGCAGGCCCCTTCCAGGGCCCAGGGCCCAGGGCCCTCTGGGTGGGCACCCTGGCCTGTGTCGGCGCAAAGGAACCATGCACAGAGCCCTTCTGCAGAGCACCCCTAGCCCCACCTGCTGGTCAGAGCTGACCCTGAGCACCTCAGAGCAGGACCCGAACTAAGAAGCAGCAGCTCCTGGACAGGTCTGTCACCCTGGGATTCATTCTGGGCAGCCTCCCTCCTCTGGCTCTTCCAGAGGCTTCCACTGCCCTGGGGCACCAGGCCTGTCTCCGCCCAGCCCCCTTCCTCTCTTGACTCCTGGGATTGTCTCGCAAGGAGTGGGTATTCTGGAAGTTACCTCCCACTTGTGGGCCAGGTAAAATGATTAGAAAACAAGCCGGAGCTGCAGATCATGTTCATCCTGACCCTCAGAACCCCACATTCCTTGGAGCAGACCAGCACAGCAAAACCCATTTTCTATAACCGTGAGCCCCTGATGGGTGACAGCTGGCTGACTTGGGCAGCCTGACTAGGCCGGCCAGCCCTTCCCAGGTGTGCCTCCCCGGGACTGTGAGCACCGCCTCCGGGCAGCAAGAGCACCTCCGGGTGCACCTCAAGCCATACTTGCTGCCCCGTCAGCCGTGGATGGGCTGGTAAGGGACCCTGACTGTGAGTGTGGTCTGAGAGGGCCTGTCAGGAGTTGCCCGGCTGCCACCTACCAAGAAGAAGAGGATGTATCGCCTCACCTGCTGCTGGAAGTTCTCGATAGACAGACGCGAGGGAAGAAAAAAAGCAGTGGGGGCGGGGGGCCAAGAAAGGAGGGGTAGCCCAGACAGGTAAACAGAAAATTTCCAGAACACCCAGGCCACGACCATCCGTGTGGCCTGCGATTCAGCATGCGAGCTGTTGCTGGTGTTGCTCCAAGCCCTTTCCTGCAGCCCCTAAGGTCCTTGCACATATTCGGGTGTTTTACCAGAAAGGGGAGATAAGCTTCAGGAACCACTAATTCACGGGTCAGGTAATGTTTACTCAGGGACGCCTCCACACATGCACCAGCTTTCCAATGAGGATGCTCCCTGTGGGGGGCTGCTGGCCCACGTGGGAGAAAGTACCAGAACTCTGACCAACCGCAGAATTCTCCTCAGCACAGCAAGTAGCCCGATTGGGTTTTCATCTGTGTAACTGCCTGCTTATTCTTTTCAAAAAATATTCACGCTGTACCAGGTCTTAGCTGTGGCATGCGGGAATCTTTAATTGTGGCATGCAGACTCTTAGTTGTGGCCTATGGGATCCAGTTCCCCAACCAGGGATTGAACAGGGTCCCCCCATTGGGAACGTGGAGTCTCAGCTACTGGACCACCGAGGAAGTCCTGCCTGCCTCTTAATTAGTGATTTGAATGGTAACGTTGAAGGTTCTCAATCAGGAGCCTGAAATGCTTCCAGAAGTCTATAGGGCAGGGCCTGTGTGTGTGGCTATCCTGTGGCTTTTATGACAAATGACAAGCTGGGGTTTTTAGAACAACAGGAATTCATCCTCCCCCAGCTCTGGAGACCAGACCTCTCAATCAAGGTGTGGGCAGGGCCATGCTTTCTGAGGAGGCTCCAGGGAATGTTCCTTCTTGCCTCTACCAGATTCTGGGGGCTCTGGGCATCTCTGGGCTTGTGGCGACCTCCCTCTCAACTCCATCTTCTTGCGGCCTCTCTCTCGGGCTCTCCTCTTCTGTCTCATATGAGGACACTGGCATTGGATTTGGGCCACCCTCATCCAGGATGACCTCTTCTCAGCTTCTTCACTAAGTCTGCAATGACCCTTTGTTTCTGGTAAGGTCCCTTCATATGTTCTGGGGGACACACCTTTTGGGGCCACCATTCAACGCGCTGTCTTTGTAATAAAAGAACCCTTGCATGTTAGACGACTGAGGTCTGTATAACCTGGCGTGGCAGCAGCCATGTAGGTGGGGCTCTGGGGAGAATGAGGACCCTGGAGACATGATGGGGTGTCAAGGCCTTGTGGGGTGAGTGGCCAGGCTTCTTCCCAGCTCACCTGTGGTTTTTTCACTTTGATGGTGGCACAGGGTTGGCCTTGCCACTGGGTTTTGTTTGTTTTTAAGCAGTCGGATTATCAGTCTTTCTGTGTGGCTTTCGATTTTTGACATATTTGAAAAAACCTTCCCTATTCTGATAATATAACAATTGTTATACCTTGAGTTCTTTTAAAATTGTTAGGTTCTTGGTTTCACATATTTGGTCGAGCTGGAGTGTGTGTGTATCACATGTGAGCTAGGAGACTTTTTTCCCTAGACAGTTACAATTTTCTTAATAAAGATCCCTCTTTACCCAACTATCTGCGATATTAATCTTTTACTAACATCATGTATGTTTGGAGGTTTACGTATGACGTTTTTATTGTTTTGTTCGTCTGAGAATCCATGAATCTAGATGGAGTTCAAAGACAAAATCAGCTTTATTTTTATTTTTGTTCATCTGAGAATCCATGTTTCACAGCAATTCCAAAGCACATGTCTTTTCACACTGTGAGATCTTTGAATCAGGAGACATCTAGTAGGTCATAGATTAATTGGTTTAATATCAGAGAGTGAGTTTCCTCTAGCTGCTGGTGTCCTTTCTCAGGTTCCCTTAGCTGTTCAGAGTTCTCTGTGGTTTCATACAAATGTCAGGATGGTTGTTTGGTCTCTGTGAAAAATGCCATTGGAATTCGGCTAAGAATTGCATTGAAAATTATATATTCTTTTGGGTGGAATGGACATTTTAGCACTACTGATTGTTTTTCATCCACGAACACAGGATATCATTCCATTTATTTGCATCTTTGACTTCTTCATTAATGTCTCAATATTTTCAGTGTGCACGTATTTCAAGTCCTTAGTTAAATTTATTCCTTGGTATTTTGTTATTTTTGATGCAGCTGCAAACTGATTTTCTCTTTCTGATGGTTTGTTATTGGTGTTGAGAAACGCAGTTGATTTTTGTGTGTTGATTTGGTAACTTTACTGAATTCCTATATTAGTTCTAATAGTTTGTTGTTGGAATAATGCAGAAAATTGGAACTGTTAAGAGTTCACTCTTAAAAAAAAAAAAAAAAAGAGTTCACTCTTTGTCACATCCTGGTCATCTGCAATATGGAAGACACAGTGGCTCCTGATATAACCTTCTCACAGTTCCTGTCAGTTACATGTGAATTCCTAGGAGAGCGGTGATGTTTCTTTGTGTGAACTGAAGTGGGTAAGGCTTGGACTTTGTAGAGAAATGTTTTTCCCTGTAACGTGATGTTTTCTGTGTTTTCTGGTGTGGTACTGACATGGGGTTTCGGAATGTTACTGACTTCCCAGTAATTTCAAACATAAAACTTTGCATTAACAAAAGAAAGTACTTTTATCTGCATGATTTATTGATTTTTAATGTGATTACAAATTCTTTATAAGACATGTGTTTAGCAAATATTTTTCTCCCACCATGAGGCTTATCTTTTGGTTTTTGAATTTAGTATCCCTAAGTAAAAATTTTTAGTTGTAGACAGTACATGTTATTAATTCCCCACTCCCTTTTCTGTGTGGGCTTTTCATGCTGTACATTAAAAGTCAAAGCTCCTGACCTATGTGACAAACCCATGGCCGTGTTTATTTTCTTCTATAATGTTTATATTTTTAAATGTGTCTGTGGACAATTTTGAGTGATTTTAGGTGTGAGTTGTAAACTTTGTATGTACGTTCATTTCATTGCGTATGGTTTCTAATTGTTTTAGAACTCTTTGAGAAATCATGGGATACTGGCCTCCATCTCTTTGAATTCCCAAAGTATAATAGATTCAGCAGGACTGTCAGCAGGGATCTTGGCCTCCATGGGAACTGTTGAGCGGGTGAGGCCTGCATTTCACAAGTGGCCAGCAGAGGGCGATAAGCCTACCTCTCTTAGCAGTGCAGGACCTGCCTGACTTGGCCGCAGATTTGGCTCTGTGCACAGCTGACAAGGAGGGCTTCCTAGGTGGAGCTAGTGGTAAAAAAAAAAAAAAAAGCCACCTGTCGATGCAGGAGACCTAAGAGAGGGAGTTCACTTCTTGGGCCAGGAAGATCCCCTGGAGGAGGAAATGACAACCCACTTCAGTGTTCTTGTCTTGAGAATCCTGTGGATGGAAGAGCCTGGTGGGCTACAGTCCATGGGGTTGCAAAGAGTCAGACATAACTGAAGTGACTTAGCACAGATGACAGGACATGCCAGGAATTTGGTTTCATGACAATTCAGAGCTGGAACCACATTTAGTGGATCTGTTTCTTCAGGACCTGCTGTAAGGTTATGCCATGGGAGAAAAAGTGGTGAAAAATTGGGGAGAATCTTCTCTAAGTGGCTGACTGCTGGGGGTCTGTCATTAGAGGACTCAGCAAAGGAAGGGCTTGATGTGCACAGTTGTGTGTTTAGTTTTGTGTGCAAAGCAGATGATATGCAGTGTCCTTTGGCTTGTGATGTTCCATTTTCCAAGCATTTATTGAGGGACATATCCTTAGGGTGTGAGAGTTGGACCATAAAGAAAGCCGAGTGCTGAAGAATTGATGATTTTGAATTGTGGTGCTAGAGAAGACTCTCGAGAGTCCCCTGGACTGCAAGGGAGCAAACTAGTCAGTCCTAAAGGAAATCAACCCTGAATATTCATTGGAAGGACTGATGTTGAAGCTCCAATACTTTGGCCACCTGATGGAAGAGCTGCCTCAAGACCCTGAGGCTGGGAAGGATTGAAGGCAAAAAGGGAAGGGGGCAGCAGAGGATGAGATGGTTAGACAGCATCACTGACTCAATGGACATGAGT
Organism: Bos mutus; assembly: GCF_027580195.1. Taxonomy (NCBI): domain Eukaryota; kingdom Metazoa; phylum Chordata; class Mammalia; order Artiodactyla; family Bovidae; genus Bos; species Bos mutus. The sequence continues at coordinate 126,164,829 of NC_091617.1, forward strand.
TTGACCAAATTCCGGTAGTGAAGGACAGGGAAGCCTGGCGAGCTGCAGTCCACGGGGTCGTGGAGTTGGACACGACTTAGTGACGAACAACATTCTTTGGCTACTCTATGTCCTTTATATGGCAGCTTTGTCATAAATTAACTGACCACGTATTTGTGGGTTTATTCCTGGGCGTTCTCTTCTATTCCTCTGGCCCATGCATCTCTTGTACCATTTCTACACTGTCTTATTTCTGTAGCTTCAGAATATGAAGTCAAGGGCAGAGTTTCCTCCAGCTGCTGGTCTCCTTTGTCAGGCTCCCCTTGGCTGTTTGGGGTCCTCTGTGTTCCATATGAACCTCACATGATTCAACCCAATCTCCAACTGCCTCCTATGCCTGTGAGACTTCTCTCAGCCAGAGCAATCTGAAAAAGCCAAGTCCATCATGTCACCCCACTGCTCAAAACCCTCCCTCATTGCAGGATCTTACCAGTCCCTCTTACTCATTTTGTTCTGGCCACACTCATCTCCTTGCTGTTTTTGAGATGGGAGGATCTTTCCCTACATTTCTGTAAGACTCCCTTTCCTCATCTTCCTCAGATCTTGGTTCAAATGTAACCTTCCTAGTGAGGTCTTGCTGGAGAATCTTAGAATTCTAAGTTTATTTTAAACTTAGAATAAACCTGTTTACTTTTAAAATATTTACTCATTTACTTATTTGGCTGTGCCAGGTCTTTCTTCTGGCACACGGGATCTTTGATCTTCACTGTGGCGTGTGGGGTCTTTTGTTGAGGGATGCAATCTCTTAGTGGGAGCATGTGGGATCTAGTTCTCTGACCAGGGATTGAACCCATGTCCCTTGCATTGGGAAAGTGGAGTCTTAGCCACAAGACCACTAAGGAAGCCCCTAATTTTAAACTGTATCCCAGCCCCTCCAGCTCCATACACAGCACTGTCTCCCTTCCCTGCTTTACTTTGCTCCATAATACTTCTCACCATCAGACACATTTTACCTCTTCGTCTCATCTGCCTCCTCTCCTCAGAATGCAAGCTGCAAGGAGGCGGTGGTTGTGGCTGTATTCTTACCTGACACCAACTTCTGATGTAAAGTTTGAGAGACTGGGGATCAGGATTTGGAATTCATGTTAGCCCATATTGCAGTGTTTCCCAAACTTCTAAAAAATGCCCCATATTAACATAAATATTGCAGGCTCCATACTGCAAAGGGCCTCTGGATGAAAACTGTGGTCTCACCTACGCATTTGTATGGGTCAAGATTTTGTTGAGATTTTTCTGTAGTATGAAGTACAAAAACAGGTGTTTGCACTTTCAAGTGTACGAATTTTATTGACTATGCCTTTTCAAACTATGTCTGAGCCCTCTATCTCCTCAGGGAGATTCTGACATGCCTCTCGAAGCATCCCTCAGTCTGCCCAACACCGAGTCTGTCTAAAATGATGGGTGCTTTTTTAACAGTGCAGTGTGGCCTTCTCAGTTCTGGGTGGAGTTGAGAATATGTGTTAAATTTGGAAAACAATGTTGTCTACTCTAGACAGAACTTTTTTTTGATGAGCAAAAACTCCATGTATCTAAGACCATGTCAAAAAGTAGATCAATACAAAGAAAGCACAAAGGCTTTGATAGTATGAAATAAAGACAATTTGAGACAACGCAGAAAACTAAATAAATCCAAATAGGGCTTTAAGCAGGTTATACCTTCTCTGCTGTTAATACCTAGACATAAGCTTAAAACATGGCACCAAATGGCTCACCAAACTAAGATGTCACATGGCAAAACGATAAGCTACAGAGACTTTCAGCCACAAGAGACTAAACCTCAGGTGAAGATGTGAATGAGGAATGAAGACTCATGGTCTCTGGACACGGTCTCTGGTCAGTTTATTTCTAAAGTACATCAGGTATACCCAAGGCAGGTATTCTCTGAAGGACCACGCTGGCCATTGAGACTTAGGGTAGTAGGGAAACTCACATGGCAACTGCAACAGGAAGGGACTCTGCTTGGCCTCAGGTGGCTCTTATTTTGGAATCATGAAACTTGAAAAGGGAAACCCACCAAAAATATGGTCTCCTCTATCTGAAGAAATAGCTTGTATCATGAATAAAACTTGCATAGAACCTCTTGATGCTTCTATTCTAAGGTCTATTCTTTTCTTTAAAATGATGATTCTATAGATGCCCATTATATCCAGTTGACCGATGGTGAGTTCAACTATGCCCTTACCAGTTTTTCTAAGGTCTGTTCTAATACATGGGCTTATGTGGAAGTCTGGTATTTCAATAAAAAGAAGATGCTTAAGAGATTCAGAACCCTATTCCTTCATCTTTACCAACCTGCAATTCCTCTGGGGTTGCAGGGGCTAGGTCTTATCAAGGTTTGTTTAGAAATAATAAGAGGCTGCTGAGGCTAGTAATGGGGAAGATCCTGGCTCCTTTCACTGGGGGCACAAGTCAGCTCTAAACTGTGGACTCAGATGAGTGGAACATACCCCCACATACTGGACGTGCACGGCTCTCGGGAACGACGGGTCCTGCACAGCACCTGCACACAGCAGGTCCTCCAGACAAGTCTGCTGAATGAACAAACAAGGGCCTCGGTCCAAACAACCAGCCCAGATAAATGCCGCAGGAGGTTTCTGCACCCTTTTCAGATGGCTTGCTCTTCTGTTATTGAGGACTCCTCACTTGCTATTCCCTTCCTAATAGGTGAGTTATGGTCATTCTAATGAGCAGAGATTCTCACATCAGTGAGAAAGTGAGGTCACGCAGAGAGTGGACAGGCTTCTTGTAATTTATTTGTTATTTCCAAGCAACAGCTACAAAAGTTTTTAATTTTTATAATACTCTTGATAAGAAAATAAAATTTAAATAAAAATACATTCTCAACAGTACAACATGGTTACACAAATTCACTACATTAAGTTTTGATAACTTACATTTTCAAACTGGACACTGTAAAAACCAATATTTACTAGCAACATATTAATTTCCAAGTTAATAAAAATGGAAGCAGATAGTATCAATCGAGACTGGTAATTTAGAATGAGTCCTGTAGTTTTCACATACTGTAAGGACACCTAAAAGGCTTTGAGGCTTTTTGTCTTTACAGGATGTACCGTTAGAACAAATTAAAGGTGCTTTTACTTAAAAATGACATCTGTCTTCTAAAACCTGGCATGAATAAGCCTTTCTGAAAAATGAATGAAATTAGGCTTCAGAAACAGAAACAAAAGCTACATCATTCATCACCCTTTTTTTTTTTTTTTGTACAATTAGCAAAGCCTTGTTTTGACACGTAAATCATTACCCGTGATATTATAAACATACTTCTTTGGCAAAGAAAATAGTTCAATTTGATAAATTATATTCCTGGGAGTAAAAAAATGTTGCTATTGCCTATTATCATATTAAATGAATATTAAAAAACAAAGCTAAACAACAAACGATGACAACAAAACAAGCAACACGCCACCATAATTTCAAATGATGGAAATGGCTAAACTAAGAACCAAGTCGGCATTTACGGCAAGAGTTCCTCCGGATCATCCTTTGCTTGCTTTCTTGGGGTTTTCACGGCGTTAGGGTAAAGTGAGCTGCCATGTATTTTTCAAGTTTGGAAAAGGGAGAGAAAGCAGATCAGGTAGTAAAAATCAAAGCACTCATAAGTAACAGCGGAAGAATGAGGCCCTTGGAAGCAAGTAGAAGTACCTCGGTTATCTTTGGGTCCCACTGACATGGTCTCTTATTTCAGAAGACTTTCAAAGAAAATCTCATTTCACATTACTTGTTTTTAGGCTGTGCCAAGGTGGTTAATTCCAGTCAAACTGGCTGTTTAAAAGTGAAGAAAAGAACTAGTAACTGAATTCTTTTCAAATTCTGAGTTACATATTCAGACAGCCTTGGTCCCTTTGAGAACACTGTGATCTTTAAAAACAGTCATAACTTGGTATTATGTTACCAAGGGCTTGATATTAGAAATGTCAGAATATAAGTCAAGAAGCCACTGGAGAGCAATGAGTGGTACCTGGCAATGCTCACATGGCCTTTCCAGGAGGACATTCAGAGACTCTGAAAAGGAAATTTCAATCTGAATAAAATTCAACAGTGAGAAATGGATTAAAACAGTAAAATTCTTTCACACTGATTAATCAGTGGAGTTTATGGAATCTACAAATTCATAAAATTTAAAAGTCTTTTTCAAACTTGTCTTTAAAATGGGCCAGGAATAACTTAATGCAGACTAGGACTGATCCTTAAATAAAACTAACTGATTTTTACAAGTCCTTTAGAGAAATACATTGCTTAGTTGTAATCATTTATGGAACTTTGATTGTTTGCCAATGGTCTTTAAAAGTAATTACCCAGTAACGTTATAATTTAAAAACAATTACTCACCAATAACATAATTGGCAAAGTGTATCTTGAAATATAGCTTATGTTCAGGGAAACAAAAAAGCACTACTAGCTAGACTTACATTAATAAGTCACAGTTTTAAACAGAAACGTGTAAAATACTCCAAGGTTCAAAGTACCACATTTAGAAAATGTTTTGAATTTAAAAACACATAGTAAGAGTACCATGGTTTTTAATACTGATGAAGCGAAGTGTATTCCTCTTAACTTCAAGGTGGCCACTTGCTTCGACTGCTTATTTACAGTTGTGATTTTTAGGATAAAGGTAAATTATTAGGGAAAAACAGGATTCAAACAGTTGCTTGCCCAATTCCATTTGGCTAGCAGGCAATAAGGAAACAGCAGTGAAATATAAACATTTTCAAGAAAGCATTATTTCTAGACTTAAACACTGATCATTCAACTGATCATAAAGGTTAGATACCATGGAGTATCTGAAGCATAATCTGGGGTCGCCCAGATGAGTAAAGTGCACCGAGTGACTGTCCTCGAGTTGGATCTCACCCTCACGTGGGGAGGAGGGCGTCCCGTGGTGGCGGCCCTTATAATGACGGGGCAACGAGTGAAGTCAAGTGATTGTACCACCACCTGTCCCCACTGTTTACTTTCTCTTCTTTTTCAGAAGTGAAGTCCTTAGAAGTCACAACAACCTGAACTCTCAAATCAAAAATATGAGTACCTGATGTTTAAACGGTGAAAAAAAATTTAGTGGTCTGGTTGTATTTCATCTGCCATCACTCATCCCACATGTAAACAAGATGCAGACAACAGTACATGTTCCCTGATTTCTCCTATCTGAGCTCTGTTTGCATCTCTAAATGGGTAAAAGGGTCCACCAACTTCCAAGGATACTGTGGTAGTTTCTAAAGTTTCTGTCACTGTCTCTAATGTAATCTGTAATGACCGATGGGCCAAAGGAGATCTTTTTTGTTTTTTTTTGAAGAGGAAGGGTCTAGATGAACTAAACGGAAAGCTCTGAATAGTCATGGATTGAAATTTTCTAGTAAAACACAATGTTGGCAGTATAGAGCAGGCACTAATGGTAGTGAAAAGTCCACAGAACATGGAGTGTTACAAGAAGAGATGGTTTCTTGCTATGGAGGAGTTCTCCTTTTGTTATAAAGCTTCTTTAGGAAGAGTCTTTCTATTAAAAAGAAGTTGCAGAAACATGGCTTTCGACACATAAGATATGAAGGGAATCCTGGGTTTTAAATTCTCTAGTGAAACATCACACCAGAATTTCCAAACAGTTAGTTTCAATTATTAAATATTAAATACAATGTGAATGCAGATGACAGTGAAGCCGATGTTCATTCTTAAATACTATGAACAAAATACACGATGAATTGAAAAACTCCAACTAAAATATCTTCCAGTTCTTCCGAATCAATTGGCCAAACTCTAGAATATTTTCCCGATTGGATTTTCCCTAGAAAATAATAAAAATAATTTTTCAAATGTTGAAGAAAATTGTAAAAAGTAACAAATATCTCATAGTATCCAGTGTCTGTAATTCTCTCTTGCCAAGTCCTACGTCACTGATTCAGCAAGCTTTTTGTGATTACCCAGTAAATGTCAGGCACTGTTTGAGCAACTGTGGACACAGAGGTGAAGACAAATGACAAACCCTTGGCCCTGTGGAGCCTATATTCTGCTACAGAGAAAATAAGATAAACAAATAAAATATTTAGCACAAGAAAGAGTGCTAGGTTTTAAGTGAGAAAAATACAACTGGAAGGGGTATAGTGTGTGTGGGTACGGTGGGGGAGAATACTACTTAGGAAGGATGCCAAGCACTGGCTAGAACCTCATGGAAACCTGCCATGGCTCCAAGAAAACTGCATTACTTTACCGCTGGAAGAGAACAAAATATACTAATGTAGAAAAGACAGTAACAGGATGCTTACAATAACCTTTTTACTGTACTGAGCCTTCCATCTAGGCAGAACACAAATATTTATACCGGTCAAACTGATTTTTACTGTTTATAAAACACAATTAAAATGATCAATCCACGTAAGTTAATAAAAATACTTAAAATGGTTGGGGCCAAGATTCAAAGCCCCCTTATGAATCAGCTCTATGGGTTCCCTGATAGCTCAGTTGGAAAGAATCCGCCTGCAACGCAGGAGACCTGGGTTCAACCCCAACTGTACCTCTGTGCAAACAGAAGCCTGATTCTAGTGCTGGTGCTGGGTAGCCCCCATGGTTCAGGGGAAGCCAGGGTAAATTCAGACAAGGTTTCTTTCCTTTTGAGGAAGAAACAGCTCTTTCTGCTTCTAGACACTATTATTATAAATGTGAACTACTGCAGCCCAGCTGTGACCATAAGGGCACCAGCCTGAGGAAGACAGAAATCATCTTGTTTGATTTCTAATGGCTGAGTGGCTGGATCATCCTTGATGACAGTGTTGAGCTAAACTAGCTAAATGTAGAAATCAGGACTTTTAATTTGTGAGAGTAAATGTTTTCCTATTATTTAAGCCATTGAGATTTTGTTACTTGCTGCTAAAAAAAATCTAATTGATGGAATGTAAAGTACTTGGCACAGTGTCTAGTGGTGAGGAAGAAGGTCCTTAATAACTGTTGTTGCTGTTCCTGTCAGTGTCCATCTGCCTCTGAGATGGATCCAAAGCATCAATTATAAAATACTTCTAGCACTGTCAAAGCTAATTTTTTTGTACTTAGGATGTATAAAGGTACTCTGACAGATAAAGAAGAGGATCATTAAAAATCAAAACAAGAAGCTACTAAGTATTCAATTCAATGATTAAACTGAAATATAACACTGAAGGTGACGATAAGGTACTGCCCCAACACAATGAATGATGCTAGAATTGAAAAGACTCCTGCAGGAGTGACTCCGGAGATTCCTGCACAAGAGAAAGGTTCTAAGTTGGTCTTGAGAGAGGAAGGTAGGCAGGAGACCTGCACTTCGGGTGTGAGTAGAGGGTAGCAGAGGAAAGTGCAAACTGTGTTCAAAAATGTCTGAAGTATCTTAACAGTACTTACTTGCTCCCGTATTTTGCACTACTTGATCTTTTCTTCCTATACTTTTCATGAGGTTCATCTAGCTTCTCTATGACACTTTTTATTTGTTGAATTGTCTTGAAGGTTGTTACAGAATCCTCAATTACAAAGTTGGAATAGTCATCAGGCTCTTTCTGTGGTCCTTGATAGACTGCTATAGTTCCACAAGCCTCTACAAGAAGAAATGAAATCTCTGATCAGACAACTAAATCCATTAAGCATAATCTGTAATATAAATAAAGAACTTTTCAAGAGGGGCTCAAGCTGGGAAAAGCTCCCTTGGAAATGCATAGACAACCAAAATCCATACATTTTATTAATTATAATTACATATGCAAAAACAAAATTTTTATTTAAAGAACTCCTTTGGGAGTTTGTCACCTTCCATATAGGTAACATTTTGATAAATGCCTTTGACTGTGTGGATCACGATAAACTGTGGGAAATTCTGAAAGAGATGGGAATACCAGACCACCTGACCTGCCTCTTGAGAAACCTGTATGCAGGTCAGGAAGCAACAGTTAGAACTGGACATGGAACAACAGACTGGTTCCAAATAGGAAAAAGAGTATGTCAAGGCTATATATTGTCACTCTGTTTATTTAACTTATACGCAGAGTACATCATAAGAAACATTGGGCTGGAGGAAGCACAAGCTGGAATCAAGATTGCCGGGAGAAATATCAGTAACCTCAGATACACAGATGACACCACCCTTAGGGCAGAAAGTGAAGAGGATGAGTGATGAAAGTGAAAGAGGAGAGTGAAAAAGTTGGCTTAAAGCTCAACATTCAGAAAACTAAGATCATGGCATCCAGTCCCATCACTTCATGGGAAATAGATGGGGAAACAGTGGAAACAGTGTCAGATTTTTGGGGGCTCCAAAATCACTGCAGACGGTGACTGCAGCCATGAAATTAAAAGACACTTACTCCTTGGAAGGAGGGTTATGACCAACTTAGATAGCATATTCAAAAGCAGAGGAATTACTTTGCCAACAAAGGTCCATCTAGTCAAGGCTATGGTTTTCCCAGTGGTCATGTATGGATGTAAGAGTTGGACTGTGAAGAAGGCTGAGTGCCGAAGAATTGATGCTTTTGAACTGCGGTGTTGAAGAAGACTCTTGAGAGTCCCTTGGACTGCAAGGAGATCCAACCAGTCCATTCTAAAGGAGATTAGTCCTGGGTGTTCTTTGGAAGGAATGATGCTAAAGCTGAAACTCCAGTACTTTGGCCACCTCATGTGAAGAGTTGACTCATTGGAAAAGACTCTGATGCTGGGAGGGACTGGGGGCAGGAGGAGAAGGGGACGACAGAGGATGAGATGGCTGGATGGCATCACCGACTCAATGAACATGAGTTTGAGTGAACTCCGGGAGTTGGTGATGGACAGGGAGGCCTGGCATGCTGCAATTCATGGGGTTGCAAAGAGTTGGACACGAATGAGCAACTGAACTGAACTGAACTGAATGAGAATCTTTTGACTTTAAGATAATGCCAAAGCAACACTTCAGGTACTGGTAATGAAGGATCATGATTATATAAAAGAATTTTAATTATATACTTACCTTCCATTTTATGCAGCTTAAGTAAACTGAGGGTGAAAAGGGAATAAATTCTTTCTGTTTCTCTGTCTTCATCAATATCTATTTGTATGTCTGCAGGGACACCTCTGTGTAAAAATGAAATAAAACACACTGGAAAAATATCATTTTGTTAACATGCTAAAGACTTCTGACTGTTTGAGACTGAAAACAGAAACACAGAATTTTGTAAAAGGAACCTTAGGAATCTAGTCTAACTTGATAATTAAATAGATTGAGATTCTTAGGTTTGGTCATTATGTGACTATACTCAAAAGGAAGAGGATTTTAAGTGCAATCATTTTCACTACTTGTGCTTCATCATATTACTTTATAAGTCTGTAAAGCTACCATGGCTGTTCCACGCAATTACAACAAGAATGCTAGGCCCTTCTTCCTCAATACCTTGCTCAAGTTTGCACATCTATTTAAACACTGCCCTTTTTTTGACTTGTGAAACCACAATTTACTGAGAATATTTTCATCACCCCAAAAGAATCTCTGTATTCATTAAGTACTCCCCATTGTTCCCTCCCTCAAATCCCTCACAACTGCTAATCTACTTTGTCACCATAAATTTACCTATGCTGGATACTTCATGTAAGTGTTACCCTGAAGTACATGGCCTTTGTGTCGGACTTCTTTTAGCATGTTTTTCTGGCTTTTTTTCAGCATGTTTTCAAGGTGCATCCATGCACGTATCAGGACATCATTCCGTTTTATGGATGAATAATATCTCATTGTATGGATACAGCATTTAAGACACTGCCTTTGTAATCAAAAAGAAACTTACGCAGTACACGGCTTACAGCCGAGAGCATTTTCACTAGTCTCCAGACAGCAGAGCCAGTTTCCATTTAGATATGCGGAGGGGTGATAAGAGCTGAGTCTGTTCTGATTGCATCGGCTCACCCTGCAGAGCACATCTATCCATTCATTAGCTTCTACACAATTATTTGCCTGGACATAGAGTGGTTTCTCCGTGTGTATCACTTGGAACATCTTCACAGACAATTAAGACAAAAAGTTAGTAACAGTCTAAAAATCAAACACAGTACAGAACACAAGAAGGTACGTAGCAGAAATGTAGTCTGCGTGTAGGTAACTGTTGCTCAGGTACATCATAAACGGTTATGTCCCCAGGACTGCTGGAGTTATACGGTACTCAACAGTACAACAGAATATAATGTTTAGAAACCACACAAGTCCTAGGGAAGGGGCTATCATACACATAGGAATAAAGGGAGAGAATTTCAGGTAGAGGAAAACCTATGGGTAAAGACAGCAGTGGGCAAATAGAAACAAGGAAATCATCTTGGTTACTTGAGTGCACTGGTATCTATTGGTATGTACTGAAGGGCAGCAGAGGATTAGGCTGCACAGACAGGCTGGGACTATATTCTGAAGGTCAAGCTGAGAAATTTGATAAAACTCAAGTATTGAGAGAAGTTGTTTAGTCTCTCAGTTGTTTCTGACTCTTTCGACTCCACGGACTGCAGCCCACCAGGCTCCTGTCTATGGGGTTTCCCAGGCAAGGATACTGGAGATGGTTGCCATTCCCTTCTCCAGGGGATCTTCCCAACCCACGGATCGAACCTGCATCTACTGCACTGGCAGGCGAATTCTTCACCACTGAGCCCATTGAGCACAGAATTCTTAAATGAAAAAAGTGCCTTTAACTTAATAGGTGAGGTGGACTATACAAAGCATCAACAGTAGTGGACAATTTTAAACAGAGTTCCAGCTACGAATTATAAGATATTAATGATTAAAAACAAATACTAAACTTCTTGTAAAATTTTCAGCTAAGTAATATATGCAGTTTAAAAAACTTTAAATTATATAACTTACATTTTTCTTGTTGAAAGAGCTCTCTTCCAGTTTTTCCACAGCAAGAATGTTTTTCACTGGAATTGTGTAAATTGCATCTTTGCCTAAATTATAAAAGAAGATAAAACTAAAATAATTTTCATCAATTATAAAGGTGAAAGGTTAACTCTATATGGTTTAAGATCATTCTCTTGACGGTGGGTGTGTAAGTGACCTACACATTTCCAAATGGTGCACCATAAATATGTTTTATGGACCAAATGAATCTTGTTTTCCACGATATGACTTCCTCTTTAATTAAAATTAAAACATTTTCATGGAAAAATTAGGGAATAAATTTGATCTCTGTAGAAAATAAAAATATTATTGTACTTTGTAACATTAATTATATGGAGACTGAAAAAATACACAATTTACAATAAAGGCCTACTCAAAACTTGCTGAGACATGGAATTTTCTTCATGGAGTTATTACATAAACAAAGAATCTGACTGTACCTAAGTGGATTTTTCTGCTTCTCCAACCTAATATTTAATTAAGGAACTAACCCTCAAAACAATTATTTGAAACTGAAAAATTGTTCATTACTTTTGCGTACTGTCTGGTCAGCTGACTAGAGCTACCAAATTTACTTTAAGAGATACAGGGAATAAAAGTAAAAATTTTACTTGGTAGAGTGAATCATTAACCTAATTTAAGAATTTGGAAATTTGTTTGCTAAAGGGGCTCCACAATAGCATGAGGCTATGATGCATTTCAACTTAAAATTTACTTGAATAAAATACATTCATATAATCATGCTGCTGCTAAGTCACTTCAGTCGTGCTGGACTCTGTGCGATCCCATAGATGGAAGCCAACCAGGCTCCCCCATCCGTAGGATTCTCCAGGCAAGAGTACTGGAGTGGGTTGCCATTTCCTTCTCCAATGCAGGAAAGTGAAAAGTGAAAGTGAAGTCGCTCAGCTGTATCCGACTCTTAGCAACCCCATGGACTGCAGCCTACCAGGCTCCTCCGTCCATGGGATTTTCCAGGCAAGAGTACTGGAGTGGGGTGCCATTGCCTTCTCTGTCATATAATCATAGAAACTAAGCAAATATAATCATGAACTTTTCTGTCATTTACATTATAAAATGTGGTTCTTAGAAAATGAAAGCTTTGCTTCCCTCCTCCCAACAAACTTCAGTTTAATGACTTGTGGGCTGAAGTGCTGAAGGTGAAGATCTTTTATATTATTCATGGATTAATGTACAGCTTTGGGGTTAAAGACACTAAAAAGGTATTCTTTATTGAACAGAGAAATTAACAAAGAGTATTTGCTAAGCTTAGTTCCTGCTGTAAAATCTAAAATACATGTGATTCAAGCAGATGTGTGATATACAATATACAGTCACTTAATTTAGCTATCACGTTTAGCTATCCTATACCAGACACTATCCTAACCACTTGGGATAGAGCAGTGAATAGAACATATAAGGCCCCTAATGGAGTTTGCATTTAGGTCTGGAAAGACTGACGAGGACAAATATTAGGTAGAGATAAATGCAATAAAGATAGCAACATAAAGTGATGCGACAGGAAGTAATTGGGATGTTACTTTAAGTTGGGCAGTTAGGGAAAACTTTTCTGAAGAAATGACATTTAAATACAACAATTACAAATTATATATACATGTGAAAATAGGAAAAGACTATCAGCGGTCTGCTGGAAACAGACAAGATCAAATTTATGAAGGGGTGAGGGGAGGCGAGAGGGAAGAAACTGCAAGAAGCCACAGCTGGAGCCGCATGGAGGAAAAGACACATTTGCAAAAGGAGGGCTGGTCAGAAGAGCTTCAAGCCAGTCACTGGACACAGCGAGCTGGGGGGAGGGGGGGGGCATACTTAGATGTCTATCAGGATGACTACGTGGTAAGCTGCATTTGGAGCAGCTGGGTCAATTAGGTCCTCACATACTGTCCCCCTCAACCCGCTTGTACTAAGCAGCAGTCCACAGAGGCACAGTCCCAGGTTGAAGCAGTGAAGATGCATACTGGCTGGAAAGCGGGGTAGCCACAGGCTGCTGACAGTGCCTATGCCAGGGGACGAGCACCAGCACCCCTGCCCATCAGCAGCTCATCCTTTCCCTCCCTTGATCACACTGGCCATGAGCTACTGGATCCTCAGGCAGGTGAATGCACTGTAACACAAAAATGAGCAAATTGCCAAAAAATCACCAAACGGATGAGGAAAATCAGCACTCTGAAGGAAACACGTACAACAAAGAGAATAACATTGGAGGAGATCAGGGGTGTAACACATGAGGGGGCAGAGGAGACATGCCTTTGGGTGCCAATTTACATGGGGCACCACAGGGTCCAGAGAATTTAAAAATTGTGCAGGAAGTAGATTTTGTAGATTTTCAACAACTCTTTAGATTTGTTGAATACACAAAGCATGCCCACATCCTAGAATTGCTGTGTTTGTTCATTTCTGGACAAATTATATCACAGCATACAGAGAGAAAATGCATTGTTCACAGGCACACATGACGTTATTATTATTAGAGTTAACTGAAATTAACTGAAGTTGCTAATGTTAACTTGAATGAATTGCAAAGTGAATCAGTAAAACAGAGGATTGTACTCAGGACTCTCCAAATATATAGTACAAAAGGACAGAGCCATGATGGCTGAATTTAGAAGTTTTGAGATCAGCTGTAACAAGCATTCCAGAAACAATTGAGTTGTTCAGAAGAAAATTACTAATGAAAATGTCCAAGAATAAAGATAGAAATCTTAAGACTGAAAGGACCCATCAAGTGCTGATGAAAGTGTAGGAAGAAAGAAAGGTGATACTTAGACACTGGGCAGAATTTTAGAGCTTGAAGGTTAAAGAAAGTCCAGAGGGTTTCCAAGAAGAATCAAGACTAAGAATGACATCAAAATCCTTACCACCAACAATGGAAACCAGTAAATCGTGGAGAAATATCTTAAAAATCTTATAGGAAATGATTTTAAATCTGGTCTTGCTTATCATTCAAGTGTAAGGGTAAAATACTTTTTTTAATATGTAAGAACTCTGAAAACTTATCAGCCCTAAAGCTATATGGAGTAATTCCTTGAGGACATAACTCCTGCAAAATAAGTAAGAATCCAGGAAAAAGACAAGTATGTTAATATAAGAAATAGTGTTGGGCAAAGACATCAGAAAAACTGATAAGAATGCTTAGAAAAGGGCTTCTCAGGCGGCACTAGTGGTAAACAACCTGCCTGCCAATGCAGGAGATGTAAGAGAACGTGGGTTCGATCCCTGGGTTGGGAAGATTCCCTGGAGGAGGGCATGGCAACCCAGTCCAGTATTCTTGCCATGGACAGAGGAGCCTGGTCGCAAATTCCATGGACAGCATGGTCCACAGGGTTGCAAAGAGTTGGATACGACTGAAGCGACTTAGCACACATGCATGCTTAGAAAAAAATGATGAAAACATAAAAAGGTAAAAGAAACAGAAACTAGTACTAAAATTTAAGATGACTTCATTAGGTAGTGTTAGGAAAAATAAATTTGAAAGCATGCTATGGTCCTTCTCCGCTTGAATGGAGATGGTGATTAACTACAGACAATAAGATGAACACGCAAGTTTAAACCTATCTTTTAACAGTTTAAAAGTAGAAACAGAATGTCCAAATTCTCTCACTAGATAAGACAGAGTGAATATGTGTGGGACTGATTATTCCAATAAAAATGCAGGAAAAAAAAAAACAATCCCAACGAACAGAAGAGCTTAATAAACAGAAAACACAAAACAAAATATTGGTTACAGTAATCACAATAAATGTGATGGTATTAAGTTTCCCTATTAAATGCCAAATCCAGTTTTAGTTAAAAATCACCATCACCTTCTCAAAAAGTTAAACATAAAGTTAGTTACTATATGACTCAATGATTTCACTCCTAGATACAGACCCAAGAGAAGTGAAAATATATGTCCACACAAAAAAGTGTATGTCAATGTTCACAGCGGCATTATTCATAATAATAAAAAACTGGAAACAATTTACCTGGAAATCAGGTACATCAACTGATAAACTGGTAAAATCTGGAATATATCCAATGAAATATTATTTAGCCATAAAGTACTGATTCATGCCATATCACAGATGAACTTTGAAAACATCATGCTAAGTGAAAGAAGGCAGTTACAAGGGCTGCGTGCTAATGCGTGCTCAGTCGCTTTAGTCGTGTCCGACTCTGTATGCCTCTACAGATCGCAGCCCTCCAGGCTCCTCTGTCCATGGGAGTCTCCAGGCAAGAATACTGGAGTGGGTTGCCATGCCCTCCTCCTCCAGGGGATCTTTCCAACCCAGGGATATAACCCACGTCTCTTATGTCTCCTGCGCTGGCAGGAAAGTTCTTTACCACTAGGAAGATGGCAAAGTCCAAAACCTGGGAAGCCCAAAAGGTTACTCTTTAAATGAAATGTCCAGAACAGGCAAATCCACAGAGACAAAAAGCAGATTTGTGTTTGCCAGGGGCTGGGAGAAGGAAGGACAGGGCAGTGACTGTTAATGGGTACAGGTTTTCTTTCTGGGGCGATGAAAATGTTATGTAACCAGTGGTGACTGCATAACTTTGTGAATATACTGAAAATGAATTATATACTTTCAATAGGTGAATTTTACAGTATGTGAATTCTATTTCCATTAAAAAAAATTACTATCTTTCTAAATTCCATATATATGCGTTAGTATACTGTATTGGTGTTTTTCTTTCTGGCTTACTTCACTCTGTATAATAGGTTCCAGTTTCATCCATCTCATTAGAACTGATTCAAATGTATTCTTTTTAATGGCTGAGTAATACTCCATTGTGTATATGTACCACAGCTTTCTTATCCATTCATCTGCTGATGGGCATCTAGGTTGCTTCCATGTCCTGGCTATTATAAACAGTGCTGCGATGAACACTGGGGTACACGTGTCTCTTTCCCTTCTGGTTTCCTCAGTGTGTATGCCCAGCAGCGGGATTGCTGGATCATAAGGCAGTTCTAGGAAGATGGTAACAATAACCCTGTGTACGAGACAGCAAAAGAGACACTGATGTATAGATCAGTCTTATGGACTCTGTGGGAGAGGGAGAGGGTGGGGAGATTTGGGCAAATAGCATTGAAACATGTATAATATCATGTATGAAACGAGTCACCAGTCCAGGTTCGATGCACAATACTGGATGCTTGGGGCTGGTGCACTGGGACGACCCAGAGGGAGGGTATGGGGAGGGAGGAGGGAGGAGGGTTCACGATGGGGAACACAGGTATACCTGTGGCGGATTCATTTCGATGTTTGGCAAAACTAATATTGTAAAGTTTAAAAATAAAATAAAATTAAAAAAAAATTACTACCCCAAGAAAAACAGAAGTCCAGCTAGATACTGGTCCTAAGGAACATAGCTGAAATAAAGTAACTGTTAATCTTTTTTTTGATAGTATACTGAGGTTGCATACTTCTATTCCTCAGAAAATAAGTATAAGACTGGGAAAATTATTAAAAACAACCACTTCAGGGTGCTGGAAAATAACCAAACGCAAGTAAAAATCTGAGAAGTGTTCATCCATGAACAACTGCTATAGCATAGGTTAGAACCTGTGGATTTATTGTCTTCCAGGGAGGAGGTGTTTCCATAACTCCTCAGTTCAATGAAAACTCGACAGCTTTACTGGCTGAAGGTTACAGATTCAGCCTAAGGGTGAGATTTTAGAAACAACAGAGCTACAGAAAGGCTGAGATCATAAACACACCACATCCCTGGCTGACTGCTAAAGACGCCTGTATATGGATCATCCCAGAGTCTGGCAAAAGTGGAAAGCTTGGGAAGACTTGTGAATCTGCTGTGCCTTTGAATATGTTCTGATTCAAAAACAGCACAGGCGGTAAAAGGTAGAAGACTTACTGACTTCAGGCATTTGAGCTCTATGCGCAAATCATTGGCTGACCACTAAGCTAAAAAAGCTCAGGTGAGACCCCTAGGGAGGCAGCTAGGATTAGGGAATAAAACAGAACCTGAGTAAAGACAACAGCAGCTATACAATGAGAGAGCGAATGAGAGAGACAGACAGACAGACAGACGCACAAAACAGACACTGCAGTGTGAATCTAGGCAAGCCCTCAGAAGAACAAACAGAATCCAGACACACTTTATTACAATACAACGCTCAGTTTTTAACCAAAAAAATAAGATGTGAAAAACAGAAAAGTGTGACCCATACTTGGGAAAGAAAGTAGCCAACAACCTGAGTCTGAGTGGGCTCAAATGCTGAATTTATTCTATTAGCGAGCAAAGCCATTATTATAAATGTTTAAACAATTTAAGGAAAATATGCTAATGATGACTGAACAAATGTGGACTTTAAACAGGAGAACAGAAACTATAAAAAGAATCAAACAAATTTTAGAGCTGAAAAGCACAATAAATGGAATGACAAATTCATCACATTTAGCTAAAAAGACTTGAGATGGTAAATAAATCAATGAATGTAAATAGAAATTATCCAAGCTAAAGAACAAAGATAAAGAATGAAGACAAATGAACTGAGTCTCACAGAGACCTGTGAAACGGTCTCAAGCATGCCTGGATAAGTATAACTTGAGTCCTAAGAAGGAGAGAAAATGAACAGAAATAAGTGAAAAAACTTTTTTAAGTTTGGGTTTGGTGAAAACCCTTAGCTTATGGCTTAAAGAAACTCAAATCCCAAAAACCTATTGAAAAATTTCAACTGCCAAGCAATACATTTTATGCCCATGATTAGAACAAAAAAGAAAGAAGGAGCAATGATAGAAAGGGGGAAATATGGAAAAGTCTTACTTTAATGAAGTTCAATTTATCTTAAAAAATGTTCAGTGCATTTAATATCCTAAGAAATCATTGCATACTCCATGGTTGCAAAGATATTCTCTTATGCTTTCACTGATCCTCTTATCTTGAATTAAATTTTGTGTGTACTATGACATAAGATGAAGTTCACTTTCTGTGTTTACCCAGTTGTTCCAACACCATTTGTTGAAAATACATTCCTTTCCCAATTGAACTGTCTTGACACTTCTGTCAAAACTAAACTGACCATATGTGTGTGTGTCTTTCTGGACTCTTGACTGTTCACCTCCAGCTTTTATGTCAAAATCTCAGACTTGAATATTGTAGCTTAGTCTTAGTCCTTCAACTTTGTTCATTTTTTTCAACACTGCTTCAGCCATTATAGTCCTCTGTTCCCCCACTGACATCAATTTTAGAATCAATTTGTCAATTTTTACCAAAAAAAACTTGTAGATTTGTAGTGGGACTGTGTTAAAATCAAGATGAACTTGAGAAGTGAATTCTTAAAAAATATCCAAGCTTCAAATCCACAAACATGACACATTAAAGAAAAAAATACTTCAGAGCCCTGTGTATCAAAATGTGTGCTCAGTCCCTAAGTTGTGTCCAACTGTTTCATGACTCCATGGACTATAGCCCACCAGGCTCCTCTCTGTCCATGGGATTCTTCAGGCAAGAATATTGGAATGGGTTGCCATTTCCTCCTCCAGGGGATCTTCCTGACCCAGGGATCGAACCTGCATCTCCTGCATTGGCAGGAGGATTCTTTACCATTAAGACATCTGGGAAGCCCCGTGTGTCAAATTAGGAGCAGGTAAAAACCAAGTATTGAGATTTGTGTTTAAAACATCATGAAAACTTCTTTTATATTGTCCATCGATTATATGAGCTAGAACACAGAGAGCATATGGAAATTGTGTAGGCTCTACATACATATCTGTGTATAAAAGGTCATCCTCAAGTAGACAAGATCTAATCAAATTTGGAGAACACATATGGGATTTCAGAGATGAATTTGTTCATCATATATTATTAGTAAGCTTGGTGGAAATTTTAGAAAGTGGTTCTTAATATAGAAAACAGCATATCTGGAAGACATGGTATTTTCTGAAGAATACCATTTATTACAAATTAATAAATGCCTAATGATAGCAGTAAAAACATGGTCCTTACCCACTGAGGATCGTGAAAGACTAGGGTGAAAGACATAAAAGTAATGACCACACACTGTGACAGAAGTTACCACTAACATGCTACAGAAATATAGTAAGAGAATACCCAACTGAAGTGGCCAGAGCTTTATGAAAATGACTTCCATAAAGAGCTGACATTTGATCTGAGGCTTAAAGGACAACAAATTACACAGGTAAAGAAGGAAAGAAAGATTTCTCGACAGAGCCAATGCAAAAGCATGAATGTAAAAGAGCACAACTGAAAGGAACTTCAAGAGTCAACCTGGCAAAGCAACATACGGAGAATGCAAAAGATGAGGCTGCACCGAGAGACGGGAAAAGGCTGCAACGTGGATAACATCTGATTACAGCATACAACTAGAAGAACTACTTGTAGAAGATGACCACATTACAGTAGAGCAATATAAAACAGTAATCACAGGCACACAGATCCATCCAAACTGTCAAGGTAACTATGGTGATAGCTGGACGAATGAATGCCTATGATATTCATTTACCACGTTAGTTTTGTGATATTGAAGATTAGTTGCTTACTCTGCTGGACCATGGAAAAAGCAAGATCAGATCAGATCAGTCCCAGTCGTGTCCGACTCATTGCAACCCCGTGAATCACAGCACGCCAGGCCTCCCTGTCTATCACCAACTCCCGGAGTTCACTCAGACTCATGTCCATAGAGTTGGTGATGCCATCCAGCCATCTCATCCTCTGTCGTCCCCTTCTCCTGCCACCAATCCCTCCCAGCATCAGAGTCTTTTCCAATGAGTCAACTCTTCGCATGAGGTGGCCAAAGTACTGGAGTTTTAGCTTTAGCATCATTCCTTCCAAAGAAATCCCAGGGCTGATCTCCTTCAGAATGGACTGGTTGGATCTCCTTGCAGTCCAAGGGACTCTCAACAGTCTTCTCCAACACCATAGTTCAAGAGCATCAATTCTTCGGCGCTCAGCCTTCTTCACAGTCCAACTCTCACATCCATACATGACCACTGGAAAAACCATAGCCTTGACTAGACGAACCTTTGTTGGCAAAGTAATGTCTCTGCTTTTGAATATGCTATCTAGGTTGGTCATAACTTTCCTTCCAAGGAGTAAGTGTCTTTTAATTTCATGGCTGCAGTCACCGTCTGCAGTGATTTTGGAGCCCCAAAAAATAAAGTCTGACACTGTTTCCACTGTTTCCCCATCTATTTCCCACGAAGTGATGGGACCAGATGCCATGATCTTTGTTTTCTGAATGTTGAGCTTTAAGCCAACTTTTTCACTCTCCTCTTTCACTTTCCTCAAGAGGCTTTTGAGTTCCTCTTCACTTTCTGCCATAAGGGTGGTGTCATCTGCATATCTGAGGTTATTGATATTTCTCCCGGCAATCTTGATTCCAGCTTGTGTTTCTTCCAGTCCAGCATTTCTCATGATGTGCTCTGCATATAAGTTAAATAAACAGGGTGACAATATACAGCCTTGACATACTCCTTTTCCTATTTGGAACCAATCTGTTGTTCCATGTCCAGTTCTAACTGTTGCTTCCTGACCTGCATACAAATTTCTCAAGAGGCAGATCAGGTGGTCTGGTATTGCCATCTCTTGAAGAATTTTCCACAGTTTATTGTGATCCACACAGTCAAAGGCTTTGGCATAGTCAATAAAGCAGAAATAGATGCTTTTCTGGAACTCTCTTGCTTTTTCCATGATCCAGCAGATGTTGGCAATTTGATCTCTGGTTCCTCTGCCTTTTCTAAAACCAGCTTGAACATCAAGAAGTTCACGGTTCACATACTGCTGAAGCCTGGCTTGGAGAATTTTGAGCATTACTTTACTAGAGTGTGAGATGAGTGCAATTGTGCAGTAGTTTGAGCATTCTTTGGCATTGCCTTTCTTTGGGATTGGAATGAAAACTGACCTTTTCCAGTCCTGTGGCCACTGCTGAGTTTTCCAAATTTGCTGGCATATCGGGTGCAGCACTTTCACAGCATCATCTTTCAGGATTTGGAATAGCTCAACTGGAATTCCATCACCTCCACTAGCTTTGTTCATAGTGATGTTTTCTAAGGCCCACTTGACTTCACATTCCAGGATGTCTGGCTCTAGGTGAGTGATCACACCATCGTGATTATCTGGGTCATGAAGATCTTTTTTGTACAGTTCTTCTGTGTATTCTTGCCATCTCTTCTTAATATCTTCTGCTTCTGTTAGGTCCATACCATTTCTGCCCTTTATCGAGCCCATCTTTGCATGAAAGGTTCCTTTGGTATCTCTGATTTTCTTGAAGAGATTTCTAGTCTTTCCCATTCTGTTGTTTTCCTCTATTTCTTTGCAATGATAGCTGAAGAAGGCTTTCTTATCTCTTCTTGCTATTCTTTGGAACTCTGCATTCAGATGTTTATATCTTTCCTTTTCTCCTCTGCTTTTCACTTCTCTTCTTTTCACAGCTATTTGTAGGGCCTCGCCAGACAGCCATTTTGCTTTTTCTCATTTCTTTTCCATGGGGATGGTCTTGATCCCTGTCTCATGTACAATGTCATGAACCTCATTCCAGAAAAACATCTATTTCTGCTTTATTGACCATGCCAAAGCCTTTGACTGTGTGGATCACAAAGTGTGGAAAATTCTGAAAGAGATGGGAATACCAGACCACCTGACCTGCCTCTTGAGAAACCTATATGCAGGTCAGAAAGCAACAGTTAGAACTGGACATGGGAACAAGAGACTGGTTCCAAATAGGAAAAGGAGTACGTCCAGGCTGTATATTGTCACCCTGCTTATTTAACTTACATGCAGAGTACATCATGAGAAATGCTGGGCTGGAAAAAGCACAAGCTGGAATCAAGATTGCCGGGAGAAATATCAATAACCTCAGATATGCAGATGACACCACCCTTAGGGCAGAAAGTGAAGAGGAACTCAAAAGCCTCTTGAGGAAAGTGAAAGAGGAGAGTGAAAAAGTTGGCTTAAAGCTCAACATTCAGAAAACAAAGATCATGGCATCTGGTCCCATCACTTCGTGGGAAATAGATGGGGAAACAGTGGAAACAGTGTCAGACTTTATTTTTTGGGGCTCCAAAATCACTGCAGACGGTGACTGCAGCCATGAAATTAAAAGACACTTACTCCTTGGAAGGAAAGTTATGACCAACCTAGATAGCATATTCAAAAGCAGAGACATTACTTTGCCAACAAAGGTTCGTCTAGTCAAGGCTATGGTTTTTCCAGTGGTCATGTATGGATGTGAGAGTTGGACTGTGAAGAAGGCTGAGCGCCGAAGAATTGATGCTCTTGAACTATGGTGTTGGAGAAGACTGTTGAGAGTCCCTTGGACTGCAAGGAGATCCAACCAGTTTTAGCTTTATGCTAAAGCTAAAACTCCAGTACTTTGGCCACCTCATGCGAAGAGTTGACTCATTGGAAAAGACTCTGATGCTGGGAGGGATTGGTGGCAGGAGAAGGGGACGACAGAGGATGAGATGGCTGGATGGCATCACCGACTCTATGGACATGAGTCTGAATGAACTCTGGGAGTTGGTGATAGACAGGAAGGCCTGGTGTGCTGTGATTCACGGGGTCGCAAAGAGTCGGACATGAATGAGCGACTGAACTGAACTGATTACTAAGTGGGCATCAATTTTTAACTAATTTGAGAAAAACCCTTAAAACTGAGAGAATTCTAATTATTTTTCTAGTAAATTAGAAAAAGAATCTTTTATTTGATTCTAAGTGACAGAAATACTTCATTCAGAATATTAGTGTCCAGTAGGAGCAAACAGTGAAGACTCAATGATTTAAAGCTATGTTACAGAATATCTGGGAGGCACTCTTTGAAACACCAAAGTCATAAAGTGTAATAAGAAACTACCTAACTAGCAGTCTTAGCTATGCAGAAAATTGCAAGGAACCAGGAAGTAAGCAAAACATTTGCAGAGCAACCAAAGGGAGAATCCAAAGCCTATGTATTTTAGTCAGAGAGGAAAGTCCTGAAATGTTCAGTCAAAGCCTTTTAATCATATGCATAATTTTAACAAACACAGTACCTACATCCTTACTCACAGTATATTAGCAGTAAAAATGGAATTGGGGGTAAAGATGGGAGTGAGATGTTACATTACCATTCACTGACAGCACAAGAAACTTAAGGTGACAGCCTGAACATAAAGGGGACAATGAAAAACTGTATAAAGCAAACACAGGAACACAAAATAGCACAGCAGTCCAAGGCATGTAGCTGGGAAGTAAACAGCTGCACACATCCATAAGCAGCCCTGAAAACATCACTAAATCAGAGTACTAAATGATAATTAACATTATCAATGACAGCCCCAAGTCATCTAGAAAATGTTAACTTACGTTCAATGAACTCTTTTTTAGAAGGCAGGGAAGCATGTAATACATTTTGGAAAAATCCAACAAAACAGTTAAAAACAAAAAGCATGGGTGCTTAGAACTGTTGGCTTTGGTAAATAATCTCGAAACTTCATGTAACAGAGCTCATTCCTCCAATGCCATTCCAACATGTTAAATTTCTTAAGGCCTGAAAATAATGGAACTTCCAATGTGTCTATTCTATAGCTTAGACCAATCTAATCATTCTACAGAATTTTATCCTCATAAGATCACTGGATAGAACAGAAGTTCCTAAGAACTGTGTATAGCCTCTGGAACTATGAACTTCCTGGAATTATATGTGAGACCTTGTGTCTCTTGTGTGTACATGCATTTTTTTCTAGAGGAAAAGGATCTGAAACTATCATCTGATTCCTGAAGTCTTAAAGCAAAGACTTCAGAATATTGGTTTAGATTAGAAAATACTTTAAATGAGGAGAAAACAGCCAATTTATTCATAGAGAATGACTAACTTATGAAAACATAATCAGCATATTATACCAGCTATTATTAAAATGTTACTATATATGCGAGAGCATTTATATAGTATTCAATATAAACTATAACCACTAAAACTTTAAGAAACGTGTAGCTTAAAGAATGCTGTCTGGAAGTGCAGGGATGCAGCCTGCTGATCTTTAGTCATTAGAATATTCATATTCCACAACAAAACATCTAGGTGCCTAAAAATATAGTGCATCTGGCTTCATATGTCTTACTACTGTATTTGGACATATTTGGTCATTCTGGCTAAAGATTCTAAGGAATTATGAAACAGAATTTCTTTTCACTTTCCTCCTTAAGAATTTCTACTGAAGCACCCATACTTAACTGAAAGGACATTCTCTTGAAAGTATCTTATGTCTAGTGTTTATCATTTCAGAATTTATACCAGGCACTCTTTACCTAACAGATTTGACAGATTAACCAAGACTCCATTTCCTCTGTCAAACATCCTGAGCGATGCTCATGAGACACTGAATCCTTGTGGCTGCTAGGGTTCTATTAAGCTTGTACCCTTTGATCTCCACTGGTTAGGCTGTTTTGATTACAGAGTCCACTAGGTTTGTTCCCAGACTTTATGCCCTTTTTCCATGCTGTAATTATAATTTACTTAACATTATGTAAAGTGACACAGTAAGTGTCACAGTAAGTGTCACACAGTAAGTGACACCAAGCGGCATATATTTATCTGAAAATCAGGCACTCTGAAAAGCTTTTCAAAAAAGGAGACCAGCACCCACACAAATCAAATTGATTTATATGGTTGCGAGACAGTGGCAAAAGCTTAGGGTAACTATTATGACTCTAAAAGGATTCTATAATTGGATCACTTTTCAAATATTTATTAATAATTTCCAGCTTCACTTTGGAGAAATCAACCAAGAAAAGATCTTGGCTCTCTATCAAAAGACTGGTAAACAAACATATAACTACTTAAGCTACGCATGCATCTTTTGTTCTTGTTGTCTTAAAGTGATTCTTGCTTTAACTGACCTTTTTGGCTAAGTGACGCTTTGGGTCCTGATCACTTCAAATAGAAGGGATTTTACTGTATGTGACCTATGATCAAGATACTAAGTTCTTGCCAAGGTATCAGAGGCTAGTGGCCTTCTATGGATAATGCTTTACCCCAAAGGAATACACTCAAAAGGCAGAGATGATAAGTATTATGTCAGTCCACTGAGGGACAAACTTTGCCTCTCTGAAACTCTCAAATCACACTATAGGAAGATGGCTTTCTTTACCCAGAAAGACAATTTGTGCCTTTTCAGGAGGCAAATTACTAGAATTTTCATCTTAAGAGTTAGCCAGGCTAATATAAATGAATGAATGTTTTAACTGAATAGGAAACACTGTCTATGGTATAAGTGTGGGAATTTTTGGCAAACTACTGAAACACTCTCATTTATTAGAAACTGATTCTTGCCAATCTGATTTTGGAAGTTCAAGAAACCTCTAAGTTCTAAAATATCTAACTGTTGTTCTTTATATACTAATTTAAAAAAAAATGGATTTACCATGGGTTTTTAGAAAACAGAGCATACTGTAGGAACATCATTTTTAAGTAACACAAGACAGTCAATGTAAGAGAAAAAATGTTATTTACATGGTGTCATTAGTCACATATTTATTATATTTTTAGGGTGTATGCGTCACTGTAAGAAACCATAAACTATTAACGTTAGTAAAAAGGTTCACTAGTCACACTGAGCAGCGGGAAAAGCCATCTTCACTGGGAAGCAGGAGGAGACCCCACAGAAAAGCATAAGCACAACTACCTGGCTGCTTGTGGTAGGTGAGCTCTCTGCTTGTTAAGCAGAACCACCGTTTCTTGAAATTCTTTTTTCCAATCCGAGTTCTTCCCTGAGCTCTTTTATACATCTCACTGCCAAAACAACAGATGTAAACATTTAGCTACAAATATTAAAAGAATTAATCCAAAACAAAAAAAATTTGCACAGTCATTTCCTCTTTTAATTTTAAATGACATGAACAGTTGTCAAAGACTATATTAAGTAGATGAAACGTCTTTGCCATCTATAACTGCTACATTTATTTTGGCCATACTAAGGGAATAAAATCTTCAAATAACTTAATATTTACAACTGTCCTATCCAGAACTAAAAAGGCCAAATGAGTAATTTTCCCCTTTAACTTCCAATGAAAACACTAAGACTGAACAATGCTGTTACTTTTTTTTTTCAAAGTACTCTAACACCCACCATCTCACTATTTTTGAAAACAACTCTCGCACTGTATAGAAAGAAGTCATGTCCATATGGCATGAAGTTAATAGGACAGTGAGGATGAATTACCTGACTGATGTTACGGGCAGTTTTAGCACAGAACAAAACCCAGTCTTCTTCACTTCTGCACCCATGCTCTTTGTACTTACTTACTGTCTATACTGAAATACGACTTTAATATCTAATTTCATTAAATTACCCTTCTTTCAGGTGCACAGGCTCACTTGTACCACTGGACTCTTTAGTTTCAGTAGATGAAATTTCATCCAAGAACTAAATGAAGAAAGGGGCAAATGTTACACTTTGTGATAAGGTACATCATAAATTCAGTTTATCAGTGTCACAGATAGATAATATAGTGAAGTTCTTCATTAAGGAACAAAGCAAAACACATATTTAATTGTAGAGGAGACCCCAAAATACAGCTTAAAGGTACTTAAAACCCAGAATATGTGTCCCTATAGGAATAACTCAACCCACAATCCCTTAACTGCAACTCTGAAACCTATAAAGTTCTGAGTACACAGACCTTTTTGCTTCTGATTTACAGTAAACTCACTTACAGTAACTTAATGTGAACTGGGGAAAGGCTATTTAAAGCCATTTATCCTACTTAGGGTGGATATTCACTAATATGCTACATAAACACTGATATGTTTGATTACGGGGTGTTATAACATGACCCCCTATAATATATAGCATATACTTATTATCTTTCAAAGCTCTGAAAAACTGAATTCTGAAATACTTCTGTTGCCAAAGATTTTTGACACAGGTTGTGAACCTATATTGTGGGTCAGGGATCATCAAACTATAGTTCAGCAGGCCAGATTCAACTGGTTTTTGCAAGGCCCACAAGTTAAGAACATTTTTAAAATTTTTAAAGAGTTGTAAAATCATAGCGAAATATGCAGCACTGCCTTTACGTGGCCATCAGTCTGAAGTATTTACTCACTGGCCCTTACAGAAAAGTTTGCTGACTTTTATTATATATAATTGACTTCAGCCCGCAGAGCTAATATTTTCAGTTATGACTAAAGTATAATTTGGGTTCTCTGGAATAACCTGGAAATCTAATAACCATTTAGAAACTTCCTATGGAAAACGTGAGAATGTGGTGGCTCAAGAAAATCTGGATTACCCAAATCCAGCAATGGCAAACCACCCAATGAGCAGCATTCAGCTTCATGAATATGTTACCTCAACTGGTCAACAGATTCCTGACATGTGGCCTTCTCTTCATAGGAGAGGAAAATTCAGGGTTCAGGGACAATTCCTGTTCTTAGAAAAGACTCCTATTTTGCCCCATAAGTGAACTATTTGTTTAGTCCTTGTTTTTTCCTTTATACTTTTCTGTGTTGTCCCGCTTAGGGTTTAAAACAAAAACAAAGTACATTCCAGTAAGGACGATAGTGAAAAATCTAAAGCAGAATTTGTGGGCACAGTCATTTTCTCCTAAGACTGGCTATCGAGTGCCCGTGAGAATCTCCATTTGTGGTATTTTCCAGTATAATGTTTACTTCAAGTTCGCTGGAAGAAATCTTGGTAAGTCAAAGAACAAGGACAGAGTTTCTTTTGAAGCATATGTGGGTGACAAAGAAGAAGTATTCAAGGGAACTAAAGAAGTGTCCTATTGCGTCTTCAGTTCTCACAAATGGACCACCCACTAATGGACTGAGAAAGAATTACTTGAATATTTTATTTCTTAGTGTTTGCCTGTGGGCACTGATTTTCTTATTTAATATTTATTATTTATTTATAGTTATTAAGTTTATTACTTATTTGTCATACTGTTAAGGAATATGAGGTAAACCTAGTTATATAAAGCAAAAGGAAACATAATAATTAAGGTAGACTCTAGGCAGGGTGAACATAGGCCTCAATTTGTTCAGGGCCATTCTGTCTACAACTTTGGTCCTGGCATAATCAAAGTACTTCTTTTTATTCTTGAGAACTTTGTAGGTTTGGACACTAAATTATATGGTCAACCTGTTTATAGACCTATTCTGGTATTCTTCCTAGACTTTGTGGAAATTAAGTATAGGATTCAGAGTTATAAACTATTCTCTTCTGGAGCAGTGACCAATGTCATTAGTGAGAGTACTACTAATTAAATAAGAAATTGGGTTTCATAAGCTTTTGCTATTCCTAGTGCTGCACATATCTAGATTTAGCCAGTAAATAATAAAATTCATATGTTAGGGCAAAATATCCTATACAAATCTGAGACAGGAGATGTACCACAGTGATAGTTCACGGGAACGTGAGTGGGTGACTCAGAGCAGATCATGAGCAGACTAAACTGACACCCTTAAATACTTTCTCCACTGACATTACCCACTACACACATTCTGATGATTGTATCAGCAAAAAGAAATCAGATGCTGCCAGAGCCTAGGTCATGGAAATGGAAAAACAGCCCCCAAAACAAAAGACAGTACATTATAATCTTGCCAACAGAAGTCTGCCTACACTGTCCCACAACTGTTTCAACAATGTCCTAAAAATAAAAAAGCCAGCTTGTTCTTTGCATATTCTTTTTTTTTTTTTTTGAACGTTTTTTAGTGTGTGTTTTT
Organism: Bos mutus; assembly: GCF_027580195.1. Classification (NCBI taxonomy): domain Eukaryota; kingdom Metazoa; phylum Chordata; class Mammalia; order Artiodactyla; family Bovidae; genus Bos; species Bos mutus. The sequence continues at coordinate 126,193,415 of NC_091617.1, forward strand.
TTTAAAGGGGACATGTGAGTTACCTTTTTTTCTTTTAAATTACGTATTTATTTTCCATTTTGGATGTGCTGGGTCTTTGCTGCTACATGTGGGCTCTCTTTGGTTGTGGTGTGTGGCCTTCTCGTGGCAGTGGCTTCTCTGTGGCAGAGAATAGGCTCTAGGCACATGGGCGTTAGAAGCTGCAGCACGCAGGGGAGTAGTTACGGCTTGTGGGCTATAGGGTGTGCAGGCGTCAGGAGCTGTGGCGTGTGAGCTTAGTTGTTCCGCAGCACATGGAATCTCCCCAGAGCAGGGACTGAACCTGTGTCCCCCACACTGGCAGGCAGATTCTCACCCACTGTACCACTCTGCATATTCTTTTGAAAGACTTCTTCCTCAAAAGCATTCAATCACTGCTTAAATAAATAAATATATATTTTTTTGGCTGAACTTACATTGTTATTCTAGATGAAAAAGTTCCAACTGGCTTTAATTTTTTCAATAATCATTTTCAGTCATGAGTCTCTGTAAGAATTTTTATTTTTATTTTTTGTGTGTGTGTGTGTAAGAATTTTTAAAGTGCACACACAAAAATACAAACAAAATGTGCTCTTCAACAAAATATACTCTTGGCTGCTGCTGCCACTGCTAAATCGCGTCAGTCATGTCTGACTCTGTGTGACCCCATAGACGGCAGCCCACCAGGCTCCCCCTCCCTGGGGGAGGGGCAAGAACACTGGAGTGGGTTGCCTTGTCCTTCTGCAGTGCATGAAAGTGAAAAGTGAAAGTCAAGTCGCTGAGTCTTATCCGACACTTAGCGACCCCTTGGTCACCAGTGAATCACTACAGAACTTGAATGCAATCTTTAAAATCTGACCTTGTTAGTTTGGATTCATTAAGTGAGAATTGTGAAAAATAAGACAGTACTTTCTTCAAGCTAAGCTTAGATATACTTCAAAATAACTTTTCTTTACAAATTTTTAGGGTTTTATAACAATGGCATATTTTGTTTGGGATGACTCAGAACTAAAGACTCAGAAAGTAAAAATCTTCTCAAAACATTCTCAGCTTCTAAGTATAGCAACTGTGGTTTGTTGTAGGCCTTTTGTTAGGATATTATATTCTGTAGGCTTTCATACATATTAAATTAACTTTCCTCAGGTTACTAACCACAAGCCTATACTGTATATGAGATATTCAATAATTCATATATTTTTTCCCGTGTCAATTAAGTGCCCACTTTATACCAGGTACCATTAAGCCTTTCTCCCGAGACCAGAGATCCTCAATCAGAGCCAATTTTGCTCCTCAGGGGACTTTTGGCAATGCTTAGAGACAGACATTTTTAGTTGTGAAAACCTATGCCACTTGCATTCAATAGTAGGGGCCAGGGCTGCTGCTAAGCATTTTACAATGCACAAAAAAGCCCCTCACAGTAAGAATTACCCAAGCAAACTGTCAACGGTGCTGCTGTTAAGAAATCTTAACTCTAGATATTTATAATTAGTGTTGCTAAAACTCATTTAGGTATTTCCATAGCTAAAAAACCCATAGTTATGTATGGAGGGAGAACAGCTGAAAAAGACAGCCTTTTTATATTTGACAGATAGTTTAAATGTATTTTTTTTAACTGGGGATTGGTTCCCAGGAACAATATAAAATGTTATTTCCCTAATGCTATTTGATAAGTTAATATTTCCAGAGTAAAACAATCATTACCTTTTTAACTGCCATAATATATCCTTCTTCTTGAAACATTTTGAAAAATTCACACATGAATGTCTCTTTGAAACTTGACTAAAAAAAAAACACACACACACACAGAACTTATATATGTTAAGTAGAGAACTAAGAATACAGAATATAATGGGCTGTATTTTTAAGCTTAGGATTAGGGCCCAAAGGGGTTCAATCATATATTTCAAGAGAGTTATGGGGTTTGGAGCTAAAGATTTTTCTCAAGAGCTGCCTGATGATTATGGCACAAAAAGATAAAGACACGGCTCTTACATCTGTTAACTAGACCCTCTACCCCATCTTAGACACATTAGTTTAAATGAAACTGTCTTCTTTAACAGGTGACTAAGATAAGACATTTAAAAGACAACTATCGCATCTCTCTCTCTATATACAGTTTTTTGATTTTGCTTTGTTTTTAATTTGGAAGGGAGGGAGCAGTGAGTGAGCAGGGATCATAGGGTTTAACAACATTTAGAAGTGTGAACACAAAGCAATACAAAGTAACACTCACCTTGCTTTTGGACAGACTCCCCCAGCTTCCCAAAGTCTGAATAGTTTTTGAGATGAGAGTTAATGTTCTGATTGTCTGTGGATCCTAAAGAACATAGAAAAGACACAAAAAGTCTTGTTAGGTTTTCAAGGAATAGAATTTGTGTAAAAAGTAGAGTGAATGGGCTACAATGCTCTAAAACAGTGACTCAACAATGTGCATTCAAACAAGTTAAAACATAGCAAAAGATGGGCACAGCTCACTGGACTAAGGAATTAAAAGACTAAAGAAGCCATATGTAATTGATAATCCCTCCTGAAGTAAATATATCTAATGATGTGTTACTTTTGAAAGTCATAATCAATTATTTTTTAGGGAGGGGTACAGTATGGTAGTGGAGAAGGCAACGGCACCCCACTCCAGTACTTTTGCCTGGAAAATCCATGGACAGAGGAGCCTGGTAGGCTACAGTCCATGGAGTCGCAAAGAGTCGGACACGACTGAGCGACTTCACTTTCACTTTTCACTTTCATGCATTGGAGAAGGAAATGGCAACCCACTCCAGTGTTCTTGCCTGGAGAATCCCAGGGACTGGGAAGTATGGTAGATGGGACTACCTAAAAAAAATTTTATTTACTTTTGGAATGTCAATGGCATCTACTTCTTTTTACTTTATGACTTAAAATGGCAATTTCCAAATTTTTTGTACTCAACTCACTTGTAAGCATATTCAATAATCTTATGGCTTCTGCAATCAATTGTTTTCACCATGGAAACAAAAACCTAACTTCAGCTTAGGAAATGAGAAATCATTCAGTTCATGTACGATTTTAGCAGAAAGTAACTATGTGAGTCTACAATCCAAGGTGTTTTCCAGGGCTGTCTGCTAGAAAGAAGTAAATATAAATAAAACTGACCAAACAGTGTTCCCTAACAAATCCTTGCTGCTTTTTTTTTTTTAAATTGAGGTATAATTTATATACAGTGAAATGAACAAATTTTAAATGTATATAGTCTGATGAGTTTTCACACATCCATACATTTTGTATAACTAATTCCTCTATCACTATATAAAAACATCTTTTTTTGTTCTGGAGATTCAGATAAACAGTATCTGCCATCAAAAGCCATATTCAAGAAAATTTAGATACAGAAATGCTTTTGTAAACTAAAGTGGTTGATACTCCTTAATATTTTAGTATCACCGCACTGAAAATAGACAGTGACTGTGAGGTGAAGAGATGGCTAAGGATGTAAGGCAATTCTGAAAAAGAAGGAATATCTGAGATATGATAAGTTATGATATACTTATGAAATAGTTACACACCTTAATTATAGTTATTCAGAAAACATTTTAGCTACAACATCCAGGATTCCATTATATCTATAAAAGGTCCCTCCAATTCTCTGCCTTTGAAGAATATAAAATTCTTAACAATCTGCTAACAAGCTGAATTTGAACTGAATTTCATCAAGACTTCCCTGCTCAAATTTGGGTAAAACTGCATTTATCTACTTATTCCTTAACCTTTTTCAATTGGATTTTCTTCTTTTCTCCTCTACTAAAACTGACCTCTCAAAATTCAAAGAACCCCTAAATGGTGGTTCTCCTCTTCAATCACTCTGTAACTTTCATTACTGGTCCTGACAATGTCATCACTCTCAGGTCACCAGGATTATTCCTTGCTCTCAATTTCTGTAGTATGAACTGTCTGTACTGCTCACCTGGTACTAATCAGGTGCTAGATTTATGCTTGCAGTTTTAGACTGTGTCTTAAGTGTTTGCCTTATTTCCCCAATTAGAAGGAAAGGTTCATTTAAAAACAATAAAGAAATAAAATAAAAACAAACAATAAAGTTATATGACAGTGTGAAGCAGTCCTTCTGGCATACTGATTAGAAAGGTGACCTAAAATACAGAGTCTGTGATCAGAAGGATTTTACTGCAACCCATCTGTTATAGGGATATGCAAATCCAAGTCTGAATACAAGGCAAGGTCACATGTTCAGAGGTAGGAGTTCTGTTTCTGTCCAGAATGCCATCACGCTTTCGCTGCTCCAGAGCTCTGTACAGAACCACAGAAAAGACAAAGGACACTGGTCCACTGCAGCTACTCACAGATCGATCATTCTTTGACAAGAAAAGGTGTGTTACTACCACAGCAGTGTGGTTATACTCAGTTCTCAAGTTAAATGAGTGGCCAATGTGTAGTTGCTAAGAGGAGAGGTGGCCTTCAGAGCCTAGTTTAACTACAAAACCTCTGTGTCTCCCCTACACTGTATTAGCAAGTTTCCTTAGGGGAAGGTGTGTCTTCCTCATCAATGCCTCTCCAGGGCTGAGCACAGCATTGAATACACTGCAGGTGTTCACACACCTGACCTGCTAAGAGGCAGTAAGGAACACGGGTAAGCTCATAGTCTGGGAGGACTGAATGGGTCAGAATTCTCATTTAATCCAGTTCAAACTGAGATCAAATCGTAATATTTTAATTGTACAACCCTAAAAAAATTCTTGAATTGTGGTTTTCTAATCTATAAATGGGGCTTCCCTTGTGGCTCAGCTGGTAAAAAATCCACCTGCAATGTGGGAGACCTAGGTTCGATCCCTGGGTTGGGAAGATCCCCTGGAGAAGGGAAAGGCTACTCACTCCCGTATTCTGGCCTAGAGAATCCCATGGACTACACAGTCCATGGGGTTGCAAAGAGTTGGACATGACTGAGCAACTTTCACTTTACCTATAAATGAAGATTATAACAGAGCCTACCTCATAAGGTTACTGGGAGAACTAAGTTACAACATGTAAAGTACTTAGACCAAGGTGTAGTGCAAAGCAAGCACTAAATAAATGTTGGCTTTTATTATTATTACTTGCTACAAAAATCAGCAAAAAAACAATTAGATAAGATTATAAAATGTTTGGAACATAAAAGGTTATAGACTTAGCAAAAAAATACTGTATGAGAAGGAAAAAGAAACAGCAAAATTAATGAGTTTTAAATGTTAACGATGGGGAACCTGGTGTGCTACAATCCATGGGGCTGCAAAGAGTTGGACACGACTTAGTGACTAAACAACAAAATGTTAAGAAACATGTCAATCTACGTAGTGTTGATTAAGATTTAAGTAAATATGACTTTAGAACAAAAAGATTATATGCCTTAAGTTTTAAATCTCATACATTTATAATATCTCAGGTGAATAAAAAGTAAATATGGAGATACCAAATTACATTCCAATGAAAGTTTCTACACCTTCAAGAAATGAGCCTCTTCAAATGTCTGTGAGATTTAAAGCTATCCGCAAGATTAAACCTACAACTAATGAAAGAAAAAAAAAGACAACCCTGTTGTAAAGAAATTTACAAATGTACACAACAGCAGAGGGAAAAGATGATGAGCTCTCTTCCTGCCCATCACCAAGCTGCAACTAGCACCAACACTGTATTACCCATGTGTAAGTATCTTTTAACAACAAAAATAATGGGACTTTCAGCCTTTTCTGAAAGAATGAAATGGCTAAGGAAAATAACCAGTTAAATTTAAGTACTGGTTATAAGAAAACACAGCCAAGTGCAACTGGCCTGTTATTTTGTTTTTTCTTATTTTAATGAAAATAAACAAAAATGGAATAAAGCTTTGAAAAGAACAACACTTACTGGATGATGAGGTCGCAAATGAAAAGTATGAGGTGATACTACTGCTACAGCAAAGAAACGAAGAAATACAAAGCTGCTCACTGCAGAATACTGAACATGAGGGTCATCTGCAGGAAAAAAAATGGTGAAATGTCATGCACAAAACACTGAATTACAAAACGAAGATGACAAAAAGTATTGGAAAAAAGCATGTAAACTTAATAGGAGATAAATATAACCTGGCTAGTAAGAACTGAATTGATGAAATGATAGTAATGGTTATGACCAAATTAAAGGGAAAAAATCCTATGACTAAAAAAATGAAACTTGAAAAAAAATAGTAAGAAATAACAAAGAAAATGAAAGGCAAAGCTGCTAGGTTGTGAGAAATAATTTAATTTGGAAAAATACCTCCTTCCTCATCTATAAGAAGAAACTCCTGAAATTACAACAACAAAAATAAAAGTAGTATCTAGTACTATCTAGTACTCTTGCCTGGAAACTCCCATGGACGGAGGAGCCTGGTGGGCTGCAGTCCATGGGGTCGCTAAGAGTCCGACACGACTGAGCGACTTCACTTTCACTTTTCACTCTCACACACTGGAGAAGGAAATGGCAACCCACTCCAGTGTTCTTGCCTGGAGATTCCCAGGGACGGGGGAGCCTGGTGGGCTGCCGTCTATGGGGTCGCACAGAGTCGGACACGGCTGAAGCGACTTAGCAGCAGCAGCAGCAGCACTATCCAGTAGTAATAATTAAGCCCCTAAGACTAGGACAGGAGATTGTCTTCAGTTTCGGGATACTGTTTCAGTTCCCCCTCAGAAATCTTGATAAAATCAAAGGCTGGATAACAAAATAATTAGAAATCTTTACTTTTAAAAATCTGCCAATATTACCTATAAAAATGCAGATGAAGTGAGACAACTTGTGGCTTTGATCACTCAGCTACAGCTGAGTAGCTTTCAGACTGGAGTCAACACTTAACACAACAATCAATCAGATGGCAGAGACGCAGGTGGTGAGGGAAACAATGTCTGCATTTGGTGTGAGTAACTCTTCTGAGCCACTCAGCACGTAGTCACCAAGTCATTTACTATGTAGTTCTTTACATAATAATATACTAATATACTTTATGGGCTTCCCTGGTGGCTCATTGGTAAAGAATCCGCTTGCAATGCAGGAGACCTTGGTTTGATCCCTGGGTTGGGAAGATATCCCCTGGAGGAGGGCATGGCAACCCACTCCAGTACTCATGCCTGGAGAATCCCCATGGACAGAGGAGCCTGGTGGGCTGCAGTCCATGGGGTCACAAAGAGTTGGATATGACTGAGCGACTAAGTACAATATACTTTATAGTAATATAATAACGTTTGCTTCCGTGACTGCTTCCTCCCCGCTCCCCACCCATCTTCCCAGGATAGTTAAGTACAAATGAGAAAATAATGCAAATACTTTATGAGAACAAAACTATCACTACTGGGGTCTATAGAGAATAGGAAGACACGTTAATATTTCAGGACAACAAAGAGATAGTTAGGAAATACATTTACATTTATTTAAAATATTAAAAAATGTATTTTAGATTATCCATATAAACAAGAATTAAACAGCTAATGCATATTGAAGGTCAAAATCCCTGGGTAGACTACAGTGGTTAGTAACACATTGGAGTGCGTTGGGCCCAGGTTTGAGACCCAGCATGCCTGCTGGCCATGTCACAGGCCATTTGGCAAATCACTTGACTTCCCTAAACCTACGTTTCATTAACTGATGAAGGAGAACGTCCCTGCTTCATGTGGTGGTGTGCAGGTGAGAGAGGAGCTAATTCAGGCTAGCACTGTCCTGCTCACTAAGCCCTCCATATGGTTATTATGGTCTAACTCACTATTTAAAAATAAAATCTCAGCACTTCACCCTTCTATATTTTAATGTCTCTGCCCACCCCCCTGCCTCCGATATTTGTTACAAAGTCTGGGTTTAGTATGCTTATTTCAGGCCAACTGTTTACAGCCTTACTGTAATTAGTAAAGACGTCTAGGGCTGAATTTATCTACTTGTTAGGTAAAGAATTCAGGCTCATTTTAGCTTTAATGGAGGGGCAGATAACTGCAAACACCTGTGTGCACATGCACACTTGAAAAATATGATAAAGTAGCAAAATCTCTTTAGATGGTTACAGAAATAAACTTATAGTTTCACACAGCTGGGTAAGACTGATAATTTAAGTAGCTGCCTTATCTCCTTTACCCTCCCCCCATTACAAGCAGATCAGGAAAGAGCCATAGTAAATAAGTTTATTTACTTATCAGAGATGCATATAAAGAGAATAATTCCAAGTGTTGACAACCAGAGGTAGCAACTATTAATTTTATGAAATGTTGCTAAGCAAAGCTTGGACACAGCTGCTCTTGCAAAATTAAAGCATGACAGTTATTGATATATGTACCTCAAAATTCTAGGTATATTGCAACGGAGATGTTTCTAATGTCTAAAGTCATTTCTATAAAAACCACTCACCAATAAAACCTTAGCATTCTCAAACTGTCAAATCTAGTCAGTTGTATGGAACTAAAAATTCTCACTATTTTGAATGCGTGCAAGTGGAAAATACAGCTGGCACAAATGACAAAGGTGTTTTTATCTATCATATTTAATAGTCTTATAAGCACCCAGTATAAATGTTTACTTATATAATATGTAGTTTGTAATCTTTGCCTTTCTTAAAAATAGTGGTGATTCTGATTGGCATGTAAAAAGTTGCCATTAAATCATACATTTCATTAATGAGCTAGAACTATTTTTAAAAACAAACTGTACTTAAAACCTTAAACCTTTTACATAAACCAAATACATAAGTCTACATAAAATCATACAGTAAAAGAAATGGCATATTTTAGTAAAACAAGGCACTTACTAGGAAATCTTTGAGTAGCCATTTGCCTTAGAGAATAAAAGATATCACACATTACAGTGGGGCAGCTCATACTTGATTTGACAATTGTACTGAACAACTTGTCTACATAGTAGCGCAGATTCTCCTGCAGGGTTTAAAAAGGTGAACATTAAGATTTTGACTTTTACACATATTCAATACCCTTTATGGAAAAAAATGCAGTGAAAATGAGATATACTAGTCTATCTAGTATTCTAAAGCTTTGCTTCCCTTCTATAAATTCATTCAGTGAAAGGACAATTTTCATCCTGACCTCATTTAATAAGTTAGATTTAGACTAGTTAGATACAAGAGGTGAATGTATAGAAGAAAATTCACAGGAAGCAACAGAGAATAAAACGATACAAAGAGAAATCAGGGAAACAGCATTCTGAAAACTAGACGGAGGCAATGCTGCTAATAGTATGGGCATCCTGTAAGTAAAAGCACTGCTTCCCTCCAAACAGCATTACTACAACACAAGTGAGAGACAGATACACCATTAAGACCAATTTTAACGCAGTTGTAAAGACAGCAAAGGCTTACCTTATTATTTTCTACATTATCTCCCTCTTTCAATTTAATAGGATCAATTTCACAGGATTTTGAGGATTCACATATCTGGAAAACAGGTAATTTTTCATTTAATGCTCTTTTCTAAATAATTTGGAAAAATGAAAAATTCATAGTGGCCAAAAAGTTTTTTTGGTTTTTCAATTAACAGCATAAGGAAACTTTCTGGCCAACCCAATAACTATTATTTTTCTGATCATACAAATTAATTATAAAAATTTAAACTGTAATCAAGTTTAAAACCCTCATCCAGAGATAATGTAATACACCTAAAGAACTATATCAAAAAAACTTTCACATATTTGAAACTCTAGCTACTATAAATCTGGTAAGGAATAAATAATTATGTAGAGTACATTATAATGTGCATTCAACTAAAAATACATTAAAGGAAAAGTAAATCATTTATTTTACTTTAGTGTTCAGCCTTATGTTTTCAGTAATGTATGAATGGATATGTCATTCATATCACCAGATCACTTGATGGAAGACACACTATAAGAATGACAAAATATTACTATCTGAGGTATATTCTGTACCTCATCTAGAATAGGTTTTAATGTTACTTTCAGGTAGTGCCCTCCCACTATTTTCATCATCTCATCCAGGCATCGGGTAGCCAAGGAGTTTCCTCTAAAAATTGTGTTTGCATCTCTGAAATACAAACAGAAACAAGGTAAAACCAAGCGCAATAAACAAAGGCTGTAAAATCAATAACCAGGCATTTGACTTTGACCGTGTATACAATTTTAATAATTTTTACCAACCATTTAAAAGTTTGCTACTCTAAGGATTTTCACACTTATAAAAATCCCTTAACAAAAATATAAAAAAACAAGCTAACAAGAAAAGCAACCTGTATTTGAACTACAAAAGTAGTGTGTGTCTCTAAACAAGTGTTAGACTTGATAGAACGGGAAGCCATCTGATGGCTTTTAATAACACATGTGCATCAGTTCAGTTCAGTCGGTTAGTCGTGTCCAACTCCACAACCCCATGAACTGCAGCACAACAGGCCTCCCTGTCCATCACCAACTCCTGGAGTTCACTCAAACTCATGTCCATCGAGTCGGTGATGCCATCCAGCTATCTCATCCTCTGTTGTCCCCTTCTCCTCCGGCCTCCAATTCCTCCCAGCATCAGAGTCTTTTCCAATGAGTCAACTCTTCCCATGAGGTGGCCAAAGTATTGGAGTTTCAGCTTCAGCATCAGTCCTTCCAAAGAACACCCAGGACTGATCTCTTTGCAGTCCAAGGGACTCTCAAGAGTCTTCTCCAACACCACAGTTCAAAAGCATCCATTCTTCGGTACTCAGCTTTCTTCACAGTCCAACTCTCACATCCATACATGACCACTGGAAAAACCATAGCCTTGACTAGACGGACCTTTGTTGGCAAAGTAATGTCTCTGCTTTTGAATATGCTATCTAGGTTGGTCATAACTTTCCTTCCAAGGAGTAAGTGTCTTTTAATTTCATGGCTGCAATCACCATCTGCAGTGATTCTGGAGCCCAGAAAATAAAGTCTGACACTGTTTCCACTGTTTCCCCATCTATTTCCCATGAAGTGATGGGACCAGATGCCATGATCTTTGTTTCCTGAATGTTGAGCTTTAAGCCAACTTTTTCACTCTCCTCTTTCACTTTCATCAAGAGGCTTTTTAGGTCCTCTTCACTTTCTGCCAAAAGGGTGGTATCATCTGCATATCTGATGTTATTGATATTTCTCCTGGCAATCTTGATTCCAGCTTGTGCTTCTTCCAGTCCAGCGTTTCTCATGATGTACTCTGCATATAAGTTAAATAAGCAGGGTGACAACATACAGCCTTGACATACTCCTTTTCCTATTTGGAACCAGTCTGTTGTTCCATGTCCAATTCTAACTGTTGCTTCCTGACCTGCATACAGATTTCTCAAGAGGCAGATCAGGTGGTCTGGTATTCCCATCTCTTTCAGAATTTTCCACAGTTTATTGTGATCCACATAGTCAAAGGCTTTGGCATAGTCAATAAAGCAGAAATACATGTTTTTCTGGAACTCTCTTGCTTTTTCCATGATCCAGCGGATGTTGGCAATTTGATCTCTGGTTCCTCTGCCTTTTCTAAAACCAGCTTGAACATCTTGAAGTTCACGGTTCACGTATTGCTGAAGCCTGGCTTGGAGAATTTTGAGCATTACTTTACTAGCGTGTGAGATGAGTGCAATTATGCGGTGGTTCGAGTATTCTTTGGCATTGCTTTTCTTTGGGACTGAAATGAAAACTGACTTTTTCCAGTCCTGTGGCCACTGCTGAGTTTTCCAAATTTGCTGGCACATTGAGTGCGGCACTTTCACAGCATCATCTTTTAGGATTTGAAATAGCTCAACTGGAATTCCATCATCTCCTCTAGCTTTGTTTGTAGTGATGCACATGTGCATATCAGGGTGATATATATATATAATGGATAAGGGGAAAAAAATCTTCTGTCCTGGTGTTTTATTTGTGACACATGAATCATTACAATGACAAAGCAAAGATCAGGAACAGGAAATTTTGACACTAAATGGAAAAAAAAAAACTTCATTACTTGTTAAGTTTACTGTTGGCGGACACTGCTTGTTAACTTAAAGAACTGCCTTTTATTACTTGCTTCGTAGTCCTTTTAGACCTCTCTACAGAAAGGCTGGTCAATATAAAAAAACTGAGACTGTGAAAAATTTTGTTAAATTAAGGCCCAATTTCAGTGGTGCATAATTAACACTTAATAAAATAAAACTCTTACTGTGTTTCCTTCAAGTCTAGTTCCGCCACTGCAGTGGCAAAAGGAACAAGTTTATCATGGTGGAGCAGCAGTCGTACAAGGGGCAAAACAGCATCATTTTTATCTCGACATATTTCACCCAAAATGTAAGCAGCTGAGGCAGATATTGGCTAGAATACAGAAAGGTGGAAAACAAGCACAAAATCAGAGACGCATGATTAAATGTTCAATCACTATCCATTAAAAAGTAATTCAAATATGCTCATTAACTATAATTATTATATAGCATAATATTAAATTTTTTAACTTAAAAAAAAAAACTTTATTTTGTACTGGGGTATAGATGATTAATAAACAATGTGATAGTGTCAGGGGAACAGCAAAGGGACTCAGCCATACATACACCCATTCTCCCTCAAACTCCTCTCCCATCCAGGCTGGCACATAACATTGACAAAAATAATTTTCTAACTTTTTATCAGAGATGAAATTTGGAGCAGATATTGGTATATAGTACTCTGGTTCAAATAAAACACACAAAAACATACATACGTGTAGAGTATGTGTGTGTATATCTAGACACACATATCAGTTCAGTTGCTCAGTTGTGTCTGACTCTGCGACCCCATGGACTGCAGCATGCTAGGCCTCCCTGTCTATCACCAACTCCTGGAGTCCACCCAAACCCATGTCCATTGAGTCGGTGATGCCATCCAACCATCTCATACTCTGTCATCCCTTTTTCCTACTGCCTTCAATCTTTTCCAGCATCAGGGTCTTATCCAATGAGTCAGTTCTTAGTATCAGGTGGCCAACGTATTGGAGTTTCAGCTTCAACATCAGTCCTTCCAATGAACACTCAGGACTGATCTTTAGGATGGACTGGTTGGATCTCCTTGCAGTCCAAGGGACTCTCAAGAGTCTTCTCCAACACCACAGTTCAAAAGCATCAATTCTTTGGTGCTCAGCTTTCTTCACAGTCCAACTCTCACATCCATACATGACCACAGGAAAAACCACAGCCTTGACTAGATGGACTTTTGTTGGCAAAGTAATGTCTCTGCTTTTGAATATGCTGTCTAGGTTGGTCATAACTTTCCTTCCAAGGACTAAGCGTCTTTTAATTTCATGGCTGTAGTCACCATCCACAGTGATTTTGGAGCCCCCCCAAAATAAAGTCAGCCACTGTTTCCACTGTTTCCCCATCTATTTCCCATGAAGTGACTGGAGTGGAATTGCCTTTCTTTGGGACTGGAATGAAAACTGACCTTTTCCAGTCCTGTGGCCACTGCTGAGTTTCCCAAATTTGCTGACATACTGAGTGCAGCACTTTCACAGCATCATCTTTTAGGATTTGAAATAGCTCAACTGGAATTCCATCGCCTCCACTATCCACTAGCTTTGTTCATAGTGATGCTTCCTAAGGCCCACCTGACTTCACATTCCAGGATGTCTGGCTCTAGGTGAGTGATCACACCATCGTGATTATCTGGGTCATGAAGATCTTTTCTGTATAGTTCTTCTGTGTATTCTTGCCACCTCTTAATATATTCTGCTTCTGTTAGGTCCATACCATTTCTGTCCTTTATTGAGCCCATCTTTGTATGAGATGTTCCCTTGGTATCTCTAATTTTCTTGAAGAGATCTCTAATCTTTCCCATTCTATTGTTTTCCTCTCTTTCTTTGCACTGATCGCTGAAGAAGGCTTTCTTATCTCACATATATATAGTTTTAATAAAATTTGATACTCTGAAATCTTTTTCTCATCATTTATAGAATTATTTTAGCCTTTTCATTTTGGGCTTCACAGGAGGCTCAGTTGGTAAAGAATCTGCCTGCAATGTGGGAGACCTGGGTTTGTTCCCTGGGTTGGGAAGATCCCCTGGAGAATGGAACGGCTACCCACTCCAGTAATGTGGCCTGGAAAATTCCATGGACTTCCCTATAGTCCACAGGGTCACAAAGAGTTGGACACAACTGAGCGACTTTCACTGGACTATTAAGTAACACACAAGATTTTTAAAGTACCTGAACATCTGGTGATTTTAGCAGCAGTGTTTTCAAAGGACCATAGTACTCTGAAGGAAGCACATAGTCTTCTGTATAACATATATTCAATCGAAGGGACCCCAGGTCATCAGTTTTAGATGACTTGTTTCCATTGTCTCTTGGTTGTAGCAAGTACCTAAAGAAAAAATACAATCAATTCTATGCAATGATAATGTGCATCAAAGCTAGAGAGATAATTAAACAGCTAAGCTATAAAAAAGAATCAAAAAAGTCAGTATTTAATGTTAGGATAATTCATTAAATAGCAGAGTATTAATTTTCAGAGGCTAAGTGGTGGCTGTAAATGGAACTAGAAAACTAAAAATAGATTTTTATCCAGGAAACAAAAAAGAAATAGATAGTACAAAAGTCAATATCTCAAAAGGACTGAGTAAGAGTTTGATTAGCCTGCAGGTTAGGAAAAATATTATAAACGATTTAAAATCCAATGTATTATCAAAAATAACTTTTCATTAACTAAATTTAAGAAAGATACATTTGGTTAAAATATATAAGACATACTGTAAGAAGATGTAAGTGATCTCATTTTAAAGTAAATCCTATATTGTAAAAATTTGAACTAATTTTTTAAGAGTAAGTGGTTGAAGGTTTATAAAGAGTTTTTTATATTGTTAAAGGATTAGCACTGCAACTATATTGAAAATGATTTCAGCTGCAAAAATTGGATTCACATGAATTTGTAGGATCAAAACCAGAAATCTAAGTTAAAGACTATTTGTCATGGAAATTTAAAAATCATACAAAAGTAAGAAGAGCAGAATACTGAACTTCCATGTACTCATCATCTAACATTACTGATTATCAGTTCAAAGCCATTATTGTTTTAGCCACATCTCTACTCACTCCTCCCATCCCACTTATTATTTTAAAGCAATGTACAGGTGTTTTCTAATTTCATCTATAAATATTTCGGTATATATAACTACATTATCCAGTCAGTATTCAAATTCTCCTGAACTTACTGAACAGTTTTCTAATAGTCTATTCAAATCCAAGTTCACAGACTGTAATTGGTTGATGGATTCAAGCAATTAAGAAATCAGATAATTTATCTATAGAATTTTCCAGTCTTAGGACTATGTTAACTCTATCCCCATGGTATCATTTAACATATTCGTCTGTCTCATTTCCTGTATCCTGGAGTATATTGGATACTGGAGTATATCTAGGGGCTTGGTTAGATTGAATTTGATATTCTGGTAGGAATACATTGATAGTATTGTGTAGTTACACCAGGAGGCAGTGATGTCATTGTTTTCTCCTTTTTGTGATATTTGCAATTATTGATGATCACTGCCAAGAGTCATTAATCTGCACAGGTTTCAAAATGATAACTATAATTCTATCATTCCTCCTTCAATCATTAGCCAGAATGTTTTTTTATAAAGAAGTCAGTAGTTCTGATATTTACTCCTGACATTTACCACTTATGTCCTCCCCTAATACACTAACTTGATTAAAAATAGGAGAGGAGGTTTTAACAGAATACTAGCTTTGAGAAAGATATGATAAAGATAAATGAGAATAGAGAATTAACCAAGCAACATTTAAAAAATGAAGGAATGGTAATATAAGAAGAAATTATATAGAAATTATAGCACTACCCACAAAAAAGGAATTCCTGTTTCAGAAAATCAAGCTTCAGAACTTCTACTCTCTGATTTGAGAAATAATGATGTAAATAATTTGCCTATGGAAATAACTGGAAATAAGCCTGTCAGCAAAGATGACTCTGAAGTGCCTCCAATGGAAGTCTAGGTGGCAGATCCCCATTCTGGCGTGGGCATCACTTTGGTCAATTTCCCACAGTGTAATATGTATGTGTACATACATACACTACACAGTGTCGTGCAGTATGTTCTGTAGCTCTGCAAATTCAGATACCTAGTTCAATCAGCAAATCTAGAAGTGAATCTGAATCACAATGACGGAGCAGAGACCAATATATTTAAAATAGAAGGCCAATTACTAAATTTATGGCAAGAAATACTGCTGACATGCAAACAACATGGGTTCAAACTACACAATTCCTGGAATACACAATCCCCCACGAATACAGAGGGAAGACTGTACCGCATTCGAGTGGCAAAGATACCTGTACTTTATCGTGACTGATGTATTTTATTACGGAAATGTTAATTCACAAAAGTAGGGAGAAGAGTGATACTATTAACAAGCAACACCCTCACCATCAACCCCATGCATTTATCACCTGGCTTAACTATTATCACCATTTTCTACAGTGTTTCATCTAAATCTCTCATTTCAACTAGTACTATTTTTTACCTGTTAACATATAGTTTTTTATGTTTGGTCAATACATTTTTTTACCTACTGGCAAGCTATGTGGAAAGTCAAATTATCTATCAGAAGGTGTGCTGTGGTGACTACAGGGACATAACACAGAGATTTATGGAATTTAATCTCTCAGCTAAGACAACTTTGCCAAGGAAAGAACAATGCTTCTAGAACAGATTGCTCTTACCCCACGACTGGGCTTGAATGGGCAGTACTCACCCATGTTTGCCTCTTTGGGAGCCTTTTTTACTGTTCTAGATTAACTGCCCCTTCTATTCTAACTCCTGTTTTTCATATATGGTAGAATAAGATTACTTGTATTACAGTTAAAACCTGCTTCTGCCTCCCAGGGACTGCATCTACCCACTCTAAACAGTATCCTCACACTCTAATCAGGTTTACAGACTCTATTTTGGTTTGTTCTATAGAAATTATCCTCAGAGTATATTATTCCCTTATCTCCAAATTGCTGGGGGAAGGAATGCCTTATCCCTCTGGTATTCTCATAAAACTACAAAATATCCGCAAAATAGGTCTACAGTCCTAACAGGGAGGGATTCAGGCAGTGATATGACAGTTACTGATTTTTATGTATACACTGTTTTAGGATGCTCAGGAACTCCAGAAGGGCTCTCTCCGGACACTCTTTTTAAACTTGCCTCCTTGGGTTTCTTTGGCAGGAACGGGAAATTCCTATGGACAAAGTATCTCATCCATGTCTACTGGAACAAAATACAGAATTACAAAATTGTCCTACCCATTCCTTGAAAAGATCTTTTTTTTTTTTTTTAAATGAGAAGGGATCACTCACTTGATTTCTTTTTTAATAATATTAAAAGGGACACTCAAATATTTGCTGGCAATTTAAAACAGAGTATTTTTGAGTCTTAAACATACTCAAAAGCATTTAGGTGAAAAGTACTAACTTATTATAGTATACTGGTTAAGAGCACAAACTTTGGAGTCAAAAGAATTTGGTCCAAATTCCAGGTCTGCAACCTTGGGCAAATTGCTCAATCTCTCTGTGCTTGCTTCCTTATCTGTTACATAAGGAGTAAAAATAGTATTTAAATGATTAATCCTTATAAAAACCCTAAGGAGGTTATATAAGTGGAGCACTTAGAATAGTGCTTTGCACATAGTAAATGTGATTTATAAAACATTTATATACATATAACTGTTACCACTTAAAGATGAAAAGTTATTTATATAATTATGTAAATGTGATTAGTTGTTTCAAAATACTGTTACAAAAAGCTCAATTTCAACCAACTGAAGGATCCCTTGTGAATTAATCAATCTTGTATGAATTAGAGTTAAAGAGAAAAACCTCAAGATTTGTTACATTGAGGGTATCTGGTGTGTCTAAGGTCTAGGGATACAAAAAAAAATCTCAAGTATATTTTTCTTCAGTTTTTAAATGAACTGTTTCAGTTTGAAAGAAAAAGGAACAGGAATTAAAAAGAAGTTATTAACTGAAAAGGGCACTCAGTTGCTCACATTTTTTTTTTCTTTCCAATTTATAGTTGGGCATAAAAGCAATTCTAATGATCTCAAGAGTCAGCCTTTTAAAAGAAAAAAAAAAGGATTTGAAAGTTTTAACAAGGCTGTATAATTAAAATTGAGGTATGTAGACAAAGATTACCATTATTTGTGAATAATGCTGCCTAAGCTGGAAAACAACTGTTCAGAGGCAGCTTTTCCAATACGTGAATGTCACTTCTGGTTTCAGAAAGATAATCACTGTCAATGGATTTTTACCAAAGACAGGTGGCAAAACTAGCAAACTAGAAAACCAATTCATCTTAAGTAAATATTAATCCAGTTTTATATTTGTATAAAGTGCTTATGTTGAAAAAAACCCTCCAACCATGTGCTTTATTTCTATTCGAATTTTACTTTCAAAATTAAAAAATTATAACATGAAAAGATCTTTGCATCAATTTCCTTAATGTTCATTTTGGATCATCTAGGAGGAAATGATTGTACCAATATATACAATCACACAAAGGTTTCGCACATATTAAGTTTCTCTGACACCAGGTTACTGGTAAAATAAGACAGAACTATATTAGCACTAAGGTTCTCTTCATTTATACCATTTCACACCAATGGAATACTGGTACCAAAGGAAAAAAAAAGATGCAGAAATTCTGTATGTACTGATGCAGAATAATGGTGATGACAGCAGCAATAACTGTAATGATGAGTGTGAGAGATACCCATGGTCACAGCACTTACTTTATGTGAAACCAATTCATCCTCTAGTGTTGGGAGGCAGGTATTAAGTGTACCACCCCCATTCCATAGCCAAAGAAAATAAAAGCATTCAGGTGGAACACCTTGTCAGGGATCAGCCAGGTAGTTAATGACAGAGATGGGATTTGAACCACGGTAGTCTGATTCTAGAATCCATACTCTTAACCACTATAAAAAGTCAACAAATACTTAATGAAGTTCTACTAAACTGCTAACTGAAAAAAAGGTATAGAACATGATACAACATGTGTCCATTCATGTAAAGAAGAGGAAAGATGGACATATCCACATTTGCCTGTATTTACATAAAATATTTCCAGGAACTCAAAACAGGGGCTGCCTCAGAAGAGGTTAGCTGCGGGACAGAGGCAGGAGATAAGATTTTTATCTTCTGAACTGTGAACCATGTGAATGAGTTCTGTTGTTTACATATGTGAAAGTTAAAACTAGCTAATAGCGATAATAACGAGCTAATCCTAACACTTTAACAGAAGTTTCAGAATAAAGAATACACACTATCACTAAAGAACTGACTAGTTAACAAAGGAAAGGGAAAGTAACTGAATCATGTCATAATTTGAGAACAAAATTGAAACCACAAAAGATGTTTTCAGGGGACATCCCTGGTGGTCCAGTGGCTAAGACTCCATGTTTCCAATGCAAGGGGCCTGGGTTCCATACTTGATCAGGGAACTAGATCCCACATACCACAGCCAAGATCCAGCACAGCCAAATAGATAAAAATAATAAATATTTTTTTGAAAAAAAAATCAGTTTTCAGGAAAAGACTCTAATAGTAAATGCTAAATAGAAATAATGTGGAAAGGGAAAGCAAATGAATACTTCTCAAACAACAGAATTATATTACTGATAATTACTTTCTTTCCTACTATTAAGATTAGAAAAAATACACTGAAATCCTGAAGGTAAAGCTTTTCTTGAGTTTTCATTTAGTTACTAACAACCCCACAAGGGGACGCTGCAGTTCTACAACTGACAAAGGAGATTGTGTTTTAATCTGACTTAAAAGGAAATTGCATTCACATTTTTATATTTCCTCACGTATAGGGAAGTGTAAATGAACGAGCAGGATGTTTCTATTTCACGCTGCATAAATTTTAACACATACTTCTGGCACGTCACCTTTAACATATTAGTGGCCAAAAATAAATCTATAGGAATAAAATTAATTTCTGTTAGTGCTCATACATCCTGACTTGGTAGTTCGACAAACTGTTGCCAAATTTGGAGGGCCTGTTTGGAGACATCTTATTTAAAATACAGGCTATAATGGCGCATTTCAAGTTCACTTGGAGGAGCCTTGGGAGGCACAACAACTTATCTGTTATTTTGTACCAGGCAGCATGCTATGGACTTCCCTGGTGGGTCAGTGGTAAGTCTGCAATGCAGGAGCCACAGAATCCCTAGGTCAGGAGATCCCCTGGAGGAGGGCATGGGAACCCACTCTAGTATTTTTGCCTGGAGAATCCCATGGACAGAGGAGCCTGGTGGGCTACAGTCCACAGGGTTGCACAGAGTCGGACACGAATGAAGTGACTTGGCACACATGGCGTATCACTTTAAAGACAATGAACTGAGTTCAGAAATTTTCATTTAAAAAAATGTATGCTAACTTTATATAAGGTGGAAGAAGTTCGGCAGGAGGGAATGACAAGCCTTAAATGTTAATAAAAAAAATGACCACTTTTTTTTTTTCTTTTTTTCCCCCCATCTATGGACACGTTTTGGAAGTTACAGCATATAAAACGCCACCATAAAGACTAATCTTAGATCTGCATTAGCAAAAGGTAAAAAATAAAAGAAAAATTTTGAGACTACACAGACAAAACTGAAGAATGCCTGACGGCAGGCACTCAGGAGAGGCAGGATCCTGCAGACAAAGGAGACTGCTGCCCGCAGTAAGAAAACATCGGAACAGTTGGTTTCAAGTCCTCTTCCAGGCAACTGAAGCTGAGCACTAAAAGGGGGCCTCACAAGGCAAATGAGAAAGGCATGTTGTTTTATACTCAGTTGAAACCCAAGTTTAGCATGATGGCTACTGGGCAACCTACTGGAGGGGAGAGGACATACCTGCTCTTATGTGCTGTAGACAGGGGGAAAAAAACAATAGTTTCACACTGATTTTGCTAAGGAAGCTAACATCAGTTTAATGTCTGAACATTAACATGAATTTAAAAGTCAAGAAAAGGTTTAATACTGTAGCCAATACTGAGCCACCAGAACCCCTGAAAAGCTCATTAACTGAATGAGCTCAACATCTAGATCCCAGACATTAAGAAAATAACACCAGAGCCAGTCACAGTACATTTCAATGGGGTTTGGGGAAGAAAAATCACTGGTGAGATTTCATAACAGCTGAATCTCTACAATAAACCCTTTGCTTTCAAACATTCACAATTCCCGTGCCTGTTAATAAAGTTTTTGAACTACATATGTTGATCTGTGATCAAACTTTCTCTCACAAGAGCAACTTTTATGTAATGTTTGAAATGTTCTACATTTTTCCTTCAGAGTTAAGATTAAGTTTTTGAACAGGAAAATATTCCAGACAATTCAGTTCTTTTATCTCAGTACCAGAGGGCAAGTCATAAAACAAAAATAATTGTACTTCTATTTCTGCGACAATAAATTAATGGCCAAATCAGTGTTAATGACTTTGGGCTTATCCATTCAAAACTTAAAATATGCTTAGAAGAACCGTTTATTTGCATAGACAGTGAATGAAAGGGGCTGACCAATGTGTAGTTCACTACAGCATCGGTCTTCTTACCAGGCTTGGTGAGAGGCATCATTTCTTAATACATTCACAGGAACCTTGATTTCACCGAGGAAAACATCTTGGACCAGGTTTCCATTGTTCCACAAGTCGATCCTGAAAATTTTCAAGTTGGCTTGATTTTTTTTGCAAACAATGTGTAAGAGAACAAACATGACCAAATAGCTTCAAACTACTATGATTTGTATTATAGCATTAATTTAAGGTTCTGAGTACTTTTGCCATAAGCACCTTTGCCACAGACATCTTTCCCTCAAGCATTTTTGCCACACACATTTTCACCACATAACTAACTGGTTATAAGGCAATTCTGTCATAAAAAGATAAAGTAAATAAATAAAAGAGAGACATTACAAAAGACACAAACATAAAAAATAAAATTAAAAAGACTTCATTGCAAAATACAAAATTTTAATACATTCAAAAAATGTATAAATTCATGGCAATAATTCATAAATAACTGACTTTATTTTGTGGGCTGTACCTAAACACTTGTCTTCTAAGTCCTTCGTTCACAGTATTTTACACATTGTTTTTGTTTTGGCTTATTGATTGGTCTCCTTATTTGGCATTACACTGTTTTGCTAAAATTCCTTCCTTTGTTAAGAGAGGTGTCCATTTCCAAACACTACTTGCTTCTGAGCTTTGTACTGCGTTGGGAAAGCCATCCACACTACTGTTCATTCTTGGCACAGTGTCCCATGTCTATTGACAGATGTTTCCAAGTTCTATGGGAAATGTGGGTTCAACCCTCTGCCTCTGAGGCCCTCAGACTCTCCTCCAATGTGGTGTGTTTCACATAAGAAACCAACTCCTGGGGCAAATCATTGTCACCTGTCTGATCAATAAAGCTATCAATTACATAGATAACTAGAAGAAACACTAATGTAGGTCAACCAGTTGAAACCAAACTGTCAACCAGTTATTTTATTTTTCACAGCGAAGTTGACTTATAGCCAATTAGTTATGTGGTGAAAATGTCTGTGGCAAAGATGTTTACAGTAAAGGTGCTTATGGCAAAGATGCTTACGGTGAAAGTACCAGACAAGTAATTTCACATGCTTAAAAATAAGAGATGTTAGCCATACACCTCACTAGCTAAACTAAGACAGCAGAATACTACAGAAAACTATACTAGTTTTACTTAAAAGCACAGAATTTAACTATCTTAAACAATTTCTTAGTTCCAAAATCTAGGTTTTATTTTAACCTGTAGAAATAAGGACTACAGAATTACATTTTTGAATTTGAGAAAAGAAACCAACACAAGACTATAGTTTCTTTCTCAAAACCAGTTAATATGTAAAGATAGGTGATTTTTAAAAAATACATTACCTGATCATTCCAAACATGTGATTAATACACCCTTCAGATGAACACACTGTTAACACCACACCTATACATGCATTTACAAAACTTTCACCTCCCAAACAGCATAGATATTTAAGACCTAGGAAATAGCACAAACTTCAAACACATGCACCTGATGGGTTATCTTACAAGACTTCTTACCTCACTGAAATTTCTGTTAGACAGCAGATATGTTAAGAAGAATAAAAAAATTATTTCTAAATTGGCTAGTATATAATTACTTTTCTATATATTCTTCGCATCCATTATGTTATGATTTAAAATTTTAAGGAGCAATTAAATTTGGGAAAAACTAAAAATATAAATAGGTAAAAATAAAATGGGTGAAAATAAGGTCATTTTTAAAATAAATACACCTTGACTACTTCTGCAAAGAAATGAGATTTTGAGAAGATAATTTGGATTTAAATTAGAAGATAATTTAAATTTAATGCACATTCCTCTAAGTTTCATTGATGAACTTGCTAAAGAGAATTCTGTTAAGCTTGAGTCATCTTTTTCAGTTAAATTTAGGATTTTTCTTTTGGCACAGAAAACAGCAACTCTAAAATCCAATTCACATACCTAATTTCCAGCTTTTCAATGTCTTCCTCTTCTACCTGGAACTGGGACTTTCTGGTGTAACTACTGGATCTCGTCACCTATAAACAAAAAATTTTAGTAAAAAAGTTTTTAATGTTTTTCCTACACAAACTTTAAAAAACCATCCCTAAAGTGTTTGTGTTTCTTATAAACAGAAGAAAATGCATATGTAATATCTGACCCCAAATCTAAATACACAAACAGCTATGGAAGTAGCAGAGAGAGGTAAAGATAAGGTGGTAAATAAAACATCAAAATCAACTTTACCTCCATACCCTTCCTTATCGATTCAATATGTAGGAACACTGGGTTCTCTGGTTCATATGTATCTGTTGGTGACTCAGAGTAAAAGTGTTCTATTTCAGTGAAACTGCATAAGCTAGGAACTGTTTGAAGACTTTCCCACATTTCTCAAGATAACAATGCCACCCTCACACTTCCTTCTCACATTTTTACTGAAAATATCAAGGCCATTGGCAGGAACTTCCTCAACTACTGTCCACCTGAACACGTCCATTCCCATAGAGGCCTGTTTCCTGGATGACTTTTCTCACCCTTTTCTGAATCAGAGGGTGAGATGATCCTCCTCTTTTCTGAGACAGCTCCACCCCCACATGGTATGCAGTAAACACGCAGTCAGCATTCGATCTATTTTAATTGCAGCTTTCTTGACCAGACTGTTCACCTCATTCAAGTCTAAGAAAAATTCTCCCTTTAAATTATGGTTTTCCTATCTCTTTCCTTTCACAGACAAGTATCTCAAAACTGCTACCCATCCTTACAGCCTCCACTTCCTCACCACCCACTCACTACAGTAACTCCTTATAATCTGGCTTCCTCATAGATCATCCTCCTAAAACCCCTCTCTTAATCATCAAGTCTGATGATGAAATTTTGAGTTCTCACCTTCCGTGACCCCTTTATCTGAATGAGTGACCATACAAACATCCTCCATTTTCCCAGAGATATTCTCTTCTCTGAGTTTACCCAGCACGATCCTGGCTACCTTCTGCTCTCCTTGCTTCTACCTCTGCCATTACTTCTTCCTCAGAACATACAAACATGGGTTTTCTCCAGGGTTTTATATTTTATTTTGCTTTAAGCTACACAGGGCTGTATGGTTAACAAAGTGCTTTCATGTTCATTATCTTCTGTGTTCATCAGAACACTGCTCTGAGGCAGGCAGGGCTAGATTTATTATCCTCATCTTGAAAATGAGGAAGCTAAAGTACAGAAATTAAGAAACACATTCAAAGTCAAATATTTAATATGTGGCAGAACTTAGCTGGTTCACTTCTCTCCTTTCTTGCATACCTCTACGCCCTTGGCTTGCTTTCTTGACTCACTGTAAACAATTCTTGAATCTTTATCTACAGTCATCACCCATCTTAGTCATGAAGTTCTTATGGGAGGATTTTACATGTCAGAGCTCAAGCTCATTATGCCCCACACTGAACCACTTGTTTTCCTTCTTAACTTTTCCAGATTTGAAATCATGAGGACAACATCTGACTCCTCCTTTTATCTTTTCTTCTGTAACCAATTTGTTATCTTGCCATTTGTAGTTTCTCATCTTTCTCTTCCGCCCTGTTTCCATATTACTCTCTTGAGTCAGACTCTTCCCCCGCTTTTGCTTTTTCCTTTTTTAAAAAAAACACCTAGACTACAATAGTCTCTTGATCTCTGTTCTCTCTCGCAGCCATCTGGCCAACAGATCATGGTTAATTCTTCTCAAAATACTTCATTACTCTTGTTACCTCTGGGCTCAACAATATTCAATGTCCAATACTCCAACCTGCTCTCAAGGTCTTTCATTAGTTGGTCCTACTTTATCTTTCTAAGCTTAACTCCCTTTATTCCCTTTCAGTCAAATCACTACTTGCTACTCTTTGGACATAACTTTCTATGTCTTTGTTCAAAATATTCCATCTCTAATACTCTTTCCCCTGGCTTAACTCAGTGGCAGCAGAGCTCCCCAGCATCTACTACTGCATTTTACTGCTGCATGTCTGCATGCGTGTGCATGCTTTGGGTCTCTTACTCTAGCTAGAGGACAGAGACTGAACTTTTATCTTTATAATCAACTCAACAAAAGGGCCCTTCGAATGAATGTTTTGAGGCTTGATATGCATGCTTGTATATACCAAACAGGTCAGGTCTTGATTTTCAAAGGACCATCTGCTTATTGCTACATGTTGCCCCTTCTTGGATTTTCTTCAGGCTAGATGTAATAGCCATTTTTAAATACGGAACAACTGAATTAAATAAGTCCTTGGCTGGAAAATGGAAAAATCTCACACTGGTACATTTTCTTTTGTTTTTCTTTTTTCCTTGCCTCCACCCCCACAATTCTTCCTACTTCAACTCTGGCATTTCTTCAACTGTGTTCCTTTATTAAAGCACAGTAATCAGGCATGGCTAGATGTGCCCTCACTCTCTTCACTTCGAAATATCAAAAAAACAAAAAAACCCATGTAAAAAAAAGGAAAAGCACAAAATGTAACTTAAAAAAACCAAAAACAAAACTTTCCTACAGGTTAATTTCAACTGCAACATATCCTATGGGCAGAACACAATCTTTTAGAATAGAGCTTAATTATTTTTGTTTTTTCCTGTCGTTTTCTAATAAGAAAAAGGATTTATTTAACAATGCTCCATAGTAAGGAACTTCAAAGCCCTGTATTTTGGGCAACTTCAAGGCAGCTGAAGTTCTCTATGAAAAAAGCATGTGTCCTTAGAGTGATTTAGCTAATAACAAGGCCTTAATCATATTGTACTTTATAATCTCAAAGCATTTTCCCATTTGAACCTCATAGAAACTCTATGACTTAGGTTGGGATGCTATTGTTCTGACAAAATTATCCTTTCACAAGAAATTTGAGTCTCTCATGTAGTGATCTGTCCAAACTCAACTGGGACTAGAACCCAGATCTAACAAGTGGATGTTGTACTTATTTCACTAATGGCTTTCAAGCAGTATTCTGCCAAAGAGTCCTGGGGGGCTGGATAAGGTGGGGTTCTGTGTGAAGTGGGGTGTGATACCACGGCTGACTGAAGAACGGGTGTGGTCCTAGACCTCCCCCTCCTCAAATTAATCAGACTCTGCCTTCGTTTTATGCACTGGGCCTCCACTGTGTCACACCATGAACCCAGTTTTCAGGGAAAAAATGCTTAGTTGTATTAACATTTAAATAAAACAAAAAGTTACCTCAAAATAAAAGATTTCATTAAACTGCGGATTGCTTGTTTTCTTCTTTACTTTTGTCTTCTTTTGGTCATTCCTGTTCCAATGTGGTAGAGTTTTACCTTGTAGAACTTAACAGTACACAATTATAAAACATGCTATTTCCAACCAGGGAGCCAGGCCTCTTTCTGTTTAACTGTTAGGATGATTCAGGGAAGGCAGTAGCTTTAAACATTACTTGAGGGGAAAAACTGATGTGTCTCTAAAAACTCAAACCAAAGAAGATACAAATTTTGTATATGTGATATATGCCAAGATTTTATTATTCCATGGCTATATTAGATTGACTGCCAAGTTTCCTTCAGGGGTTTTTAAATAACACGTTCCATTATATAAGCAACTCAAATAAATAGCAGAAGGAAGACAATGAGATTCAAATACCTTATTCTATGTTGAAAAATACCCCAGGAACACATTTAACTCAGTTTACCTCTTGGACTTTGGCTACAATGTGGCTTTTTTTTTTAAAAACTTTTTACTTTGAAATAATTAGAGATGCAGAGGAGGCTGCAAAGAAATGTACAGGGAAGTCCCATGGAGACTTTGACCAGCTCCCCAACAGTAACATCCTCCACAACCGCAGCACAGTATCAAAACCAATAGTGACTTTTTAAAACAAACTCAGATGCTAAACAGTTTCTATCTGTACATTACTAAGCATTTACACTAAGGAATCTGTTGGGCACTGATTATAAACAAGAACAAAAACCAAGAACAATTCCACTAAACACTTGAAACATGGAGAACTAAATCCCTTTGACAGCATGAATATTATACAACTGAGTATCTGCTTTTAAATTTAAAACCATCTTACTAATAATAGGATACTATTGCTTGAGACCCAGTAAGTACCAGGCATGGTGCTTTACATACCATAGGGACAAATACATTTTTCAAAGTGACTTACTGGTTATTTTCTTAAAAATAAGATACATAGTGAGTTTGGGGCTGGGAAGAAGCAGTACATGTATGTATGTATGCGTATGTATATATATATATGTTTCTGTGTGGCACTATTATGCTCTTTGTTTCTTGATTCTAAGCCTTCAAGTTGTAGACAAATTTCAACTAGTCAGGCTCTGAAAGAAACCATAATGAAATTATAAAATAGAAAATACTAAAAATTGCTATAGATGTTCTATAAATTATTGTTAAGTAATTTAAATCAATGATACAGTGTGCATCACCATGTTCTGGAATTCTCTCTGAACAGCACAGATGGCACAAGCAGAAAAGGTATTTTTAGTCCTGAGTTGCTTTCTAGATAAAAATATTGAAACTTCCTTGCTATTTTGAGCTAACATTTCTTAAAACAGGATTCTACCTGCAATAAAATCTAAGACATTTGAAAATAAGAAGGCTGATGATGAAAGAAGGTCAAGTTCATGTTTTAAAGTACATTTTAAATACTGTAAAAGAGGTTGCTCCCCATAGCCTAAGAGTCTGGCAGATTTGAAATGGCACTTGTTTTCCTTCATAAAAGAAGAGTTGGCTATTTGCAAGTATATAACAGAACTGAAGATTTTTCTTTCAAAAAGCATTCATTAGTCTATTTCATAAATAGATATTTAATATGTTCTCTTAGAAACTTAATTTGTAATTTTTAAACTTAAAAATCTAATACTAATTCAATAAACATTACCTGGAAGGGCCCACTAGAGAAACTGTTGCATAAGGGTCACAGCTTTGTCCATTTATTAGAGGCAACCCATGGCACGCCTTGACACTAAGGAAGAATAAGGGAAAATTAACATTATTACACTCAGGTTAAACAACATAAAACATTATCTTTAAATACAAGTTAATAAAGTCAAAGGGTTAAAATTGATTTTCACATGTCTAAAGTTGTATGCTGCGATTCATGGGGTCACAAAGAGTCAGACACGACTGAGCGACTGAATTGAACTGAAAGTTGTATGCCTATATATATATCACTTATCCCAAACATATGTATGCATGCACTTATTTTTTTTAGATTTTTTTGGATAGTATAATTGCTTTACAATGTTGTGTTAGTTTTTGCTGTACAACAACATGAATCGGCTATATGTATACATATATTCCCTCCCCCGTGAACCTACCACCCCTCCAACCCCCACCCCTCTAGGTTATCACAAAGCACTGAGCTGAGCTCCCTGAACTCATTTTCTTATGCTATACTTCCAAAACAGGACTAGACCACCACAATTAGTACTGAGACTACCAAGTAATATTTAGCACACAAAGCATATCCAACAAGGTACATGCTGTGGTTTGCTAATACATTAAAACGACTGTGGCTTCTAAAAAGGAAAAGAAAAGGGTGTTAACCTTAAAGGAGAAACTACAAACCAAGTCAAATCTGTAGCATCATATCCTCTGCTAAAGCATGAATGAGAAACAAGGAAACAACTGTGGTTTCCACTTAAAATCTGATTCATAAATAAAGAGCAAGCCACATACAGTCCTGCAAGTTTTATTCTGACTCTCAGTAACAGCTCCTGCATCATTCTGCAGAAAATGATTTAGACCATAAAAACCAAGATCATCTCATCTACTTCATGGACAATGGTCACTGGTATTTACAAAGAACACTGAATCTGACTTAATGACCTGCTCCTCAAATTTTCTCTTTATTGAGGTTCACAATTCAGTTGACCATCTAAGGGTGTACATTTCCCAGTGCCTACAATAAATTCATGACTGTTGGTGAAAAGCATTCTTGGCTGAAAGATATGAGCTACTGAACAACATTCTAATTTCTCTCTACAACCCACAGATCATATATGTGTGTGAAGTGCAAATGGTATGCTGCCGAGTAAAGAAAGAAATGATAATATGACTCATTTCTATTAAACTGGGTATCAAAAATCAAATTAAAAAAATTTCTGAAACTAACTGATGAAAAGTACAGGTCAAGACAACAATTCTGGTTATTAATGTCAGGCTTGGGTATAGTCAAATTTTCCCACTGTACATACTGTTTAAAATGTATACTTCTTAGGCTCAATCTCAAAATGATACCTGATTTTTATACAGTTTTTGCAGTTTACTATTTATTTTCACAGAATGCACCTAATTCTCACAACTGTCTTTGAGAAAGGTATAATCATGTCATTTTAAAGAAGAAAGTAAGGCTAAAAAATTTATGTGAGAAAATAACAAAATAATGCTTAAGAGGTAAAACAACTTGTAAGAAGTGGGACTCAACTTCTACTTTCTTAACTCCATCTCTAAAGTTCAAAGTCCTCCTACATTCCCACTGTGCCAGAATATACTGTATTTGCTTGGCCACAAAGTTTGTTTGGGTTTTTCCGTAACACACTAAGGAAAAACCCGAACGAACTTTGGGGCAACGCATACTTTCTTCATAATACCAAATTTATCTGATGTAAACACTAATTATGAGAAATCTTAATTATAAAAAGTCACTATAATTTTATGAAGTATGAAAATAATGAGAAAAATGCTTTTCAGTATACAAACCAAAAAAACACCCATAACCCAAAAATATGAGTCTATAAAAATCATCAGAAGTACTCTTAAATAATTTTAAAATATAAGTATAAAAATTAGGTTTTCTGACAAACAAGTAGTAGTATTAAATACAGAATATTTTATTTGCTACATATATTATGAAATATTTTCCTATTTAACTACACTTCTAATTGGTAAATCAAACAACTTCACATCGTAAACCATGAATGAGTTAAAATTAATGTTAAAATAACCTTACTACACCAAATTATCTTGTATTTTATTTATATATGACATATAAAGCATTAGATAATGACACATTTTCTAGAAATTACAACGGAAAATAAATTTAGTTCAAACTTGTTTATAAAAGAGAATGATTTGATTCTTTGCCTAGGATTTTTAAACTAAAAGACAAATATTAACTTCTACATATATTAAGAAGAGGTGGCAAGAATACACATAAGAACTATACAAAAAAGATCTTCACAACCCAGATAATCATGATGGTGTGATCACCAACCTAGAGCCAGACATTCTGGAATGCAAAGTCAAGTCAATGGGCGTTAGGAAGCATGACTATGACTACGAACAAAGCTAGTGCAGGTGATGGAATTCCAGTTGAGCTATTTCAGATCCTAAAAGATGATGCTGTGAAAGTGTTGCACTCAATATGCCAGCAAATTTGGAAAACTCAGCAGTGGCCACAGGACTGCAAAAGGTCCATTTTCATTCCAACCCCAAAGAAAGACAATGCCAGCAAATGTTCAAACTACCACACAATTGCACTTATCTCACATGCTAGTAAAGTAATGCTCAAAATTCTTCAAGCCAGGCTTCAACAGTACATGAACCATGAACTTCCTGAAGTTCAAGCTGGATTTAGAAAAGGCAGAGGAACTAGAGATCAAATTGCCAACATCCTTTGGATCATCGAAAAAGCAAGAGAGTTTCAGAAAAACATCAATTTCTGCTCTGCTTTATTGACTATGACAAAGCCTTTAACTGTGTGGACCACAACAAACTCTGGAAAATTCTTCAAGTGATGGGAATACAAGACCACCTGAACTGCCTCCTGAAAAATCTGTACACAGATCAAGAAGCAACAGTTAGAACTGGACATGGAACAACAGACTGGTTCCAAATTGGGAAAGGAGTCTGTAAAGGCTGTATATTGTCACTCTGCTTATTTAAACTTATATGCAGAGTACCTCATGCGAACTGATGGGCTGGATGAGGTACAAGCTGGAATCAAGATTGCCGGGAGAAATATCAATAACCTCAGATATGCAGATGACACCACCCTTACGGCAGAAAGCAAAGAAGAACTAAAGAGCCTCTTAATGAAAGTGAAAGAAGAAAGTGAAAAAGCTGGCTTAAAACTCAACATTTGGAAAACTAAGATCATGGCACCCAGTCCCATCACTTCATGGCAAATAGATGGGGAAACAATGGAAAGAGTGAGAGACTTTATTTTGGGGGGCTCCAAAATCACTGCAGATGATGACTACAGCCATGAAATTAAAAGATACTTGCTCCTTGGAACAAAAGCTATGACCAACTTAGCATATTAAAACGCAGAGACATTACTTTGCCGACAAAGGTCTGTCTGGTCAAAGGTATGGTTTTTCTAGCAGTCATGTATGAATGTGAGAGTTGGACTATAAAGAAAGCTGAGCACTAAAGATTTGATGCTTTTGAACTGTGGTGTTGGAGAAGACTCTTGAGAGTCACTTGAACTGCAAGGAGATTCAACCAGTCCATCCTAAAGGAAATGAGTCCTGAATATTCATTGGAAGGACTGATGCTAAAGATGAAACTCCAATACTCTGGCCACCTGATGCAAAGAACTGACTCATTGGAAAAGACCCTAATGCTGGGAAAGATTGAAGGCAGGGGGAGAACGGGACGACAGAGGATGAGATGGTTGGATGGCATCACTGACTCAAAGGGTATGAGTTTGAGTAGGCTCCGGGAGTTGGTGATGGACAGGGAGGCCTGGCATGCTGCAGTCCATGGGGTCGCAGAGTCAGACACGACTGAGTGACTGAACTGAACTGAACTAACAAACAAGAGTATGTAGTAGTACAGGGAGTTAACATTTATCCTCCCACTTCAATACCTTTAAAAAAAAAGCGTAATTACCAGAAGTTCAGGACAGTAATCTCAAGGGGATAATAAACAA
Organism: Bos mutus; assembly: GCF_027580195.1. Taxonomy (NCBI): domain Eukaryota; kingdom Metazoa; phylum Chordata; class Mammalia; order Artiodactyla; family Bovidae; genus Bos; species Bos mutus. The sequence continues at coordinate 126,225,765 of NC_091617.1, forward strand.
GGTGAGCCCTCTAACTGTCTCAGCCTACTGCTAGATGGTCTCCTTGAGAAGGAAGAGAGAGGCTGTCAGTTGGGGAAGGCCAAGGTGACTAGAGTACCCAGGACAGAGTACTGGAGGAAACAGAGCTGCACAGAGTGAAAGAAATCGCCAGAGAGCTACAAAATTACCCACACCACCTGCCCATCCCCAGTCTTCAGCTGAGTGCTGATAAACACATACATGTGAGGAAACTGTATGTGCTAATAAGCACATACATGTGAGGCATTGGGGGGGAGTTAGAAAGAACAGAGGGGACAATTCCTGAAGCCTACAAATGACTATCAAGAGATCCCATGGGCATGGTAAAAAGCTGGTAATTTATGGGTGCTGGCCTCAGTAGTGGGAAAATATTAGCCACAGGCTAAAAGGCCATTCTGGTTCCAGTTAACAAAGCTTAAATGTAAACCATAAATGAATCAAACTGTTTCCAAATAATTTAAGTCTTCAAGTATATTCATAAGCATACAAAAGTATCCAGCAACTTCACAATGTCTAGCATCCAACAGAAAATAACTAGAAACACAAAGAAGTCAAGAAAATACAACCCAGGATGGAAAAAAGCCAAATCAACAGTAACAGATCCAGAAATGACACAGATGATAGAATTAGTAGATGAGGACATAGAAAAAGTTATTATAACTATATTTCATATGTTTGGTAGAAACACAGAAGACATTAAAATCTGAACGTCCTCAAGTTCTGATATGAAAAATACTGAGTGGGATTAATAGAAGGTTAGAAATGGCAGAAGAAAAGATTAGTAAACATGAAGGTAGAGTAAAAGACACACTATACAGATATGTAAATGGTCTAAACATGTCAACTAAAGCATACATTTTCAGATGGGACAAAAAAATTATACTCTGTCTTTAAGAAATTCTTTTAAATATAAGATAAAAATAAAAGTAAACAACAGAAAAATATATGCCATGCTAATACTAACTAAAGGAAAGCTGAATGAATGAGTAATGACAATCCAAATACCCATTAGCAAGGGTCTAGCTGAATAAATTATGGTAAATCTATACAATGGAATTCTACATAGTTGTCTAAAGAATGGAGTAAATATCTATTCTCTGATTACACTGATTATGGAGAGATCTTCAGTATATATTCTTAAGTGAAGAAAGAAGTTACAGAACTCTATACTTTGTATAAGAATGGAATGGGAAACATTAATATATTTTTATCAATATATGTGCATAAATCTATTTGCTTGTATTTGTAAAAATACTAAAAAGACTAAAATTTGGGAATGGGGACTTATTCAGATATATCTGACACAGTTTTGAGTTTGCAAACATAGAAAACTTTTACATTTCAAAAGTGAAAATAAACTTAAAGAGAGAACTAGAATTAGTTCAAAAGACTAGAGCACAGTATTTGATTCTAATCCATAGTGATATACAGTCTTAGAACAAATAGAACAGTTAAGACCTCTAAAACTTCATTCAGTAACCTAATCATCAGTGGTAATACTGGTATTATTATTTTGAATCTACTGTCTCTATTTTATAAAATAATGTAAATAAATAATCATATTGTTAAGTATATAATGTTAAGGATTAAGATTTTCAATGTAAGAGGAAAGAAATACAAGTATAAAATCAAAGTTGGACTAAAAATCTTCTAGTATTAAATTTAAACTACAAACATGAAAAAAGGAAGAAAGCAAGTGAAACAACCAGCCACGGAGCCAGAGTGGGCATATTAATATCAAACTAGATTTCACAATGAAGAATATTACCAATATTAGAATAAAGAGGGATATTCTATAATAACGAGTTCAATATATCAAGCAGACATAAAAATACAATACAAAACAAAACAAACACACTCCAGACCCAGATAGCCTCACTGGTGAATTCTTACACTAATCATGTAAAAAATAAATTACATGAGTTCTATAAAAACTTGGAAAACTGAAGAGGAGAGACTATTTCCCAATTCATCCAAAGTGACCATTAACATCCTGATTACAAAACCAAAGACATTATAAGAAAACTACAAACTAATATCTTTCATGAACAGAGATGCAAAAATCCTTAACAAAATTTCAGCAAATCAAAGCCAGAAATATGTAACAATATTAACACAACATGACCAAGTGGATGTAGTTTAAACATTCAAAAATCAGTCAACAAAATTCACCATTTTAACAGATAAAAACAAAAAATAAGTGTTAAGATCATCTGAATATCCATCTCTGGTAAAAATTCTCAGTAAACTAGGAACAAAGGGGGAATTTTCTCAACCTGATGATGGATAGCTAACATTGTACTTGGTGGTTAAAAAATTGAAAAATTACCCCCTAAGATAAGTAATAAGACAAGAATGTTTGTTCTCACAACTTCTATTCAACATTGTACTGGAGTTTCTGGCCAGTACAATAAAGGAAGAAACAGACTGAAAAGGAAGAAGTAAAGCCATCTATTCATAGATGACATAACTGTCTGTGTACAACATTGAATGAAATCTATTTTAAAAAGCTAGTAGAATTAATAAGTGAATGTAAAAAGGTTGCAGGATATAAAACAATTTTTAAAATTTTCATATACCAGCAACAACCATATATTCAATTTGTCTCAATTTTCCCTCCTGAGGTTCTTTACCTCAGTCCGTTTCTCTAAAATAAAAATTACTGCCTGGACCTCAAGTCACTTTGCACCTATCTAATTTTTCTATTTTCACTCCCAATTTCTTGACCTCCTATTCACTCCTTCCCTTACTGAAATCCAGTTTTTTCTGTTTTTCATTCCATGGAAACTCTCCTCATTAAGGTCCCCTGAGTGTCAAATGCTATCCATATTTTTCAGGGGTTTTCTCACTGGATTTCTTGGCAGCATGCAATATTCCTGATCACTCTCTCCCTGAAACTCTTTTCTCTCTTGGTTCCCTTGACCCTAACTTCCTTTGTAACACCTATCTGTATGCTTCAGGTTTTTCGCACATGTTTTTGTAATTCTAACTTCTGGAAAAAACTGAGTGTTAGTTGTTCAGTCATGTCTGACTCTTTGCAACCCCATGAACTGCAGCCTGCCACGCTCCTCTATGAGATTTCCCAGGCAAGAATACTGCAGTGAGTTGCCATTCCTTTCTCAAGATGATGGAGATCATCTCGACCCAGGGATTGAATCCAGGTCTCCTGCACTGACATTGGCAAGTGGATTCTTTACCATCTGAACAACCAGGGAAGCCCTCTACTGCTGGATTTGCTAGCAACTGCTCTCTTTATGCTACATAACCTCCCTTAAGCCTACTACAATCTATTGCATCTATTCTTATGGCCACAACTATCAACAATACACTTGAATATGAGATCTCACCACAGAGTTAAAGATTTCTGTATCTGAATGTCTGATGGAAATCCCTACATAGATGTTCAAGAGTGGCTAAAACTCAACTCACTACCATCTACTAAAGCAGCTCCTCCTCCAGTATTTTTTCTTAGTTGTATATACCACCACCACCCCCATAACACAGCTAGAAATCTAGGAGCCATATTGGAATAATTCCTCCTTCCTCACTTTCTATATCTAATCAATCAATACATTTCAGTGATTCTACTCTCTAAACATTACTTCATCTGGCCTCTTTTCTCATATCTGCAACTATTGTTCTGGCACAGAATCCACTCTCACTTGGATCTCACAAAGTAAATCCAGTACCCCTTTATTGTTATTGTTCAGTCGCTAAGTTATGCTCAACTCTTTGTGACTCCATGGACTACAGCACGCCAGGCTCCTCTGTCCTCCACTATCTCCTGGAGTTTGCTCAAATTCATATCCTCTGAGTTGGTGATGCTATCTAACCATCTCATCCTCTACTGCTCCCTTCTCCTTTCGCCTTCACTCTTTCCCAGCATCAGGGTCTTTGCCAATGAGTCAGCTCTTCGCATCAGGTGGCCAAAGTACTGGAGCATCAGCTTCAGCAACAGTCCTTCCAGTGAGTATTAAGGAATGATTTCCCTTAGGATTGACTGGTTGGTTTGATCTCTTTGCAGTCAAAGGGATTCTCAAGAATTTTCTCCAGCATCAGCGTAATATTCTTCAAGTTCACCTCCTAGTTTCTATACTTACTGCTCTCACAAATCTGATCTTTCTAAAATGCAAATCAGGTGCTCGCTTTGGCAGCACCAGATACAAATCTGTCCACTCTCTACTGTTTAAAACCTTCCAATAGTTCCATAAGCTCCTAAGTTTTATAAGTTCATATGGTACATAAAAGCCCCTAAGAACTAGCTCCAGCCTATTTCATCAATTTCTGATCAATCTCTGACTCAGTGTTCATATATCAGGCAACATCAAACTGCTTTTAATCATACACATACACAAAATACCATGCCGTTTCTTGACTTTGTATTTTTGTTTGTATTATTTTTTTCCTTTTGGAAAAAAACACTTTTTCTAGACAAGCTACTTTCTATTCATCCATTAAGAAGTCAAATGTTAACCCTTCTTCATTTACCTGTTTTAAAATTTATTTAGTGCCTAGTTAAGTGCCAGATGCTGGGGCCATGAAGTGAGTAAGACAAACACAGCCCCGCCCTCATGGAGCTTAGAGTCTGCCTAAAGAAAGAGATGACAAGCAACAACTGAAAACTAATAATAACTACAAATAGTGGCGAGTGCTGTGGAAGACAAAGAACAGTGTACCCTATTTTACGATAAGTGACATTTAAGTTGAAACTTAAAAAACAAGAATGAACCAAATACAAGAATAATGGGCATAAGGACATTCCTGGGAAAAGGAAAGGCAGCTAGAAGAGTAATGTCACTCTCAGAGAACTGAGAGAAGGCCAACAAGCATTTTTATACGAAGTATGCAACAAAACAAGATCAAAGAGGCAGGAGAGGTTGCTGGATCTATGGGCCATGATAAGGAGCCTGAATTTTATTCTAAATAAATGCACTGCAAACTCAAGTGTCTGAGCAGGGGACTGCCATGGTCTAGTTTATGTTCCAAAAGACTGCTCTGGGCTGCTTACAAACAGAATGGACTGCTGAATGGAAGAAGAGTTAAAAGATTATTGAAATAGTCAAGGTAAGAAATGATTGCTGGTCTGAAATAAGGAGATGTCAGTAGATATTTATTAAACATTAGAAAATTCAAGAAAAAATTTTATAGAACCAATAAAAAACAATCCTATCTGTGGTGGGGTAGAGGAGAAAAAGTTTTAAGTGACTTTAGATTTCTGGCTTGATCAATCGGGTGGATGGTGGTACTATCTGCTAAGGCTGTGGGGAAGAGTTAGATATTAACAGATATAAGAATCAATATTGCAGTTTTAAATGTGTTAAATTTGTGTGCTGTGAGACATCAAAGTGGAATAGCCAAAAAGGCAGGTGGACAATGAGTCTAGAGCTAGAAAAAAGATCTGGGTGGGATGCACAAGTTGTAGACAATTTTTAAAACTTTTTATTTTGAATTAATTTTTGACTTTCAAAAAGCTGTTAAATGTTTGGAGTTCCTGTATACCCATCACCCAATGTTAACATTTTGTGTAATCAGAGTAGAATTATAGAAACAGAAAACAGTCATTGATACGATGTTAGTTAATAATAAAGTTAACTAGTCTACAGACATTACTTAAATGTCACCAATGTCCTTTTCCTGGTGCATGATGCAACACAGGATCTCAAATTGCATTTAGATGTCATGTCCACTTAGTCTCCTCTATCCAAAATGGTTGTTTGCTCCATGAACTTGCCAGTACTGGCCAGTTATTTTGTAAAATATTCCTTAAATTGAATTTGCCTGATGTTTGCTTATGATTAGACTAAGGTTATGCATCTTGGTATCCTTCTTAATGCAACTTACCAGGAGGTACTGAATGTCTCATTATTGGTGACATTAGTTTTGAGCACTCAGTTAAGATGGGGATTCCCAGCTGGTACAGTAGGAAGTAACCTGTCTGCCAAGCAGGAGACCTAAGAGACGTAGGTTTGATCCCTGGGATGGGAAGATACCCTAGAGGAGGAAATGGAAACCAGCTCCAATATTCTTGCCTAGACAATTCCATGGACAGAGGAGCCTGGGGTTGCAAAGTGTCAGACACAAGTGAATACCACCACCAGTTAAGATGGTATGTACCTATCAGACATCTTACAGTGTTATTCTTTGAGACTATGCATATATGCTGTTTGTCATTACACTTATGCCCACTTATTCAGTATCTATAGATAATCTGTCCCTGCACTAATATTGTAGTACTTGCTAATAGTGATTTATTTCTATCATTTGTCCTATATTCACAAATAAGGAAAAGCAGTCCTTTCTCTACCATGTACTTGTTACATCAGCATTGGCTCACTGATATTTACTTTACAGACTTTAATCTATTATTATCATTATTCATTTTGATGCTCAAACTGTCCCAGACTTAGTTATTTGGAGCACTTTCTAATTGACTTCAACATCCTTTCTACACGCCCTCATTATTTTTTGAGCAATTCCTTACTTTCTGACTCCATAGATGCTCTAGGCTCATCTTTTATATTTTTCTCTGTTTCAGTGACTCTCAAACAAGTCACTACTTCAAAAAAAAGTTCACCTTCTTTTCACTGGAGTATGTCTAATAGGCAGCCAGTAGCCACATGTGGCTATTTAAATTTTAATTAATTACAATTAGACAAAACTTAAAATTTAGTTCTCCAGTTGCACTAGTCGCATTTCAAGTTTTCAATAAGCCACACAGCTACTGGCCACTAAAATGAACAATTAAGACAAAAGACATTTTCATAATTACAGAAAAATCTAGTGTACAATCCTGCCTGGAGAATGTTATTCAGAAATCAAGTATATAGGAAGTAAGCATATTCACTGCTACTGGGATGATACTGCCTACAGTGAACAGAGCTAGTATCCATACATGCATGCACACACACACACACACACATAACCCGCGCCCCACCCCCACCCCCGCCATATCTATTAGACAATCTTACTTTGAGAAGTCTGCCTTCAAAGGACAGCAAATAAACAGGAATGGTAGTGGGAGAGGGGACTGGAGACGAGGCCTGGGAACACATGTCTTTTAGAATAGGAGATTCTAGAACATGTTTATACGCTACTGAGAATAACCTAAAAAAGCAGATAACACTGATGAAACAGAAGAAGGGATAAATGAAGGGGCAAAGTCCTTTAGTAGGATGAAGACAGAGAACCCAGAGCTCAAATGGAAGAATTCACTCACAACAAGATAAGGGGCACCACATCTACTAAGTGTTAAGGACAAAGAGATGGAGGCCAATCCAGGTTTGCAGATTTGGATTCAGGAAGCTGTGACCAATTTACAGTTTGCAGAGATGGAGAATCTCATAGGTATAATGAGAAGCACAGTAAAACTCCACATTAATTGTTAAGTACCCATGTGAGGTTTATGATCATGAATTTAAAGTAAAATTAGTCTTTCTGTGTGATTTTTCTCTAGCAATATTCAGGTGCACACTGAACATAAAGGAAGAGGTTGAGTTCATTTATATTAAAGGGAAGAGAAGGGCAGGGGAGTTCAGGTAACCTGTAAGAAAATAACTAAGGTGACAGATCATGGAAAAAGGCCTAGAAGAAAGTAAAATAGGAGAAGAAAAGAATGTGGTAAAGATCAGTGGATGGAAGTCTTATTGAAGTTCAAGAAACGCTACAATGGGGAGCTTTCCAGGCCTGGATATGAAACTTTCCACAGACCTCTCCCCAGAACTGTTAAGTTCAGCAAGGAGCACAAAGGAAACAGCACAGAAAGCCATGGCTTGAACATTACTGAAAAAAAGAAAATACTACGAACTTCAAAATACCTCTTAAGCTGAGAAATCAGCAATAAACTCCACAAAGCTACTACTGGCGTTCCATTGTTCTATGGACGTTGAGTATGGACAGTGAAGGCTTAAGTGAAAAAGGCAAGGAAAAAAAGAATGCAGATCAATATATGTCCACATACAGACCTGTTTGTGAATACTTAACAGCAGTTTTCTTTATAACAGCCTCAAATGGGAAACAATTAAAATATCCATTAACTACTGAATGCGTAAACAAATTCCATACAAATGAATACTATTCTTAAATAAAAAGAAATGAACTGGCTTCCAATTCTAGGACAAGATGGAGTAGATGCCTATCTCCCTCTTCTTCCCAACAAGCATGGCTAAAAGCCCAGGATGTTGAACAAACATAATAAAACTAAAAAGTCAAGAGAAGAAGGCAAGTCAATCAGAGATCTTGGAAACCAACAAAATTGGGACTTGGAAGTGAATTCCCTAGGTTTTCTTGTTATCCCTTATACATCCCAGACTGAGCACCAGAGAAGCTACCAATCCAGAAGTACCAATGGGAAGAGACAAAAAGTGCCCAGAGAAAAGCCAGCTTTCTCTAGCCAGCTTAGCAAGATAAAAGCCATTTTTAGACAATAACCATCTATTCCAATTAAACACCATGAAAAATACTGGCTCTACCCTCACACCCCCATCAACAAAGGCCTAAAGTCGAGGTGAGAACCTAGACTTCAACCTCTGACAAGTTGTAATAAGCCCTTATTCTTGTGGAGTCAGCAGAGACCACATGAGGCGCCTGGATTTCCATCACCACCAAGTCTAACCATTCCTCCTCCTCCATGTCAGGGTGGCGTCGGAGAAGGCTGAGCGGGAAGGTTAGACTTTCACCACTTTGTAGGTGTAACTGACTCCTCCCAACCAGGATATCACTGGAGGCCACAAGGAACAGTAATAAGGTACTCCTCCCTGTCCCAGTCAGAGTGGTAACAGGAAGAAGCAAAGGGGAGCCTGAACCAGCTCTCATTCAGCAGTTATAAGGAACTCTTCTCCTTCCTCCAGGGGTATCAACAGCAGTTGACCCAGGAACCTGGGCTTCTATTTCTACATCATAGTAATGAATAAGAATTCCTCTTCCCCCACCAGCAGAGAATCAGAATCTGGCTAAAACAGAAGATTTAATAAGATTCAGAGTCTCATTACATAATTCCTAAAATGTACAGGATAGAACTGAAAACCATACAATCTCCAGCTTAAATGATAAAAGACAATCATTAGGACAACAACACTGAGACAACATGGATGTTGAACTTATCTGATAGAAAATGTGAAAGCAGGCATCATAAAAATGACTCAATGAGCAACTATGAACACATTTGAAATAAATAAAAACATAGAAAGTTTCAGCAAAAAAAAAAAAAAGTAAGTCCTACCAAAGAAATAAAGAACCACCAAGTGGACATTTTAGGACTTAAAAATACCATAACCAAAATAAAAATAACTCCATAGATGAGTCCAAGACTAGAACAGACAGAACAAAGGATCAGTGAGCTTAAAGAAATAACCTAATAGGAACAACAGAGGGAAAACAGACCAGAAAAAAAAGAGAGGGGATGGTGGGCAGAGCCTCAGGTTATGTATGGGATAATAACAGATCTAACATTCAAGCCACTGGAGTCTCAAAAGGACAGGGGAGAAATCTAGCAGGGTTGATAAATGTAACAAGAAAAAAATGACTAAAAATTTCCTAATCTGGCAAAAGATATAAGTATGTAGGTTCAAGAAGCTGAGCAGGATAAACTCAAACAAATCTACAGTCAAACTATTAACACTTAGACAATGAAAGACAAAGAAAAGATCTTGGAAGTATCCAGAGGGAAAAATAGGAAAATCTGCATAGGAAAAAAATTTGAACGATAGTGGATTTCTCATCAAAAATCATGGAGGCCAAAAGGAAATAGTACATTTTTCATGTGCTGAGGAAAAAAAAGAATTATCAACCAAGAATTCTATATTCAGTGAAAATATCCTTTAGGAACGAAGAAAAAAAATCAAGACATTTTCACATAATGAAAAACTAAAAGAAAGTGTAACCGGTAGACCAATCCTAAAAATAATGGTAAGAGAAAATTCTCTAAACATAAAAGACAGTGATAGAAGAAGGGATCCTGAAATGACAGGAAGGAAAAAACACGGAAAGAGCAAATATGTAACTAAATACAAGAGACTTAAAATTTTCTTCTTTTCTAAATTGTGTTAGATAGCTGAAAGACTGTAACACTGATGGAGGTTCTTACTGTTGTACAAGAAATACTTCAGACAATTATATTACAAATGGTGGAGGACTAAAAGAAGGTAAGGTTTCTACATTTTATTCTCACTGACAAAATGTCAACACTAGTAGACTACAAGTTACACATGTATAATGTAAACCTAAAGCAAACACTAAAAAAAACTAAACAAAGAGATACAGGGTAGATTTTAAAAAAATTATAGATAAAATTAAATTCTAAAAAATGTTCAAGAAACTCACAGGAAAAAGAAAATAGGGGACAGAAAATAAAAAATAAAATGGTAGATTTAAGCCTAACAGATTTAAGCCTGGTAGATATAAGCACTAAAGAATTGATGCTTTTATGGATCAGAAGAATCAATATAGTGAAAATGAATATACTACCCAAAGCAATCTATAGATTCAATGCAATCCCTATCAAGCTACCAACGGTATTTTTCACAGAGCTAGAACAAATAATTTCACAGTTTATATGGAAATACAAAAAAACTTGAATAGCCAAAGCAATCTTGAGAAAGAAGAATGGAACTGGAGCAATCAACCTGCCTGACTTCAGGCTCTACTACAAAGCCACAGTCATCAAGACAGTATGGTACTGGCACAAAGACAGAAATATAGATCAATGGAACAAAACAGAAAGCCCAGAGATAAATCCAAGCACCTGTGAACACCTTATCTTTGACAGAAGAGGCAAGAATATACAATGGATTAAAGACAATCTCTTTAACAAGTGGTGCTGGGAAAACTGGTCAACCACTTGTAAAAGAATGAAACTAGAACAATTTCTAACACCATACACAAAAATAAACTCAAAATGGATTAAAGATCTAAACATAAGACCAGAAACTATAAAACTCCTAGAGGAGAACATAGGCAAAACACCCTCCGACATAAATCACAGCAGGATCCTCTATGACCCTCCCAGAATATTGGAAATAAATGTAAAAATAAACAAATGGGACCTAATTAAAATTAAAAGCTTCTGCACAACAAAGGAAACTATAAGCAAGGTGAAAAGACAGCCTTCAGAAAATGGGAGAAAATAATAGCAAATGAAGCAACTGACAAACAACTAATCTCAAAAATATACAAGCAACTCCTACAGTTCAACTCCAGAAAAATAAACAACCCAATCGAAAAATGGGCCAAAGAACTAAACAGACATTTCTCCAAAGACGACATACAGATGGCTAACAAACACATGAAAAGATGCTCAACATCACTCATTATCAGAGAAATGCAAATCAAAACCACAATGAGGTACCATTTCACGCCAGTCAGAATGGCTGCGATCCAAAAGTCTACAAGCAGTAAATGCTGGAGAGGGTGTGAAGAAAAGGGAACCCTCTTACACTGTTGGTGGGAATGCAAACTAGTACAGCCACCATGGAGAACAGTGTGGAGATTCCTTAAAAAACTGGAAATAGAACTGCCTTATGACCCAACAATCCCACTGCTGGGCATACACACTGAGGAAACCAGAATTGAAAGAGACACGTGTACCCCAATGTTCATCGCAGCACTGTTTATAATAGCCAGGACATGGAAGCAACCTAGATGTTCATCAGCAGATGAATGCATAAGAAAGCTGTGGTACATATACACAATGGAGTATTAAGTATTACTCAGCCATTAAAAAGAATATATTTGAATCAGTTCTAATGAGGTGGATGAAACTGGAGCCTATTATACAGAGTGAAGTAAGCCAGAAAGAAAAACACCAATACAGTATACTAACGCATATATATGGAATTTAGAAAGATGGTAACGATAACCCTGTACGCAAGACAGCAAAAGAGACACAGATGTATAGAACAGTCTTTTGGACTCTGTGGGAGAGGGAGAGGGTGGGATGATTTGGGAGAACGGCATTGAAACATGTATAATATCATGTATGAAACGAATCGCCAGTCCAAGTTCGATGCATGATACTGGTTGCTTGGGGCTGGTGCACTGGGACAACCCAGAAGGATGGTACAGGGAGGGAGGAGGGAGAGGGGTTCGGGATGGGGAACACGTGTATACCTGTGGTGGATTCATGTTGATGTATGGCAAAACCAATACAATATTGTAAAGTAATTAACCTCCAATTAAAATAAATAAATTTAGATTAAAAAAAAAAAGAATTGATGCTTTTGAACTGTGGTTTGGAGAAGACTCTTGAGAGTCCCTTGAACTGCAAGGAGATCCAACCAGTCCATCCTAAAGGAAATCAGTCCTGAATATTCACTGGAAGGACTGATGTTGAAGCTGAAACTCCAATACTTTGGCCACCTGATGTGAAGAACTGACTCAGTGGAAAATACCCTGATGCTGGGAAAGACTGAAGGCAGGAGGAGAAGCGGACAACAGAGACTGAGATGGGTTGGATGGCATCAACAACTTGATGAACATGAGTTTGAGCAAGCTCCAGGAGGTGGTGATGGACAGGGAGGCCTGGTGTGCTGCCGTCCATGGTGTCACAAAGAGTCGGACACAACTGAGCGACTGAATTGAACAGAAATGAAGCTTAACATCAGTAATTATATTAAAAGTAAGTGGTATAAATTCACTAAATAAAAGACAGAAATTGGCAAAACAGATTTTAAAAACTGTGCACAAAAATTGGCTGGATCTGATTGGGAAAAAAGCCAATCTCAAAAGGTTACATATTATAAGAGTCCATTTACATAACATTTTTGAAATGACAAAATTTTAGATATGGAGACAGATCAGATGTTGCACGATTAGGGATGGTGGTAGGGGAAGTGTGGGTGTGACTATAAAGGGCTAGCATAAGGGAGATATTTACAGTGATAGAATCATTTAGTATCTTGATTGTGGTGGTGGTTATACAAATCTACACACGATAAAATGATAAAATGTATACTCTGCAATGTCAATTTTCTGGTTTTTATATTGTATTTATAGTTACGTAAGATGTAACCACTGAGGGAAACTAAGTGAAGGGTACCAAGGACCTCTCTGTATTTTTTAATTCCCTGTAAATCTATGATTTATTTCAAAACTAAAAAAAAAAAAAATCAAACTGCCAGAGTTTAAAACCAGACTCCACTCTTCCTATATGAACTTGGACTTATTTAACCAATCTGTGCATTGTTTCATCACCTGTAAAACAAGGACAACAGTATCTACTAATAAGTTATGACACGAAATAAAAAATACCTAAAAAAAGGATGCACTGCTGATATATAATGTGGATATATCTTAAAAGCAGTATACTAAGTAAAAGACACAAGAGATTATATATTATATAAATCTGTTCATATGACATTCTGTAAAAGGCGAAAACTACAGGGAGAGAAACCAGATCATGGATGCCTGAAAGTCACTCAGTCGTGTCTGACTCTTTGCAACCCCATGGACTATACAGTCCATGGAATCCTCCAGACCAGAATACCCATTGGAGCGGGTAGCCTTTTCCTTCTCCAGGGGATCTTCCCAACCCAGGGATAGAACCCAAGTCTCCCACATTGCAGGTAGATTCTTTACCAACTGAGCTATCAGGGAAGCCCCTATGGTTGCTTAGAGTTGGATATAAGGAGAGGGGAATTTAACACATCTCTGAGTAATGCCTTTTGGTATAGTTTTGACTTCTGAAGTCATCCAGATATTCTACATATTCAAAAAATAAAAGTAAACCAACAAGGATGGGGAAAAACAACATTAAACTAAATACAAACAAACCAAATCAATCCACTTAACTGTGTTTCACGTGTACAACATAACCAAACTGAACAGAGTCAAGAGAATAGTGGAAGGCGGACTAATCCAAATACCTTCACTATACGCTCTCGGTCTAGAAGAAAAACTATAAACAAATCTTAACTGTTTTCAGTAGGCAAATCCAAATTGAGGAATATCTAAAAAAAATAACTGGCCTGTATCTTCAAAAATTTCAATACCATGAAAGACAAAAAAGCTAAAGACTGCTTACTACAGGTTAAGGAGATTAGAGACATTACAACTAAATGTAACACATGATCTTGGACTGTGTACTTTTTTGGAGAAAAAAAGATGTCTAAAGGACATTATTGGAACAGTTGACAGAAGTAAAATGTAGTAACTGTAAAGCACTGAAATATAAAAGCTATAGATAAAACTTTTATTGTAACAATGTTACACTTCCTAAATTCAAAAACTGAAATAGAGTACATTTAAATATTATATTTATAATATTTATAATACTGTCATTATTCTTAGAAAACGCACACTGATATATTAAGGATTATGGTATGTGCAACCTTCTTTAAAAGAGTTCAGAAGAAATTAACTAAGTAAGTAATACATGTAGTATTTTATGTGTGTGTAGACATATATAAGTACATAATATAAATATATATTTATACAGAAAGAGAATACATCAAAGGAGCTGTTTTTTTTTTTTTTTTTTTTTTAGGAGAACATAGTCTGGAGCAGCAGTATAGTATATGTGTGGCTCAGTCATGTCTGACTCTTCATGGACTGTAGCCCACCAGCCTCCTCTGTCCATGGGATTTTCCAGGCAAGAAGACTGGAGTGGGTTGCCATTTCCTCCTCCAGGGGATCTTCCTGACCCAGGGATGGAACGCAAGTCTCTTGCATGTCCTGCACTGGCAGGTGGATTCTTTACCACTGTGCCACCTAGGAAGCCCATTAGGAGCAGCAGTAGAAGAGTACTATTGACCCTACTCCCTGGCCCCTAGAATACACAGCCTCAGACTGAGAAGGCAAGAGGAATCAGAGATCAAATTGCCAACATCTGCTGGATCACTGAAAAGGCAAGAGAGTTCCAGAAAAACATCTACTTCTGCTTTACTGACCATACCAAAGCCTTTGACTGTATGGATCACAACTGTGGAAAATTCTCAAAGAGATGGGAATACCAGACCACCTGACCTGCCTCTTGAGAGACCTATATGCAGGTCAAGAAACAACAGTTAGAACTGGACATGGAACAACAGACTGGTTCCAAAGTGGGAAAGGAGTCTGTCAAGGCTGTATACTGTCACCCTGTTTATTTAACTTATATGCAGAGTACATCAGGCGAAATGCTGTGCTGAATGAAGCACAAGCTGGAATGAAGATTGCCGGGAGAAATATCAATAACCTCAGATATGCAGATGACACCACCCTTATGGCAGAAAGTGAAGAAGAACTAAAGAGGCTCTTGATGAAAGTGAAAGAGGAAAGTGAAAAAGTTGGCTTAAAGCTCAACATTCGGAAAACTAAGATCATGGCATCCAGTCCCATCACTTCAAGGCAAATAGATGGGGGCACAATGGAAACAGTGACAGACTTTATATTGGGGGAGGGCTCCAAAATCACTGCAGATGGTGACTACAGCCATGAAATTAAAAGATGCTTGCTCCTTGGAAGAAAAGCTATGACCAACCTATACAGCATATTAAAAAGCAGAGACATTACCTTGCCAACAAAGGTCCATCTAGTCAAAGCTATGGTTTTTCCAGTAGTCATGTATGGATGTGAGAGTTGGACTACAAAGAAAGCTGAGCGCCGAAGAATTGATGATTTTGAACTGTGGTGTTGGAGAAGACTCTTGAGAGTTCCTTGGACTGCAAGGAGATCAAACCAGTCCATCCTGAAGGAAATCAGTTCTGAATATTCACTGGAAGGACTGATGCTGAAGCTGAAACGCCAATACTTTGGCCACCTGATGCAAAGAACTGACTAATTGGATAAGACCCTGATGCTAGGAAAGATTGAAGGTGAGAGGAGAAGGGGATCACAGAGGATGAGATGGTTGGATGGCATCACCAACTCAATGGACATGAGTCTGAGTAAGCTTGGGGAATTGGTGATGGACAGGGAAGCCTGGCATGCTGCAATCCATGGGGTCGCAAAGAGTTAGGCACATCTGAGCAACTGAACTAAGAAGGCAGCAGAGGGAACAGTAAGTACTTCAGGCGATATTCATTACGTATCAGTTAAGACATAGAGAAAACATTCAGAAGTCAGGGATATTCAGTTGTTCATTGACAGCCCAGAGGAAGGGTTTTGGACAGAGGGAAAAGGCTGAAACAGATTTACTGAACAGTTAGAAGATTAGAGTCTGGGTGATAAAAATGAGTTAAGAGCAAAAGTGTAAAAAAGGAATTCAAAGCAGGTAAGAATCAACACTGGTAATCTCAAGGTACGCATTCAGTTTTAGCCCTAAGGGTCCCTAACGCCCTGCTGGGTTTTATCTATTGGAGTTTCTAGAGGCCATCTACTAGGAAGCTTTTCCAACTCCTTCCTGTTAGGTGGCTATACATACATGTTTATCTGTGATCCTATGAAAACCCCCTACCTCTATCATTTAACACACATTAAATAAATTATTGGTTGAATGAATTAATGACTCATATATAAACTGACTAGACTAGATGTGAGAAAATAAACTGGAAAACAAATTAATATAGGAATAGCATAGCAGAGTTCATTTCTTAAAAAAAAACTTTTGAAGTATTTAAAATAAGGAGTTGTCTTAAGAGTCAAATAATACAAGATGGAGAATTATTTCTAGTTGATTTTGGCAAAAGAAACATGCTTACTGTACAACAAGCTGCTGGCACACAGTTCCATTTTCTGTTATCAGTTCATTCAGTTTTAATTCAAGGTGAACTTTACCCTATAAAGACAAAAAAAAAAATCACAAACTGAGAAGTTTACTTTACTGACAAAATATTAAGTAAAGGTATATTCTTTTTTTTAACTTCTTATTTTGTATTGGGGTATAGCAGATAAACAGTGCTGTGGTAGTTTCCGGTGAACAGCAAAAGGACTCAGCCATACACATACATGTCTCCATTCTCCCCTAAATTCTCCCCCATCCAGGCTGGCACATAACACTGAACAGAGTTCCATGTGCTATAAAGGTATGTTCTTTTTCAAATGGCAGTCATAATATTTAGTTATCCACTAACCAAATTTTAGTGATCCTTAGCACATGGCTTTGTCTACATCAAGTATGTGTTAAATGACTTATAACCAACAATGCAGATCAAAATCTGAGAGATAAGCAGTCAAATGCTTATATCGAACATGGTATTCAAATCTAAGAATTCTATGCCCTATTCAACAAATATTTATTTATCTCAATTACCATGAATTAGGAAGATAACACACATTTTAGGCAAGTTTGAATTTAACAAATTCAAGACACAGAATGCTTTTTCCAGAAAAGACAAGTATAAAGATAGTATCATACAAGGCTAAACAATAAAAGTAACTTAAAACTGGTAAGATTCAATTTGTCACACTTAGTTTTCTCAAATAATTAAGATTTATGGAATATTTACTATATTTTAGGAGACACTGTAGGAGCGGGTAGGAATCTACATAAGTATAAAATAAAGTCATTGGGAATTCCCTGGTAGGCCAGTGGTTAAGACTCTATGCTTTCTCTGCTCAGGGCCCAGGTTCAATCCCTGGTCAGGGAACTAAGATCCCAAAGCCATGCGGTGAGGGGAAAAAAAAAAAAACAGGTAAAACAAAGTCACTGCTTATAAGAACTTACAATCTAGTTGGATAGACAATAAACAGGTGAAGAACACTGATGAAAACATAGGATGCTGAGAACGAAAATAAAGGGCTACTTTCTTAAAAAGCCATTAATAAATGGACTTTTAAAAAATTTAGTAGTAAAAGTTTAAAGCAAACTATCAACTTCTCAAGAAACAAAGGCTTAGGAACAATATAATCCAGAACTTGATTATTTCTACCCTGCCACCAGTAATGAGCAACTCTAAACTGGTTATGAGCAATTCAGAGCTGGTTAAGAGCTGGTGCTAGATTACCTCCACCCAGCTGACATGACAAACTGTCACGCTGCCAAGTGAAGATTTCAAGGGTGTGATATCTAGAGACTAATGACGTAAGTAATTTCATCAGAGGATGGAAAGTTTATTATCTAGTTACTATTCTTCTTTGAAACAAGCCTTTAGACATATGCAGAAATCTAACCTGAATCAGCCTATTTTTAATGAGCATATTTTATATAAGAGAGATCCTGAGGTTCACTGACTATAAAGCTCCAGGGATTGAGCAATAAGCACAACATATTGTGTTATATGTTGATGTATCTCAACATAAAAGTCTGCATAAGAAAGTTAAGCTCTAAAAAACAAAGGCATCAGTTGCCATAAAATTAGCAGTTAGGTGGCTGCTGCTACTGCTGCTAAGTAGCTTCAGTCGTGTCTGACTCTGTGCGACCCCACAGACGGCAGCCACCAGGCTCCCCCGTCCCTGGGATTCTCCAGGCAAGAACACCAGAGTGGGTTGCCATTTCCAATGTGTGAAAGTGAAAGGTGAAAGTGAAGTCGCTCAGTCATGTCCGACTCTTAGCGACCCCGTGGACTGCAGTTAGGTGGAATTGGAACTAGATCTAGCAAACCTTCCACTAAAAACCTAGATACAAATTATTTACAAAATCATATGTGATTTATAAAACAGGTCTTTCATTCACCAGGCATTTAATATTCACAATCCCTACTATTCAAGAGTGATCTCGAGAAGGTCCATGATATGCAGTAATTTATGACTCAACTAAAATTCTGAATCCTATTTGCTGTCACACCAGCATCTGTGTCGCTTGACTCACGAGTGAGCCTAGCCAACTGCATCAACATTTACGTCTCAAAGCAGTTGTACCATTTTAACATGTATGTATTTTATGATAGAAACTGTATACTAGCAAGGCACTCCCAAATGGTTCTCAGAAAATGTCTAGGATCTACTCTATTTTGAAAACAATAAAAACTATTAATAAAGAGTAGAAAAACAGTATAATAATTTCACTGACAGAAAAATGTATCATGCACTGTATCAAATGTATTGAACACTGTATCAAGTCAAGACTAGAAATAAAAAAGATATTTAACGGGGTTCTAACATGAATCATTGCCATTGAGTCAGAGCCTACCTAACATGTTCATTACTTCCACTGGCTGTTAAACAGAACATTCTTTTGGTATTAGTCAACAATAACATAATTACGTATTAACCTGGTCAAAAAAAGAGTGGAGAGAGAACAAGCATACACAAGATACATACTACTAGGGTGGAACACTGAAATTAAAAAGCATTATGAACCGAATTAAGGAAACGAATTTCTAAACTGTAAGGTACTACCCTCATTATATACTTTAACATGGAAATACACACATATATATATGATACTTAGTAAAAGAAACAAATCACAAAATAGGGTATATAACTCAGAGTTAATTTGTAAAAATAAAACATACTACATGTATTGTTATATAAAATTACTATAAAGCTCCCTACCAAAACATTGATCAAACTTTGGTTGGTAGGATTTCAAGTTTTTTCTTTTCTGTTAATCTAGATTTTTAAAGTTTCTACTACCAAGGTGTTTGCTTTCTAGTTAAAAAAAAAAAAAAAAAAAAGAACAAAAAGTTTAAAAAATTATTTGAAGGTCCTTTTTAGTGTTAGAAACCCATATTTGAAAACACGAAAAATCTGGTATTCCCTACTATATTCACCTGCAAGTTCAGTTTTATTTACATCTGTCACCATTTTATAAATCTGGAGAGTATTAAAACAAGTTTATTTGGGGCTGAGAGGGGGGAGGTTTCAGTAGAACATTAGGAGTTCAGCAAAACAGTTCCTAGTTTCCTTTGAAGCCAGGGACAGTGGCTAAGGTTAGCCAAAAGATACAGTTCTGGCCAATGAGGTGTAAACAGAAGCTGCCGGTAGAGCAACCAAAGAAGCTGCTGAAAGGCACTCTCTAACTTCAGCAGTGGCCTGAAAGGCTAAAAAGCTTACTCAAAACTTTCTATAATCTCATGCTGGAAATGATAAAAGTGGGAGCCCAGGGCCCACCAAGATAGCGAAGCCCTTGTAAACACCCAGGCTTTCTGTTGGCATCTTTGAAGGCCTATGCTTGAGTAGGAAAGGTGAACTGTTAACATAGATCAGCCTTACGACGAGTGAAATCTAGCCTGGAATCAGCCAAATCCCTAACTGGATTAAAGAGATCAGCCTCTAGCCTAACCACACGCCAAAAGCAAATTTTTCTGGAGGGAGGAAAAAATATCCAGAGCTTCAAGTTATCTCTAAAATATTTCATATTTCAATATCCAGCATTCCATCAAAAATTATGAAACATGCCATTAGACCAAACACCAACCCCCCTCCACGAAACCCCAAAAATCAAAACCTGACAAAGAGGATCAGATTCATGACAGACATAGACAATGGATTTAACTGACAGAGTTTGGTTTTGGGTTTTTTTGAGATAGAAAATGAAATGAAAAACTGAGCAAATACCTGGAAATGCTAAAATATTGTCAAATGAAAAATTTAGAATTAACCAATAAAATGACCAAAATGAACATGTATTTAACCACAGATTAGCCATAGCTGAAAAGAGGACTGGTGAAATAGATGATAGATTAGTCAGAGAGGAAGAGCGCATAAGAGACATATGAGACATAGTAAAATGGTCTATTATTCATGTAACTGAAGTCCCAGAAGAAAAGAGAAAGAACAAACAAGGGGGAAAAATGGAAAGAGATAATTGCCTGGAATTTTCCTAAACTGAAGACAGACATCAAGGCACAGTAACCAAGAGCCCCTAGGAACACCCAAGTAGGATAAATATAAAGAAAACCACACGTAGGCAGGGCATAGTAAAACTGATGAAAACAGAAGATAAAGAATCCTAAGGCGACTAAAAAAAACAGGGACGGTACTCACAAAGAAATAACTGTAAGATGCTGACAAGAAACTATATCTGGTGATAAATGTGCAGTGTGATTTGATCCACCATAGCTTTCTTATTATCCATCCTCATTAGGAAGGTTCAATAACAAAATAATATATCCTTTATATGTGAGGAAATAATGGAAGATCAAATATCTGATCATCTTCTAAATTCTCATTTAAAAAACAAATCAAATTCTTAGAGGGCATTATTCTATATATATTTCAGAGCACTAATCATGGTAGGTTAATATAAGCAACTATATCACATTAATATGTATAAGCAGCATACTTGAAGCTTATATTACTCTGGTACTATCTGAGGGTTTATATTCTAACTTTATTTCAGCTAGTATTATAAAAATTTCACATACAAAAATCTGGGATTATTTTAATTTTTTAGTACATACATTCTCATACCATATAGTAGATATTATGTGAATTTTTGCATACAGTTTGGGAAAGTCAAATGAATACAGATATTTGGGCAAAACACAATACATACACTTAAAAACTGCATGAGTCTAAACTTTTTTTAGTTTTCAATCACAAAAACACTAAATTTTAACAATAATCTCACAGAACTCAGTAATTTTCAACTGATGAAAAATTTTCTTCATCTGAAGGAAACTTCTAGATTTCTGATCAATGTTCTTTTATATAATAATTAATTCTATAAATCATTTTGGACACAGCTGCCTAGCTGATGTAAAAATAAAGGCTGTACTTAATTATCTTCTATTTACAGATGGATTTGTTTTCTCTTTAAAAATTATTTATTATGATCTAGAATGACTCATTCCTTTATTAGTCCATGTTTATAAATTTACAATATCTACAGATGCAGTTTTTAAAATACCTACATACTCATTATGTCTTAACTGGACATGTTTAAAGAAATCCTAAAGTATGCATTATTTGCTATAATCACTGTACTTTTTAGTTTTTATTTATTTTTAAAAATGTTTTCTATAAATTTATAACAAAAAACATACACATAGTTGCATATAAGAATACATTGTTACTGTATTTTTTTTAATGCTTGTTTTAAATAGATAGGGCAGAAGCCATATTACCACCCCCGCACACACGAAAAAAAACCTACAAAACAATCAATAACTTATGGCATGATCCAGAAATTCAAGATAAGCTTGTTGGTAAAGACTTATTAACTAAGCAATTACAGCAAAAGGATGTGACTGACACTGCATCTGGATTTACTGCTTGTACAAGTTGTGTTGAGACAAACACCCTTAATTAATGAGAACTTCTCCATATGAGCGATTTGGTTTAATCAGTCATATCAATATAAAAGCATACTTTTTAAATCATAGCACTTGAAAAATAAAGAAAGGAAAAATACTTAAGGAGTTTGTGGTGAACTCCAGGACCAAACAGCTTTAAAAGCATGGCTGCAGATCACCTTAGCCAAAAGAGAATTTATAGGAAGGGGTACCAACACAACTCATTAACTTTGTTTAGGTGGCAAAGAATACAGAGAAAGGACACCAAATGAAGTACGATGATAACCAGAACCAGAAATTAAGGAAGAACATGCTTCAAAAACAGGGAGCAGTCAACAATACCAAAAGCTGCTGAAAGACCATGTAAGAGGAGGACTGAAAAATGACCACCAGACTCAGTAACACAGTAACATTAGTGAGAGCTGTCCATGCATTCCCTCCAACCCATTGTGGGGTCTGAAGGCAGGTTAGAGTAGGTTGAGAAAAGAACAGTTCAAGCCACAGAGGAATGCTGCAAAACAAAACAAACAAACAAAAAAAAAGTATAGAAAAATGCACTCATGAAATATTATTTATCTTGAATGTTTGAAAAGAAAACTGAAAAAAATTAACATTAACAGCAATTAATAAAGCATCTGGGAAATAATTCAAGGTAAGGGGTTAAGTGTTCTTAGCAATTTTTGAATTGTTTTGATAAAAAATCTATCTTACTACTAAGGGAGCTTCTTATTTGAGGGCTAAATTATGTTTCTGCATGTTCCCTAGAACTTTAGCACTGAAAGGAATCCTATCTACTGAAGAATGAGTGAAGTTCTCATGCACAGTTGAAAATCTTTAGGCAACAATAACTTAGCAACTCTTTTGGGTACAAATGCCAATTGGAGCTAGGAAATCAAGTATCTCCCCTGGAGCAGGTAAATCATTTCCTCAACCCTAATCCCTTTCCTTATGGGACAAGCCCAAAACTTTACTCCCCAATCATATCAAATTAGACTGCAGTGGGCTAACCCAAGTCTGCCAAATTTTCCCTCTAAACTGTGGCAGAGAACTGAGTCAGACCTTAGAGGTCTTAGGGTGAGTGGTCCTTTAGGGGTCTAAAGGCCTGACTACGGCCCTTAGCATGACAGGGACATATGGTCAAACAGGCTTAAAGACTGATTTGGCATTTTTTTAGCTGTCAATAAGAAATTAGAGTGGGTTTATGGAGAGAAGCAGAAGGGGGAGACATGTAGTCTCATCAGACATATAAAAGGAATACAATGGAATCTCATCATTAAACAATTTTTTTCTCTTTCCTCTTCATTTTACAAAGTGAAAAGTTATTAAAACTAGAGGAGAAACAGAAAACATTAACTATTCACTTTACAAAATAAAAGGGAAAGAAAAAAAACACTATTTAAATAATAAGCACTTATACTCAATGAGCACAATAAACACATGATATAGGGAGAAATGCATCAGTGAGTTTCATTCCTATGTCCCTTCTGCAGTACCTACTGCTGTACTGAGAGAAACTCTATGCAGCATGTATTTTTTATCTGCCATGGCACCAAATGCAGGCCAGCTATTTTATGCAGTGGTCAACCAAAAACAAATAAACCACCCAATATTTTAGTGTACTTTATGAGAAATTAAAAACAATATTTTAGTGTACTTTATGAGAAACCTCAAAAACAATTTTGACTATGTGAACTGTATCTGGTCTGTTAATAGTAAAACCTGCAGCTCCTTTATAACTGCCTGACAACTTTCTAGCTCTCATTGGTCATATTAAAGTTCCTATAATCATACTCCAAGGAGCTCCCTAGGAACTTTCTAACATCCTTCCCTTTTTTCTTTGAGCTAATTTGGTACACTTCAGTGCCTTATACTCAGATTTTCCTAAGTGATTCTCCTAATAATCTGTTGGAGTCTTTTTCTGACCAACAGTACAGAAAAGTGACAGGCAGTAAAACCATATGGTTAGGAATTTAAGAATCAGATAAGCTCTTTATAGGAATCATGGCTCCACCACTTAATAGTTTTGTAACTTTGCAGACATCATTTAACCTCTATGAATCCATTTTCTACATCTATAAAATGGACATAATGCTACCTACAACTCACAATGCTAATCTGAAGATTAAGTTAAATAATATGTTAAATAATATAATTATTTAACTTATATTAAGTTAAATATTTTATTACATTATTTATATTATATAATATATTATTTATATTATATAATATATATTATATTGTATATTAAATTATATTATTAAGTTAAATATATTATTAAATAATATAAGTCCTTAGTACTGTGCACGGTATATGCTGTTCTAATTACTAATGGTGATTATTAGCTTAAATTCCTGCTGAATTCAACCTGTTTCATTGCTTTCTCCTAAGGCTCCACAATTGCTCTTATTTCCATGACATTTTTACAAAATTTTATAAAACTTATGCAAGAAACAAATTTATTAACAAAATAGAATTTGTATGAATCAAGCTGCTTTTCTATCTTTCTCAGACTCACAAGGTTAATTTAATATTCCGAGATCCATCTGGGGGCCAAACAATATTTCCAATGTACACATTAATGTGATCAGTGTTATGCATCCCTCCCAACCACTGAAATACTCTTCCTTCTAAAATTTATTTTAAATAGTGAGCGGATCTTACAAAGTAACTATCATTTAAGACAAAAGAACTGTAAAGGTTAATAACTCAAGGTCATGAAAATTATTCATAGCAAATAAAACATATATAACAATATCTAACAGTTAAATGCTATTTTCAGATTTTCATGTTTTGGACATACCATTAAATATACACCATCAAATAAAAAGTCTGTTTCCCAGTACTGATCTCTAATACTACCTCCAATAAATTATATAAACAGTATTCTACAGAAATAACTAACTTTGGAGAGCTGGGTCCCTTAAATCCTTTAACAAATCACATTAGTCATAAGAAAAACACTGGACTTTAATAAACTACATTTTAAAATAATCCTCAAACTTCCTTTTAGACCAATTATCAAAGTCTTTTCCATATCTTTTTTTGTTACAACTATTAAAGAGAAAAATAAGCACTTCAAAACTTTCGGTCTGCCTTCTGGTAAAGGCATATCAGGGAAATGAACACCTGACTGACTAGCGGTAAACAGACATTTTACATTTGTATAGCTATTAACAGCTTCTGAAATACTCTTAAAGGTATTTCACTTAATTCTCATAGTCATTTGAGTCAACATGGTAACTTTCATTCCCATTTTACAGAAATAAAATTCAAGGTCAGTAAAATAACCACATATGAAAATTAGGACCTACATTTTTACACTTCAAGTTTAAAACC
Source organism: Bos mutus (assembly GCF_027580195.1). Classification (NCBI taxonomy): domain Eukaryota; kingdom Metazoa; phylum Chordata; class Mammalia; order Artiodactyla; family Bovidae; genus Bos; species Bos mutus. The sequence continues at coordinate 126,251,147 of NC_091617.1, forward strand.
CTTTCCATATCATCACATTGCCTCTCACCTGGATCATTTACCAAATTGTATAACTGGGATAAGAATAAAAGCTATTGTCAGATGTAAAGAAAAGAACATTAAAATGGGATAGAGTGAGGAAAGGAGAAGTTTCAATTATACTTTATACTTAAGAAGGGGTTTTAGCAAACCAATACTTAATTTTTTGAGAATTTAATCAAACAGAATGCTTGAGAGGTTTTGAGGAAACAGAGACATGGGCACTTTATTTGCAAACATCTGTGGGTGTGCATGCAGTACTTTTTTCTTGCCTTAAACTTCAGTTTGAGTCATAGTGGTAAATTATAACTTCTTTTAAGAGAGGAAGAATTCTGCTTGCAGTTATGCCCTTGGGAAACAATTTCACAATCCTTACCATATTTTATAAATAAACAGGGTTACCAGAAAAAAGAAAAAGGATTCCCTTTAGATAGAAATAACAATTTCGAAGAGCAGCTCACACTTTTCAGAAACAAATACAAAGTTAAGCTACACAGCCAAACATATTTCTTTACTCACACACAGAATCTTTAAGATCTCTCATTTTGGCAAGAGGAAAGACCTCTTATTTAAAGCTAGAGCTTTGAAATGAGTAATGATATCCTTTCAAATAAAAAGAAAGGTGAACAACAGGAAACACGGTGGGTATGAAGGCTCTCCATGGTGGGCTTAGGCATGGTTTGAATGAATAACACTGGCCCAAATCTAGTTTATTCCGCAGTAAAGAGAGCATCTGGAAAAGGAAACGGCAACCCACTCCAGTGTTCTTGCCTGGAGAATCCCAGGGATGGGGGAGCCTGGTGGGCTTCGGTCTATGGGGTCACACAGAGTCGGACACGACTGTAGTGACTTAGTAGCAGCAAAGAGAACATTGTGATCAGAACAGATGAAATCACACACTTCTAAGGATTCTCCTCTGAGTTAATAAAACATATCTTTTTCGTTAAAACTTCTTCCTTATCTAAAAAAATTACTAATTTGCTACTGTGACTCAAACAAAAGAACTAAGGCAGGGAAACAAATGTCCTCCTAATATAATCCCCCCAAACACATATACATACATAAATTATTCTTGATTTCATGTGGTAAGGCATTTTCTTCCAGTTATATGTCACCCAGAGATGTATAATGCATGGTCCCAGAAATTAAAATAAGTATGATAAGTTCTCTCTGTATGAACGAGTATAATCAGTTCATTTTTCATTCCTTTTCTTCCATTACTTATTCCTTAATGTTTACCTGAACCTCTGAATTGGAATCAACAGGCTGTAGCGAAAACCAAGTTTCTTTGCCACTGTGGTTACACAAGTCTTCTTTTTTGATGGCTACTTTTCCTATAATAAATAAGTAAAACAATGAGGAAACATATTTTCTATAATCATCACCACCATTACATATTTTTTAAAAAAACATTTAAAAATAATTTTTATCTGCTGATAACAAAATCCATTCTTATAAAGCAGTTTCTGTATTTTAAAGAATGAAAAGGTGCCTCATTTTCCTCTACCGCTTGGCTGACCCTTCTCTGTGCCATTTTGAATTAGGGGATTAGACCAAAACTCAGTTGTATTTATATACAATTGCACTTTTTAGTGGAAAAGGCAATGGCACCCCACTCCAGCACTCTTGCCTGGAAAATCCCATGGAAGGAGGAGCCTGGTGGGCTGAAGTCCATGGGGTCGAGAAGAGTCGGACACGACTGAGCGACTTCACTTTCACTTTCCTGCACTGGAGAAGGAAATGGCAACCCCCTCCAGTGTTCTTGCCTGGAGAATCCCAGGGACGGTGGGACGGTGGAGCCTGGTGGGCTGCCATCTATGGGGTCGCACAGAGTCGGACAAGACTGAAGCGACTTAGCAGCAGCAGCACTTTTTAGTACTTATTCAGATTCACTTTTTTACCCAGAGTACACTCAATATAAAAAGCAATGTACAATGATTGTCCAATGACAGCGCAAACTAATCCTCCCAATTCTTTAACACTGTGAATAGACTATGTGTTTTGTCTAAACAGACATATCTGCACTTAATAAGAGTTTATAAGCTCCAATTAAGAGAACAGAAAATAACAATATCATATAGTCATTAATAATTTTGAAAACTGACTTGAAATTATGAGATTAAAATAATTTTACTGAAAATTTGGTTTTATCAAAACACTGTAAACACTGCTTATGTTGCTTCAATGCATTTAAAAAAAAAAAATCAAAGCAGTTCCCTAAAGAGTTTCTATGTCTCAGAAACAGACACAGAGCAATGAACAAAGTAGTATGAGAGGAAGAAACAGAAATGTTCTTATTATAATGAAGTATTTGCCATGTTGGTTACAAAGCATTTCCTTCCTCAATTCAAGTTTTAAGAAGGAGATAGTTTTGCATATGACTGACAATTTATTCCAACATTCAACACAAAAACGTCAACAAAGGATATACGTTAAAGTAAAAAATAGCTCACTTTCTTTGATTTTACCAAATAAAAATTTTCATTTTAAGTGCCCAAATTATACTTCATATCCTTTCACTTTATGACCTAGCTTGGTCTTTCAGTTCAACATTTGAAAACTTACGGAAAACAGTTAAAAAAAAAAAAAAATGTTTTCTGTCAAGATATATCAATTTTAGTGTATCAAGTGAAAAGAAAAGACATAACAAGAAAGCAAACACAGAAAAACTGTCTTTAAAATTTTATTCTGGAATTAGATTAGTAGTAATGGTTGCACAACTCTATGAATATACTTAAAACCACAGAACTGCATGCTTTAAAAGGGTAAATTCTATGGCATGTATATAGCACATCAATAAAGCTATTAATTAAAAAGTAATCATATAGACCCTATTGGACAATTTCCGGGATTTTTAGTTTTATACATAATTTATGAATATGTATGTAAGTGTACATATGCATGCATGTACAATACATCCAAACATTACTAAAGCAAGCCCTCAACTTAAAAAAAAGGCTTTTTAGGGGGCTCCCTGGTGGCTCAGCAGTAAAGAATCCATCTGCAATGCAGGAGCCGCAGGAAGACACAGGTTTGATCCCTAGGTTGGGAAGAATCCCTGGAGGGCACGGCAACCCACGCCCATTAAAAAAAAAAAAAAAGTTTTTTGGGAAATGTACTGGTTTGATGGATTCATTTACTCATTCAACAAATAATCACAAAGACACTATATTTTAAATGGTAAGCTGATTTTCAGAATTCTTCAACTAAAGGCTGCTGCTGCTGCTGCTGCTGCTAAGTCGCTTCAGTTGTGTCTGACTCTGTGCAACGCCATAGATGGCAGCCCACCAGGCTCCCCTGCCCCTGGGATTCTTCAGGCAAGAACACTGGAGTGGGCTGCCATTTCCTTCTCCAACGCATGAAAGTGAAAAGTGAAAAGTGAAGTCGCTCAGTCGTGTCCGACTCTTTACAATCCCATGGACTGCAGCCCACCAGGCTCCTCTGTCCATGGGATTTTCCAGGCAAGAGTACTACTTAACCAATAATGCTTCTAAAAACTAGAGTAGAAATCTAAGAAATACCTGTTCTATTCATGACTCACAACACAGATCACTGGAAACACATCTTTGTTACAAGTGCCTAACCAAAAGTTAGTTCAAAGGTTAAAAAAAAAAAAGCCCAGAAGAGAGGACCCTCTTCTCTTACTTCATGTCTCATGTGTCCATGGTACCCACTGTCATAAAAGAATTGAATGGCTCATATCCCCTGGGAGAAAAACCCTTTTCTGACTAGCTGTATAAATAAGCCATTTGTTTTTAAGTTGAGAAAAACCTGCAATTTTATTGCCAGCTCTTACTCTTATCAAGTTCCTTTTAAGACATCAATTTGTAAAATGTGAAGATTTGGTTGCAAGAGACTAGTCAGTCCAAAGAAGCAGGGAAGAGCACAGGATCTCAAGAAGTCAAAGAAACTGACAAAGCACGACAGAAAAAGAAAAATATTTGAAGTCATTAGGTATTAGGATACCAGCCAACACATTCAGCATTTCATTGGGCAATATAACACTTGAAAAAGAAATGTCATCAGCCTTAGGGAATCAAACAGGATAGAGAGGAGTTATGAAGGGAAGGAGGGAAGGTAAATAAATGAATGAATGAATGAGAAAGGTTGGAGGGTAAAGGAGAAGGGAACTCAGGGAAGGAAGAAAAGAGCAGGGAAGGGAGGAACAAGTTTCTGAAATACAAGTAAGACCCAAAAAATCGTTCCTCATTCTTGTTGTGAGCTATCCTTAAACAGGTTATATGGCAGCTATTAAATACAAAATGTAAGCAGCCTGATTATAGTGGAATGAGCACCGAACTGAAAAGAAAAGCCAAAATTTATTGAATATCTACCAGGGAGTAAACATTCTTACACATTTTGTTTAATCTTCATAACAATCTTGAGGGTAGATGGTGTATTACAGATGAGGAAAGCTGAATGATACTAAAAACCCGCACACGAATGAGTGCTAGAGCCCGATTTCAAAACCAAGGCACTCCTGTTCAGGTTTCTTCCAACGACACTAATTCTCAGCCGACTGTCAATTCTGTTACTTATTAGCTGTGTAATCTTGGGTGATTTATTTAAACTCTATATCTCATTTACCTCCTCTGTAACAACTTTCAGTTCCAGTGATCTTAAAAACTTATTCTGTGCATCCTCATGGTCTCCAACAGCATTTTAATGTTTACTATTTTAAACAAAGGTAACTCATTATTTCACTAGCTATGAGATCAGCAACATCAAAAATAAATAACTCCCAATGCTTCACACAAGATATGTCTGGAAACCATGTTTCTTGACACAACTTTGAGGAACTGGGCTCTTTTGAAAATAACTTTTATCCAGTCCTATTCTCTTTCTGACAGCAAATTTATGTCTTTGGCAAACACTGTTTATTTAAGGAAGTATATGGTAAAATCATGTATAAATTACGGAGTAGTCATTTCAACAGTTGCTTAAACTGGGAAATATCTCTTAGGAATAGAACTTTTGATTAAACATTTGCTTGGCTCTAAAACTCAAAAAAATAAAATAAAAATAATTAACCAGTCAACGCAGGAACCAAATACAAAACACATTATTTAAAGGTACTATTTCATTTCCCCACTATACTGACAAACTCATAGACAGAAAAAGTTTAGACCACATATACACACATTTATATACCAGATGCTGTATCAGTTTCTTAAAATCAGACAAGGAGAGGAAATACAAAAAAAAATGAAGGAACTGTGGACACAGAAACCATCCTTGTTGGTCTCTAAGTAAAAAAATATATAAATATTCTTAGCTTTCCAGTACCACTTCTAGGCAGCATTTTCTTACCATCTGTAAAAACTCTGTTCTACTAGGGCCCCGTTTTTAGATACAACATATTCTTAGAAATTTCATCCTGATACAGATCACCAACTGGCAACATCCTGATGGCCTGGTTCCTACTTGATTACTAGTAGAAATGATGAAACGGTAGATAAATGTAGGGATAAGTGTGACTGCCTATACAAGATGAAAAAGAACCAGAGGACTAAACAGATTCTGGCAGCATCAATAACAGCAACTCAGTCAATGGCAACACTTAGGTACCTTAGTGTACAGGGTTTAGATGATTCCTTTTGGTTTCTGTGGCAGACTGGTATATTAGTAATGGCTTTCAAAAAATCATACTTCCCTGTCTATGCCACTGTGTCGTCTCCTCCAGCACTGACTCTGAGTTTGGCTATGCCATTACTTTTGCCAATGGATACCAGCAAACGTAAATGCAAGTAGTCTTAATAAACATCTGCAGTAGGACTTGCCCTCATCATTATGTGGAGGGGGAGCACGTGGCCAGCACCAGCCATCAGACACATGGATCAGATCACTCAGCCCAGTCAATTTCCCAAGTAACTGCATATTAGTGACTCCAGGGAAGACCAGCAGAAGAACCACCCACTGAGCTTGGCCCAAAGTGATGACCTGCAGGACCATGAGCAAATACAGGATTGCTAAATTAAGCCACTAAGTATTAGCGTGATTTGTTATGTAGCAATAGATAACTGATACAGTTCCTATGCAAACAGACACAGAAGTGTAGCCTTAAGCTATTTAAACAGTAGGTTTGACCTAAGAGCTAAGTAAGTGCCAGCAGAAATGACAATTCTAATGTTGAAAAACACATTAGCTGTCTTAAACCCAACCTCATTTAATAGGTGAACAAGGCTATGAAGGTACAGTGATTTGCTTAAGCTCACAAAGCCAGTGAGTGATAGAGTCATAAATGGAATTCAGGTCTCTGATATCCTAGTGAAATTCTCTTACAACATTCTGAATCAAGAGGTAAGAAATACAAGTTAACCAGTCTACCATGGTTCAATTGTTTGAGCCTAGATCCCTCTGAAAACTAAAATAATTAGAAAATATACATTAGAAGGTAAAATGTATATGTTTAATATTACTAGGATCCTTACTGGAAATGGAATTTTTTGTTAACAAAAAGTTTTTCTCTTCTCTTCTCCCTTTTTAAGGGAAGAAGACACTATATCATAGGACAACACATCACACAATAAAAGACTTTCAAAGCCTTACTTTTACAATTTCCTATCTTTTTCTAACATGGTTCCTCGGTCTCAAGTTTTCAATTAATCTATAATCAGTTTTCATCCTAACTGTTCTGGCATATAAAGGTTTCTAATACAAAAAATTATGCCTCATATTAATAACAGTTATCACTTCCAGGAAGGGGACTGGGGGGGGGGGGTCAGTGACCAAAATTAATTGTCTGTAATATTATAACTAAAAATTTTCTTTTACAAAAAGAAAAATATTCTTTTTTTTTTTTTAAAGGAATAACAACTTATTCAGAAAGGCGGCAAACTGAGAAGATGGCAGACTAGTATCTCAAAATAACATCTAATCAGGGTTTAGATGCCAGTTTCTTTTTTTTAATTAAATAGAGCACAGGCGTCTCAGTGCACTGGCTTCTGTTGTGGAGCTGGAGCACAGGCTTTAGAGTCTGTGGGCTCAGCAGCTGAGGCACACGTGCTTAGTTGCTCTGAGGCACGTGGGATCTCCCAGGACCAGGGATGGAACCCATGTCCCCTGCTATGGCGGGCAGGTTCTTAAGTACTGGACCACCAGAAAAGTTCTCCATGTATTATCAAACAATTAAAAATAAAAAACAAACAAGTTCTTAAAGCTATCCAACCAGTACACGTTTTTAGATCTTCTTAAGTTTAAAAGATGGTTCTCTCAATTCTAGCTCAAATTTAATTCCCAGAAAATGCTATGGTACTATTTAGCCTACAACTGGGCAAAGACTTGTAAAATAAGTGAAAATATCAAGATTACCTTCCAATTTTAAAGGCTACATATGTACTTTACTTTAATAAAAGAAAAAACAAAAATTTCTACATTTAGTAAAGATTTTTTTTTTCTTTTTTACAGTTCCTACAGCAAGTTATGACCTTCTGATACCACTCCACGAAGGACTGATTTTTACTTTAAAAATTAAAAAACAAAACAAAACAAGCAATGTTTGGAAATAATTATAAACCTCAACTAAAGGCCTTTTCAACAAATACTATATGATGACTATGAGTAAATAGATGATGAAAATTACAAAACATTTTCTTAAAAAGTCAGAGTAGTCAAAGATACACACTCTCTCGTGTTGCTAATAATCACCAAAAGCCTCTATCAAATCTTGTTTTCCCATTAAGAGATCTCCTTGCTTTCCCTCCTCTCTCTCTTCCAATCTTCCTGATACACTTCATCAATCTTCACTAAGGCCTCATTTCCCCTATTAAGCCTCCAGAAGTGCTCCTAGGGCAATTTCATTCATTCCAACAGAGGCTTCAAGTTTCACATAATGCTAATGATTCTCAATATCACATCTCCAAACATCAAATTCAGATCTTTTCTGTGAGCTTCAGGTCTGTGTTTCCAACAATCAACAAACATGTCCACCAAGATGCTCCCCAGGTAATGCAAGTTTAACCTGTTTGTAACCAAAGTCATCCTCTCCCTTTCTCATCCTGAATGCTCTTTATCTCAGTTAATGACAGCAATTAAAACAAGCTTATTTTTAACTCTTTCCTTTCTTATATCCCCCCTTTATCTCCTCAGTCCCTAAATCCCATGTGAAGCTATTCCTGTGAAGGACATTCCCTCATCTGCATTTCCACTGCCACTGCCCTATTCATCTCATCTGATAACAGCCTCCTTGATGGCCTACTTGCCTCTAATCTCTCTCTATTCTAAAACATAAACCATACATGATATATTTAAACCAGATTTTTCATACTTTAAAAATATGTGTATATATAGTTATATATATGTATACACATTTTAAATATGTTATCTATGGACACTGAGTTTATTATTGTTCAGACCATAGGAAGTTGTTAAAATACACAAGTATATTCATATATACAGTTATACATAATTTTTAAAAGGTTCCCGATTCTTAAAAGGTTAAATTGTCTACAGAGTGAAGTCCAAATTCCTTAGCAAGGCTTTAAGTGTCCATCACAACTTGCTCCAATTTACATTCCCAGATTCACCTTCTACCAACCTTGGCCTAAGTAATTTACGTATATCAGCAGATACACCACAAATACGACTCACCTTTTCTTCTGTGCTTCTGCTAATCCCTATTATCTTGAAACTTCTTTCTTTTCCTACCTAGGTAGTCTCTGTTAATTCTTCACCAAACAAAATTAACTCTTCTTTCCTCTACGCTCCCAACTACTTTGTTCCTACCTCCAGCACTGCTAGGTCACTTCAGTCGTGTCCGACTCTGTGCAACCCCATAGACGGCAGCCCACCAGGCTCCCCCATCCCTGGGATTCTCCAGGCAAGAACAATGGAGTGGGGTACCATTTCCTTCTCCAATGCATGAAAGTGAAAAGTGAAAGTGAAGTCGCTCAGTCCTGTCTGACCCTCAGCGACCCCATAGACTGCAGCCTTCCAGGCTCCTCCGTCCATGAGATTTTCCAGGCAAGAGTACTGGAGTGGGGTGCCATTGCCTTCTCTGACCTCCAGCACAGACCCTATTAAATATATTAGTATTAATCAGCCAGATAACCTGGGAGCAACTTGAAATTTATTCACCTTAATATTCCCACCTTTTGTACACCACATAGACAAGTGTTTAAGGATGTAGCCTTGGGATGATCCATAATTAAGGGTTTGCTGGACAGAGAAAAGTCTACATATAAGTAAAGCAGAAGTCAGAAGGAAGATAATTAGGAAAATACAATAATATTAAACTGCCTTTTCCTTGGCTTTCAACAAGTTGAATAAGCAATCCGAAGAGTTTAATGTGACACAGAGGCAGATGAGGACTGAAAACTATGAAATGCCTTCTGCGACAGAAGAAAAGTATTTGATATGCATATAGTTGACAAAAGTTAATGGATTTATCAAATATGGAGGCAGAAGAATAAATAAAATTCCACCCAAAAGAAAAATAAACAAAAGAACTAATTCACAGAAGAAAAATGTAAAAGACCAATAAACATATAAAAATTCCTCAAATTCACTAGTAATCAGAAAATACAGGTTTAAAAAAATCAAATATTACTTTCACTGATCAAGTCAGAAAAAAATTTTTCAGTAATATCCAAGAACAACAAATTTTCAATGATAATTTCCAAGGTACAGTGAAATGATTATGCCCATGTCATGTTTGAAGGAATGTGAATTAAGTGAAAGAGGAAAAAACAGCTGAATAAACAATACAGTATAATAATATAAATGCATGAAGTAAAGAATGAGAAGACACAAAGCATTAACCGTAGCTATTCTTAGGCAGAATCATTACCAGTCCCTTAAAACATGTAATAATTTTAGAATTAAGAGAAAATATTACTGTTTTTAAAAAGGTATTTTTAAATGACTTTGGTAAACTTCAAAAATGAAGTCAGATTACAGTGAATTAAAAAGAAATAAGTAGTAAGCAGAAAGATATAAATCACTTGTTCAGGAGTTCAACAGTAAAAGCAGAAGCAAATTAGATGGTAGTCAAGAGGTCAAAGTTAAATAAAGCTTAATCATTTAAACTGCAGGTGATGAGTATATTTGAAACTGGAAAGGAGAGATGGAGATGATGAAACTCAGGACACTAAAAACGGAGACTAATGCATGTAAGTGAAAGACCTCTATCTGTTATTCAAAGACAGTGGTGCAAAAGCCATAAATGTGACACATATGTGGTCAGTTAGCTTTGTCCAAGTTGATGCTCACAGATCATACCTCAGGAAATTATTTAAGAAACAGAGTTACTGGTCACCAATACAGCCAGAGAGAAAACATGTGATCAGATTAAAGTGAATTATTACTTCTATTAGAAAAACTTCAAAAACAGCTGTTCTTTGGTAGGGATCAAATACTGTAATCTTTGTATAAAAACATTCTTTGAATCATTCAACGATTCTTGTACTGATCATTCACCAAATTTAAGGCACTCTGGGAGTGACAGTCTCTGCCTTCATAAATATATATATTCAACTAGAGCATCTAGACATTAAACAACAAACTGATGAACAAATATAATGAATACTACAGAAAAGGGACCCATCAGGCACTACAGAAATATATGGCACCATGACTAGAGGGAAAATGGTCATGTCAATTCCCTGACAAAGTGTCGCCCAAGTTGAGCATACAAATTAAAAATCAGATCCGCAAATGAACATGAAGTCTAGAGGGAAGGATTAGAAGTTTGAGAGTATATTATTCTGTTGTTTTCAATACTTTATACTTAGAAAAAGAATGAATATAAACACCAATGTTGTGATTAAAAGATAATTATGAATGGTACATACCTATACGAAGGTCTCTTTGTAAAACATTCTTATCATAAACATAGAAAGACAAATACTGGAAAGTTCTTGGAATCTCAAAATAAAATTCTTCACTGAAAAACGGGCTAGAGAGAAAAGAGGGAAAGCTCATTAAATTTAAACTCGACAGTGTCCTCATATTTTATTTTCAATAAAATTATAGATTAAACCATAAAGAAAAACATCAAGAATTCCAAAATAATTCTCTATACTAAGTTTCAATTAAGCCTGTACAAACTAAGCTGAATTTCTGAAAGGACCTTGACTGCCAGGTTGGGCTCGGAAGATTTTCTGGAGTCCTATGGACAGAAGATCCAGTAACTGCCTGAGGTCATGCTCACCTTAAAGTGGACACAGTTGAGAGCTGAGGACAGTGTCATTCACACCATTATCTCAAAAATATGTAAATCACAATAATATATAATACCTAAAATGAATATGGTTATGTAAAATGTTATTTAAAACATATTTTTAAAAACTGAATTAGGTTATTTTTAATCAGCTTTATTGAGGTACAAATCATATAACATGTAACTTAAAGTACAGAGGTTACTGACTTGTGATAAATTTACAAACCTGTGTAGCATCCATCCCAATCAAAATATAGGAACATTCTAACTCCCCACAAAGTTTCCTGTTGTTTCTCTGCAGTTACTCCATCATACGTGCCACAGGCAACCAGTGATCTGACTTCCGTCATTAAAGATCTATTGTAAGATTTCCTATAAATGGAATCAAATAATATGTACACTTGCATCCAGCTTCTTTCACTCAGTTTAATACCTATGAGATTTTTTTCCATTTTGCTGCGTATATCTTTAGTTCATTTCTTCTAATTGTTGGGACAATAAAATATTGAATTGTTGAATACTGACTGTTGAATATTCCACAGTCTATTCTCCTAGTGATGTTATCTGAGTTGTTTCCAGTTCAGGCTATCAAAAATACAGCGGCTATGAACATTTTTATAAAACTCTTGAATGCTTTCAGTTCTTTTGGTGAGGTAACTAAAAATAGAATTGCTGAGTTAAAAGGTAGGTGAGTTTTTAATTTATGAGAAACTGTCAGACTGTTTCCGATGTGGCTATACTATTTTACACTCCTACCAGCAATGTGTGACAGCTCCAGCTGTTCCACATCATTGTCAACTTTTGCTACGGGAAGTTTTTTTAAATTAGCTACTCTACAACATTATAACTCAACTATACATCAGTTAAAAGTCATTTTGAAAAAAACTAGCTATTCCAGTGAATGACATGATAAATGCTTACACCTGTGTAATCTCTACCCTAATCAAGATAAAGAACACTTCCATCTCCCTAGAAAGTTCCCATGTGTACTCATTCCCTCCATACTGTCACGGGAACCAGTGATCTGATTTCTATCATGACACATTATGTTCAAGACTGTATGGAGACAAAAATATACAAACTATATTTCCCTTATGAATAAGGATGTTGAATATCTTTTCATGTGCTTGCTGCCCATTTGTATATCTTATTTTAGGAACTGTTGGAGTCTCCACCACAGGTTTTAAAAGGTTTGTCTGTTTTCTCATCGGGTTTTTTTGATTTTTGTTTTAATAAATTCTGGACACAAGTCTTTTGTCAGAACATTTCTAGCAGGTGTGGCCTGCCATTTCATTTTCTTGACAGTATCTGTTAAAGGGCAGAAGGCTCTGATTTTGACAAAATCCAATTTATTATTTCTCCTCTTTTATGACTGATGCTTTTGGCACCTAAGTAAAGAAATCTTTGCCTTCCCCCAAATTGCTAAGATTTTCTCCTACGAAACAGCTTTTCTAAGTTCACTGTAAGAATGCTATTTTGATATTTAAATTCTCCTACTAAGACATGAATCTCTGAAACACTAGTCAACATCCTTTATCAAGAGTACCTCTTTCCTGGTAATGTTTAAAGAATTAAAAAGATATTTTTAAAATGTCACCATAACTTACAATCTCTTCAGGATGTCACAACTTAAAAAGAAGATGAAATGCAAACTAAATGTCTCTTGTGCTGTGCTGTGCTTAGTCGCTCAATCGTGTCCGACTCTTTGCCACCCCGTGGACTGTAGCCCTCCAGGCTCCTCTGTCCGTAGGGATTCTCCAGATAAGAATACTGGAGTGGGTTGCTATGCCCTCCCCCAGGGGATCTTCCCAACCCATGAATCAAACTGGATTCTCTGGCATTGCAGGCGGATTCTTTACCAGCTGAGCTATCAGGGAAGCCCAAATGACTCTTAAAGAAGTCATTTCTGACCCTATCCAGGAAACAGTTGACTCAGCTTCTCAGTTATTATAAAACCTGGTCAATTTCTGTCAATATATTTTTCACTTCAAATTCATTACAACTGCACTTCAAATTGTAACCAAAATAAACTTTTAAAAATTGGTCTGTCAAAATAGTCTTCTGAATTAGTCTCAACATAGAAATTAATATAAAACAACTGTTAGGCAAAGATGCGTAGGTATTGTTTTCTCTTTTGTGTCACTTTATAAAAAATGATAAAACTGAGAATTTCCTTCTTTGGAAGGAATGATGCTAAAGCTGAAACTCTAGTACTTTGGCCACCTCATGCGAAGAGCTGACTCATTGGAAAAGACTCTGCTGCTGGGAGGGACTGGGGGCAGGAGGAGAAGGGGACGACAGAGGATGAGATGGCTGGATGGCATCACTGACTTGATGGACGTGAGTCTCAGTGAACTCCGGGAGTTGGTGATGAACAGGGAGGCCTGGCGTGCTGCGATTCATGGGGTCGCAAAGAGTCAGACACGACTGAGCGACTGATCTGATCTGATTTGATCATGTATCCACTCTCAAATACTATTTTTAAAACACATTCTAAAGCCAAATAAGAACAAGATGAAAATTATTCACTAAGTCACCTGTATCACTGTATCATCACAATCTCAACAACCTAATCCCCACATCTGGGTGCCCACATCTTTATTTTATAAATAAGTAAGGTAACTAATCAATCCATTTGAGAAAAGTTTTCAACAAGGTTGGTGAGGAGCCATGACAAGACTTATACTCTACCGTTACCACTGACCCATGATTATGCATATCACTCCCAAGGAAATTCCTGGTGGGGGAAGAGAAGCACAAGGTACAAGAAGTATTGCTACTTAGTTTGTTTATAGGTCTCCTACTTCTCAGAAGGATTGAGACAGAGATTTAGGAGCTATGGATTCCACATGTGACTCCTACTTACCTGCTATGAAAATTCTGTAAAAACTGTAATATTCAGAACCCGTAACAGATCTAAATGATATCTACTGTCTTTTGACTTAACAGCTTATCACAACATTCAGAAGAGTAGAAACACTGAAATGAAACCACGGTGAGCAAGGGTTCATACTACAGATTCTTTCACCCTGTTCCGAAAGAATGCTAGGAGGCACCTAGAATCCAAAAAACATCTAGCCTAATTGTATTGAAATGACCTAAGGTAACCATCGGAGATGGCAATGGCACCCCACTCCAGTACTCTTGCCTGGAAAATCCCATGGACGGAGGAGGCTGGTGGGCTGCAGTCCATGGGGTCGTGAAGAGTCGGACATGACTGAGCGACTTCATTTTCTCTTTTCACTTTCATGCATTGGAGAAGGAAATGGCAACCCACTCCAGTGTGCTTGCCTGGAGAATCCCAGGGACGGGGGAGCCTGGTGGGCTGCTGTCTATGGGGTCGCACAGAGTCGGACACAACTGAAGTGACTTAGCATAGCATAGCATAGCATAGCAAAGGTAACCACTGGAGAAGGCAATGGCACCCCACTCCAGTACTCTTGCCTGGAAAATCCCATGGATGGAGGAGCCTGGTGGGCTACAGTCCATGGGGTCGCTAAGAATCAGACAGGACCGAGTGACTTCACTTTCACACACTGGAGAAGGAAATGGCAACCCACTCCAGTGTTCTTGCCTGGAGAATCCCAGGGACGGGGGAGCCTGGTCAGCTGCCGTCTATGGGGTGGCACAAAGTCGTACACGACTGAGGCGACTTAGCAGCAGCAGCAGCAAGGTAACCACTGACAGCCTTAAAATAGCTTCCAAGTGGCTATGAATCTAGAAAAATAACTTAAGGTGGACAGGTAGCTCAGCTGGTAAAGAATCCGCCTGCAATGCTGGAGACCCCGGTTTGATTTCTGGGTCAGGAAGATCCCCTGGCGAAGGGATAGGCTACCCACTCTAGTATTCTTGAGCTTCCCTGCTGGCTCAGTCAGTGAAGAATCCACCTGCAATGTGGGAGACCTGGGTTCGATCCCTGGGTTGGGAAGATACCCTGGGGGAGGGCATGGCAACCTACTCCAGTACTCTTGCCTTGGAGAATCCCCATGGACAGAGGAGCCTGGTGGGCTACATTCCATGGGGTGGCAAAGAGTTGGGCATGACTGAGCAACTAAGCAGCAGCAAGAATAATTGATTTTATCATTTTCCCCAACACAAACAGCTGGCAAGGCAAGGGCTTAAAACAAAAAGTAAGCTAATTTTAGTTTCTCATTTACGAGGCTATGTAGTAGAAACTAAAACAAGTATTCAACTTATTGAAAATTACTAGTTTTATATATCACTGATTTTTATGTGATATGTAATCAACATACATTTAGAAACAAACAGTTTCAGGTTCCAATCTCAGTTTTGCTTCTAACTTCCTTTATTAAGTGTGCAAATTGTTCAGTCTTTTGGTGACTCAGTTTCATCATTTATGTAAATTCTAATAAAGAATTACAGAATTCTAATAAAACAGGGCAGGTGATTTATGATTAAAGATGTGAAGTATATTCAAATCTTCTTGGGCTACTAAATATTTCATCCATCATATGTTCATTCCAACAACTTCTGATTCCCTTATTTTAACTTTTATCTCTGGACAAGACTGTATCCCTCCAGCACAGCTCTGCACTAGAATTATATCCTCAGATGCTATTAAAGGGAAGAGTGGCACATTTCAATTTTATGAATTAAAATTTACTGATACTCTTGCAGTGCTACTACACTTTCAAAAAATGAGAAATCTACCTAAGAGCTCATTCCCTTACACTGCACTACTTTAGTTAAGTGACTTGTATAAATGTTAAGGGGTAATTTATTCTCAAGAGAAATAAAATTATGATGTACTTTGAGAAAAGTTCAAATAAGTGGGCAAAATTTAGCCTAGAGAAAAAAACTGAGGTATTGGTGGTTGTTTTCAAAAACTTCAAAGACTATTATGTGAAAGATGGATTAAACTTGTTCCCCATATATTCAAGGGACAGAATTAGGAACAATTAAAAGGAAGACACATTTCTGAGGCAATGAGAAGCCACATGAAAGCAAGTTCTGTGTCCATCTTGTTCTCGTGGATGTATGAATATATAGCGCCTGGCAAGTGCTTGGCATACAGTAGGTTTTCCTTTTGATAGACATTAATCAACTAAATCTAAGAGTCAGAATAGTTCTAAGACCTAACAGGCTGCTTAGGAGGCAGTGAAATCCTTGGTCACTGGAATATTAAGCAAATGCCAGATGACGACTTGTCAAAAATAATTGTCAGGAGGAACTAAGCATAATGGATTTAGTCCAGCTCAATGAACATTAAGGCTCCTTCAAACTCTGAGATTCTGTAATTCTAAAAATAAATTCAGAAACGAAAAGGAAAATAAAAGTTTCAGATGAAGAAAGACTTCTTGATAACAGTCAGGAAAACATATAAAAGCTATCATTCAATACATATCGTATTAGTGATAATTTACTAATTTTTTACAAACCTTAAAGATTTTTCAACAACTTGGGTACGATAAACTTCTTCCTGGTCCAAATTTATGGTGCAGAAACAATCTCTCATCTTGTTGGGTCCAAGATATGGCAATAAATTTTTCGCTTCACCTGTTGGCACAAAAATTAAAACTGGTGTTAAATATCACTGGCTGCTTCATGCTAAACCTTATATGGGATGCATTAAATGAAAAAGAACATATAAGATATAGCACAGAAAATAGTATTAGTGATTACAGAAAGATAATAAACTTGGTCAAAAATAGTCTGGTGAGACGGAGGTGAGGAGCTGTGTGTAACGGGGCACGTGAGATATGTTATACCACTGGATCCCTGGTCCCAGGAAAGAGCAATACCCCCAGCTTGTGCTCTTACCCCATCCCACCGGCACCACCCCAAGGACTTGCCTCCACAACTAATCCCTCTTTCCTGTATCACTAACTGTCCTCTCTACTGGATCATTACCATCAGGTCATAAACAAACTCTGGTATTTCCCAATTGTAAAAACAGCACAAAAAAGAAAAAAATCTCCTTTGATTCCACCTCCCCCTCATGACATCATTCCATTTCTAGACTCCCTTTCACAGCAAAACTTCTCAAAAGCAAACATCTACAGTCACTGTTTCTAATTCCACACCTTCCATTCATTCTTCCATCCAATCAGCTTTTAACTCCATGACGACAATGAAGCTACTCTAGGCAGGGTCACCAATGCCTTTCATATTGCCAAACCCAAGGACATTGCTCTGTCCTCATCATACCTGATCTGACAGCACTGTTTAATGTAAGTGAAGGCTAACATCTCTCCTTAAAACTCATTTTTTCTTGGCTTCCATAACACAGTATTTCTGGTTTTCTTCCTACATCACTGGCCCTCTGCTGACATCTTTCCCTCCTCACCTATAAATGTTGCAGTGCCTCAGGGCTCAGTTCTGGGCTACCTTCTCTTCTTTCCCTAAGCAAATTCCTTCAGTATATGGTGTTAACGCCCATGCCTCTCAGAGGCCTGAGGTCATTTCCAGACCTGATTTCTCCTCCTCAACACTAGATGTGAATATTCAACTGCCTCTTCGAATATCCAGTAGAGTTCTCAAATTTTTTAAGTCCCAAACCATCTGATTTCCTCCCCTAAAACCCACTGTTTTCCCCAGTCTACCACCATCTTCCTCTTTTTCTCTCACCTGTTCCCCATACTTCCCACTCCCACATCCAGTCCATCAGTAAATCCACTGAACTCCATAATAAATCCCAAATGAAATCACTTCTCCTTGCCTTAATCAGTATAATCCTACAATTCACTCATCAAGGAGTGTGATCTTTTAAACACAATATTCAGATCAATCACTCCCCTACTCCAATACCATTTGACTTCACCGGGGCTTCCCCAATGGCTCAGAGGATAAAGAATCCACCAGGAATTCAGGAGACTCAGGTTTGCTCCCTGGGTTGGGCCGATGCCCTGGAGGAGGAAACTGAAACCTACACCAGTATTCTTGCCTGAAAAATCTTGTGGACAGGGTCACAAAGAATCAGACACAGATTTTTTCTGAGCAACTAAACAGAGAACAGAAGTCAATCCATTTCTAAATTCCCCTGGTCTACCCAGCCCCACTCAACTGTCCTCTCTTTGACCTCTTTCCTCCCACTCTCCCCAGTGTTCACCCTCTTTCCATTCATCAACCATGTCAAACTTGTTCAAGCTTAGGACCTCTGTCTGGAGTCCTCTAACCCATCTTCATATGGCTGTCTCTTCCTCTCATTTAGGTCTCAGTGCAAACGCCACTTCCTCAGAGAAACCCGTCCGTACTATTCTATCTACAAAAATAATCCTGCTACTATATTCTATTTCTCTCTTTTCTTGATAGCATTTACAACTATCTGAAACTCTTCATTTTTATATCTGATTCCCTCATTCTTAGGGAGTTCTTAGCTACCTCATTCAAGGCCTGAGAACTTAACTGATCTTCAGGATCTCAAATAGTGACTGTCAACTATTGAGAAATATGTGCTGAATGAATATTAAAGAATCAAGTAAGTCTAGTTTTGAAGTTCTTGTGAGAAGCGGGTGCTGAAATCAGACACCCACTAAATTAGGAAAAAAGGTGGTAGGCATTAGGGAAAGAGCGTTTCCCTGAGAATCATGAAACTAAGTATTTCCGTATTACCTTTGGTACTAAGTGGCCAAATGGCTTCAGACAAACCTGGGAAGAACAAGTTTTCCTGACAAAAAAGTCTGGGCTGGATAAACCCAGGTCTCTTTCTGCTTACCAACTTTAAAACAAAAGGCCATTTGAACCAATTTACTTTAAAGAAGTCTATCAGAAACTTAAGTACCCGCGAAAAACTCAATACACAAATGATTTTTTTTAATTGAAATTAGAAAAATCAGGAAGTCCCTCAGAGCCATCTGGGAGACTGTCTCTCCGGCTTAAGTCCTGAGTAAGTCCACTGAATAAAACATACTTCTCAAAAATTAAAAGTAAAATTAGAAAAATCAATGGAAGAGCACCAGTAAGATACTGTTACTTAGTTCATCGCTGAGAGATTAGAAAAAAAAATCAAGTTACCATGTCACAGAATAAACATATTCATTTCAAGTCAAAATAAAGGAATCTAATCTTTTAAATGACCCCTAAATTGCCCAATATGGGTTGGCCTTTACAAATGCACTAGTTTTCTAAAAGGCAAAAATACTGTACATCTGAATTTGTATCCATCTAGTCTCCTCTTCCTCAGAAGATTACATGTCCGCCCTTATTATCCACAGCTTATCCCTCTGCTGTGTTCTCTCATCCCCGTTTCCTCTCTCTCACTCTAGCACACTGCCCAACAATTTTCATTATTTTCGACTTTCTCCTTTAAGTCTTTCCTTTTTTGCCTCCCCTCTGTACAATCCAGAGGGTTTGAGGGTTTGTTTTTTTTTTTAGCGAAAAATCCACCTAGGTCACCATAAAGGGCTTGCAATATAAACAAATTTGGAATTAAAATCATAATAAACATGCTCCATATCTAATGAGGGAATCTGGAATACTAAATCATTGCCCTTGAACATGTTGCTATTTCATTCACACAAGCGCAACTTGAGAAACTACACTGTATAAATGTACACATATTCCGCCACCCACCTTTTTAAGAGGGAAACGGGATTATTTTCTCTGCAGAATCCAATGAAAGTGACATTATTAGATATTTACTTAGAATAAGGAAAAATTCAAATTCTACAGAATATTTAAATTTAAAATGCACTCAACATCACTTCCTAAAAAAGTTGTTCATAATCTTTGAATATCTGTCACTGCTGTTCAAAATAAAGTAAAATCATCTAATCAATGCTAGATCACCAATCGACCATGCTAATAGGTTAAGTCAACTTTCGAGTCTTTAAACTGTACCTTCAAACTGCAGCAGTAACTAACTGGCATTAATCAAAATAATTAATTGCCACATTATTTAAAAAGATCAAAAGTGAAGTAACTAAAGGTTAGAGAATTCACAAAAATAATGTTGCACTCCATACATCTCTAAACAAAAAGATTATTTTAAGAGCACACTCTTTATATTAAGCTACACAAAAAGAAATGAGGAACTTGAGAAGATACCTGTCCTGCATATGGTATTTTCATAGGGCCTCACCAGTTCTAGTAAATTACTGTATATAAATAAGTAAGTACACTGGTCAAAAAATAAACAAACAAAAAACTACTGCTCCTTAAAAGGCAAGCGTCTGGAAAACTTATTCTATAATCTCTGCTCCAATTCTTCCCCTCCTACTCACAGCCTGAATCTGCAATTTGGCTTCTGAACCTATTTCTTTACTGTAACTCCCAAGAACACTAATAATATTTGTTGTTGTTTAGTCACTAAATCACGTCTGACTCTTTGCCACTGAGCCACCTGGGAAGCTCTGCTAATAATACTGTGCGTGTGGATGTGTGTGTTCAGTTGTTCAGCTGGGTCCAACTCTTTGTGACTCCATGGACGGTAGCCTGCCAGGCTCCTCTGTCCACGGGAGTTCCCAGGCAAGAATACTAGAGTGGGGTGCCATTTCCTTCCCCAGGGGATCTTCCTGACCCAGGGATTGAACCCACGACTTCCACATTGGCAAGCAGATTCTTTACCACTGAGCCACCTCTGTGGTAATAATGTCAGGAAACTTTGGGCATACACAGACCATTAAATTCATCATACAGGTAGAGAACCAATTTCAGCTATTTTTTTAATGTTTCATTATAAAACAATAAAAATATACTAAAATACAAACTTACAAGCTTCTCAACATTATTTCATGGTATTACTTGCAATCTTTCTCAATTTATCTGCAGCCTATTTGGCGATGGTTGGCCTTCAGGAAAATCAGGGTCTGTATCTGTGGTAGATATGGTGGGTCAGTATGACTTCCTGTACTGCAGAGACTAGAAAGCTAAAAACTACATTTCCCAGCCTCTCGTGCAGTTAGGGTTGTAGCTGTGATTTAAATTCCATCAATTAGATGCTCTCTGGAAATTTGGAGGACAAAAGAGAATGGAGGTGGCATTTAGGTTGCTTCTACTAGTAAGCACTGTCATGGAGATGTCTAGGTTTTCTATAGCAGCACTTGCTGCAGTCCTGGTATCCAGTCACAGGTTTCACAGGTATCAGGAAGGATACACAGCATCCATTCTGTCACACAGGTCGTGTGCATGACGGCAGCAGCACGAGCCAGCAGCAGTGACAACCATTTACTTGTCGCCGGCTGTTTCCTAACAGTGGCAGACTTCTGATCATGGCCCAGGTGACAAGGTTCTAAAGACTAGCAGCTAAAAGTTACAATTTCCTAATTTTTCAGGCACCTTTCTGATCCTAAAAGAGGTGGTAACTCCCGTCATGGCCCCGATGCAATGTGGCTTTTGAACATTATTTTTGAAAGTTTAAGGGCTTCCCAGATGGTGCTCATGGTAAAGAACCTACTTGCCAATCAGGAGATGTAAGAGATATGGGTTCAATTCCTGGGTTAGGAAGATCCCTTGGAGAAGGAAATGGCAACCCACTCCACTATTCTTGCCTGGAGAGTCCCATGGACAGAGGAGTCTGGTGGGCTACAGTCCTTAGGGTCGCAAAGAGTCAGACACAACTAAAGCAACTGAGCACTTAAAAGTTTGACTAAAGTGTGTTCCTTCAGTCTTTCCAACAATTCTATATAAGTCACTTAAAATCATTTATTAAATCTCTTTCTGCTTATACTAGCTAGAGTTGATTCTGTAACCTAATCCTGACTAGCTTCTTTTCTTATCCTTTCTATCTTTTCTAAAAAATCTAAGAATCCCATTTCATATTACTGGTCATCAGAGCTTGGTAAATTTTTCAGCTATTAATAGATGTGGCTATCTGGATCAAACATGGACTCAGAAATTATAAAGTAATATCTCACTGCAACGACTTTTGTGTTCCATTAGACAGTGAGCTGAACAGCACAGCACACCCAAAAGGTGAAAGTGTCAACTTGGAAATGGGAGAGGGATACAGCCTGACTCTCTGCATGGTTGTTACTATCTGCTTTCAGAGAACACTTCTGCATTTCTTATTGTAGCATTTAAATGTGGTTTTTAAACAGTATGTACTAGCACAAAAATAGAAATATATATCAGTGGAACAGGACAGAAAACCCAGAAATAAGCCCATGCACCTACCGCCAATTAATCTCTGACAAAGGAGGCAAGACTACCCAATGCTGGAAAGACAGTCTCTGCGACAAATGGTGCTGGGAAAACTGGACAGCCAAATGTAAAAAAGTGAAATTAAATAATTCCTTATCTCTATACATAAAAATAAGCTCAAAATGGATTAAAGACCTACACAGACACTATAAAACTCCTTGAGAAAAACATAGGCAGAATACTCTTTGACATAAATCACAGCAATATCGTTTTCAATCCATCTCCCAGAATAATGGAAATAAAAACAAAAATAAACAAATGGGACCTACTTAAGCTCAAAAGCTTTTGCACAGCAAAGGCAACAATAAACAAAGCGAAAAGACATCCCACAGACTGGGAGAAAATATATGCAAAAGATGTGACTGATAAGGAATTAGTCTCCAAAATTTACAAACAGCTTATGATGCTTAACAGTATCCTGAAGACACATTTCTCCAAAGAGGACATACAAATGGACAATAGGCACATGCAAAGCTGCTCAATATTGCTAGTTATTAGAGAAATGCAAATCAAATATTTGCATTTGATTTGTGCAAATTGGTGTGAGGTATTACCTCACACCAGTCAGAATGGCTATCAGCAAAAAATCCACAAACAATAAATGCCAGAGAGGGTGCGGAGAGAAGGAAACCCTCCTACACTGTTGGTGGGAATGTAAATTACTACAGCCACTATGGAGAACAGTACGGAGGTTCCTTAAAACACTAAAAATAGAGCTGCCATATGACCATATGCAATCCCACTCCTGGGCATATATCCAGACAAAAGCACGATCTGAAAGGTTACACTCATCCCAATGTTCATTGCATCACTGTTTACAACAGACAAGACATGGAAGTAACCTAAATGTCCATCAACAGAGGAATGGATAAAAAGATGTGGTACATATATACAATGGAATATTACTCAGCCATTAAAAAGAATGAAATAATGCCATTTGCAGCAACATGGATGGGCCTAGACAGTGTCATACTGAGTGAAGTAAGTCAGAAAGAAAAGGAGAAATATCGTATGACATCCCTTATATTTGGAATCTAAAAAGAAATGATACAAATGAACTTATTTACAAAACAGAAAGAGACTCACAGACTTAGAAAATGAACTTATGGTTGCCCGGGGAGAAGGGAGAGCTGGGAGGTTTGGGAAGGTCATGTACACACTGCTATGTTCAAAATGGATAACCAACAAGGACCTATTTTATAGCACACGGAACTATAATCTATTATGTGCTGGCATGGATGGGAGGCGGGGTTCAGGAGAGAATGGATACATGTATATGTATGTATGTCTGAGCCCCTTTGCTGTTCACCTAAAACTACCACAACATTGTTAATCAGCTATATCCTAATACAAAATAAAAAGTTTTAAGTTTGAAAAAAAATGTGATTTTTAAAACATGCTTGATAATACAATATCATGTCTCCATGAATTTGGAACTCCCAAATTCTCAATATGTAAACCATGTGCACTACTTTGTGTACCTCCATCTTATCCTTAAATTTACACATCCTATTTTAACTCTATTAAGATTAAAGTGTTCAAGACATTCAATAAATTGCTAAGATACAACACTTGAGCAAGATAGCTGAAATAATGGAAATAATTTTTACCTGCATTTGAATGAAAGTAGGAGATGTTTTTAGCTTAGTCTTTATTTTAAAAATTTTGTGCATACACAAAGGTAGGAACTTGTCCTATAAAGGCAGATGTATTATTGGCCCCACAGCAAACAGTATAGATCTGATTACATTTAGAAGTGTCGCTATTTCCTTCAACAAAGAATCAATTATCAGGAGGCATATTACTAACAAAACAACTGTTCCTCTATGAAGAAAGGAGCCTGGCCTTCAAGCACAACATCTTTTACTCTGTAATAAGACCATTTCTTGTTGAATTCATAACTGGTACTCTTTAAGAGGGCTTCCTGGTGGCTCAGTGGTAAAGAACTGGCCTGCTAATGCAGGAGATGACAGTTTGATTCCTGGTCGGGCAGATTCCCCAGAGAAGGAAATGGTTACCCCACTCCAGTATTCTTGCCTGGGAAATTCCATGGACAGAAGGAGTTTTGTGGGCTACATTCAGTAAATGAGGTCGCAAAAAAGTAGGACATGCTTAGCAACTAAACAATAGCTCTTTAAGAGCTTTTCTAGTCTACATGCCTTACAACGTTAATTGTTAACCAAATTAAAAAAAAAAAAAAAAAAACACATTCTCTCTTAAAGCAAGGGTTTTAGAGATGAACTAATTATCCACCGGGCATTTGTTTCTTCCCCCTCACAGATTGGCTGCAAGTATGCCAAGAACACCTTCATATGACAGACACATCACTGGTTTTGTTCAACCATAAAATGAAACAGCCGCCTGTTCATTCATGTGATAGTAATTGTTTCTCTGCATCATTGAAACCTTATAACATCAAATACACAGCATGTAATAAAATGGTATATTTAGCTTGGATCCCCATCCTTCACACTGTTGCTAGTTCCTTTTTTTAAATACGTTACATAGCACTCCTGCTCAAGCCTTCAGTGGTTGCACACTACCTACCACTGCCCGCCTTGCAGGATAAAATCTAAAACTCCTTAGTCTGGCATATAAATGCTTCATGATCTGGCACCATCTACTATTTAATCATAACCACACAAGTTATGCTCCACAGTACTGCACTTTCAGTTCCTTGAAAACACTGTATTCTCTCATGCCTCTGTACATTTACAGCGCTATTTTCACTGCATGAGATGCTCTCACCTGATCTTTTCCCCCACAAAGCTCTGCTTAAGGCATCTTTGTACAATCTTCCCTCAACTCCTAGGTAGTCATGTCACCTTTTCCTCTCTTTCCTACTGCATTGTATCTGTACTTCTACTATAAGGATCATATTGTATTGCACCTGTTCTGTTTCATTTAACATATTAAGTGCCTACAGGATGCCAGGCACCTTTCTAAATACTGGGAATATAACAATGAATAAAAAATATAGGTCTTTGCCCACATGGAACCATTGTACAATCTAGACAGTGGAAACAAACATCATAAACTCTTAACCAAGTATATAATATTTATTGCCATGGAAGAAAATAAGGGTAAGAGACTTAGGGAGTTCCACGCCCAGAGGGGACAGAGAGGGAGGACAGCAATGCTATTTTAAACGAGGAAGGCCTTTATATGGAGATATTCGAGGAGATATTTGAAGGAGGTCAGTGAGGGAATGAGTCACCCAGATACCTAGGGAAAGACACAAGCAGAAACAATAAAATATGCAAAGGCCATGACAGAGGATAATTTGGCATACTGAAGGAACAGCAAGGCGGCCAGTATGGCTGTAAAACAATAAACAAGGTAGGAAGGAGGAGGAAACAGTAAGAGATGAGATAGGAGTGGGGAAGGAAGCAGGTTAAATAGGGTCTTGTGGCCAATGGAAAGTCTTAGGCTTTCCTGAATGAGATGGGAAGCTATTGAAGGATTATGGGCAGAAGAATGGCATGATCTAACTTTGTTCTAAAGAATCATGGCAGAAGGTAAAAGGTGGAAGCCGGAAGCTGGACAGGAGGCTACTGTAATAATTTTGATTACAGTTAACTTAGACCAGACAGGCAGTCTTGGCATGCAAAGAAGTGGCCAACTGGTCATATAATTTGAAGATAAAGCCAACAGGATTACGGATATTTTGGATGTGGGTGTAAGAGGAAGGGAGTCAAGGATCACTTCTTAAAGAGTTTCAGCCAGAGCAGCTGGATGAACAGAGATGCCACTTCCAGAGCAAAGAGCTTCTTGTTGGCAAAGAGAGTATGCTAAGTCTGAGACGCCTTTAAATATCCAAGTGCAGATGTGCAGCAGGCAAGGAAGTGCTGGCTAGAGACAGAACCTGAGAATCATTAGCAACTACATAGTATTTCTCAAACCATAAGACTATCCAATTACAAGAACAGTAAATATGGAAAAAAGAGAAGAGATTTGACGACTGAGCCTCAGAGTTCTCCATCATTTTGCGTTAGTAGAGTTAAGAAGGAACCAGCAAATGAGACTGCTGTATGTCTCTTTGCTGAATATAAACTCACCGAACCAATTCTTAGCACCATGCTTAGCTTATAATAGATAATGAAATATCTACTAATGTGTATGTTTATAACTTTAGCATGGGCAAAGAAGAGGTTCTAACATCACATCACAAGTTACAAAATTGCAAATAAACTTCTTTTCATATGTTTGATATAAGCTGATCCATGTCAGTTGCTCCAAAGGTTTAAAAAGAAAATGTCTCCTGTATAGTTACCAAAAGCACTAAATTTAAAAATCTCCATAGTACGAAAACAGAGACATCGTACTGAAAATAAACAAAACACTCCTGAGATGCACACATTCATTTATTGAGTGCCTACTAAGATAGTAAGGACACATGAGTGCGAAAAACACACAAAAACCGTGTCCACACTGAGCTAGTAAGATGGACAGATAATAAATAAATTAAATGGTATGTTAGTATTAAGAAGAAACAGGTACCACATGAAATGGCAGAGGGAAGGGTGCCAAGGAAGGCTCCACCCACAAGGTAACTTCTGCATAAATATCTGAAGAAAAAGGGAAGCCAAGTAAGTATTTTACAGAAAATAGCTTTTAGTCATTGGCAAAAAGTAAACAATTTAAACCAAGAAGATAAATATCACTGGAAATCAAAACTGATAACCTAGATTAACAGAAATAGAAAGATGGCCAACTCTATGTGTACAAGATCAGTGATTCTATGCAAAGGTCAAAGGGCATAAATCCAGATCCTACCATATAATTTTACCTAAATCTAGAATTCCAAATATCAGGGTACTGGGAGAGATTCCAGTGTATATGCTTCTGGGCATGAATGCAAGTATGCACATACGTGTTTATGTGGATGTTTTGCAGGGACTATGTGCATGCATTTTATCTGTAGGTTTGCATGTGTGTTTCTGCGTCCTAGAGGGAGACATTACTGGGATAAGTAAGAATAGAAGACAAGTATTTCTCAAGCAGTTGCATGCTCCAAAACAATACTAAACATTTTCTAAAATATCCCATTTGGTTGGTACAACCACCTTTGACATAAGCATTACTGTTCTCCTTTATAAATTGAAAAAAAAAATCATAGTTACACTGGCAGTACAGTGAATTGACAAAAATCAAATTCCAAAGCCTAGTCTTTCCATTCCTATTCATGTCTTTCTGAACAGAGAAGTGCCTAGAGGAACAGACAGCTATTCCTTTCTGAAACTATCCTAAGAGATCCTGTAGGATCTCCAATCTATTTCAAAGGATACCTTAAACACAGAAATAAGAGGTTCAGAATGTGAATAACTCCCAAGAGAAACTGCAAAGGGCCAGGGTCCTGGACAAGATGATCCTAAGAAAAAGATTACCTGCAGTGGGAGGAACGCTGAATCATAATAATAGTTTCCATTTATCAAATATTTACATTATACACACACACACAGATGATGTTTTTTAGGGACTTCACATGTATGTCACTTAATCTTCGTAATAACTTCTTCCAAGTAATTTTTTTTAAATAGAGAAATTGGGGACGGAGGGATAACACTGCAGGGGTAAAGCATAACAGGAACAAGTTCAGGAGGTGGAAACAGCAGGAGCACCTTCAAGAAAGCAGTTAACAGTACTAACTGACTCAAGCAGAGAGAGATGAAAGGGGAGTAGAAAGGATGCAGCTGTAAAAGAAAGGTGGCACTGCACAGAACCTGTGATGTCAAGCCAAGGAGTTTTAATTTCATTCAGCAAGCAACAGAGTCACTAGAAGTTCCCGTGTGATCAAATCTATGCTTCAGGAAAATCACTGATAGTTACAGGGCCTAATCTAAGGTAACAAAGGGGCAATGGAGGAAAAGAAATATGGAAGAGATACTGCAGAGGGAAAATCCAGAATTTGGCCAGACTCAGGATATGATGTTCTAATAACTGGAGTATCAACCTAAGCAGAGGATTAGAACTTTAGATGGGGGGAAGATATGAAAATATGCAAACATTATCATTTATGTACTCAACCAAAAAATGGAGTGAAGGAATCAAATGTACACTTAAAAACATAAGTTTCGGTGTACACAAGCTTAGAATAAAACGCTATTATACCATCTAGTTATAGATACATAAGACAATCCTATATAATTTTTTTTCTTTTTGGCCACACCATGCAGGATGTGAGATCTTAGTTCCCCAACCAGGGATCAAACCAGTGCCTCCTGCCGTGGAAGCACAGAGTCCTAACCATTGGACCGCAGGGATGTCTCAAGACAATCCTATGTAATGTTAACATATAAGATCTTTCAATTTTCATATAAAGTTTAATTTTAACTTTCCCAGTAAGACTAAAGTTGAAAATAATTCTGAAAACATCTACAGTACTGCCATAGTACAGCAAGTTAGAACAAATTCATTTTGGAGACGGGAGTTTCAGTGTGAGTTTTGTACTTAATTCTCTACATGCCCTAGTCTCAACCTCCTGTGTAAAAAGAAGTCATTACAACGCTTCAAGGGCTACTGTGGCCATCAGCTGAGTAAGTGAAGTGAAAGTCGCTCAGTCGTGTCCAACTCTTTGTGACCCCATGGACTATATAGTCCATGGAACTCTCCAGGCCAGAATCCTGGAATGGGAAGCCATTTCTTTCTCCAGGCGATCTTCCCAACACAGGGATTGATCCCAGGCCTCCTGCATTGCAGGCAGATTCTTTACAGCTGAGCCACCAGGGAAGCCCAGCTGAGGTAAAGCACTTACCATAATGCCTAGAACAAAATAAGCACTCAGTAAACAGTAACTAGCAGTGCCCTTCCTGGTTACAGATCCCTAAGAAACAGCGTCTGTACACAATTCCCTTCACTCAAGCTACTAGGTCTGACCAAAGATAACCTGTAATTTAATAACTGGACACACCAGAGGAGCTCATTTTTTTAATGAACTTCTATTACAGAAATAATGCATTTCTATTGGAAGAAACAAATGAAAAACACCTGGCCTTTCTGTATCTCAGGCTCCAAATCTCTAAAATGAGATGCCTGAACTCTTTCAGATGGAGGGGGAGGACAAAAATTGGGGGTCAGCCAGCCAGAGATTTGTTTGGCTTGCACAGTGTTAGGAAAAATGTAGCCAACATCTAGAACTGGAAGAGTTAATAATAAATCAATCCACATTTCTGGTTTCTCTTTAACAATCAGAGTCCTGGCAATGAGGTTCTGAATGGAAACTGTAGACAAGATACTCTTTTGAAATCCTAACAATCCCCACCTGGCTTTCCTTCACTATGCCTGGTGGTCTCTGTAGACTGGAGTTTGCAACTCCTTAATTAGTTAATCCTCTAAGTTCCCCTAACTTTAAGATCCTGAAAAGTTGTAAAAAGAGCACATGGCAACACTGATTTCAAATGTTTTTAGATATTGCTACCCTGGGCCAGGTGAATCTGATAAACACTATAAGAACTAGATACACATTTATGTTAAATAAACTGTTCATCAAGAAAACTATGAACATAAACTTTACCAATTCTCACTTCTACTCACGTTACAGCCAGCACTTAACTGAGCACAATGTGCCAGGTAGTACACCAAGTCATCCAATCTTTTCATAACCACTCTGTAAGATGAGAATAACTACTACCTCCAATTTATACAAAAGGAAGCTGAAACTCAGAGAGGTTAGGTGATTACTAGAAAAGTAGCAGAAAATTCATGCTTTCAACATGCTCCATTTTCATTTATCATTCAACCAATTTCTATATACCTAATCTAATAAATACTTTCTACAGAATAAAGAAATCTGACACAAGAGCTCTCTCATTTATTTCTCTTTACAGCTTTCAAAGAAGAACAGAAGAGAAAAACCGCCAAAAAACACCTTTCGAATGGTTTCTCAGGCACCCTCTTCAGAGTATGTCAGACTGCCCCAGGTGTACAGTAACCAACGAGGAGGTGGGGCGCCCAAGAACTGTTGCGTTGTTTAGTTGCTAAGCCATGTCCAACTCTTGTGACCCCATGGACTGTAGCCCGCCAGGCCCCTCTGTCCATTGGATTCTCCAGGCAAGAACACTGGAGTGGATTGCCATTTCCTTCTCCAGGGGATATTCCCGACCTTGGGATCGAACCCAATTCTCCTGCATTGGCAGGTGGATTTTTTACGACTGAGACACCTTGGAAGCTCACCTAAGAACTACTGAAGAGAGACAAATGTTACACAGCTATTACTTCCCTCATCTTTAGTTGTCACTTTAAAAGCACCACTGAAAAGATAGACATTTATACTTGTGATATTATTCAGGCAGAGAATGAGTCACAAACAGGCATATGGAGACTGCTGGGATATCTAGTAAGTAGGGTTTTCCAGTGTCTAAAATTAACATGATTAGAGAACTGGATTGTCAAGCAGCTTTTCTCACTCCCAGTAAATGAAAAATTACCTTTAAAAAAAAAAAAAAAAGTCATCTGAGATTCTATAATCCCATTCAACTGGCAACCTTAAAAAATCAACACATTACATAATTATTATCATAAATCCGATTCTACCTAAGAATGGCCATTATGATATTAACCTAGGACCTGGAGGTTAAATAAATACAGAATAATAAAGTGTCACTAACACTGCACTCCTGCTCCATCATGGAAATAAGGTACTGTGCAATTCCTAGGAAAACACAAACAAGGTAATAGCACTGAGCAAGCACTTGAGTGGGCAAAGGACTCCCAGAATCCAGCACAGTTCAGGTGGTGAGCCAAGAACTGCTTGGTGGTTTTAATACCTGAACAATTCTTGACAAGGCAGAAAGCCAAGGTTAAAGCGTGAATTCCATGGCAACTCCTCAGAATGTCCTAGTAGTGAAGATGCAGCTCTTCAGTGTGAAAATCTACAGAATGTAATTAGAGTCCGATTGTTTTACACAAGTCATGTGCACAATAATTATCATACAGTTATCTATATCACTATCATATTAATCACCTCTGACTGCAGCTCAGTCCAGAACCAACGACTGTACATGAAAAGACAAGTTTCGCAAGGTACTGCCAGGAAACGTCCATGGGTCATAGAGCAACGTCACCAAGTTGCAGGCAGGATCTTCCTGTGGTTTGCCTTACCCACTTCTGGTTTCAGTTGTGAACGTGTGCTGATCCCAAGCTTCTTACAGCCCCCTTCTCGAGGAGCAGCCCAAACTCTGAAACACATATGGTAGAAAGCTCTCCTAGGATAGACCCATGGTCCCTATGGTGACATGAATCTTTAGAGGCTTTTGAGCTGACCAGGAGAGCCTCCTATGGCAAGTAAATTAAAGGCCATAGCCAGGTGGTGGCAGAACTAAGGGCTACTTGGACAAGTCATACATGGGATAAGGCTACTATTTCTAGTAACAGCATCCAGGAAGGTAAAATGGGATTCAGTCATGACCTAGTGTTTTTTTAAAAAAAGAAAAAGATATAAAGAAGCTGTACCACACAGGTCAATGTATGTGAGTATTGTGTTCTAAGAGAACAATTAACATGCAGAAATTCACATGAGCATAGTCAAGCTGATGGACGAGTAACATTTTTTTGTGATCCTCAAAACAGAACTAAATATAAATTTTTATAGCATTTCAACATTTTAATTTTACTGACTATCCATTACTTTAGACAGAAACCAATCTAGGGATAATTATCAACTTCTTGACAAAAGAAATGTACTCATCAGCTCTTCCCAATATGCCATGACAGGCAACTTGACAGAGAAAAAGACATGGCTTTTGATGTCTTAAAAGCCATTCTGAATACCTGGCTCTGCCCCATTGAACCCTGAGCAAATAACCTTTCTGTGTGCTCCTTTGCTAAAACTGGAATTAATCACAAATTTCTTCATGAAATTGAATTAATGAAACAATTTACAAAATATCCTGGAAAGTGCTTGGAAAAGAGTAAATAATAAATATTAGTCCACTTCCCCCATCCACTAGGAAAATTTTTTTATAAAATAAAACTGTCCAAATTCAAAATGAAAAGGTTTTGTACCACTCACATGTTAAAGTATTTTAAGAGATTGGAATATTCTTTTTACTACATTCCTCTGAAACACTGAATTTTTTTAAAGTCAACTTTCTGAATGCAAACAACTGTTGAAAATAGGCAGAGCAAATAGGAATTCACTATATTATTCTTACAGTTTTGTGGGTGTGAAGTTTTATCAGTTACCCAAAAACTTCAGAGAAAAATTGTCTTTATGTGCACTCAAAATATTATCCAACCTAACCTTTGGTTACTGTTTTTGCAGACAGAATACTCTTCAACAGTTAAAGAAAGAGAGGCTCTTACAGCATAAGATTAATACTAAATCAAATTCATTTATACAAATAGTCATTTTTTGATAACATAGCTCATACATAAATATAGTTCCTAGAAAAGTAAATCATTATAAGGCCAATTTTCTTTGTCCACCACTGACAACCCATGGTGTTCATCTTTTCAAACATCTTTCTGTCTTTTTTTCCATATACATATAAAGAAGATAAGATACATATAACTATACATATCACCCTAAAGACAGGCTTCCTTTTTCCACAATAATACTTCTTGAAGTTCTTTCCTTTCACATTATAGATACATCTCATTCTTTTTAGCTGTTATAAAATATGTACATGAATATACTATTTAGTCATTTTCCTACTGATGGACACTTAAGTTGCCTCTGTTTTGTTTTACCAACAAGGTAACAATAAACATCTTTGTATATACCTCTTCTGCAAATGTTTAAGTGTTTCTGTAGGGCAGATATGTAGAAGTAGAAATATATAGGGTGTGCTGTGCTGTGTTGTACTTAGTCGCTCAGTCATGTCTAACTCTTTGTGAACCCAGTCTGTGGCCCTCCATGCTTCTCTGTCCTTGGGGATTCTCCAGGCAATAATACTGGAGTGGGCTGCATGCCCTCCTCCAGAGGGTGGGAGGAGGACCGAACCCAGGTCTCCTGCATTGCAGGTGGATTCTTTACCATCTTGGCCACCAGGGAAGCCCAAGAATACTGCAGTGGGTAGCCTATACCTTCTCCAGTGGATCTTCCTGACCCAGGAATCAAACCACGGTCTCCTGCATTGCAAGCAGATTCTTTACCAGCTGAGCTACCAGGGAAGCCCAATACACATTTAAATTTTTAACAGATATTGGAAAAATGCTCTCCAACATTGCTTTCCAATTTAAACTCAAGCAACAGTGAAGAAAGTACCTGTTTTCCTAAACTTTCACCAAGTACTGAAATTAATGAGCTTTTATTTTTTCACAAACTGATGACTTTTTAAAATTTTATTTCCTTGATTAATTTTTGTTAAACCTTTCCAGTATTTTCTTATGTTTATGGCCTTTTGTATCTTTTCTGTGGAATGCCTATTTATATTCTTTATTTTTCTAATGGCCTTTTCCTTTTAAAAATTTGGATGAACTTTTTATATATTCTGGATATGAACATATAGGGAGCATAGACAGTAGGTTAAGAGTAACAGAGCCAGTCTGCCCAGGGCTCACTAGCTGACAGATCTTGGCAAGTTACTTAGTTTAGCTATTCCATGCCTCAGTTTCCTCATCTGTAAAAATGGGGATAATAACTGTACTTACAGTCACCATGAGGGTTAAGTTAGTTGAAATACTTAAAGTGCTTTAAAACAGTGCTTGGCACACAGGTTAAGTGTTATATAAGAGTTTTCTTTTTGTCTGTAGAATTTGTTGCAAATATCTTCTCCCAATCTATTGTTTATGTTTTAGTTCCTGTTTACAGTAAGTCTTCACTTACTTTTCCTCAAACAGTTCTTTTTCCATCTCTATTCTAATATCAGAAATTATTTAAGTAGACAAAACCAACAAGACCCCCTCATTGTATCTCACAACCAACTTCTCAAGAATACAAGCAGACATCAGCCAAGACATCTAAATTTAAAAAATCTTTCCACTAAAGAAATCTAACTTCCTTACTAGCATAGTCCCCACAAATTAGTAAAAAGACTGATAATTCAGCAGGAAAAAAGGCAAATCAAATCAACACCAAAAAATGGAAATAAAAATGACTCTTAAAAATATGAAGAGATTCTCAACTTTGTTTTAGAAGTGTAAATTAAAACTAAAAATTAGCGTTCCTTTTCATCTTACAGACAAACAAAGATCAAGAAGTTTTAAAATACACACTATCCAGGTATAAAGAAATAGGCATTCATACATTGCTGATGGGAGCATAAATTGTTAGTTTCTATGAGAAGCAATTTGGCACTGTCTTTCCAGAATAAAAATGCACATACCACTCAATTCATCAACTTAATATCTAGGAATTTATCTTATAGACACATGCAATCATATTAAAAATAACATACCTATTTATTTATATATTAATAAACTTACATATTTTTAAAAATATTTAAAATAACATATTTATTTATTCAGTAAAGTTTGTAATAGCAAAGATCAGAAAAAATCTAAATGTCCATCAATAGGGGACTGGCTATATAAACTGTGGTGTATTGAGATGATGAACTTTTATGCAGCTGTTAAAAAAATGAGGTAGTTTCCCTCACCTCCCCTCCTTCTCCCCGTGTGTGTGTGTGTGTGTGTGTGTGTGTGTGTGTGAGAGAGAGAGAGAGAGAGAGAGAGAGAGAGAGAGAGAGAGAGAGAGAGAGAGAGAGACCACTCAATTCATCAACTTAATATCTAGGAATTTATCTTATAGACACATGCAATCATATTAAAAATAACATACCTATTTATTTATATATTAATAAACTTACATATTTTTAAAAATATTTAAAATAACATATTTATTTATTCAGTAAAGTTTGTAATAGCAAAGATCAGAAAAAATCTAAATGTCCATCAATAGGGGACTGGCTATATAAACTGTGGTGTATTGAGATGATGAACTTTTATGCAGCTGTTAAAAAAATGAGGTAGTTTCCCTCACCTCCCCTCCTTCTCCCGCGTGTGTGTGTGTGTGTGTGTGTGACAGAGAGAGAGAGAGAGAGAGAGAGAGAGAGAGAGAGAGAGAGAGAGACACCTCACATAAATGTGGGGCTTCCCAGGTGACTCAGTGGTAAAGAACTTGCTCGCTAATGTAGAAGACATATGAGACGCCGGTTCCATTCCTGGGTCGGGAAGATCCGCTAGAGCAGAAATTCTTATAGTATTCTTGTCTGGGAAATCTCAAGTTCAGAGGAGCATGGCAAGCTATAGCCCATGGGTCACTAAGAGTGGGACAGAACTGAGCACACATGCAAAGCAAATCATATATACGTATACATATATATACACACATATATACACACACACACATTTATTTGTGAAAAATCTTCAGATTACCATTAAGTATAAAAAAGCAAGATGCAAACCATGTGTATATTTTGTTGTGATGTGTATACTGGTGAGAGGGAGATACTAATACTCATACATTTAAGTGTAAGTGCCTAAATAAACTCTGTATGGATAAACAAGAAACTGGTAATGCTTGCTTCTGGGAAGGGAACGGCTAGAGGATAAAAGAAGTCTCAGTTAACTTTTTAATGTATGCCATTACTTACCTTTTGAATAGGGTACCAAGTATTTGTACTATCTAATCAAATAAAAGGAAAACATTTAAAAACAATCAAATGAAAACCTCCCTGTGATCACACTGACATTTCTACTGGTATCTTTTAAACAGTCACACACAGCAGGTTGCTATCATTCAAGTAGTGGGTGGCTAGTCTGTTCAATGGGTAAACGCAGAGGCCCACCATTCTAGCTGCCCACCCTGCAGAATGTTTTAAACCGACAGATGTCCAAGTACCACTCCGAGACTCTGAGTCAGTAGGTCTGGGGTAAAGCCTGCGCATCAGAATTTTTTTAAGTTCACAGGTGACACTGATGGACAGCCACGTCTGAAAACAACTGAGTTAAGAGCATGACACAAACAGGTAAACGTCCAGGCTCACTCTCTACTTAAATTACAAACACAGTTTCACTGCTAACCCTAACCACTTCACGCAGTTCTTAAAAAGGAACAGATGAGAGTGTGTAGATGGTACAGTGAAAATCTATTACTACTTCTGGATATTATCAGTAGATAGTGTCATCTTCATATACTAAACACAGTACCTTTGCAACATTCACACTAATGAGTTCATCCCATGTAGCATTTTAGCAAAAACTGATAGCAGTGGACTAATACCCAGCGGGCCGTTAATGGGGTTTTTGAGTGTCAACCTCTTCATCTGTAAAGTGAGAGGACTGAACAAGATATGTTCTCCACTTCCCCCACCTAACCTTCTATAATTCTCTAAGAATACAGGTGTTTAAAAGAAACTATCACTTTAGGATAAACTAGTAAGAACCTTTTTTCATCTCATTTACCGCTTAGGCCCATTTCATAGTCTAGTAAGCTAGGGTCCTCAAAGAAACTTAGATATGCATTGAGTACTGCTGAATAAAGTAACAGTCACAGAAAAAAAAAAAAAAACTGTTAGCATTCAAACAATCTTATCTAGTAAATCTTACATAAGTTTTTAAGTTTTTAAAAATACTAAATATCATACACAGTAAGTATACTAAATACATTTAAGCACTAAAATAAAAGCGCCTGATGTACTATCTCAAACTAATTGGTTCAAGTTAAAACGCAACAATCAAAGACGCAGTGCTGGAAGGGACGGGAAAGACCACATCCAGATCTCTCATTTTACAAGTAAGAAAACAGAAACTCAGCAAAGTTAAAGAATTTGCCCAAACTCATTCTGTCATTAATGATATTCTTAAACCAAGTTCACAGTAACAAATTTATCAAGTACTGTACACTCATGTTTGCATGAGTTGTACTAGTATAACCTTATAAAGTGTAATTATTTTAGCTAGGGATTTTTGGTGACAATGACATACAAAACTAAAGATTATCATAGAAATTTCTTTATATACATAAAAGTTTCTGAATTTGCATTAACTGATTACAACAAAACTGTTAGCAGCTCTCAAAAGCACACACAATTTCATTAGTACAGCAGGTAAAACATAATCTGCTATTACAGTCAAATAATTTCATAAAGCACATTAACAAGAAATAGGATTAGCATCTACGATTAAAGGATAAAGCAATAGTTTTATTTTAGCTACATTAGTTCCACAGTCTCTTAAGAGTCTATTCAAAGAGTCCTAAGTTAAAAAAGAAAAATTCTATGAACTCATTGAGGTTTACCTCCTGTCTTCCTCAGAGCAAATGATTAGCAGACTGCTCTGTGAACTTTTACAAAGAACCCTTTTCTCTCATTTCTATCCATTTGAAAGATGGATTCTTCCTCCATCGTAAATAACTCATCATCTCATTTTAAATTTCTGACAATAATGAGTTCTTGGCATGAACAAACCCTTTTAACCTCTCTCTTTCTACTAACTTATTAAATAACTCATCTCATTTCAAATATCTGATAATAAAAAATTCTCAGCATGAATAAACTTTTTAATCTCTCAATTCTATTGCATGGTCAATAAATTGTCTTAGTTTTGTATTTGATTACCAAAAAAATTAAACCTGCTATGACAAATAAAAACATCTAATGTGTAAGGTGGGATTATGAGATTTTTCTGTTACAGGGTCAGGACCAATTAGTAACAATATTCATGGAATACAGTCAGATAACAATATTCAATCCCCTAATAACAAGCAATCTGAGCATTTAGAAACATTTAATACTTTTCCTAATGCGGTAACTTTGGCAACAGTTCAAACCTAAGGTCACCTGGCACTGTGATTTTGAAAGGGATGAACTTCCTGCCATAGGCCCATGTAGTTTTCTTTTAAGAATACACTAGTTTGCTTAGCTGTAAAATTTACAGAACACTTTCATGTCTAGCATGTATCTAAAATCTCCCTCAGGATAATATAGAGAAGTAAGGCATTTTCTAAAGGCTGATTTTGTTCTAGGCACCATGCTGACACCTGGATAGTTTTTAAAAAAAAAAAAAAAGAGAGAACATGAACAAGAATGAATTCTACCTTGGAAGAATTCACAGTTTAATGGAGGAAATAAATGATTTCTATAAAATGTGCCGTAATAAGGAAATCAACAACAAACTGTGATCCCCCAACAGTACAAAGGCCTAACATAGTCTCTCCAGGAATGAAGGTAGCAATGCTCCCCCAAAAGACTCTAGTTAGGAGATCACATGGAGAAAGCTTCTGAAGGATGAGCAGGGGTTCCCTGACATAAATATGGGGTGGAGGAAAGGAGAAGGCACTCCCAAGCAGAGGGAACAACAAGTAAAAACGCCTAGTGATGAGGCATTTATTTCCATTTTAAAGATGACAGAGGTAAGTGAGCTGCCTACAGTCACATGAATAATAACTAACAGTGTATGAAACAGAATTCAGGACTCTCGATTCTAATCAGCTTTGTACATCAGGAAATGCCAGCACATACTGTACAAGAACATAAACGTTTATTTTTATTTATTACTTTACTCCTTCCTAAGAGATGGTCCGAGTCTGATTCACCTCCTTGGGAGGAGAAAGAGAAATGATCAGAGAAGGGGTTTTATTTAATCCTCACATCAATCCTGTGAGATAGACGTGTTTTTATTACCCCCACTTTACACACAAGAATACAGAGACACACAGAGGTTAACAAAAGTCAGAAATTAAGTGAAGAATCAAACCTAGGCGACTCCCCTGACCAAGCATCTAAACTCAAGCACTTAACCATCCTACTCTGTCAAACAGTCCTAGGTCATTCTTCATCTGAAGATACCAGGGAGAACATGTAAGTTCTGGGACATATCACGGTCCCACAGATCTCAAACTGTACAAAACATCTCAATATTCACACAAATTCTCATTGGCTCCCTTATCAATCTGGTCTCCCCTGAGCAGGTAAATCCATGCATAAGGTGGTGTGGGCTCTTTGAGTAACATTTTTACAACATGATTTAACTGGATGAGAGCAAACTTCACAAAAAGCACTAACCAAAAAGGAAGACATCACACAATAAGAGCGTGAAGACTTGAGAGTATAAAGGAGAAAGCCCTAATCCCTATCTTTTACTTATGTATGCTGTTTTTAGAGGGCTGGGGCCAAAGTGCTTCTAGAAGTCTAACATACCAGTCACTCACTGCACAGAGTTCAGATGAAAGGATGGAGTCTGGAGAAGCCTTAACTTTCCTGTATCAAAGGTTCATACGACAACTCTAGGACATCCAACAACCAAACCTGCTCCCTGATTATTAATATTTGGAGCTTCCATGGTTTCCTACTGCACTAATATGACCTCAGGGAACTGGGGATCAGCATATAAGCTCAAACACTATAGCAACCCTGGATTTGCAAATGTAAGTTGACTGTTGGAGAGTGACCACAAAATGTCATTTCACCTTGAGGAGTATATGGGAAATGCATGTGAAAATTATATGGGATGTGGGAAAATTAATAAATACTGGAATGAAATGTCTAAAGATCCATGGAATTTTGCAGGCAAGAATAATGGAGTAGGTTACCATGCCCTCCTCCAGGGGATCTTCCTGACCCAGAGATGGAACCAGCATCTCCTGAATTGCAGGAGCAATTCACGGGAATTGCTGAGCCACTGGGGAAGCCCCCTAAATATATACATACATGTGTGTGTATGTGTGTGTGTGTGTGTGTATACATAAACCCATTCCTCCTCACTTTATGCTGGCACAATTTGGAGTTGAAGGGTCCAAGTCCACGAAAAAGGACATTTCCTTTCAGGCTCACTTTCAGACCTATGAATCTCTAGTTCCCCAAGTCAGAGACTCTCAATCAGCACTTTGCAATCTGCCACCACATCTCCAAGCCAGTGGCTCCAAGGTCTCTTAGCATTGTGAAGAGGAGAGCTGACAAGCTTACCCCCATCCCCAAGCTGCTTAATATCTGCACTGTCAGAACCACTATCATCCCATTTCTGTGACTTTAGCACCTGCTAATAATGACTCTTCCAGCCCCCCAGCCCCCAACCTGCAAAACCCACATGTCAGTTTCAGGGAAACAGAAAACTGCATCTCTTCACAGGTTCTGAAGGTCAACCGACCAGCTAAAAGGAGGGCAAAGAAAACAGAGAGGGAAATAGAGAGAACCTTCATAAATAAATGTCCTAATACCTTTTTTCTACGCAACAGACATTCCATGACGTGAGCTATAGGCTGAGCAATTCAAAAAGCAAGAAACTGACTTGAAATAACAGATGTAATACTTTAACTATGGCTAAAGAGGTAACTGCATTCTGGGCAATAAGATGTTCAATCTCCAAGTCTGGGGGAGTGGAGCTGCTCTCTCCCATAGAAACAAAGTTGTGTTTTTTTATTTGTAGGCTAGAGTTTCACTCACAATGTTATCATTTACAGTGCTACCTTTGCCATGGAGGAGGTGAGAATGTGGTGCCGGGCAGCTAACTCCTGGAAAACGGCCCAACTCTCAACTCCAAGACATGTGTATATGTAGTTCCACGGTATAACATGCAGCTATATAAATCAGCAAGGCTCCAATAGATGCTGCCTAACATCGAGTGCCACTAAAATATAAAGCAGTGAAAATCTGAAAAACTAGATCAAGAGAGGTGCTCTACCCATTCATTTATGCTGCTGCTGCTAAGTGGCTTCAGTCGTGTCCAACTCTGTGCGACCCCATAGACAGCAGCCCACCAGGCTCCTCCGTCCCTGGGATTCTCCAGGCAAGAACGCTGGAGTGGGTTGCCATTTCCTTCTCCAATGCAGGAAAATGAAAAGTCAAAGTGAAGTCCCTCAGTCGTGTCTGACTCTTAGCGACCCCATGGACTGCAGCCTACCAGGCTCCTCTGTCCATGGGATTTTCCAGGCAGGAGTACTGGAGTGGGTCGTCATTGCCTTCTCCGACCCATTCATTTATAGTTTTCCCAAATATTAGATTTATTAAGTATTAAGCATAATACTTAATTTGAATACTGAAAACATTTTATATCCTAGAAGGTTATGTTGGTAACTCAGATACTGACAAGATCTTCTTCTTTGCTGTCATTTTTTTCAGGTTTTGAGAACTGTACTCTCTTAAGAACCCCAGGATTACTTGTGGAAATAAAAAGGTGAGAGAATTTAAGATGTCTGCTTCTGAGGTTTAATAAAATCCTAAATTCTTGAAAGGGGGAGCAACTTGAAAAAAATAAAGTGGGGAAATTTAAGCTCAATTAATAGTATCACTATTAGGAAAGAGGAAAATTTTACACCCTGTGCAAGAAAGAGCATTGTTAACCATATTAAAGCAATTTGATTTTCTTCAAGGCAAAAAATACTCATGACTAAGGGCTATTTAAATGAAATATGAAGCATGTTTCCAATCTGAGGATACAGAATCAAGGAAGCAAAGCTAATTATCGACCAAAGCAAAAATATGCTGTATTTGATATAAATTACAAATAGCCCCCCCCCAAAAGCGTTTCTTCTGAATAAACTACTATGAAAAAAAAACTGGAAATCGAAAGCCAAAGGGTCATTTAAAAAAATAAATAAAGTCCAAATGACTGAACTCAAATAGTCTGTCTATTACTCGGGGCCTCTAAGTAAAAATGTGAAGGCAAGTAGGTTGGCTTACTCACAAACAATTAAATGCATGAGAAAGAAAGGAATTAAGTGGGTTAAGTGAGGGCTGGATGACTGTGTTTTGAGACCTGCTCACAGGAAGCCACTACATCCTGCCTCAAGAACCTGTCAGTCACGCTGTCTCTCGATTCAAGTCCCCGCCGCAGCGAGGTGGGGCGAGTACAGGTGTCCGGCCCCTGCCCCTCCCGGCGCTCTCACTCTCGAGCGCCCGTGCGGCCGCTGGAGTCCCGGGGCGTATCTCTTCCTCCAGCTCTGGGCGCCTTCTCCAACCTCGAGAACCCAGAAAACAGGCAGCCCCCTCCCCTCGGGCCAGCCCCACTTCCACGCCCTCCTCCTCCGGCCGCGCCCCCCGGTAATTACCGCCCGGCTCCCACCACGGTGCCGCTCCCGACGCCCTCAGCCGCCTGGAGGCCTGCGTCGGAGGACAGCCGGAAGCTCCTCACGCCCCCGGCCCGCGCCCCCGGCCGCACCCCGGGCCGGGGCGTCCCCTCGTCCAGGCCGCGCCCCAAAGCCAAGCCCCTCGCGCGGGCGCTGCCCCAGCACTGCCTCCCCCCCCCCATCCCCGTCCCCGGCAAATTCCCCGGACAGGGGCAGCCTTAGTCCACGCCGCCCCGTCTGAGCGACGCCTCCCCCAACACACCCCCACTTCCAGCCTCTTGTGCCGGCCCTCCTCCCGGCCACCGGCCAGGCCCCTCTCGGCCCCGCGGTCCCGGCGCCGCCACCCCCGCGCGCCCGCCGCCCCCCTCAGCCCCGCGGCCGCCGTCGCAGCCGGGTGGGTTCCCTCACCCCGGCCCCCGCTTACAGATCTTGCCCCGCAGGCTCTGCAGCACTCGGACCTCACGACCGTCCTCGCCTCCGGCCTCTGGCTCTGCCGTCGCAGTCGGAGCCGGCGCCTCGGAAAAACCCGCAGGAGCATCAGGCGCCGCCGCCGCCATGGTGCCGCCCGGCCTGTGCCGCAGCTCCGCCGCCTGCGTAGCCCGGCGAGGCGGAGCCCAGCCCGCGGCCTCCGCGAGGGCGAGCCGCGCGCCTTGCTCCGCCCCGGGACCTCGGCCTGGCTAGCCCCGCCCCGCCCCGCCCCCGCCCCACCCGCGGCCCCACAGTCACCGCCCCCGCTCCACCGAACCGGGACAGCCCGGCGCGAACCCACCTCGTGCGTTTCCTCGGCTTAGCCTTGTAAAAGCCAACACTCTAGCCAAGTGTGGCTCCAAGTCGTGGCTGTGACTTAAAACCCCACTGAGAAAACCCCAGCCCTCCCGAGATTCCCCAAACCCTTCTGGGAATTGGTTTCCGCACCCCCCCCCCCCCGCCCCTCAGCGGATTTATACATCTAACGCTCAAGGGAAATCCCTGCGGAAAGAACATAGAATGGAATTTGACAGTTGCCACTGGACCTCAAAGCTACGTTTTTCAAAAGGAGCCGAGGTGCCTTAGAGACTCCCCCACTTCCCCAGTGATAGCCACATGCCCTCACCCTGAAGCTGGACCACACAGAGAGAAATTCTTACTTTCAAGTAAGAACACTGTTTACTCTGCGAAAGCTGGCTCAAAAAAAGGTCCATACTCCCAATCACAACCTGAGTGCAGCGCCTGAGACCCTCCCAAAGAGGAATTTTGAAGAGCCTCTACCACCACTTGTATTTTGAAAACAAAGAGCAAAGAAGGGTTTCATTCCCCACACCCCAGCCCAGAAGTGATCTGTTGGAAAAGTTGATTGACACTAGGAAGCTCGTAAATCTTTGACTAGTTGTTAGCTTTT
This sequence comes from Bos mutus, assembly GCF_027580195.1. Classification (NCBI taxonomy): domain Eukaryota; kingdom Metazoa; phylum Chordata; class Mammalia; order Artiodactyla; family Bovidae; genus Bos; species Bos mutus. The sequence continues at coordinate 126,294,746 of NC_091617.1, forward strand.
TTTCAAGGGAAATTTTTGCAGTGAGTAAACTGCATGAATAATAGCCTGGTATGTGAGGAGGAAGATGATTTCCTAGTCTTGAGGTTAACTGCACTGTCCTAAGAAGGAAGAAACTGTGACTTAACAGGGCAGGGTAGGGTTGTTTTCTAGGGCAACAATAGCAATCAGTCAGGCTGCCAACAAATATTTTTTGAGGGTCAGACTTTAACAATAGATACCTTCAGAGACTGCACAGTGTCAAGGTGAAGACAGCCCCAGCCCTCCAGCTGGTCAGTCTGGGAGGAGACGCAGAAAAGGACAGAGGCACTGGGAGAAAAGAATTAAGATGATTAAACTGGGGAGTCAGGGAAGGCTGTCCTGGGAAATGGGCCTAGGGATGAACTGAAGATGGAGAGAGGTAGAAAGGTGCCACGGAGCAGAAGCCGCCTGTGCAAAGGCTGGGCAGCCAGAGACAATGGCCTTGGTGTGCATCTGTGGCCTAGGACTGACACTTTACATTCTGCGTGGGTTGCCAGTGGCCTCTATGTGATTTTTACACATGTTGGAGAAAATGAACCTGCCTCCCCTTGTATGAATGTTTTGCTGTCATCTCAAAAACAATAAACCCTAAACTTAATTCCTTATCTTCATTTGCAGATCTGAGTTCACAGCCGTATTGTGTTATCTGGACTGGAAACTTAGACTCTTTTTTTGAATCCCTTATCCCCTTACAGTTTTCAGTTGCCACATACTTCTGACTCTGCTGAAATCTCCTCTCTCTTCCTTCCTTTCCATTCCCTGTCATTGTCCTTATTAAAACCATCGTGTCCTCATTTGAGTAGTGTCAACGTGTTACAGTGTTTGTGTGTGTTTTCAAAAAGAAGGAGCTTATGAGACAAACTTGGGTTGGAGACTAATTCTATCACTTTTACACGTGTGACGTTTGGAAAGTTATGCAACCTTTCTGAACCTGTTTTTTAACAGTAAAATGGAAATTTCTGTCCTTATTCTTCCTTCTTCAAAGGGTGATTCTCGGGATTAAATCATTATTGAGAATGTGTGTGTGAAGCATCTAATGGAGTATTGGGCACAAAGTAGGGTTAACTCAGTAAACTTTTAGAATAGATCTCCCATCCTCCTCCCTCCTACACACCACTTAATCTTTTTAAAACAAAAATTGGAGTTTGTCGCTTGTCTGCTCAAAAAAACATTTCAATGGCTTCATTCATCCCTTCAGCCTGCAGCAAGCTACACTACAGGTCATAAAGAGTACTAGAAATGAAGAGTAAAGTTCAGATTCCTCGAGCGAGTCTTCAGGGTTGGTCCTGGACCAGGCCTACCTGACGCTGCATCCCTCACCACCCTGAGCCACTTTTCCAACCAGCCTGACTCTTTTAGTACGGTTCTTCCTCCTCCCTGACCAAATGCTGCCCCATCCATCTCTTTTTTTCTCTCAGAAAGAGGTTCTCTTGGACAGAGGTTCTGATTTGTACCTGTTTGTGGCATTGATCGTTTTCCACCTGGTGTTTTGTTACCTGTGCACTTGTTTATCTCTTCTTCTAGGTTCATTTTTTTTTTTTAACTCTCCCAATAAATATCTTTTGAATGAATGATTTGAATCATATTAGCTCAGTTATTCCTCCACTCTGCAGACTTGAAATGTTCCTGTTTGGGAAATTCTTGATTTGTATTTATTATTCCTTTTCATACCTGTCCAAATAGTTAAGATAAGAATGGGACACCTTAATAACAACCTGTAATTTTAAATTGAAGGCTAGTTTTTCAAGGTTTCTTCCTTTCTTTAAAATATTGTCTGTACAGATTCTCTTAATTTTCTGTCTTTCCACCAGTTTAACCTCAAGTGCATAGCTCTATCACTAAACTGTTTGAAAACAATTTTACATAAAGTGTAAAAGTACCCTCTTTCCCTCCCAGGCAGACATCCTGTTGCAGATTTCAGAATTATCATACTATTTCACTAAAACTCAAAAACTCCATTTTTTTCTCCATCTGAAAGTATTCCTAAATTACTCTCTTTCTGAATAAACATTTAAGGACATTACTATTCTTTTGCTAGTACTGGTCTGCTTTGCAGAGATTTTTAGCAAAGTCAGTGTTTCCTTAATGTAAAATATTTGGGAAATAAGGTTCTGTCAAGATTTACTCACTATGACAAGAAGCCTGTTGTATCCCCCTCCCTTAATGGCCCTTGCATTGTGTTTTAAATTCAACTACAGTTCCTCTCATTTCTTCATGATGTTTAGTAACTGGAACAATATTGCATCATACACAAACTTGCCCTTCACTTCCTTCCTCAAATTATTAATGAATGTGTTTAAAGGCCCTCACTCCTATCTCTACCCCCTCCATTCACTACTCTGCCCTTTCCTATTTCTTCACAAGTTTTTAACCCATTCAGTCATTTCGCCATAAGTTGGCTGGCATCATGGTGGCTAAAGTAGGGGAACTCATTAAGAATATGCCCTGCAGCTAGGAACTAATCCCTAAATAGAGGAGTGTTTTGAGTCAGCACCCACCAACCCATAACAGCAATATAAGGGCTACCTCCTGGCCCTGAGTTATTTATTTGCATTCTTTCTGGTGAGTCATGGGGAAGAGAAATGTGCTTGTTTTTAATATTGAAATGTAGATCATTTCCATAGGGCTGTACACTCATTAGGCAGAATTAGTGGAGAGGCAAATTCCTTTGGTCATTGATGACTTGCTTTCCTATTCATCTCACTTGTATCTCAAGTATTATGCACTCGGTTACACTGTACAACTTGCCTCTAAATGCAACTGGCCTTTTTCTTTTTGATAAGTTACAGTGGTGAAAGGTGAAGCAATACCTTTAACATTCAGAATATTTTGCAGAATATTCAAAACGTTCTTTTAACAGTTTACCTCAAGATCAAACAGGGCCATGACAGGGATGTGTTAAAAAACACATGCCAATTTTTATCCCAAAGCCTCTAGCTCCTCCATTAAAAATATTCTCGTGTTTGCCCAGCTTCCAGAACAGGACCTTGAAGGCCAGAATGCTGGAGCATGGCACAGTCTATGCCCTTAAGCCTGCCTGACTTCAGTCACTTCTTAGCCTCCTTCCTTTTAAACTGTGATGGTATATCCACTCCACCTCCACTGCGGACAGTGACTTTTCTTGTCATTTTATTTTTTACAAAGTCTTTACTGAATTTTTTACATTATCTTCTTTTTTTTTTTTTAATGTTTTGGGTTTTGTGGCCAGGAGGCATGTGGGATCTTAACTTCCCAACAAGGATTGAACCTGAGTCCCCAGCATTGGAAGGCCAAGTCTTAAACACGGGACTGCCAGGGAAGTCCCTTCCTGTCATTTTAGACTGATACAATAATGGGTCTGAAAAGAAAACTGGAAAGTTGAACAATCATGCACTTGTCTCATCTCCTACTCTGTACTCAAGAAATTTCTGTGTTTGTCTGGGTATATTTGTCCATTCACCCTGAACACTGGAAGCATGCTCTATCCAGTTGGCAAGACCCAGAGCAGGGCCCAGCTGATTTTCATGCTCTGAAGACATAGCTAAGGTCTTCTGAGGCCAAGAACTGTGTCACTTGCCTGCTTGGTACACATTTGAGTTTGTACCTCCAGTGGTCATCAAAGAAGGATAGGACTTTTCCGCCCACTCCGCTGCTGTCCCCCATCTCACTCCAGTGTTTCTCGGGCGGCACTGCACTAGCTCTGAGCTCTGTGCTCATACTAAGCTAACACCACCAATGCGTCCCTCCAGTTGCTACCATGACAATCTACCGGGACCTTATCAGCCACGATGAGATGTTTTCCAGACATCTGTGTCTGGAGGAGTGGGGAGGATGGTCAGGAGGACAGAGGGTAACATTGATGACTGGCTCATTGGTGGAAATGCCTCCCCTGAAGGCCCAGAGGGCAAAGGAACCGAAAGTACAGTAAGTAATCATTGGTGTCGATGATTGTCATGAACCGTCCCTTCTAGGAAACCAGCTTCACAAAAGAAGCCTACAAGAAGGCCATCAAAGATTACATGAAGTCAGTCAAAGGGAAATTTGAAGAACAGAGACCAAAAGGAGTAAAACCTTTTACGACAAGGACTGCAGAACAAATCAAGCACATTCTTGCTGATTTCAAACACTATTAGCTCTTTATCGGTGAAAATGATCCAGATGGCAGGTTGCTCTGATGGACTACCCTGAGGATGATGTGACCCCATAGATGATTTTCTTTAAAGATGGCTTAGAAATGGAAAACATTAACAAATTTGACAATGACTTTGGATCTCTCACCATGATCATAACTGACTGCTGCTTTTCATCCAGCAACACCAGGACTTAGACAAAGGAGACTGATGTCATCTTAACCTCTTCATTTGTTTTGAAAGTTGATTTGTTTGGAGTGGAGGCATTGTTTTTGAGGGAAAAAAAAATCATAACATGTAGGTTGTTTAAAAATAAAATGCATTTAAACTCAAAAAAAAAAAAAAAAAAAGGTTGGGGCTGGAGACCCACCAGGCTCTACTCATGGCAGGTTAAAGATCGATGTGTCACCCACTGGCTCATCCCTCCCCAGGGCTGTGGGAGAATAACGCAGTGGGGCTTCAGTACATGATACCCTTGAGTTCTTCCAAACCCTGAGAAAGGAGACTTGGGTAGCAGTAGAAAGGAGCTGTGGAGAAGAGCCTGGCAACCCACTCCAGTATTCTTGCCTGGAGAATCCCCATGGACAAAGGAGCCTGGTGGGCTAGAGTCCACGGGATCACAAAGAGTCGGGCATGACTGAAGCGACTGAGCATACACGCACTGAAAGGCGCTGGCTACAGAACTGGCCCAAAGCTTCCTCCGGCAGCAAAGCTCAGTGGTGGAGAGATTCAATAACAAAGGAACTCTTCTGAAAAATATCTCTATTTTCCAGCAAAACACAGGAACTAATAGTGCCCTGTATTGAGCCAGTCTCTTCATATGAACCCACACAGGTTGATATGATTGTTGCTTATTATTGCTTTTGTAGTTGTAGTTATTCTGCATCTCTCAGCACAGGATGGTTTTTAAAAAGTCCCGCAGGTCAGACAGCTAGTAAATAGGATACCTGGGGCAGGAACTGATGCAGCTCTGACCACAGTGCACGTTCCCAGTCACACCACTCCAGGGTCATCCGAGGAAGATACATCTCCCACTGGGCAGTTTTCTAAGTGGTGAAAGTTTGGGAGACCCTGGTTCTGAAAGGCAGTCAGTCACTCCTGATGGTAAGAGTAACTTCTGAGCAGCTTCCATGGTGTTTTGGAGGTGAAAAAGCTGTTTGGGCATTTAATTCCAAAGCAGCAACACCAGCTCCAGAAAAGAACCCTTAGGAGAATCTTATCTGAACAAAAAAGGGAACAGGAGACAAAAATGACTCCAGAAAGAAAGGATCTGACTGGAGGAGTGCGTGCATGCTAAGTTGCTTTAGTCGTGTCCAGCTCTGTGTGACCCTATGGACCAAAGCCCAACAGGCTCCCCTGTCCATGGGATTCTCCAGGCAAGAATACTGGAGTGGGTTGCCATGCACTCTTCCAGGGGATCTTCCCAACCCAGGGAAAGAAACTGCGTCTCTTCTATCTCTTGCATCGGCAGGCAAGTTCTTTACCACTAGCACCACTTGGGAAGCCCAGATGGAGGAATCAGATCAGATCAGATCAGATCAGCCGCTCAGTTGTGTCCGACCCTCTGGGACCCCATGAATCGAAGCATGCCAGGCCTCCCTGTCCATCACCAACTCCTGGAGTTCACTGAGACGGAGGAATAGGAGCTAGCAATTCCTGCCTGCACTGGCCATTTTATTGCATAAGCTGAATCCTGTGTGTACAAAACAATTTTATTTCTGATTCCAAGTGCTTTTCTCCCTGCTCTGGGTCTCCTCTTTCAGCCCGGGGTGAAGTGTCATACAGGTTCTGCTGCTTGTCTAGTCACTTTTAGTGACCCAAACTGTCTCACGACAGTAATTTAAGTGTCTAGTTCAAACTAATAATCCAAACTTCTCACTTCAGTATCAAGCCTTCTTCTCTGCCCTGATTTAGACCTGCCCCAGGCTGAATGTGAAGAGTGGACTCACTGGAAAAGATCCCGATGATGGGAAAGAGTGAAGGCAAAAGGAGAAGGGGGCAACAGAGGATGAGTTGATTAGGTAACATCACAGACTCAGTGGACATGAATTTGAGCAAATTCTGGGAGATGGTGGAGGACAAAAGAGCCTGTTGTGCTACAGTCTACAGAGTGGCAAAGAGTTGGCTTAGTGACTGAATGACAACAGGCTGGAAGGTTGTCGAGAGGAGGGAGGATGAGTTTGACTTCTTGCCTTTTCCTGAGCTCCTTCTACACTCAGTGTGGTTGCTGACTCCTTAGGGATAGGCGGGGTCCAGGGGAAGGGGGATGGAGAATGACACGGTCTTAGATGACCTGTCCTGGCATGATGTGGCTCTGTGGCTCTCTGAGCCTGATGATGTTCAAAGCAGCCTCTTTCTTTCGTGGACCACTTAGGTGACTTTCTTGGAGATTCTGTTCTGAATCTCAATTCTGGCCATGTCTCTTCCAGCCAACAGCTGACAACTCCAAACATTTGGCCCCTAGATTTCCTCAGCACCCCTCTCTGCTAGGTCAATCCCTCTGGCACCCCCCACTTTGGATGAATCCCTTAAGAGATGTCTCTGGTCAATCCCTCCTGGGAATCGTGTGCCCTCTCAGTAGACAGAAGCTCCCTCCCACTGCACCTCATCCCAGTTTCCTCCTTCTCCCTCACTCTGAAACCTTAGGGCAGTAGCCTCAGCCTCTTGCCTTTAGATTTCCCAGATCTGTCATATTGCATCCCCCAGGTGCAATGAGGCATCACTTGGAGGTCACTTTCACTTGTCTTAATAAGAAATGCCCTCCTTATCTTTGCCCCCTAGAAGGGCGTGGAGAAATGCCATAGGCCAGATACAACTCTTTTGGGTATACTGTTCTAGCCTCTTGCTGTTATAGGCCAGAATGTGGAGACAGCCAAAGCCTGCCCACAGAATGGGTCTCCCAGACTCTTGTGGATCCTGCACATATCTGACCTCTCATATAAGGATGTGAGGAGGCACCCATAGTACTGTCCTGTCACACCAAGAAAGTGAGACAAGAGAGACTGATCAAGCCACTTATCACCCCCAGACTCCAAAAGAAAGTGATGGGCCTTTACAGAGACTGGCTGGGGAAGGTTTCCTAGTTCTTGGGAGGGAGTGATCCAGAGACTCTCTCTGACTTCTTATGAGGAGGATAGTCTGAAAGGATGGGACATAGGGATGATGAGCTTGATGAGGCTGGAACTCTGAGACTGACCCAGGAGGACAGCAGGTGAAGGATGCTCCCTCCAAGAGGCTGTAGGTCCAGGGGACTCTCAGCCCAAGGGCACATGGAGTCTCAGAATCTGAATGACTGGCTGTTCCTGGGGAAAGCAGAGTGAAGGCCTGAGAATGTGTATCTTCCAGGGAGACTGCAAAGGGGCATGGGGGAGGAAGGACAGATGACGTGAACCCAGGAGGTGAGTTTGCTAAGGGCTCACTCTCTAGGAATGGAGGATGCTTACTTAATAAAAAATGCACAAAACTCTGATAACTGCAAGCACCTACATCTAATTTGTTGAGTCACAAAACGTATTCTTTTAAAGACTTTTAAGATTCTTAAAAGACTTTAAAGACTCTTAAAATTCCTTTAAGACACTTTGTCTTTAGATATCATTTTAGGCTCATAGATGAAAGTGAGGGTGAAAGTTATTCAATCATGTCCGACTCTTTGTGACCGTATAGACTGTGGCCCACCAGGCTCCTCTGTCCATGGAATTCTCCAGGCAAGAATACTGGAGCGGGTAGTCATTCCCTTCTCCAGGGGATCTTCCCGACCCAGGGATTGAACCTATGTCTCCTGCCTGCCTCTCCTTCATTGGCAACAGGATTCTTGACCACTTGAGCCACCTGGGCATACATCCAAATGTGAATACAGTTAATATTAATACAGGCCAGTCATTTAAAAATATTTGCTTTATGGCTTTGCCATTCTCTCTGAATCTCTCTCTCCTCACCTCTCTTCTATCCCTCCCTCCCTTTTCCCATCTCTTGCAACCATTTTGGGGTATGTGTAGTGCCTCTACCCCTAAATATTTGCATGTATATACCCTAAAACACAAGGGTTCTCTTATATGAGTTAGTGCAATGATCAAAGTCAGGAAATTAACAAATTAATAATATATATATATATATATATAAATTTATTGGAGAAGGAAATGGCAACCCACTCCAGTATTCTTGCTTGGAGAATTCCAAGGACATAGGAGCCTGGTGGGCAACACCATCTGTGGGGTCGCAAAGAGTCAGACACAACAAAGTGACTAACGCATTCAAATTTCACCAACTGTCCCAGCGATGATCTTTATTGAAAAAGAAAATCCTGGATCACAAGTTGCATTCAACTGTTACATGTCTTTAATCTGGGAAGGTTCTTTGATTTTACCTAGTCTTTCACAACCTTGACATTTTTTATTAATACAGGCCAGTCAGTTACTTGACAGACTATTCCCCCAGTTTGTGTTATGCGTTTTTGGCAGGAACACTACATAAGCAATGCTGAGTTCTTCTCTGTACATCTTTTTGGGGAGCTCCTGGTGACTACCCATTTCACTACTGGTGACATTACCTTTTTGATCACCTAGTTAAGGTGGTGTCTGCCAGCTTTGTCCTCTGTGAGACATTCTGTTTCCATGTCATAAATAAGTACCTTGTGGGTTGATACTTGAGATTTAATAGAAGTGAATTTCTTTTTCTCCCCACACATGTTCCTCCTTACATATTCTGCTTGGATGAATTACATCTTCACTTGGCCAACTGCCCAAGCTAGAAACTAGACAGTCATCACTTTCTTCTTCCTTGTCTTTTGTATTCAGTAACCAGATTCTGTAGATGCTGCCCCTTTAACTCCTTTCAAATTGGTCTTCTCTGTTTCTACTGCAGCTGCTTAGCTCAGCTTCTCATCATCTTCCACTTCAGTTACTGAGATACCCCTAAGTAGGCTCTTTACTTCCTATCCCTCTCCCATCCTACCTGCTTTACCACCAGAGCTGTCTTTCAAAAATGCCAATTTGCATTTTCCTACCTAAAAATCTTTAATGAAGTAGTTGCAATCTGGAGGTTTTCAGGCATTGATGGGAACGATGTGACACATGTACTGCACCTCTGTACCATAACAAAATGCCACAGACTGGGTGGCTTAAATAGCACAAATTAATTTTCTCACAGTTCTGGAGGCCAGAAGTTCAAGATCAAGATTGTGGTCAACTCTATTTCTGTCAAGAGCACTCTTCCTGGCTTTCAGATGGTGCCTTCTTGCTCTGTCTTCACACAGCCTTTCTTTGATGCTTACACATGGAGAAAGAGAATGAGCTTTCTGGTGTCCCTTCTTGTTCAGTCACTCAGTCATAGCCGACTCTCTGTGACCCCATGAATCGCAGCACGCCAGGCCTCCCTGTCTATCACCAACTCCCGGAGTTCACTCAAACTCACGTCCATCGAGTCAGTGATGCCATCCAGCCATCTCATCCTCTGTCGTCCCCTTCTCTTCCTGCCCCCAATCCCTCCCAGCATCAGAGTCTTTTCCAATGAGTCAACTCTTCGCCAAAGTACTGGAGTTTCAGCTTTAACATCATTCCTTCCAAAGAACACCCAGGGCTGATCTCCTTTAGAATGGACTGGTTGGATCTCCTTGCAGTCCAAGGGACTCTCAAGAGTGTTCTCCAACACCACAGTTCAAAAGCATCAATTCTTTGGTGCTCAGCTTTCTTCACAGTCCAACTCTCACATCCATACATGACCACTGGAAAAACCATAGCCTTGACTAGATGGACCTTTGTTGGCAAAGTAATGTCTCTGCTTTTCAATATGCTCTCTAGGTTGGTCGTTAACTTTCCTTCCAAGGAGTAAGCATCTTTTAATTTCATGGCTACAGTCACCATCTGCAGTGATTTTGGAGCCCCCAAAAATAAAGTCAGCCACTGTTTCCACTGTTTCCCCATCTATTTCCCATGAAGTCACAAATTCTATTGGATCAGGGCCCCTCTCTTATGACCTCATTTGACCTTAATTACTTCCTTAAAGGCCCCATCTCCAAACACAGCCACACTCCATCATATACATGTTAGGGCTTCAGTATGAATTTCAGGGAGACACAGACGTTCCGGCCACATGTGCATGTGTGTGCTCAATTGTGTCTGACTCTTTGCAACCCTGTGGACTGTAGCCCACTGGGCTCCTCTGTCCATGGGATTTTCCAAGCAAAAATATTGGAGTGGGTTGCCATTTCCTGCTCTAGGGGATCTTCCTGACCCACGGATGGAATCTGCATCTCTTGCGTCTCCTGAATTGGCAGGCAGATTCTTTACCACTCTGCCACCTGGGAAATTCTCAGTCCATAATAAGCTCCCATATTTCCCTTTTTCATACCCATGGCATACTCAGTTAGAGCACTCTTTTCTGTAGAATTTGGTGTTTGGGTTTTTTTGTTTTGTTTTGTTTAGTTGGTTGAGGGTTATTTTGGCTGCCCTGTGGGACCTGCGGGATTGTAATTCCCCAACCAGGGGTCAAACCTGTGCTCCCTGAGGTAGAAGTGTGGAGTCTTAACCACTGGACCACCAGGGAAGTCCCTCTTTCCTACTGAATTTGAATGAGTCTCAGAACATTGTGTCCTACCTTCTCAAGGTCAAAGTCTCCTTTCAAACTGGGATGCAGTTTCCCCCAGGGAGCTTTAGCCATGTGTGTTAGTCATTTAGTCTTGTCCGACTAAGGAAAATCCTGAAAGAGATGGGAATACCAGACCACCTGACCTGCCTCTTGAGAAACCTGTATGCAGGTCAGGAAGCAACAGTTAGAACTGGACATGGAACAACAGACTGGTTCCAAATAGGAAAAGGAGTATGTCAAGACTGTATATTGTCACTCTGCTTATTTAACTTATATGCAGAGTACATCATGAGAAATGCTGGGCTGGAGGAAGCACAAGCTGGAATCAAGATTGCTGGGAGAAATATCAATAACCTCAGATATGCAGATGACACCACCCTTATGGCAGAAAATGAAGAACTGAAGGAGAAGGCAATGGCACCCCACTCCAGTACTCTTGCCTGGAGGATCCCATGGACGGAGGAGCCTGGCGGGCTATAGTACATGGGATCACAAAGAGTCGGACATGACTGAGGGACTTCACTTTTATTTTTCACTTTCATGCATTGGAGAAGGAAATGGCAACCCATTCCAGTGTTCTTGCTTGGAGAATACCAGGGACGGGGGAGCCTGGTGGGCTGCCGTCTCTGGGGTCCCACAGAGTCGGACACAACTGAAGTGACTTAGCAGCAGTAGCAGATACTTTCAATGCATTTGTTTCCTGCTTAAAGTAGTTAGGGTGGGCTCTGTTTTTTCTACAACAAATAAAACTGAGGCATTCCTGCACTTTATGTGCTGATATGTCAAACTCTTTGCCATTTCCTAAATGTGCCAGGTAGTTCTGTGCAGATCTGCTGTACTCAACTGTGTTCTTTGTCTAATATTCCCTCCCTCCTTCCATCATACTAAGTAGGAGGTGTTTGGCTGCAAGTAACAGAAAAACTGTCAGAAAATGGCTTAAACAATTACAGGTTATTTTGTCCATAAAAAAAGAGTCCTATGGGTCCTCAAAAATTTTTAAATAGAATTACTACATGATCCAGCAATTCCATTTCTGGGTATATACCCCGAAGAACTGAAAGCAGAGTCTCAAAAAAATGTGTATACCCACGTCCATGGCAGCATTAGTCACAATAGTGAAAAGGCAGAAGCAACATAGATGTCCACTGATGAATGGAAATTTGGTGAATGAATAAACAAAATGTGGTATATACATATAATGGAATACTATTCAGTCTCAAAAAGGAAGATAAATCTGACATGTTACAACATGGCTGAACCTTGAGGCTGTTATGTGAAGTGAAATAAGCTGGTCATAAGAATATATAAACTGTATGATTCCACTTTTATGTGGAACCTAGAGTAGTCAGATGGCAACCCACTCCAGTGTTCTTGCCCGGAGAATCCCAGGGACGGGGGAGCCTGGTGGGCTGCCGTCTCTGGGGTCGCACAGAGTCGGACACGACTGAAGTGACTTAGCAGCAGCAGCAGCAGAGTAGTCAAAATCCTACAGACAAAGTAGAATGGTAGTTGCCAAGGACTGAGGGGAGAGAGATGTGGAGAGTTATTGTTTGATGGGTACAGAGTTTCAGTTTTGCAAGATGAAAGGAGTTCGGGAGATGAATAGAGGTGACGGTTGCACATCAGCATGACTATACATAAACGGCTGAATTGTACAACCAAATCTATGGTAAATTTTATGTTATGTGTATTTACTACAATAAAAATTGGGGTGGAGGATAGTCAAGTACACAGCCCCGGGATGCTTAATTTATCAACACAACAATGTCAAGGTTCTGAGTTATCTTCTTTGCCTTTTTCTTACTTCGAGCCCATGGGCACAAGATGACTGCTGCAGCTCCAGATATCTCATAACCAATGACAGGAATGAGCATTTTCTCCTAAAATGTAATTTTTATTTTTTATTAGAGGGGAAAACCCTTCCCAGATTTTTTTTTTGCAAGTCATCCCCACCATACTCCTTCAAACCGTGACCAAGTTTCTTCTCCTTAACATCTCATGATGAATGTATAACTGTCTTAGTCTAGTCAACATTAATACCCCTGAATCTGGAGATGGACTTTCCTTCCCAAAATGCATTTCTGCCTGAGACCTGAGACCTGAACAAAATTAGTGTTGTGACAAAAAAAGGAGGAGAAACAGCCTCAGAACAGGCAGCCAGTTCTGTGCATCACACCAACATACCTATTTATCTTTCAATAATAGGTTCAACTGAAAATATTTCTGTAATACATGGACACCTGGGATTCATCTGGCTTGCCCTGTAGAACTGGCCTCTTCCTTCTTGGTTCCACTGTAGTACGCTGCATGTACATTCACTGTAATGCCCAAAACACATTCACCTTTCCTATTTGTTCACCTCTATGTAAGATTCTCAAAGACTGTTACCACATCTAAGTTTGTTCCGTAGACAAGTTGTTGGGGTAAGGAATAGCAACTTTATTCAGAAAGCCAGCAGACCGAGAAGATGGTGGACTAGCATCCCAAACAATCATATTACTGGAGTTTGAATTCAGACTTCTTTTATATTAAGAGGGGAGGAGGTGTTGGTTGTTGCAAACTTTTTGGTGTCAGTATCCTTTGTTCTTGCAGCTGTCCACCAGAGGTTAGGCTATGAGGTTCCTGTAAACCTGCAGCAGCACAAAGGTTATTCTCTGTCTATACTAACGGAAAAATGTTACACAGTTAAAGGTCAGAGCCTTGACAACAGGCTATCCTGTATATTTCAGACTATAGGCAACACTCTTGTAGAAAAAGCAACAGAATAAAAAGGTTAAAGTTAAAGAAACTGATCTAATATTGAGTCAGATTTGCTTTTTCCTATTACAACTGGACAATATTTTATTTCTTTGCCTCTCTTACACATAGAAAACACAGGAGAACACCGAAGGCAGTTACTCAATGATTGCTGAATGCTGAATGAATGAATGAGCAAATGAATGAGATCGTCTGTTCAGAGAAGCTGTTAACAAATGAGCTTAAAATTCTGAATTTAAAGCCCACAAAGGAAACCAATCAGACCACATAACCATTGCAGAAAGCTTAGGTGCAAAGAAAAGGCAACATCTCAGAAGTCAGATGAGGAAGGCGGAAGGGAAGGAGGTAGGGTCTGGGGTTTGCAATCCTTCCCCTGAGTTGAGGCTATGTATTTCACAAGCAGCTAATTTTTTTCATTTTTGGCAGAGGTAGGGGAGGAGAGCAGAAGCTCATGGGTCGTGAACTGTTGTCTAGTAGTCGGCTAGATCTAATCATCTTCTATTTTTTGTGAGTTGTTGTAGAAGCTGGAAAATTAATTTCAAAGTTTCAAGTTGTTTTCATGCTTGGTTACTATGGTGAGATCTCCAGAGGCCTTTATCAGCTTGTGGCTACCTCCTTACCCCCAATAATCCATTTTAATAGATGTCTTATCTGCAATGACACAAAAGAAATTTATTAGGGTCTCAGTGAAACTGTCCTGAGGGGAGGGATGGGAGAAGAGCTAGATTCTGAGGATTCAATTTTCCTGTTGTTCAGTCACTAAGTCATGTCTGACTCTTTGTTACCCCATGGACTACAGCATGCCAGGCTTCTCTGTCCACTATCGCCTGGAGTTTGCTCAAATTCAGGTCCATTGAATAGTGATGCTATCTAACCATCTCATCCTCTGCCACCCGCTTCTCCTTTTGCTTTCAGTCTTTCCCAGCATCAGGGTCTTTTCCAGTGAGTCTGCTCTTCCCATCAGGTAGCCAAAGCTTTGGAGTTTCAGCTTCAGCAATAGTCCTTCCAGTGAATATTCAGGGTTGATTTCCTTTAGGATTCACTAGTAGTGAACAAAAGATGGAGAGTAACCATGACTACTCATATTGATCACATCTAAAATGTGATAGTTATTTAATCTGGTGTGTTAGTTTTGTATTTTTATATAAAGAATAAAAAATGTATAAGGACTTTTCATGAACTTTCTAGAAACCTTCATATTCAACTCTATTTTTCCATAGGGTGTGAAATTCTTCAATGGACCCTCTCCCATCCTAAATGTTTCAGAAATATGAATTCTATGATTTGGCTGATATAACTGTGAGTAAGTAGTGCATTTTAGGAATTAACATTACAAAATGTTTAAAATGAAAAAGAAAAACTGTCTTTCACTTGGTCTTTGGGAATAGAAGAGGAAAGGAAACAACGGCCCCTTTCCTCCATTTTCCTGTATTGGGTTTTTTTCAGCTGTGGCTCTATTGACATTTTGGCTGAGAGAATTTTTTGCTGGGGGAGGCACTGTCTTGCACATTGTAGGATGTTTAGTGGCATGCCTGGCTAGATGCCACTAGCATCTTCTCAGTTGTGACCATCAAAAATGTCTTCAGACATCACCAAATGTCATTTCAGAGGCAAAATCTATATTAATGCATCTCTTATATAGTAGCAGGGTGACTGTGTGTGTAAGTCAGAGACCTGTCAAAACTGAGATCCACATGGTCTAGGCCCTAAGTGGGTGGGGTTCCAAGAAGCAAAGTCCTGATAGGATTTACACATTTCATCTCAAGGAATATATATATATAAGCCCTGGTGGCTCAGACAGTAAAGAATCTGCTTGCAGTGCAGGAGACCTGGGTTTGATTCTTGGGTTGGGAAGATTCCTTGGAGGAGGGCATGGCAACCCACTCCAGTATTCTTGCCTGGAAAATCCCCATGTATAGAGGATCCTGGCAGGCTGCAGTCCATGGGGTCGCAAAGATCTGGAGACAACTGAGAGATTAAACATTTTATATATATATAATATACATAATTAATATATAATATACATATATTCCTATTTATGGCTGTGTGAGGTCTTTGTTACTGTGCGACCTTATCCTCTAATTGTGGCACACAGCTTTCTCATTCTCATTGCAGTGGCTTATCTTGTTGCCCAGCATGGGCTCTAGGGCACCTGGCCTTCAGTAGTTGCAGTGTGTGAGCTCTGTAGTTGCAGCCCCTGGGCTCTAGAGTGTGGGCTCAGTACTTGTGGCACACGGGCTTAGTTTCTCCGCACCATGTAGGATCTTCCCTGATCAGGGATCAAACCTGTGTCTCCTGCATTGGCAGGTAGATGCTTATCCACTATCCCACCAAGGAGGCCTCTATCACAAGGAATATAAATGAGGCCCCAGTATGGAATCTAGAGCAGTTTTTATCAAAATATCTTTCTTTTTCTCTAATACCCAACCCTCCATTCTTCACTCTCTCTCCCTAGATTAGCAGCTCTCACCCGCCCATTCTCTCTCTACATCCATCTGCGGCCCCTGCTCACTTCCACTTGTTGCCTCTGATAAAGTCATACCCCCACTCTCGATTCCCCCTTAGAATCTACCCCTGTGACTTGTACTCTATCCCTTTGCCTTTTCCCTGATTCTCCAATGATGTAATCTGGACCTTCCCAGCTCTTCTCCACAGTTGGATGTGGGTGGATGGGAGGGACTGAACGGCTCAGGCTATACCAAATTTAGCAGCCAGGAGGAGGACAGGGAGAGCTGGCAGCACGCACATGTGTGAAGAGTTGCAGAGTTTTTCACCCTACTCACAAATGTGCAAAGAAGACATAGCATTTCATTTCTCCAAAATTGTTCTCATCTTTCCTACAAGCTTCCAACCACTGAATAGAAGGAGAAATATTCTGGCACAATTTAAATTGACATTTTAGGTACATGGTATTTACCTTTAGGTATTATCATCTTTTTAGGTATTAAAAAATGCTATCTCTTAGGCAACTGCATCCTCCTTTTTTGAGATGGTGTCTGGGTTTTTGGTGGAATTATGGCTGACAACCCTGGAGGGACAGAGAGAAGAATATGGAAACCTCAGACCCATGTAGCATCTTCTGCTTCCTTGCTGATTTCTGTTGTCGGGGGCAGGGGTCTGGACTTTCCTGGGTTGTATCTACCCCTTCCCTGGGAGTTCAGTGAGGACTTGCTGCTGAGGCTGTGCTTACAGTAACTGTGGTCTGAATCCTCCTGGCTTGGAAGCTCACTGATGACTCTGTCTCTGCTCTGGCTGCTGCTGCTTCAGATCCCTCATCCTCCACCTGGCTCTTGCTGAGAATGTTCACCCTGGGTCTTGCTGCTGACTCACCTTCCCTTGAGGGGTGAGGTGTGGTCTCTTGGCTCTCAACTCAGTTACTCCCCAGGCCTCTTCTCTGGACCAGATGGAAGCTCCTTCACCCAATTTATTCCTGGGGGCAGCCCAGGAAATTAGATTCTGCCTCTCTCCCTGCAGAATCATGCCATGCTACTGAGTTCAGTTGGGATGTAGCCACTCCCAGGGTGATGCCAGCCAACCTGCAAGGTGAGCCCCTCCCAAAGCCCCAAAGAGGAAGACTTCAGATGCCCCTAGCCTTTCCCCCACCTACTTAACAAACCTGCCCACTTTGGGTGGAATCAGGGAAAGGGAGATTAGAGTCATCTCTGACAATCTAGTACTGATTGGGTGGGGGTGGGAGGTGGGGTTTCTCTTTCTTTTCCTTCTCTACTTCCCCGTGTAAAGCTCTATGATCAAGTTGACTTTTGTTTTAGTTTTGTTTTATTTAATTTATTTTATTGAAGCATAAGTTGATTTACAATGTTGTGTTAGTTTCTGTTACAGCAAAGTGACTCAGTTTTACATATATATATATTTTTTCATATTCTTTTCCATTATGGTTTATCACAGGGTACTGAATATAGTTCCTTATGGGACCTTGTTTATCCATTCTATATGTAATATTTGCATCTGCTAATTCCCAACTCCTAATCTGTCCCTATCTCTCCCTCCCCCATCTCCCTCACCCTTGACAACCACAAGTCTATTTTTTTTTTTTTAGCCAGTGGACAAACACATGTCTTTATGGTATCAATCACTTACAGATTCAAAACTCCAAGAGAAAAAAGTGCTAAAGGAATAAGCCACCATGTCACTAAAGGAAATATGCAAAGTACCAAAAAGTTGGGCATGTTATGTATGAAGCATCAGAGGACATTTTTTTCTGTGCCTATTCCTATTTATTTGACCAATTCGATTTTATATGCCTGGAGAATCCCAGGGACGGGGGAGCCTGGTGGGCTGCTATCTATGGGGTCGCACAGAGTTGGACACAACTGAAACGTCTTAGCAGCAGCAGCAGCAGCATAGGGAATGAGGCATGTCCCCTTTACTTTTCTTTCTTCTTTTAAAATCAGAGTATAGTTGCTTTACACTGTTGTTTCAGTTTCTGCTGCACAGCAAAGTGAATCAGCTATGCATATACATATATCACCTTTTTTTGTACTTCCTTCCCATTTAGGCCACCACAGAGCACCGAGTAGAGTTCCCTGTGCTATACAGCAGTTCTCACTAGTTATCTGTTCTATATGTGTGTGTGTGCTCAGTTGTGTCTGATTCTTTTCAACCCCATGTAGCCCACCAGGCTGTAGCCCACCAGGCTCCTCTGTCCATGGAATTTTCCAGACAAGAATACTGGAGTGGATTGCCGTTTGCCACTCTAGGGAATCTTCATGAACCAGGGATCAAACCCATGTCTTCTGCATCTCCTGCATTGGCAGGCAGATTCTTTACCACTCCACCACATGGGAATCCCCATAGTATATATGTCAATCCCAATCTCCCAATTCATTCCCCCTACACTTTCCCACTTGGTATCCATACGTTTGTTCTCTACCTCTGTGTTTCTATTTCTGCTTTGCAAATAAGATCATCTTTACCATTTTTCTAGATTCCACATTTTTCTAGATTTCTAGATTAATACATTAGTCATTCATTGAAAAGTGGAAGTGAAAGTGTAAGTCGCTCAGTTTTGTCTGACTCTTTGTGATTCCATGGACTATACAGTCCATGGATTTCTCCAGGCCAGAATATTGGAATGGGTAGCCTTTCCCTTCTCCAGGGGATCTTCCCAACCCAGGGATCGAACCTGGGTCCCCCACATTGCAGGTGGATTCTTTACCAGCTGAGCCACAAGGGAAGCCCTGAAGTGGGTAGCCGATCCCTTCTCCAGCAGATCTTCTTGAACCAGGAATCAAACTGGGGTCTTCTGCATTGCAGGCAGATTCTTTACCAACTGAGCTAATTATATGATTATTTGTTTTTCTTTTTCTGACTTACTTCACTCTGTATGACAGTCTCTAGTTCCATCCATTTCTCTGCAAAGGAGACAATTTTGTTCCTTTTTATGGCTGAGTAATGTTCCATTGTATATATGCACCACATCTTCTTTATCCATTCCTTTGTTAATGGACATTTTGGTTGCTTCTATGTCCTGGCTGTTGTAAATGGTGCTGCAATAAACATTGGGGTGCATGTATCTTTTTGAATTATAGTTTACTTTGGGCTTCCCTCATAGCTCAGTTGGTAAAGAATCTGCCTGCAATGCAGGAGACCTGGGTTCAATCCTAGGATTTGGAAGATCCCCTTGAAAAGGGAAAGGCTATCCACTCCAGTATTCTGGCCTGGAGAATTCCATGGACTATTCAATCCATGGGGTTGCAAAGAGTCGGACACAACTGAGTGACTTTCACTTTCACTGAGCGTATATCCAGTAGTGGAATTATTGGGTCATATGGTAGTTCTAGTTTTAGTTTTCCAAGGAACCTCCATACTGTTCTCCATAGTGACTGTATCAGTTTACATTCACATCAACGGTGTAAGAGGGTTCCCTTTTCTCCACACCCTCTCCAGTATTTATTGTTTGTAGATTTTTTGATAATGGCCATTCTGACTGGGGTGAGGTAATAACCTCATTATAGTTTTGATTTGCATTTCTTTGGTAACTAGTGATGTTGAGCATCTTTTCATGTTTATTGGCCATCTGTATAAATTATTTGGACAAATGTCTATTTAGGTCTTCTACCCATTTTTGATTAGGTTATTTGTTTCTTTGATATTGAGCTGCATGAACTTATTGTATATTTTGGAGACTAACCTTTTGTCAGTGATTTTGTTTGCAAATATTTTCCCCCATTCTGAGAATTGTCTTATATTGTTTATGGTTTCTTTTGCTGTGCAAAAGTTTTTAAGTTTAATTAGGTCCCATTTGTTTATTTTTGCTTTTATATTCATTAGTCTAGAAAGTGGGTAAAAAGGGATCTTGCTGCAGTGTATGCTAAAGAGTGTTCTGCTTACGTTTTCCTTTAAGGGTTTTATAGTGTCTGGCCTTAAATTTAGGTCTTTAATCCATTTCAAGTTTATTTTTGTGTATGGTGTTAGGGAGTGTTCTAATTTCATTCTTTTACATGTAGCTGTCCAGTTTTCCCAATGCCTCTTAATGAAGAGGCTGTCTTTTCTCCATTGTATATTCTTGCCTCCTTTGTCATAGACTAGGTGACCATAGGTGAGTGGGTTTATCTCAGAACTTTCTATCCTGCTCCATTGATCTATATTTCTATTTTTGTGCCAGTACCATATGGTCCTGATTACTGTGGCTTTGTAGTATATTTGGAAGCCAGGGAACTTGTTTCCTCCAGCTCCATTTTTCTTTCTCAAGATTGCTTTGGCTATTCAGGGTCTTTTGTGTTTTCATACAAATTGTATAATTTTTGTTCTAACTTTGTGAAAAAATGCCACTGGTAATTTGATAGGGATTGCATTGAGTCTGTAGATTGCTTTTGGTAATATAGTCATTTTCACAATATTGATTCTTCCAATCCAAGAACGTGGCATATCTCTCCACTTGTTTGTGTTGTCTTTATTTTCTTTCATCAGCAGCTTATAGTTCTCTGCATACAGGTCTTTTTCCTCCTTAGGCAGGTTTATTCCTAGGTATTTTATTCTTTTGTTGCAATGGTAGATGAGATTGTTTCCTTAATTTCTCTTTCTGATCTTTTGTTGTTAGTGCATAGGAATGCAAGAGATTCCTGTATATTAATTTTGTATCCTGAAACTTTACTAAATTCATTGATTAGCTCTAAAAGTTTTCTGGTAGCCTCTTTAAGATTTTCAATGTATAGTATCATGTCATCTGAAAACAGTGACAGCTTTACTTCTTTTCCAGTTTGGATTCCTTTTATTTCTCTTTATTCTTTGATTACCATGGCAAGGAATTCCAAAACTGTAATGAATAATAGTGGCAAGAGAGGACACTCTTGTCTTGCTCCTGATCATAGAGTAAATGCTTTCAGTTTTTCACCATTGAAAGTGATATTTGCTATAGGTTTGTCATATATGACCTTTATTATACTCTGTGCCCATTTTTTGGAGAGGTTTTTTTTTTTTTTAATCATAAATGGGTGTTGAATTTTGTCAAAAGCTTTTCTGCATCTACTGAGATGATCATATGGTTTTTTTTAACAGATACACTTAAAAAAATGATTTACCTTGTATTTTTGGTGGTGTTGGGTCCTAGTTGCTGTGCAGGCTTTTCTCTAGCTGCAGTCAGTGGAGGCTGCTCTCTAACTGGGGCATGTGGGCCTCTCATTTCAGTGGCCTCTCTTTTGCAGAGCATGGGCTCTACACGTGGGCTTCAGTAGTTGTGGCTTCTGGGCTTTAGAGCACAGGCTCAGTGGTTGTGGTACATGGGCTTAGTTGCTTCATGGCATGTGGGATCTTCCTGGACCAGTGATTGAACCCATGTCCCCTGCATTGGCAGTTGGATTCTCTACCGCTGAACCACCAGGGAAGACCCAATCATACGGTTTTCATTCTTCAATTTGTTAATGTGGTGTATCACATTGACTGATTTGCATGTATTGAAGAATCCTGGCATCCCTGGGATAAATCCCACTTAATTATAATCCTTTTAAGGTATTGCTGGATTCGGTTTGCTGGTATTTTGTTGAGGATATTTGTGTCTATTTTCATCAGTGATGCTGCTGCTGCTAAGTCGCTTCAGTCGTGTCCGACTCTGTGCGATCCCATAGACGGCAGCCCACCAGGCTTCCCGTCCCTGGGATCCTCCAGGCAAGAACACTTAATTTTCTTTTTTTTGTGGTATCTTTGTTTGGTTTTGGTATCAAGGTGATGGTAGCCTCTTAAAATAAGCTTGGGAGTGTTCCTCCTTCTGCAGGTTTTTGGAAGAGCTTGAGAAGGATAGGTGTTAGCTCTTCGCTAAATGTTTGATAGACTTCACCTGTGAAGACATTTGGTCCTGGACTTTTGTTTGATGGGAGTTTTGTAAAGCACAGTTTCAGTTTCAGTACTTTGATCAGTCTCTTCATGTTTTCTGTTTCATCTTGGTTCGGTATTGGAAGTTTGTGCTTTTCTAAGAGTCTGTACTTCTTCCAGGTTTTCCATTTTATTGGCATATAGTTTTGTAGTAGTTTCCTATGATCCTTTGTATTTCTGTGATGTCTGTTGTAACTTCTTTTTAATTTTTAATTTTATTGATTTGAATCCTCTTCCTTATTTCCTTGATGAATCTGGCTAAAGGTCTATCAATTTTATTTTCTCGAAGAACCAGCTTTTAGTTTCATTGATATTTGCTATTGTTTTCTTCGTTTCTATTTCATTTATTTCTGCTCTGATGTTTATGATTTCTTTCCTCTTACTAACTTTGGGGTTTTCTTTGTTCTTTCTCTGTTTGCTTTAGGTGTAAGATTAGGTTATTTGTTTGAGATTTTTCTTGTTTCTTAAGGTAGGATTCTATTGCAGTTCCCTTTTAGAACTGCTTTTGCTGCATCCCATAGGTTTTTGGTTGTTTTCATTGTCATTTGTCTCTAATTTTTTAAATTTCCTTGTTGATTTCTTCAGTGATCAATTGGTTATTTAATAGCATATTGTTTAGCCTCCATGTGTTTGGGTTTTTTTTACAGTTTTTTCCCCCCTGTAATTGATGCCTAACCTCTTAGCATTGTGGTCAGAAAAGATGTTTGATATGATTTTAATTTTCTTAAATTTATCAAGGTTTGATTTGGGACCAAAGATGTGATCTACCCTGAAGAATGTTCTGTGTACACTTGAGAAGAAAGTGTATCTGTTGCTTTCAGATGGAATATCCTATAAATATCAATTAAGTCCCTCTGGTTCAATGTGTCATTTAAGGCTTGTGTTTCCTTATTAATTTTCGTTTTGATTATTTATACGTTGGTATAAGTGGAGTGTTATTGTGTTACTATCGATTTTCCCTTTTACAGCTGTTAGCATTTACCTTACATCTTCAGGTGCTCCTATGTTGGGTACATAAATATTTACAATTGTTGTATCTTCTTCTTGGATTGCTCCCTTGATCATTATGTTATGTCCTTCTTTGTCTCTTGTTTATAAGTCTATTTTGTCTGATATAATTATTGCTGCTCCAGCTTTCTTTTGATTTACATCTGCATGGAGTATCTTTTTCCATCCTCTCATTTTCAGTCTGTATGTGTCCTAGGTAGGCAGCATATATAAGTTATTGTTTTTGTATCCATTCAGTCAGTCTATGTCTTTTGGTTGGAGCATTCAATCCATTTACATTTAAGGTAACTATTGATATATATGTCCTATTACCAGTTTAATTGTTTTGAGTTTGTTTTTGTACTTCTTTTTCTTCTCTTGTGCTTCCTGCCTAGAAAAATTCCCTTTGCATTTGTTGTAAAGCTGATTTGGCGGTGCTGAATTCTCTCAGCTTTTGCTTTTCTGTAAAGCTTTTGATTTATCTGTCCAATCTGAATGAGATCCTTGCAAGAGTCATCTTGGTTGCAGGTTTTCCCCTTCCATCACTTTAAATATATCCTGCCACTCCCTTCTGGCATGCAGAGTTTCTGCTGAAAAATCAGCAGATAACCTTATGGGGATTCCCTTGTATATTATTTGTTGCTTTTCCTTTGTGTTTTTAAATATTTTTCTTTGTATTCAATTTTTGTTAGTGTGATTAACATGTGTCTTGGCATGCTGCTCCTTGTGTGTATCCTGTATGGAACTCTGCACTTCCCGGATTTGGTTGACTATTTCCTTTCCCATATTAGGGAAATTTTCGACTATAATCTCTTCAAATTTTTTCTCAGACCCCTTCCTCTTGCTCTTCTTCTTCTGCTTCTGGGACCTCTATAATTGGTACACTTAATGTCGTCCCAGAGGTCTCTGGGGTTGTCCTCATTTTTAAAAAAACATTCTTTTTCCTTTATTCTGCTCCACAGCATTTATTTCCACCATTCTGTCTTCTAGCTCACTTATCCATTCTTCTGCCTCTGTTATTCTGCTGTTGGTTTCTTCTAGGGTGTTTTCTAGTTCAATTACTGTGTTATTCATCAATCCTTGTTTGTTCTTTAGTTCTTCCATGTCCTTGTTAAACATTTCTTGTATCTTCTCAATCTGTGCCTCCATTCTATTTCCAAGATCTTGGATCATCTTTACTAACACCACTCGGAATTATTTTCAGGTAGTTTGCCTATTTCCTCCTTATTTGGTCTTGTGTGTTTTGTTTTTTTCACCTTGCTCCTTCATCTGCAGCATAGTTCTGTCATCTCATTTTGTCTAATTTACTGTGCTTATGATCTTTCCCCAGGCTGCAGGAACTATGGTTCCTCTTACTTTTGTTGTCTATCCCCCAGTGAGTGAATTTGGTCCAGGGGCTTGTGTAGGCTTTCTGGTGAGAGGGACTGGTGCCTGTGCTCTGGTGGGTAGAGCTGAATCTTCCTTCTGATGGGCAGGGCTGTGTCAGATGGGGTATTTTGGGGTGTCTGTGAGCTTAGTATGACTTTAGGCAGCCTGTATGCTGATGAATGGGGCTGTATTCCTATCTTGCTAGTTGTTTGGTATGAGGTGTCCAGCATTGGAGCCTGTAGTCAGTTGGGAGGAGCCAGTTCTTGGTGTTGAGATGAATACTTCCAGGAATGTGCAAGTCAGTTAATATTCCCTGGATCCAGGAATTCTCTGGCAGTCCAATGTCCTGGACTTGGCTCTCCCCCTCCAGCGGCCCAGGCCTGACCTCTTTTTGGCTGGGGAATCAAGAGCCTACACAGTGCAGCCAGAGAAAAAAGAAAGGAAAAAAAAAAACAAACAAACCCAAGACACATAGCAAAACCAACAAAAAACAAAAACACACAAAGAAAATTAAAAAAAGAAAAAAAACACTGCACAAAGAATTTAAAAAATGGAAATAATCAATAAGGACTAAACTAATAAAAACACAAAAATGAAAAAGAGAACAAAAGCAGAAAGCAAACAAAAAAAATCAAACAAAACATAAAACAAACTTATAAAAATAATAATAAAAAGTGCAAAAGCAAGAATAAAAACAAAAAACAACCATAAAGTTAAAATAGAAAAATAAAAAATATTTTAAAAATAAAAGCAAAATAATAAAAATAACACTAACAACTGAACAAAGCAAAACAAAACAAAAAGAATAATTGTAATAAGAGTATTTTCCTGGGGCCTCTGCTATCAGTGTCTGTACTCCCATGGTGAGTCATAGCCAACCCCTGCCGCCCCAGGAGACCCTCAGGGTAGATATCTGGACCTGATGTGGGCACTGTGGGGCCAGATCAGACTCGGAGCTGGTCCAACTCCTGTGTGTACCTGCTCATAAAGTCCACTCCTGCTGAAGTTAGACCATTCTCAGTTGTGGGAATGCTTGCTGTCTATTCAGATATTCCAGACACAGGATTTACCATGCTAATTGCGAGGATTTAATCCATGGCTTGTGCAGCTGCACAGAGATTTCCATTCCTCTTCCTTAGTTGCACTGCCCCTGAGGCTCAGCTTTGGTTTCAGCCCTACTTCTGTGTGTGCGCCACCCTCAGGCATCTGTTCTCTGCCCAGACGAGAGAGAGTAAAAGAAGTGGCTGACTGGGACACACTTGCTCACTCAGGCCAGGGAGGGGTACGGTGGCCACGTTGGGCTATGCACAAAGCGTCCGTGGCGGCAGAGATCCGCAGGCAGTTGCAGCAAACTGGGGCTCGCTTGCTCTGGTGGGAGTCCCCTTCCAGAGCCTGTGGAGGCAGGGTCTGGTGTGTAGGGGTGGTGGTGGCCCTACCCCTCGTGTGTCACTCAGCACTGGCACCTCATTTCCTAGGCAGACCACGCTTCCTCTAGGGATATTCCTGGCCACGGAGCCCCTCACTCCTGTCTCCTCTGTGCTAGCTGAACAGCCAACAGTGGTTATTTCCTCAGATCTGCTCTCAACCTGAGAGCTTCAGCACTCAGTCTCCATCAGCACAGATCTGTTCTCTTCTCCTGAGAGCTTCAGCACTCAGCTTCCACCAGCACTGGCAAATTCCCATCCCAGGCGGGGGACCCCAGGGCTGATTCCCAAGAAGGCTTTGGGATAGGTGGCTTTCAGGACTCCAGAGCCTACACAGACAGAGGAGGCCTTGCAAGCTATGCCAACAAGAGAAATCAAGGAATCTAGAACGTATTTTATTTCTTTTATGAAACCTAGCTTTCAAGATTATCTGGCGGAAAAATCCTAAAATCCTATTTGGAAGCTGATACTTAACTTTTTTTTTTCCTCTTTCTCTTTGTTCCCTTCTGTAACAACTCTAAACCTCCCTGAGGCAAGTAGAAAGTGCTAGAAATATGAAGCAGGGGGAAGGGCAGTATAAGGAAATTTAAAAAAAAAAAAAAGAATCAGCATATTTGGATATTCCAAAATGAAATTATCACCGTTATGAATTTGATCATTTTTTCTATCACATGTTATGTTCTAATGTGGTTGTTCCATAGAGGCCTGGAAGGCCAAGACCGCAGCCTGTGGGTAGACCGCGTCTGTCCGGTGAATGGCCGGAAAAAGATGTAGGTCCTCAGACAGGAAACCAGAACTCTGAGGGCAAACCTGAACAGAAAGGAGATCTGTTTACCATCCATTAAGTTCTCTTGGCCTGGAATCACAGGGCCTCAGGACTAGGACAGTTCTCCCATGTGTGGGATGATTTTCTCTCCCAAATGAAATTGGGCCAGAGCCTGCCAAGGGAGACTTCTTTGTAGGGCTGTGCTTCCCAGACTCTACAATTCAAAAGATCAGTGTAATAAAATATTTTTAATGAGGGGACTAGCATAGAGTTAACGATTTTAAAAATACATTTGTTGAAATATAGTTGATTTATTATGTTGGGTTAATTTCTACTGTATAGCAAAGCGACTCAGTTATACATCTATACACATTCTTTTCCAAGCTCTTTTTCATTACAATTCATCACAGGATATTGAATATAGTTCCCTGTGTTATACTGTAGGACCTTGCTGTTTATCCACCCTGTATACAAAAGTTTACATCTGCTCACCTCAAACTTGCGATCCGTCGCTCTCCTATTTGCCTCCCCTTTGTCAACCACAAGTCTGTTCTTTATATCTGTAAGTCTGTTTCTCTTCCATAGATAGGTTTGTTTGTGTCATATTTAGATTCCACATGTGAGTTATCAACTTTTACTTTGCCAAGCAAGTATGTTTAAAACAAACCCCCTATTCCTATCCTCATGTTTCCTTCTTTTTTTGTGTGTTCAAGATTTTGTATTAAGTGATAATATTTTGAGAAAGATTTTATTTGCTTTACACAACAGTAAAAATTATATATTATACATTGTGTGCATGCTAAGTTGTGTCTGACTCTTTGTGACCCCATGGACTGTAGCCCACCAGGTTCTTCGGTCCCTGTCATTTTCCAGGCAAGAATACCGGAGTGGGTTGCCATTTTCTACTCCAGTGTCTATTTCTTTTTAAAAAGGACTTTCAACACCTAAAAAGCCGGTGGTTTTCTTTTAAGGAAAACATCATTTATCGATAAGAAAGAAAACCACACAAATGCCTGGATGGTAAGGAGCAAAGGCATGGAACAGAGGCGGGGGACAGAGATAGGCAATGTCTATCCCAAGATGGTAGGTATACTAAGAAATGCCTACAATATTTGTAGAGGGCCCAGTGGGAAGCAGACTGAAAGGAAGTTAGAGCATGTCATGGAGATCCTTCTGTGAAGTGATGAGAAACTGGAATGTCAGCTTTGAGGGAGTCAGAGCTTTTGACTCTTTCATGAGAAGAGAACCAATATTAAGAAAACCATGTTGGAGAAATTTAAGTTGTAGGTTATATGTAGCCTCTGATGGAATTAGTATATTCCAAGGGAGAAAAGCTAGAGGAAGGGAAAGCCATTTAGGAGAGAACATATGGAATTACCCCAGACTTTGGCTGAAGTGCAGTCTTTAGTGGGAGATGAACGGGACAGTTCTCCATGCCTGTTGGTTATTGGGTCTACCGGTTACCATGGCAAGGGTGGCGGATGATTCTGAAGAGTGCTATTTATCCTCCTAATAATAGATCGTCACGGGGTAGATTTGAACATTTTAGACAATTCCTGTTTCATTCTTTGCAGAATTTCATCCATATTTGTGCAGCCTTTCTGCCTTAGTTCATCTTATCCTGGTGTCTGTACTGTTAAATGACTTGTACTTTTTCCTTTGGATCACTTATCGTAATTTGTGATGAGTTCCTTAAAGTGAGCATTTCAGTAATGTCTGTGTCCTCCACTAAACCATAGGAATAGGGTCCATGTATTTTCTTCATAATTATATCTCCAGCCCTAAGCATGGGGCCCACCTGATATTTGAGGGTCACACAATAAATATTTATTGACTATGTAAATGAGTGAACAAATGAGTGAATTTAGGAAGAATGATTGGAATCATCCTCCACAAATACACAGATACACTTATGAAGTGCTATTCTATGTGTGGGCCTGTGCTAGGTTATGCTTTATGACAGAAGGAGGTTCTTGAGGGCCACAGTCAAACATAAATAACAGATCCCATGATCACTGCTACAGGAAATGGGCTTGGTGGTTTCTGGTGGCCTTTCCCCAGCCTGTGTTCATGCGGCAGGCTGCTAGAGTAGTGCCACCTGTTGGAGAAAACAAAAAGTCTAGTTTTTTGCTCAATCATTTTATTTCTTTAAACACACTGAAGTCCCATCTAATTTTTGCTGATTGAGGATCTTCTCTGTCATTTACATTTTCTTCTTATACATTAAAAACATTTGGCTTCATTTCCTCAGCAAAACTTACCATTTTTAACTCTTTCTCTGTTAAATAGTAGCTTTGTTTAATTCCATTCACCACATTTCAGAGAAAGAAATCTTCTATAGTAAATAGTAAAATTTCCATTACATATAAGGAGTGTATAGTAGAAAAAACAGTGTATGTATTAGTGACTTTAAGACACAGATATCTGTGATAGCAATACATTCTAGAACAATGGTGTGACAGCACTTTTGTTGATGAAGGATTATTGAAAGGAAACTTCAAGAACATGCGGTGCCTTGGTCATTATTATAAACACCTGTTATTAAACTGGAAAAGCACAAACATAACAGTTAATGGAATTCCAAACAAAGATGTTACTAATTATACTTTATAGGGACACATATATTTTCAAACACTATATGTCAAACACACGTGCACATCTTGGCCTATCTGTCCGTTTTAGGAGAAATGTGTGACTTAAATGATGCTGAGTTCCCAGGGGCCCCTGTCAGTGGTCTCATCATGTCAGTGTGGAAGAGGAAATGTTCACTTGCCAGTCTGGACAGATTTCCTAACTCTCTTTTAAAGTCCAATGTTTTGGTATTTGATATTTTATCTTTTTCTTTTGCCTTTTCATACTTTTCACGGGGTTCTCAAGGGAAGAATGCCAAAATGTTTTGCCATTCCCTTCTCCCATGGACCAAGCACAAACTGGAATCAAGCTTGTGGGGAGAAATATCAGTAACCTCAGGTATGCAGATGACATCTTCCTTATGGCAGAAAGTAAAGAGGAATTAAAGAGCCTCTTGATGAAGGTGAAGGAGGAGAGTGAAAAAGCTGGCTTAAAACTCAACATTCAAAAAACAAAGATCATGACATCTGGTCCCATCACTTCATGGCAAATAGATGGGGAAGCAATGGAAACAGTGACAGACTTTATTTTCTTGGGCTCCAAAATCACTGTGGATGATGACTGAAGCCATGAAATTAAAAGATGCTTGCTCCTTGGAAGAAAAGCAATGTATTTGACATTGTATTAGTGTATTCAACCTAGACAGTGTATTAAAAAGCAGAGACTTGACTTTGCCTACAAAGGTCTGTCTAGTCAAAGCTGTGGTTTTTCCAGTAGTCATATATGGATGTGAGAGCTGGACAATAAAAGAGACTGAGCACTAAAGAATTGATGCCTTGGAACTGGTGCTGGAGAAGACTCTTGAGAGTCCCTTGGTCTGCAAGGAGATCAAATCAGTCAGTTCTAAAGAAAATCAACCCTGAATATTCACTGGACTGAAGTTGAAACTCCAATACTTTGGCCCTCTGATGTGAAGAGCTGACTCATTGGAAAAGACCCCTGATGCTGGGAAAGATTGAAGGCAGGAGGAGAAGGGGATGACAGAGGATGAGATGGTTGGATGGCATCACCAACTCAATGGACATGAGTTTGAGCAAGATCTGGGAGTTGGTGATGGACAGAGAAGCTTGGCATGCTGCAGTCTGTGGGGTCGCAAAGAGTCAGACATGACTGAGCAACTGTTTGAACAACAACATTTTATCTTTTATTTGCTTTCCTGATTCCAGGTTCCATATCAGAAGTGGAACCTCTTTATGATTCTTTTATTTGGGGAGGTGGGAGGAGAAGCATGTTTTCTTCTTACTGATTTCTAGGAAATAGTTATATACAGCAGATCTGAACTATGTATACAGCAGAACTGTGGAGTCCTAGCCCAAGGTCACAGGTGTGAGCCCTTGTACCAAGGCCACAGATGCAGAGCCCAGTCACCTCTGGAACTGATTGAGGCCCACAGTAACTGCGGCCAAAAGCCCCTCAATCCTTACCAGCCCGTTTCCTGACCCTAAATTAGGCAAAAACGCCCACGCAGGTATTCACCATACAGCACCCTAACCGATCACCTGATGCCATCCTGCCAGCAGTAATTTTCTTTGTCTGAAGGCTATAAAAATTGGCTACAAACACACAAAAGGGGCCAGCTCTCCCTTAAGCCAGCCTGCTGTTTTAATGGTTAGCTCTCCTTGGTCTATCAGGAGGTCAGTCCGCTGCGTTTGCAGTGCCCTTATTATCTCTGCTCCCTGCTCTTAATAAACTCACCCCTTTCTGAAATACTCTGTGTCTGGAAATTCGTTTCCAACCAATGCTTGGACTGCCACTATGCAAACCATTTATATGTATATGATGTGCTGCTATTTTCTCCTAGTCTCTGTGTGTGTGTTTGTGTGTATAACCTTCTCTGTAATATTTTCATAGAAATTGTCAGTTTTTATGGATCCAAATTCAATCTTTTCCTTTGTGATAATTTTTATCACCACTTTTGTGCTCAGAATATCTTTTCTGACCAGAGACTTAGGCATATGTGCATTTAGTTTTTATTTTGTTTTTCTGATTTTATTTCTTTTTAAAGATTTTTATTTATTTATTTTTGATTGTGCTGGGTTGTCGTTGCTGTGCACAGGTTTTCTCTAGTTGCAGCGAGCAGGGGCTACTCACTAGTTGCCATGTGTGGGCTTCTGATTGCAGTGGCTTCTCTTGTTGCGGAGCACAGGCTCTAGGGCATGCAGACTTCAGCAGTTGCGGCACACGGGCTTAGTTGCTCCCTGGCATATGGGGTCTTCCTGGACCAAGGATCGAACCCGTGTCTCCTGCATTGGCAGGCAGATTCTTTACCATTGAGCCACCAGGGATGCTCTGTTTTTTCTGATTTTATATTTTCCATTGCACTCCTTAATTCATTTGACACTGAGTGCATCGCTTGAGCCAAGTTTCACATATTTCTTCCAAATAGGCAGTAATCTCGACACCATTTGTTTAACAGGCCAATTTCTTTTCATTGGTTTCTGTTCCTTCTTTTATTACAAACTGCATAATCTTATAGGTAAAAATCAGTTTGTGACTTATTTCTGTTTCTTCAAGCAGTTTATCCATTATTATGTCAATACCACACATATTTAACTCCAATAACTAATAACTTTCGACATCTAAATCTTCTTTATTACTATTCCCTTTGGAATTGTGATTACCTATTCTTGGAAGAAAAGTTATGACCCACCTAGATAGCATATTGAAAAGCAGAGACATTACTTTGCCAACAAAGGTCCGTCTAGTCAAGGCTATGGTTTTTCCTGTGGTCATGTATGGATGTGAGAGTTGGGCTGTGAAGAAATCTGAGAGCTGAAGAATTGATGCCTTTGAACTGTGGTGTTGGAGAAGACTCTTGAGAGTCCCTTGAACTGCAAGGACATCCAACCAGTCCATTCTGAAGAAGATCAGCCCTGGGATTTATTTGGAAGGAATGATGCTAAAGCTGAAACTCCAGTACTTTGGCCACCTCATGCGAAGAGTTGACTCATTGGAAAAGACTCTGATGCTGGGAGGGATTGGGGGCAGGAGGAGAAGTGGATGCCAGAGGATGAGATGGCTGGATGGCATCACTGACTCGATGGACGTGAGTCTGAGTGAACTCCAGAAGTTGGTGATGGACGGGGAGGCCTGGCGTGCTGTGATTCATGGGGTCTCAAAGAATCGGACACGACTGAGCGACTGAACTGAACTGATTCTTGTTTTCTCTTCCAAATGAACTATTCAAATGATCTTGCTCTTTCCCCAAATACAACTTTAGAACTTTGATTCACCCCTTTCCATCCTATTCAACAAGTATTTATTGAGCATTGATATGAAGGAACTAATACACATTGACCAAATAACAATGGCATCAACATTGAGTGTACTTCCTATGTTTGTAAGATGCTTTAAATATTTTAAAGGGTATCTCCTTTCATATTATTCATCAAGGTCTTTCAGAATACTTGAACACAAGACAATTAAGGCAGCTGTAAAGAGGGGGAAAATCTTTTCACTGATTATTTAAAATGTGTTACTACTTATAATTCACTTTCTAGTAACTGTGAAATTCACACATAATACCATTCACTCATTGAAAGTGTACACCTCAATGGTTTTTAATATATTCACAGACTCATACAACCGTCATCACGATTAATTTTACCATATTTTCCTCACTCCAAAAAGAAGCTCCAAGCCTATGAGGAGTCACTTTCCACTTCCCTCCAGCCAGCTCTTGGTGATTATGGATACTCCGTATCTTTACAGATTTGCCTATTCCGGAAATTTTATATAAATGGAGTCATGTAACATGGGATCTTCTGTGTCTGGATTGTTTTTAACTTATTAGTATGTTTTTAAGGTTCATCCATGTTGTAGTATTAGTACTTCATTCCTCTTTATGCCAAATAATATTCCACAGTGTGGATAGACCACATTTTATTTATCCCTTCATCAATTGATGGGTATTTAGGTTATTTATACCTTGAGGACATTATGAATGGCCAGATGCTGCTATGAACACTCGTGTACAAGTCTATGTAGACATATACTTTCATTTCTTTGGGTACATACCTAGGAGTGTAATTACTGGGTTATATAGTAATCCGATGTTTAATCTTTTGAGGAATTGCCAGATTGCTTTCAAAGAGGCTGCAACATTTCACACTGTCACAAACTGTGTATGGGGGTTCCGGTTTCTCAGCCTTCTTCCTAACACTTGCTGTTATCTTTCTTTCTTTATTATAGGTAGTCTACTGGGTGTGAAGGGGTGCTGTACTGTGGTTTGGATTTGCATTTCCGTGATGATTAATGGTATTGAGCAGCTTTTCATGTACTTGCCAGCCATTTGTGTGCCTTCTTTGAGAAAATGTATATTTAGATCATTTTCCTATTTTTAAATTGGGTTATTTATCTTTTTATTATTGAGTTATCACTGTATTTTATATATTCTGGATATAAGTCTGTTATCAGGTAAATGATTTTCAAATGTTTTCTACCATTTTGAGGGGTGTATTTCATTTTCAAATGATGTCCTTTGAAGCAAAAAGTTTTTGATTTTGATAATGTCCAATTTATCTATTTTTTTCCTTTGTTGCTTTTGCTCTCATATTTAAGATATAGTTCACTTTTAAAAGTTATCATGATATGAAAATAGATGTTAGTTGTATATGTGTGTGTACAGTAATTTAAATACCTTAAGCTTATATGTACATTCTTAGTGACTGGAGGTCCAGAAAACAAGATGTGACCCTAGGTTCAAATTCCATTGAAGAAGAGAGGCATTTTCTCT